>NW_023425352.1:69813470-70448189 GCF_014108415.1 Molossus molossus
CGTGCTTTTCCTGCAGTTTGCTTCTGTAGTGATTTCTGGGTTCATCTCCCCACATTGATCACAAGATCTCGGGGACAGGTACTATAACTTTTCCAGCTGTGTGTCTTTAGTGACTAGCACATTCTAGACATGGAAGAAGTGTTTGAGACTTAACTAATGAGGCAGACCTCAGAGATACTGTGGTTTTCAGTTCAGACCTCCACAATAAAGCGAGTTTCTCAGTGAAGCGACCACGTGCATTTTTGGGTTTCCCAGTACGTGTACTATACTGTAGTCTGTTAAGTTTACAATAGCATTATGTTTAAAAAACCAATGTACATATCTTAATTAAAAATTACTTTATTGCTAAAAAATGCTCAACATCATCTAAACCCATTGGAAAAATGGTGCCAACAGAGTTGCTTGATACAGGGTTGCCACAGACCTTCAGTTGTAAAAAATGCAATTGTCTGTGAAGCCACTTAAAGCAAAGTGCAATAAAATGAGGTATGCTTGTAATTCCATGAAAAATGTGTATATATCAATAAGCAGTCTGCATACTCACATCATGAATTCTGGAAAGTCATGGAAATCAGATTCCTCAATTAAATGTTTCCTTCCAACGCCTAGGGAAGGTGTAGAAAATCAGGAAATTAACCCTAAGAAGGGGGTGGGTAAAAAAGGTATTAATGTTTTGTGCTACAGCATAAGGGATAAGGAAAAAAAGCTCCAGTATGGTGCAGTGTCGTCTCATCTGATTTAAGAGGAAGAAATAGCAGTGTTTGGTTTGCCCGTCAGCACAGCAGGGCATTTTCTTCAGGAGTTAGAATGACGCAGAAGAGCCAGCGCACTCTGTACAAGTTCTCACATTCTCCTCTGGGTGCCGTTTTCAGTTCATCTCAAACTCTCTTAAAACTAAAGCAGATGTTAGCAAAGACTTTTTTCCCATATTGTACTTTATGTTGTATACAAGATGCCAAAGTACAGAATTTTAACCTGAAGCCACTTTCACTTCTTTGAAAATTCTATCATGTACCATCTCTGAGACCTAAACTCCCCTGGAGAGAGGGGAATAAAAGGAGCCCCAAAGGCCCAGTGCTGAGTAACCTTCCTGCCCACCTGAATTCACCTCAGGGATAAGAGTTCCCCCCTGTGAAATCTGGCTCCTATGTTCAAATTCCCAGTATAAGCTGCTTGGACTCTTACTAATTTGCATGTTTTATACCTTTTACAAATTGTTTTGTTCAGTCCTTTAAAAAAATGAATAACATTGTTACTTATTCTAATTATAAATAAAGCCAACATGTATGTAGAAAGTAAAGTTACCATTAGGATGGTTAATATCTGACAGGTCAATGAATTATAATCTGTTGTTTTCTATTAGATAGAAATTATTTGTAATACTCCTGGACAAAAATCTTTAAGGTAACATGTAAGTGACTAAGTGTAGGACTCTTAATCAACAGTAAACAATAATTTGAACAAAGTACAATAATACATAAGTAATGTGTGTTATCTACATAATTAAATAACCCTTGAGAGGACCTGTTAAACATCATCCTCACATAACATTGAAAGGACATGCCACCTACCTTTTTAACTTACTTCCATGTTGTAAATAATCTTTCCTAGCATACTATATTTAAAAAATTTAAAATATATATGTTTTAAAACATTGACTTGTAGTTTCAGAACATAGTAATCCTATTTCATTTGCAGGTAGCTGATTGAAAGGTCACCAGACTAAATATACTCTAGGTTTTAACCAATGTAGACAATGTGACATGAGTTTACAGGCCTATATGGAAAAGAATAGAAAAGAAAAAAAAATGCTTATTCTATGTGAGGACTTTCTATAGATTGAACATGAACTTGAAGACACACTCTAGCTAATTCTTGTATCTGTTCACTGTTGCACTCCTCAGCACCTGTCTCAGCATAAGTGTGGCACTCTGTGACGTGACTGGATAAATGAGGACTGCGCCAAAGCTGTGAGCATTTCAGGGGTCTAACAGAAAACCCTTTGCATTGTGTGTTTGACCAGGTGAACGACAATTGTGTGCAGTCCCCAGGATACTAGTTAGACCTCTGCTGAGTCTCAGGACACGAGGAGCCTTTATCCATCTCATCTGTGCATGGGGACATGTCTTTACCCAGAAAGGCTTCAGAACCTGGTAGGTCTCACACAGCACACACTTTGGGGTGTGTGGGCACCGGAAGGAACAGTACTTCACAGACTGAATATGCGCAGACACCTGCGCATTGTTATTTGTGGGTCATGATTCTGAATTTGTAGCAAGGATTAGACTCTTGTCTTTTCTTTTTATAGATAGCATTTTTCTCTGATGATAAATAACAGCATATTTATTGTATTTGGGAACTACAGAGAAACACACAAAGCACAAAGAAGAAAGCTTTTGGTACATGAGATGCAGTGCTTTCATTAGATACCAGCTCTCTCCCAGCTGACTTAAACTGCCATTGTCTTTTTTTTTTTGGTACGTGCCCCTAGCGGGAACCGAACCCAGGACTCTCTGGTCCACAGGCTGAACCGGCATTGTCTTGCCTAAATATTAGTAGCTTGCTTTCATTTTCAACCTTTCTTACATATCTGTCTTCATTCATCTGTGTTCAGCTCAGCTCCTGTTATATCTTCTATCCTGCCCTCCTGTCCAGGCCAGCTGCTTCTGTGGCCTGGCAGCTCCAACTCCAGAAGTCCTTCTGGTCCTGCTCACACTTTGAAAGACCTGGAGGCATCTTTGTCCATAGCATGTATATTGTTTCCAGTTTTTTTTTTTTTCCTTCTGTTATTGACATTACTATTGACACTTTGTTATATATTTATAGATTTTATTCTTTGAATTCTTTTTTCTTTTATCCTCACCCAAGGGCGTTTTTCCATTTTTTATTCAGATAAAGCGGGAGGGAGGGAGAGGACGAGAGAGAGAGAGACAGAGAGACAGAGAAAACCATCAACATGAAAGGGACATACTGAGTGGCTGCCACCCACATGACCCAACCAGGGCCAGGGACAAACTGCAGCTGAGGTACATGCCTTTTGCAGGAACTGAACCTTGGTCTCTCTGGACCGCAGTCTGATGCTCTAACCGCTGAGCTAAACCGGCCAGGGCTCTTTGGTTGAATTCTTTAGGATAAATTCTCAGGATTGGGATTCTTGAGCTAGTGAGTCTGGATTTCATGTTAATTTTACTATTTGTTGCTATGTTATTTTCCAGAAGATGGTTAAGCCTGTTGTCACATTCTGCCGGTTATATTGTAACCTCACCACACTTGGTATTATCACAGCAAGAAGTGTTCCTAATTTAGTTGTTATTAACTGATGCCTTGGGCTTTCTTAATTTACATTTCTCTGATTACTGTCCAGGATTATTTGTTTTCTTTTGTGTAACCTGACTTATTTGTATTGATTTTAGAGACAGAGAGGAAGGGAGAGAGAGAGAAATATTGTTGCCCTGCCAATTTATTGGTTGATTCTTATATGTGCCCTGACTGGGGATTGAACCCGGAACCTTGGCATTGCACTATTGGGCCGATGCTCTAACCAACTGAACTACCCGGCCAGGGCTGTGTAACCTGATTAAAATAAAACTGATACTTTTTCTTATTGAATTTACTGGTTCAGTAATAGTTCTATCAGTTAATCGTCTTCTGACCATCTACTCAAGAGTCTGATGAAATTATAAATTGTACTGGAATCTTTTAAAATATAATTTTGACTCAACTTCCTGTCTATTTTATGTTCTAAACACTCTATTCCTTTACTTTAGCTTTTGCGACAAGGAAAAAACAGTTGAGGAACCCATTGACTTAAGACATTTGCAAATCAGTAGGCAAGTGGCCACAATGGATGGATTTCCTTAAAAGAAATGTCAGTGAAAGAACAATTCTTATATTTTATTGACAAGACATTTTAGATTCTAAAATATTTTTTCTGTATTCAAAAAGGACTGTGTATGTTATGGTTATTTACAGTTTTGTTTTTTATTGCATTCTAGTGAATGGTCTCTTTCTCAAGCAAAGAGAATACTTTGTAAAACTGCAAGTTAGTATATAGATGAATTTAAAGTCCAAACTAAGAGAGAGAGAGAGAGAACACCAAATTACTTTAAATGAATTAAAATCTTTAGCCACAGACACAGTCCCAAATCACTTATTAAAAGCATTTATAGTTTTCATAAAATTCCTGCTGGAATTCTCTCTTCTGGGCTCCTTCCTGTAAGGCTTTATTTATATCTTTATTGGAGTGCTTATTCAGTGTCTCATATTGTAGTTATATTTTCCTATTGCAGTGAAAACTCTTTGAGGATTAAGGTCATCTTTTTCTTCTTTGCTTAAGGAAGTTCAGTACTTTGTATATTGTAGGTGTTTAATAAATGTTTGGGTTGAACATTATCTGAGAACTGCTCTTGGTGGTGGAAGAAAGCAGAGAACAGAAGAGGTACTACTATCTGTAGTTTCTACAATATATTGTCCTTTAAGGAAGGATAGATTAGCAATTTTGCTTTATAACAAATTTCTATTACCAAACAGATGGTTTGTGATCCCTTAGGAGAAACAATAAAGTGGTCTTTAAGAAATGACTATGGCCCTGGCCGGTTTGGCTCATCGGTTGGAGCGTTGGCCTGTGGACCAGAGAGTCCTGGGTTCGGTTCCCGCTAGGGGCACATACCCCCCCCCCCCAAAAAAAAAAGAAAGAAAGAAATGACTATGTTTCACTCAGAATAAGTCAGGTTAAATCCAACTCTAACAAGAGTAGTCTAGAGCAAGTCTGGACAAGAGGAAACTCCTCATTTTGCTGGGTTAGCATTTTTCTTCCTGGCCACTTTAAGACTAGGATGATCCAAACCACCAAACCCCAGGGAATTATTTGCTTGGGGCACCTGGTGGCCCTAAAATCTTCCTGGAACCCCATTTCAGGGACGAACAAATTGGTGCTTGCTGAAATCAGACATTATCCTTTTATGATTCTTAAAATGGTGGGATACACAGATTCATTCAGTAGTTTAACTAGTTTGCTAGTCACTTAGATGTCCCATTGGCAAAGGCTGTGTGAACATTTTCAACCTTCTTCATACTTCAGGCTCCTTTACAACTAAACAAAGATGACTTGAAATTTCTAGTAACCTTATTGCATCCAGTGCAATGTTCAGAATTATGCAGAACTATCTAGGACTTGAGCTAGCTTGCCCAGGGTTCATGCTACTTGGTCAGTTCCTGAGTATCCTAGAAGAGAACATACTTCTCAGTATAGTAAATACTCATGCAGACTACTAGGTTCTGGTTCTGTGTGCTGGTTCATCTGTAGTTTCTCCAGTCAGCCCCACTTCTTCTTAAGAGATGTTTCTTTCTGATCTTCCCACCCATGTTTCTGAGATAGGGCCATATTTGTATCTTGTATTTTTAAAGGCCCTCTAAGTTCATGTCCACCTATTAATCCATATCGGGTATTTACAGGAGTCACTGGGAAGTACTTTTGATGCTGTGCCCTGTATGGCTAACATGACAGAGAGATGGTTCCCAAATGCTGTACTAATACACAACAGGTGTTTGAATCTGTTCACACAGTGTTCATAGTAGTTATATTCTTTACTCCTAGTTCTGTACTTTATCTGTAGTCATCCTGACTTTGGCATTGGTCAGGAGTCTCAAGGCAAAAGAAAGATTTATAGGGGCTGCTACTAGACCTCAATTGATACACTATTGCTCACCAGTAGAAAACATTCAGTAGGCAACCCAGACTCACTGAACCCCCATGAATTCTCTATCACCTGACCCTTCAAGAAACTTGAAGACTGCATTCTGGTTCTTCCACTTTATCCATTCACATTCTCCCTGATTCACTGTTCCTTACCTGCCTCTGTGACCATACCCAGCTGTGGGGCATCTCCGTGCAGCCAGGACTGTCAGGATATGCTCTACAGACAGTCCCCACCAAAGGCTGCTTCAGGGCCTGAGCCAAGGAGAAAGGCTGGACACTAGAGGAGCTCATAGGAACCCGAAGCTCACATAGACTTTCCTGGGGACAGGATCTCAGACTGGGCAAAGAAGAGACATCTTTGTTTTATTTCAAGGCTAGAAATCTGGGAATGAGTTGAATGGGGAAGCAGGTTTTTAAAAGCCTGGTGCTTTTGTTTTTTAATTTTTTATTTTTTAAATCTTTACGTAAGGATATATTTTTATTGATTTTAGAGAAAGGAAGGAAGTAGGAGAGAGAAAGAAAGAGAGAAAGAGACATCAAGGCAAGAGAGATACATCGATCTGTTGCCTCCCATGTGTTCCCTGGCTAGGGATGGAACCTGCAACCCTTTTGGTGTATGGGACAACACTCCAACTAACTAAGCCACCCAGCTTTTACACTTTTATATCCAGAGCCTCTAAGCCCACATGAACACATACAAAATGGGTGTCTAATGTCTTTTCATTTTTCATGGACCCCATCAATTTATGGCCTCATTCCCTTTGTATGACTTACTCCTGATCTAGCCTTCCACTTTATATTTTATTCCTGAAACTGCTTCTTAGCACTCCTTCTTCAGCTTTGACCTCTTCTTTTCCTTCTTTGATTCTGGATTGGACTCTTCTGGCCAAGTGTTTATCATGATTTTGAGAAAATACCTGTTCATTCTAGGCCACCAATCTACAATACATGATGGAAGAGTACATGCCAACCACAGTAACAGAAAAACTTTCCCTATTGCCCAGAGTCTTACATTTGATTAAACCTGGAAAAGCACTTTTATTGTTAGATAAACATATAATAATATGGATCATATAGTAACAATTGATACCAAAATTCATTATTCTATAACATTTATCTAGTGAATATTCTGGCTTGGGCATTGTATTCAGGTTGGAAATAGAGAAGTACATAAAGCATGGTCTCTCTAAGGAGATTGAAATATACTGTGGAAGTTTCTATGCAGGTAAATTGCAATACAAACAGTAATCCTGCAATAGTAATCATATAGGGAAATTACTGTAGTAAAGTAATCTCAGCAGATCTGCAAGAGGAAGCAGAAATAGAGTAGGGATAAAGTTAAAGTTTTCGTTTGTTAAAAACTCAGCTGTAGAAGGACATGACCAGGGTAAATTGTGCTTAAAATATATTCGAGACGCAAGGACTTAAGATATCTGAGCATTGAAATATGGCGGATCAAGCTCATGCTTTAGTGCATGATTCCTCCTGAAATCCTACTGGATAGAAAGAAAGTGAAGGCACGAAAATAGGTAAGCACACAGAACATTTTAGGAGAGGTGATAACAGCAGAGGCAGAAGACTTACCATTTGGGAATATGGAAAACAGATGGACGGTGACTTTAGCAGAGCAGAAGAGAGGAAACCTCACTGACAGAAATGGATGGGGAGGGAAAGTGGCCAATAAGAAACTACCAGATTTTCACATTAGAACTATAAAATGTTCAGGAACTAAAGGGGAGTGGAGCTAAAAACAGGAGGATTTATTTAAAGTTATATTAGAATTTTTTAGATTCTAAGATCCCTTCTCTCAGCCAGGGCAGCAAGATAACTGTTCTAACTTTATCTTAACAATAGGTGGTAGGCTTGCTCTATAGAGAGGTGAAGGTGGAGGAGTTATTTTGGATCTGAGGTAGGCTGAGCTGGGAGTAGGAGTGAGATACTAGAAGGAAAGCAGAGAAGTAGTTTAAAGTCTATACTTAATGAAATTTTATGACTCCTCTTCCCTCCATCTCCTCAACTGTACCCTTTCCTCTGGTAGGAATTCTTCTTGGGGAAATAGGCTTGCCAAGAGAAAAGATCTACAGATTTTGCGAAGTTCCCAATTAAGGAGCCTCTCTCTCTTTGTCTCTCTCCTCTCCCTGTCAGTTATCATATAGGAAGGACTAATACTAGTCAAGGAGCCACATATACACAACCTCTATTCAACTTCTTAATATCTCAGTGTTAGTGCACATATCTATGGCCAAAGGTCACCAGATATCCAAGGAAAGCCTTTGTGTGATCTGAATAAACAGGGAAAATATGAATTCAGAGACAGTGCAGGTAAAAGACAAACAAAGAAGTAAATGTTATAATTAATATATTTAGAGAACTAAGAAATGATGGTGCATCAAGAAACACAAACAGAACCATATGTTAGGACACAAACTAAGTCTACAAGTTCAAGAAGTTTTTGAAATCATATCAGGCATCTTCTCAGATCACAATGGCATGAAACTAGAAACCAAGTACAATAAAAACACTCAAAAACATTGAAACACATGGAGGCTAAATAGCATGCTATTAAACAATGAATGGGTTACCGTTGAGATCAAGAAAGAAAGAAAATACATCTTGGAAACTAATGAAAATGAACATACAACACAACATCTATGGGACACAGTGAAAACAGTCCTGAGAGAGAAGTTCACAGCAATATAGGCCTACCTCAAGAAACAAGAAAAAATTTTAATAGACTATCTAACCCTACAACTTAAAAAGATTTAGAAAGAACAACAGGAAAAGACCCGAGTTAGTAGAAAGAAGGAAATAATAAGATCAAAGAGGAAATAAATGACTTAGAGACTAAAAAAAACAATACAAGAGATCAATGAATGCTAGAGCTGGTTCTTTGAAAAGATAAACAAGATTGATCAACCTTTAGCCCAACTCACCAAGAAACAAGACAGAGGACCCAAATTAATAAAACCAGAAAGAGGTGAAATAACTCACATGACAAGAAAATACTATGAACAATTATATGCCAACAAATTCAACAACTAGGTGAAAAGGACAAATTCCTAGAATCATTCAGTCTTCCAAAACTCAACTGGGAAGATTCAGAAAATCTGAACAGACCAATAACATCTAAGGAAATAAAAGCATTAATCAATAAACTCCCAGCAAACAAATGCCCTCATCCCAGCGGCTTCATAGGGGAGTTTTTTTTTTTTTTTTAACCAAACATTTAAAGAACTAATACTTCCTTCTCCTCAAACTATTCCAAAAAATTTAAGACAAAAGAAGACTTTCAAGCTCTTTTTATGAAACCAGCATAATCTTAATCCTCAAACCAGATAAAGAATACAAAAAAAGAAAATTACAGGACAGGATCCCCGATGAACATAGATGTCAAAATCCTCAACAAAATGTTAGCAAATTGGATCCAGCAATCTATGTAAAAAATTATACACCACGACCATGTGGGTTTTATCTCAGGGATGCAAGGTTGCTGCAATATTTAAAAATCAATAAATGTGATATATCACATAAACAAAATGAAAGATAAAATTTATATGATCATATCAATAGATTCTGAAAAAAACATTTGACCAAATCCAGCACCCATTTTTGATATAAACTCTCAGCAAAGTGGGAATAGAAGGATCATAACTCAACATAATAAAGGCCATATATGACAAACCTACAGTCAAAATCATACTCAATGGGCATAAACTAAGAGCACTTCCCTTAAAAGGAAGAGACAGGGATGTTTGCTTTCATTACTCTTAGTCAACATAGTACTGGAAGTTTTAGCCACAACAATCAGAAGAAAAAAAGGATCCAAATTGGAAAGGAGGAAGTGAAACTGTCATTATTAGCAGATAACATGATATTGTACATAGAAAACCCTAAAGACTCCACCAAAAAACTACTAGATTTAATAAATGAATTTGGCCAAGTAGCAATATACAAAATCAACATCCAAAAGTTGTTGGCAGTTGTATACACCAATAATGAACAAACAGAGAAACTAAAAAAACAAAACAAAACAACTTACCATTGATTGCAACAACAAAAAAATTAAGATACCTGGGAATAAACTTAACCAAGGAGGTAAAAAACCTGTTCTCAGAAAACTACAGGACATTGGAAAAAGAATTAGAGGGAGATATTAAAAAGTGGAAGCATATACAATGTTGATTGGTTGGAAGAATTAACATAATTAAACTGTCTATTGTACTCAAAGCAATCTATAGAGTCAATGTAATCCCCCTTAAAATACCAATGACATATTTCACAGATCTAGGACAAATACTTCAAAAATTTATATGGAATCAAAAAGACCCTGAGTATCCATAGCAATCTTGATAAAGAAGAACAAAGTTGGAGAGATTACAATTCTGGATATCAGGATATACTACAAAGCCACTGTAATCAAAATAGCCTGGTATTGGCACAAGAACAGGCATATAGATCCATGAAACAGAAAAGAGAACCCAGAAATTGACCCAAGACGTTATGCTCAATATTTTACAAAGGAGGCAAGAGCAAACAATGGAGTAAAGATAGTCTCTTCAATAAATGGTGTTGGGAAAATTGGACAGGTACATGCAAAAAAAAAAAAAAAATGAAAGTAAACCATCAACTTACATCATACTTACATCCATCAAACTTACATCCGTTGACAGAAGAAAAAATGGTGGCAGAGTGAATGGAGCTACACAGGCCATTTCCCAGGACCAAACTGGATTTACAACGAAAATAACGACAAATCGTCAGGAAGGAGCAACCGAAAGGCATCCTGGAGGACCACTTAACCAGGGACACTGACTCAATCCTCGTTGGCTTGCGAGGACGCGAGAGGGGGCCAGGAGCCCACGGTCTGCAGCGGCCTGGGCTGGGACCAGCGAACTCGGCTGGGACCAGGGGGCTCGGTGGGAACCTGTGTGCTAAGCCCTCGGCTGGTGCCGCACGGACTCAGCTGAGACCGGGGGGGCTTGGTGGGAAGCTGCTGCCGCCTCGCCTGCATGCTAAGCCCTTGGCTGGTGCTGCACTGACTCGGCTGAGACCAGGGGGCTCAGCAGGAAGCTGCTGCTGCCACTGCGGCTGCGTGCTAAGCCCTCGGCTGGTGCCACATGGACTCGGCAGCCCTTAGCTGGGAGCAGCACCATTGGGTTAAAAGTTCCAGGCGGCTCCATGATGCAGAGTCTGGACAGAGGGTAAATTGGCAGCAGCCACTCAACTTGGGCTCCGGCAGAGGGAAGGCAGACTGGACTAGAACTGTGTGGGGACACTCGGGATTTGGAGGGTGCTCAGAGCTTTTGGTGAGTGCAGCCACGCAGGATTGTGGTCATCTTACTCCTTCCCAGGGCCCTGGGGAGAGGCGGTGGCCCCTCCCTCAGAGATTCAACCCCACCTGGTGGCCATTGAAATGCTAATTGAGGCCCATTAACAACCAGCAGCTGCCCCACCCTCAGGAAATCCTCTTACACTGAGCACCTGAGGGAGTTTTGCAGGCAACTCAGAAACCAAGGTTCTTCAGGTGACCTCTACTAATAGCCTCTAGGCAAAAAACAAAAAGCTAGAGGAAAGTTTAGACTTGACAGTGGTGTTTAAAATGGTTCCTCCCTGGCTCATCCAAACCCAGGAGAGGGAGCCACAAATAGCAGAACACCAACACCCACAGGGAAAATTTGGCAGACTCCAAAGCTCACTGTGATAGCCAAAATGGTGAAAAACAGAAACAAAAGCCAAATGAAAGAACAAGAGACCTCTACTGAAGATGAGATAAATGAGGTGCAGTTAAGCAAGTTAACAGAACTAGAATTCAGAGCCATGATCTTGAAGAAGCTCAACAGCATGTGTAAGGACATGAGCACCATGAGTAAAGACATAGAAATGTTGAAAATCAACCAGTTGGAAATTAAAAACGACATTATCAGAAATGGAAAACACAGTGGAAGGTCTAAAAAGCAGAGTAGAGGAAGCTGAGAACTGGATCAGTGAATTAGAAGACGGTAGAAAAAATCAACCAATCAGAAAACCAAAGAGAAAAATCAATTAAAAAACAGGAAGACAGCTTAAGAGAACTATGGGACAACTGGAAACGTAACAATATTCGCATCATAGGAGTCCCCGAAGAAGAAGAAAATGAGCAAGGGTTAGAGAATATATTCAAAAAAGTAGTGACAGAAAACTCCTAATTTGGTGAGGGAAGAAAGCATTCAAGTTAAAGAAGCACAGAGAGCTCCAAGTAAGAAGAACCCAAACAGGCCCACACAAAGACACATAGTAATCAAACTGCCAAAAATTAAAGACAAAGAGGGAATCCTAAAAGCAGCAAGAGATAAGCAACAGGTTACCTACAAAGGAAACCCCTTAAGGCTCTCAGCTGACTTCTCACAAGAAACACAACAGGCCAGAAGGGAATGGCATGAAGTATTCAAGGTCATGAAAAACAAGAATCTGAATCCTAGACTACTCTACCCAGCAAGGCTATCACTCAGAATGGAAGGTCAAATAAAGAGCTTCCCAGACAAAAAAAGGCTAAGGGAGCCCTGGCCGGTTTGGGTCAGCGGTTGGAGCGTCCACCTGCGGTCCAGAGAGACCCGGGTTTGGTTCCCGCTAGGGGCATGTGCCTGGGTTGCAGTTTGTCCCCGGCTCTGGTTGGTTGTGCGGGTGGCAGCCACTCGGTGTGTCCCTTTCACATCGATGTTTCCCTCTCTCTCTCTTCCTCTCTCTCCCTCCCGCTCTGTCTGTACAAAAAATGGAAAAATGTCCTTGGGTGAGGATAAAAAAAAAAAAAAAGGCTAAGGGAATACATTAGCACCAAACCAGCACTGCAAGAAATGTTAAAAGGACTGCTGTAATTAGCAGGAGAAATGGGAAGAAAATTAGAACCACACTAAACAAAAATGGCAATAAATAAATACAGTAATCATCTTAAATGTAAATGGATTGAATGCTCCTATAAAAAGACAGAGTAGCTGATTGGATAAGAAAGCATGACTCATCTATATGTTGTTTATAAGAGACCCACCTTGCAACAAACGACTCACATAGATTGAAAGTGAAGGGATGGAAAAAAATCTTCCAAGCAAATGGAAAGCAAAAAAAAGCTGGGGTAGCAATACTCATATCTGATAAAATAGACTTCAAAATGAAGGCCATAACTAGAGACAAAGAAGGCCACTACATAATATTGAAAGGATCTATCCAATAGGAAGATATAACCTTGATAAACATATATGCACCCAATATAGGAGCACCAAAATATATTAAAAATCTTCTGCAGGACTTCAAAGGAGAAATCGATAGCAATACAATCATAACGGGATTTCAACATCCTGCTGACATGATAGATCCTCTAGAAAAAAAATTAGCAAGGAAACAGAGACTTTAAATGAAGCAATAGACCAAATGGATTTAATGGATATCTACAGAGAATTACACCCCAAAACTACAGAATTCACATTCTTCT
The DNA here is from genome assembly GCF_014108415.1 of Molossus molossus. NCBI lineage: Eukaryota > Metazoa > Chordata > Mammalia > Chiroptera > Molossidae > Molossus > Molossus molossus. Next base: position 69,826,631 of record NW_023425352.1, read on the forward strand.
CAAGTGCACATGGGACATTCTGAAAGATAGACCAAATCTTAGGGCACAAACTACATCTTGACAAGTTCAAGAAGACTGAAATCATATCAAGCATCTTCTCAGATCACAATGGCATGAAACTAGAAATCAATTGCAAGAAGAACATATAAACGCATTTGAACACATGGAAGCTAAATAGCATGTTATTAAACAATGAATGGGTCACTGAGGAGATCAAGGAAGAAATTAAAAACTTCCTGGAAACCAATGAAAATGAAGACACAACTACACAAAATCTATGGGATGCAGTGAAAGCAGTTCTGAGAGGGAAATTCATAGCACTACAGGCCTAACTCAAAAAACAAGAAAAATCTCTAATAGACTAATCTCACAACTTAAAGAACTAGAGAGCAAACAAAAAGAAACCCCCAGAGCAAGTAGAAGGAAGGAAATAGTAAAGATCAGAGCAGAAATAAACGACATAGAGACCAAAAAAAAAAACCAAAAAAACCCAAAAGGATCAATGAAACAAAGAGCTGGTTTTTCAAAAAGATAAACAAGATTGATTAACCCTTAACTAGACTCACCAAGAAACAGAGAGAACACAAATACACAAAATCAGAAATGAAAGAGAAGTAACAACTGACACCACAGAAATACAAAAGATCGTTAGCAACTACTATGAACAATTATATGGCAACAAATTTGACAATGTAAGTGAAATGGACAAATTTCTAGAAACACATAGTCTCCCAAAACTGGACCAGAAAGAGATAGAAAACTTGAACAGACCAATATCAACAGAACAAATTGAAGATGTAATTAAGACTCTCCCAGCAAACAAAAGCCCAGGCCGGGATAGCTTCATAGGGGAGTTTTACCAAACATTCAAAGAAGAACTAACACCCATTCTCCTCAAACTATTTCAAAAAATTCAAGAAGACTTCCAAAGTCGTTTTATGAAGCCACCATAATTGCAAAACCAGAAAAAGACACTACAAAGAAAGAAAACTACAGGCCAATATCCCTGATGAAACTAGACACCAAAATACTGAACAAAATATTAGCAAATCGGATCCAGCAATACAGCAAATAAATTATCCACCATGACCAAGTGGGATTCATCTGAGGGATGCAAGGCTGGTACAATATTCGCAAATCAATAAACGTGATACGCCATATAAATAAAATGAAGAATAAAAACCACATGATCATATCAATAGATGCCAAAAAAGCCTTCCACAAAATCCAGCATCCATTTCTGATAAAAACGCTACGCAATGTGGGAATAGAGGAATCATATCTAGACATAAAAAAGCCCATATATGAAAGACCTACAGCCAACATCATACTCAATGGGCAAAAACTAAAAGCATTTCCCTTAAGAACAGGAACAAGGCAAGGATGCCCACTTTCGCCACTCTTATGTAACATAGTACTGGATGTCTTACAAACAGCCTGGTACTGGCACAAGAACAGGCATATAGACCAGTGGAACAGAACAGAGAACCCAGAAATGGACCCAACACAATATGCTCAATTAATATTTGACAAAGGTGGCAAGAGCATACAGTGCAGTAAGGATAGCCTCTTTAATAAATGGTACTGGGAAAATTGGACAGCTACATGCAGAAAAATGAAACTAGACCATCAACTTATACCCTACAGAAGAATAAACTCAAAATGGATATAAGACTTAAATGTGAGTCATGAATCCAAAAATTATAGAAGAAACTGTAGGCAACAAAATTTCAGACATTATACCCAGCAGAATTTTCACTGATACATCACCTAAGGCAATAGAAACAAAGGAGAAAATGAACACATGGGACTACATCAAACTCAAAAGCTTCTGCACAGCGAAAGATACAATCATCAAAATGGAAAGGCTACCCACTGTATGGGAGAGCATAATTGCCAATGATATATCAGATGAGGAGGTAATTTCCAATATATATAGAGTGCTCATACAACTCAAGAAAAGGAAGACAAAGAACCCAATTAAAAAATTGGCAGAGGAACTAAATAGACACCTCTCTAAACAGGACATACAAATGGCTAAGAGACATATGAAGAAATGCTCATCATCACTAATCATCAGAGAGATGCAAATTCAAACAACAATTAGGTATCACCTCACACCTGTCAGAATGGCCGCCTTCAACAAATCATCAAACAACAAGTGTTGGCCAGGGTGTGGAGAAAAGGGGACTCTAGTACACTGCTGGTGGGAATGCAGACTGGTGCAGCCACTATGGAAAACAAAATGGTGTTACCTCAGAAAATTAAAAATTGAACTTCCATTTGACCCAGTGATCCCACTTCTAGGAATATACCCTAAGAAGCCTGAAACACCAATCAGAAAGAATATATGTACCCCCATGTTCCTAGCAGCACTATTTATAATAGCTAAGATCTGGAAGCAGCCCGTCAGTAGACGAATGGATCAAAAGGCTGTGGTACATATACACAATGGAGTACTACGCAGCTGTAAGAAAGAAAGATCTCTTATCCTTTGAGACGACATAGAGGGACCTGGAAAGTATCATCCTAAGTGAAACAAGCCAAACAGAAAGACAAGTATCATATGATCTCACTTATTTGTGGTATATAATGAACATAACAGTCTGAGGAATGGGGTAGTCCCAGAGACTTGGAAGTAGGGTACAGACTGACAATCCCCAGAAGAGGGGTGGTGGGGGAGAGATAAACCATAGAACTTATATTCATGTATGCATGAACAGTGGACATGGACAACAAACTGGGGACAGGGAGGGAGGGGGAGGGGGGAATCAGTGGGGGAAAAGGAAAAACTCTGTAACAAAAATTAATTAAACACGCTTCTGATAAAAAAAAAAACTTACATCCATCAAAATGGATAAAAGACTTAAATGTGATTCATGAATCCATAAAAATCCTAGAAGAAACTGTAGGCAGCAAAATCTCAGACATCACACGTAGCAGAATTTTCACCAGTACATAGCTAAGGTAAAGAGAAAAGGAATATTTTAATAAATGAGACTACATCAAACTAAAAAGCTGCACAGCAAAAGAAACCAGCATCAAAGTGAAAAGGGAACCCACTGTATAGGAGAATATAATTGCCAGTGATATATCAGATAAAGGGTTAATTTCCAAAATATATAGAGTACTCATAGAACTCAAAAAAAGAAAGACAAAGAATCCAATTAAAAAATGGGTAGAAGACATGAAGAGATACCTTTTGAAACAGGACATATGAATGGCCAAGAAACATGATAAAATGCTTAATGTCACTACTCATCAAATTGAAGAGAGACAAATTAAAATAACTATGAGGTATCACCTCACACCTGCCAGAATGGCTGCCATCAACAAATCATCAAACAAATACTGTCGAGGATGTGAAGACGAGAAATCTACTACACTGCTGGTGGGAATGCAGACTGGTGCAACCACTATGGAAAACAATACGAATTTTCCTCAGAAACATTAAAAACTGAACTGCCATTTGACTAAGTGATTCCACTTGTAGGAATATATCCTCTGAAGCCTGAAATGTCAATCAGAAAGAATGTATGCACCCTTATGTTCATAGCAGCACTATTTACAATAGCTAAGATCTGTAAACAGCTCAAATGTCCATCAGTAGATGAGTGGATAAAAAGGCTGTGGTACATATACACAATGGAATAATATGCGGCTGTAAGGACGAAATATCTCTTACGCTTTAAGATGACATGGAAGGACCTGAAAAGTATTATGCTAAGTGAAATAAACCAGTCTGAGAAAGACTTTTTTTTTTTTTCATATTACATGATCTCACTTGTTTTTGGAATATAAAGAACAAAGTAAGCTGATGAACAAAATAGACTAAGAGCCATGGAAGCAGGGGGAGACTAATGAACCTCAAAGGGAGGGGAGGTGGAAGGGCTGGAAGAGATAAACCACAGAACTTATATATATATATATATGTATGTATAACCAATGGACACAGACAAGAATATGTTGAAGTTGGTGCGGGGGGACAGGAGAGGGGTGGAGGGTGTCAATGGGGGTAAAAGTAGGGACACGTGTAACAAAATAAATGAATAAATTAATTAAAATAAAAAACAAACTAGTTTAAACAAACATTCAATAAACAAATAACTTTTAGGAATTTTTACAAATGTTCACAGGAATAAAATAATTCAGAGTTGAAGATAAAGTTAAAGATATCTTTCAGATAATATAATAAAAAGATGAAGAGATAAAAAAGAGAAAAAAATAAAACTGGGGAATGAGTCCAAGACAGCTTGAACCAAATAGGAATTCAGAAAAAAAGAAAGAAGATTGAGGAGTTATTAAAGATTAAAGAAGATTAAAGAAATATTTGCAGACGAGTATGAGTTTCTAGATTCAGAGTAAGTTCAAGTACCCAATTACATGAAAGAAATAGACACCACACCAAGGTACATCATTGTAAAATTTACAGTCACAGGAGAAAAAGCCTAAAAGCTTCCAGTGAGGGAGAAGAGAACATGTCATGTATCCAGGAATGTGCTCTAGAATCAGAATAGCACTGGAAAATCAGTATCAAGTTACCTCACTAGAAGTTAGAATAAAGGGTTTCTGAGACATGAAGTGTTGTCACATTTATTTTCTTTTTATTAATAAAAGTATTTTTCTTATTGTTGACACTATTACAGATATCCCCCATTCCCACAATCCCTTTTCCTACCTACACTCGGCCCACATTACCCCTTCACCCCTCCTCTGGCTTCACCACTCTGTTGTCTGTGTCCATGGGTAATCTCTTTACCAGCTTTAATTTAGTTCTCCCCCCTCCCCTCCCCTCTGACCTCTGTTATTCTGTTCCATGTATTTGTGCCTCTGGTTCTGTTTTTTTTTTTTTTATATCAGTTTATTTTTTATTTATTTATTTTTAAAGAATTCTTTTATTTATTTATTTTTTTGTTACAGATATTTTACCTTTTTACCCCATTGGCACCCCCCCCCACCCTTTCCCGGCTTAGTTGTCCATGTCCATTGGTCATGCATACATGCTTATAAGTCCTGTGGTTTATCTCTTCCCACCCCCCCACCCCCCATCCCCTCTTCTGAGGGATGTCAGTCTGTGCCCTACTTCCATGTGTCTGGGTCTACTGTATTCCTCAGACTGTTATGTTCATTATATTCCGTATATAAGTGAGATCATGTGGTATTTGTCTTTTTCTGCTTGGCTTCTTTCACTTAGGATAATACTTTCCAGGTCCCTCCATGTCGTCTCAAAGGATAAGAAATCTTTCTTTCTTACCGCTGCATAGTACTCCATTGTGTATATGTACCACAGCTTTTTTATCCATTTGTCTACTGGTGGACACTTGCGCTGTTTCCAGATCTTAGCTATTGTAAATAGTGCTGCTATGAACATGGGGGTACATATATTCTTCCTGATTGGTGTTTCAGGCTTCTTAGGGTATACTCCCAGCAGTGGGATCACTGGGTCAAATGGAAGTTCAATTTTTAATTTTTTGAGGTAGCACCATATTGTTTTCCATAGCGGCTGCACCATTCTGCATTCCCACCAGCAGTATATTAGAGTCCCCTTTTCTCCACACCTTCGCCAACACTTGTTTGATGATTTGTTGATGGCGGCCATTCTGACAGGTGTGAGGTGATACCTAATTGTTGTTTGAATTTGCATCTCTCTGATGATTAGTGATGTTGAGCATTTCTTCATATGTCTCTTAGCCATTTGTATGTCCTGTTTGGAGAGGTGTCTATTCAGCTCCTCTGCCCATTTTTTAATTGGGTTCTTTGTCTTCCTTTTCTTGAGTTGTATGAGCACTCTATATATATTGGAAATTAACCCCTTATCTGATACATCATTGGCAATGATGTTCTCCCATACAGTGGGTTGCCTTTCCATTTTGATGATTGTTTCTTTTGCTGTGCAGAAGCTTTTTAGTTTAATGTAGTCCCATATGTTCATTTTCTCCTTTATTTCTGTTGCCTTAGGTGATGTATCAGTGAAAATTCTGCTCCGTATGATGTCCGAAATTTTGTTGCCTACATTTTCTTCTAGAATTTTTATGGATTCATGGGTCACATTTAAGTCTTTTATCCATTTTGAGTTTATTTTTGTGTATGGTGTAAGTTGATGGTCTAGTTTCATTTTTTTTGCATGTAGCTGTCCAATTTTCCCAACACCATTTATTAAAGAGGCTGTCTTTACTCCACTGTATGCTCTTGCCACCTTTGTCAAATATTAATTGAGTGTATTGTCTTGGGTCCATTTCTGGGTTTTCAGTTCTGTTCCACTGGTCTATATGCCTGTTCTTGTGCCAGTACCAGGCTGTTTTGGTTACAGTCGCTTTGTAGTATAACCTGATATCTGGTATTGTGATCCCACCTACTTTGTTCTTCTTTTTCAAGATTGCTGTGGCTATTCGGGGTCTTTTTTGGTTCCATATGAACTTTTGAAGTATTTGTTCTAGTTCTATGAAATATGTCGTTGGTATTTTGATGGGGATTGCATTGAATCTATAGATTGCTTTGGGTAGTATGGACATTTTAATGATGTTAATTCTTCCAATCCATGAACAGGGTATGTGCTTCCACTTTTTTATATCTTCCTCTATTTCTTTTTTCAATGACATGTAGTTTTCTGCAAATAGGTCCTTCTTTGGTTAAGTTTATTCCTAGGTATCGTAATTTTTTTGGAGCGATGGTAAATGGGATTGTTTTTTCAGTTTCTCTTTCTGTGTGTTCATCATTGATGTACAAGAATGCCGTCGATTTCTTGACGTTAATTTTGTATCCTGCTACTTTGCCAAATTCATTTATTAAGTCTAATAGATTTTTGATGGAGTCTTTAGGGTTTTCTATGTACAATATCATGTCATCTGCAAATAATGACAGTTTCACTTCCTCCTTTCCAATTTGGATCCCTTTTATTTTTTCTTCCTGTCTGATTGCTGTGGCTAAGACTTCCAGTACAATGTTAAATAAGAGTGGTGAAAGTGGACATCCCTGTCTTGTTCCTGTTCTTAATGGAAATGTTTTTAGTTTCTGTCCATTGAGTAGGATGTTGGCTGTAGGTCTTTCATATATGGCCTTTATTATGTCGAGATATGATCCCTCTATTCCCACATTGCTGAGCGTTTTTATCAGAAATTGATGCTGGATTTTGTCGAATGCTTTTTCAGCATCTATTGATATGATCATGTGGTTTTTATTCTTCATTTTGTTTATGTGGTGTATCACGTTTATTGATTTGCGAATATTGTACCAGCCTTGCATCCCTGGAATGAATCCCACTTGGTCATGGTGAATAATTTTTTTGATGTATTTCTGGATCCGATTTGCTAATATTTTGTTCAGGATTTTGGCGTCTATGTTCATCAGGGATATTGGCCTGTAGGTTTCTTTCTTCGTAGTGTCTTTTTCTGGTTTTGGAATTAGAATTATGCTGGCCTCATAGAACGTGTTTGGAAGTCTTCCTTCTTCTTGAATTTTTTGAAATAGTTTGAGGAGAATGGGTGTTAGTTCTTTTTTGAATCTTCGGTAAAACTCCTCTGTGAAACCATCTGGGCCTGGGCTTTTGTTTGCTGGGAGAGTCTTGATTACCTCTTCAATTTCCTTAGTTGTTATTGGTCTGTTCAAATTTTCTATCTCTTCTGAGAATAGTTTTGGGAGACTGTGTGTTTCTAGAAATTTGTCCATTTCGCTTAGATTGTCGAATTTGTTGCCATATAGTTGTTCATAGTAGTTATTAATGATCTTTTGTATTTCCGTGGTGTTGGTTGTTACTTCTCCTCTTTCATTTCTGATTTTGTGTATTTGGGTTCTCTCTCTTTGTTTCTTGGTGAGTCTAGCTAAGGGTCCATCAATCTTGTTTATCTTTTCGAAAAACCAGCTCTTTGTTTCATTGATCCTTTGAATTGTTTTTTTGGTCTCTATGTCATTTATTTCTGCTCTGATCTTTACTATTTTCTTCCTTCTACTTGCTCTGGGGTTTTCTTTTTGTTTGCTTTCTAATTCTTTAAGTTGTGAGGTTAGACAGTCAATTAGAAATTTTTCTTGTTTTTTTGAGGTAGGCCTGTAGTGCTATGAACTTCCCTCTCAGAACTGCTTTCGCTGCATCCCATAGATTTTGTGTTGTTGTGTGTTCATTTTCATTGGTTTCGAGGAAGTTTTTAATTTCTTCCTTGATCTCCTCGGTGACCCATTCATTGTTTAATAACATGCTATTTAGCCTCCATGTGTTGAAATGTCTTTGCATGTTCTTGTTGCAATTGATTTCTAGTTTCATGCCATTGTGATCTGAGAAGATGCTTGATATGATTTCAATCTTCTTGAACTTGTAGAGATTCAGTTTGTGTCCTATCATGTGGTCTATCTTTGAGAATGTCCCATGTGCACTTGAGAAGAATGTGTATTCTGTAGTTTTGGGGTGTAATTCTCTGTAGATATCTATTAAATCCATTTGGTCTAGTGCTTCATTTACAGTTTCTGTTTCCTTGCTAATTTTTTGCCTAGAGGATCTATCTAGTGCTGTCAACGGGGTGTTGAAGTCCCCTGCTATGATTGTATTGTTGTCGATTTCTCCTTGGAAGTCCTCCAGAAGATTTTTATATATTTTGGTGCTCCTATATTGGGTGCATATATGTTATCAAGGTTATATCTTCCTGTTGGATAGATCCTTTCAATATTATGTAGTGGCCGTCTTTGTCTCTAGTTATGGTCTTTATTTTGAAATCTATTTTATCAGATATGAGAATTGCTACCCCAGCTTTTTTTTGCTTTCCATTTGCTTGGAAAATTTTTTTCCATCCCTTCACTTTCAATCTATGTGAGTCTTTCGTTGATAGGTGGGTCTCTTGTAAACAACATATAGATGAGTCATGCTTTCTTATCCAATCAGCTACTCTGTGTCTCTTTATGGGAGCATTTAATCCATTTACGTTTAAGGTGATTATTGATATGTACTTATTTATTGCCATTTTTGTATAGTGTTCTATTTTTCTTCCCATTTCTACTGCTAATTACAGCAGTCCTTTTAACATTTCTTGCAGTGCTGGTTTGGTGCTAATGTATTCCCTTAGCTTTTTTTTTGTCTGGGAAGCTCTTTATTTGATCTTCTATTTTGAATGATAGCCTTGCTGGGTAGAGTAGTCTTGGATTCAGATTCTTGTTTTTCATGACTTTGATTACTTCATGCCATTTTCTTCTGGCCTGTAGTGTTTCTTGTGAGAAGTCAGCTGAGAGCCTTAAGGGGTTCCCTTTGTAGGTAACCTGTTGCTTATCTCTTGCTGCTTTTAGGATTCTCTCTTTGTCTTTAATTTGTGGCATTTTAATTACTATGTGTCTTGGTGTGGGCCTGTTTGGGTTCTTCTTACTTGGGACTCTCTGTGCTTCTTGAACTTGAATGCCTTCTTCCTTCAGCAAATTAGGGAAGTTTTCTCTCACTATTTTTTTGAATATATTCTCTATCCCTTGCTCCTTTTCTTCTTCTTCGGGGACTCCTATGATGTGAATATTATTACGTTTCCAGTTGTCCCATAGTTCTCTTAAGCTGTCTTCCTGTTTTTTAATAGTTTTTTCCTTTTGTTTTTCTGATTGGTTGATTTTTTGTACCCTGTCTTCTAATTCACTGATCCGGTCCTCAGCTTCCCCTACTCTGCTTTTTAAACCTTCCAATGTGTTTTTCATTTCGGATATGTCATTTTTTATCTCTTCTTGTTGGTTTTTAATTTCCATTTGGCTTATTTTCAGTGTCTCTATGTCCTTACTCATGCTGTTCAGCTTCCTCAAGATCATGGCTCTGAATTCTAGCTCTGTTAACATGCCTAATTGCTCCACATTGATCTCATCTTCGGTGGAGGTGTCTTTCTCTTTCATTTGGCTTCTGTTTCTGTGTTTCACCATTTCGGCTATCACTGTGGGCTTTGGAGCCTGTCAAGTTTTCCCTGTGGGTGTTGGTGTTCTGCTGTTTGTGGCTCCCTCTCCTGTGTTTAGATGAGCGAGGGAGGACCCACGTTGAACACCACTGTCAAGTCTTACTTTCCTGGTTAAAGTTGCCAGCCCAGGAAACGTACTGTTATCCTCTAGCTTTTTGCCTGGAGGCTAGCAGTCTAGGTTAATTGATGAGTTTTGGGTTGTCAGTTGATTGAAAAACTCCCTCTGGTGCTCAGCCAAGGGGCTTTCACGAGGGTGGGGTAGATGCTGGTTGTTAGTGAGCCTCAATTAGCACTTCAGTGGCCCACAGGGTGGGGTTGGATCTCCGAGGGAGGGGCTGCTGCCTCTCCCCAGAGCTCTGGGAAGGAGCAATGTGGCCACAGTCCTGTGTGGCTGCACTCAGCCAAAGCTCTGAGCGCCCTCCAAACCCCGAGTGTCCCGACACAGTTCCAGTCCAGTCTGCCCTCCCTCTGCTGGAGCCCATGGTGAGTGGCTGTGGCTGTTTCAGCCTCTGTCCTGGCTGCGCTGTGGAGCCGCCTGGGAGTGTAACCCGAGGGCGCCGCTCCCAGGTGAGGCCGCTGCCGAGTTGCCAACCGTGGGCTCCCAGCCCCGTCTTGCCCCTTCGCAAGCCTACCGGGATGGAGTCAGTGTCCCTCGTTGTATGGTCCTCGCAAGCTGCTTTTCTGTTGGTTTTTCCCTTCGATTTGTCTGTGTTATAGTTGTAATTCCAGTTTGGTTCTTGGAGATGGTCTGTGTAGCTCCATTCACTCCGCCACCATTTTTCGGTTCCTCTATTTTGTTCATTAGATCCCAAATATATGTGTGATCATGTGGTATGGGGTATATGTCTTTCTCTGACTGACTTATTTTTCTTAGCATAATAATCTCCAGGTTCATCTATTCATCTATGCTGTCACAAGGGGTGAGTTCCTCCTTCCTCCTCTTTTTTTTTTTTTTTTTTTTTTTTACAGCTGCATAGTATTTCATTGTGTAAATATATCACAGCTTTTTTTAATCTACTCATTTACTGTTGGCACTTGGGCTGTTTCCAGGTCTTGGGTGTTATAAATAATGCTGCCTAACATAGGGTGCCTATTCTTTGTTCTTTTTCTAGATTACTTTGGCTATTCTGGGTCTTTGTGGTTCCATATAAATGTTAGAATGATTTGTTTTAGTTCAGTGAAAAATGTCATGGTATTTTGATAGGGATTGTGTTGAATCTATAGGTTACATTGGGTAGCATGGGCATTTTAACAATTTTAATTCTTCCTATCCATGAGCATGGTATATGCTTCCATTTATTTGTATCTTCTTCACTTTCTTCAATGGCTTATAATTTTTCGAGTACATGTCTTTTACCTTTTTGGTATCTTTTGATTTATTTCTTGATCTTATTGTTAACCCATTTATTTTTTAATAGCATGTTTTTTATCCCTCATGTGTTTGTATGCTTTTCCATATATATTTTTTTACAATTTATTTCTAGTTTTATACCATTATGTTTCAGAATATGCTTGATATGATTTCAGCTTTTAAAAGTTTATTGTGACTTGATTTGTGGACTAATGTGATTCGTTTTGGGAAATTTTTCATGTGTACTTAATGTGCATATTCTATTGCTTTGGGGTGAAATGCTCTGAAAATATCAGTTAAATCCATCTGGTATAATGCGTCATTTAAGGCTGCTGTTTCATTGTTGACTTTGTCTGGAAGATATATCCATTGATGGCACTGGGGTATTAAAGTTCCCTACTGTGTATTACTGTTGATCTCTCCCTTTGTGTTTGTCAATTTTTGCTTAATATATTCAGGGTGTGTAAATGTTTACAAGGGTATGTCCTCTTGTTGGATTATTCACTTTATCATTATGAAATTTTCTTCTTTGTCTCTTATTATAGTCTTTGTTGTAAAATCTATTTTGTTTGATATAAGTATTGCTGTCTCAGCTTTTCCTTTTTAAATAACCATTTGCATGAAATATCTTTTTTCATCCCTTTATGTTCAGTCTCTGTTTTTTGATCCGATGTGGGTGTCTTGTAGGCAATATATATGGGACTTGTTTTCTTATCTATTCAGCTGCACAATGCCTTTTGATTGGATTATTTAATTTATTTACATTTAAAATGGTTATTGATGAGTACATAACTATTGCTGTTTTATTATTCATATTTAAGATATTTTTTTTCTTAAAGAAATCTCTTTAACATTTCTTATAATACTGGTTTGGTAGTGATGAACTTCTTTTACTTTTTCTTGTCTGGGAATCTCTTTATCTCTCCTTTAATTATAAATGATAACCTTGCTGGGTAGAACAGTCTTGGTTGTAGGTCTTTGCTTTTCATCACTTTGAATATTTTTTGCCAATTTCTTGTGGCCTGTAAAATCTGGTGAGAATTTAGCTGACAGTTTTATGGGAGCTTTCTTATAGGTAATTAACTGTCTTTCTCTTGCTGTTTTTAAGATTCTCTGTCTTTAACTTTCCCTTTTTTTTTTTTTTATCCTCACCCAAGGACATGTTTGCATTTATCTTCAGATAGAGTGGGAGAGAGAGAAGGAGGAAGAGAGAGAGAGAAACATTGATGTGAGAGAGAGATATTTAGTGGCTGCCACCCACACGACCCCATCCCAGGCTGGGGACAGACTGAAACCGAGGTACGTGCCCTTAGCGGGAACCGAACCCGGGACTCTCCAGTCTGTGGTCTGACACTCTAACTGCTGAGCCAAACAGGCCAGGGCTAATGTTCCTATTTTAATTATGATGTTCTTGGTGTGGGCCTCTGTGTTCATTTTGTTTTGGACTATGTGCTTCCTGGATATGTATGTCTTTATCAGGTTAGGGGAATTTTTAGTCTTTTGTTTATTTTTAAATAGGTTCTCAATCCCTTGTTCTCTCCCTCTTCTTCTGGTACCCCTGTGATATGTTACAATTAATGTTGTCCCAGAGGTTCCTTACACTGTCCTTCTTTTTAAATGTTATTTTCTTTTTCATGTTTTGAATGGATATTTTCTGCTACCTCGTCTCCAAATCACTGATTCGATCCTCTGCTTCTACTAATCTGCTGTTGATTCTTTCTAGTGTATTCTTCATTTCTGACTTGTTTTTTTTTTATGTTTTCTATTTTAGAAAAATTTTGCTACCTCTTAGTTGAAGTTCTCACTAGGTTTTTTTGAGTCTCTTTATAACCAGTGTTTTGAACTCTGTATCTGGTAGATTGCTTGTGTCCATTTTGTTTAGTTCTTTTTCTGGAGTTTTATTCTGTTCTTTCATTTGGGTTGTGTGTGTTTTTTTTCCCTCCTTATTTGGGCTGTTTGTTTCTATGTATTAGTTAGATCTGCTATGTTTCCCAGTCTTGGTAGGTAGCTTTATGTAATAGGTGTCCTATGGGGCCCAATGGTGTAGGCTCCCTGATAACCTGAGCCATGTGCTTCAGGAGTGTCCCTTGTGTGGGTTGTGTGCACTTGTTGTAATTGAGCTTTGATTGGTGTTGGTATGTCAGTGGGTGTGGTTGATTGTTAGGCTGACTGGCTATAAGTATTGGCCATGCCCACAATGTAAAAAGCTCCTGTGCAGAGGTTGACCCCATGGAGTAAGATTTGCTTTAGCAGGCTCTAGTGGCCTGCTAAGACCACCCTTTGTGTGTGTCACTTGTGGAGCTAATCAAGTGGTGCTCTGTTGTGATCTGAAATCAGCCACTGGGTTTATTAGTTATGGTACTCTTGTGAGGAACTCTGGTGCAGGCCAAGGTCATCTGCTGCCTGTATCCTGCCTGGGGTTTCCTGATAGCTACAGAGTGAACTGCAGTGGCTTGGAGGTGCATGGGAGAGGCTATGCTGACTACTGAGGCCAGCTGCTACCAGTCCCAAGACGAGGACTGCTCAGCAAAAGGGCACCCTGAGGCACGCTTTGGCCTGCCAGCTGCCTGTAGGCTCAACCCCAGATAGAGCCTTTTGGGTATATGAATTGGGGAGGTGGAGTGTCTGAGGGAGTCATCAGGGTAGTGCAAATGGTACTCACCATGTTAATGCAGAATCAAATTTGGCTGTGTTTGGGAAAGGCTCCACACAGGAAAGATGGTCCCTGACTACAGGCCACATGGGAGGAGGGTTCAGTACAGGCACAGTGGTGGCTCTTGCCCTGAAGCCACACAACTCAGTTTCTCCCTGTAAACCTCCAGTGCCCCCTGAGCCACTGTTTCTTTGCTATAGCCCAGGGTGAGGGCCTGTGAGAGAGTGAGTCTGTGCATAGGCCCTTTAAGAGGACACTTGAGTTTCTAGCAGTCTTCTGTCTCATCAGGTTGGATGGAATACCTGCCGATTTTCATATTCAGATATTTTCGGGCTCTTCTTCCTGGCACTGGTGCCCTGGGCTGGGGATCCCAGCATTGAGTGATTGGATATCTCTCTTTTCTGGGGACCTCTGCAGCTAACATATCTCTCCCAATTCTCAACCATTACATGTCAGTGTGGGGCCAGCCTGTTTTGAATCTCTACCCCTTCTACTAGTCCTTAGGTATAAGACTTCTGTTCAGCCAGTCTTTAGATGGTTCTCCAGGTTGATTGTTCTATAATTTATTTGTAATTTTGATGTGGTCATGGGAGGAAGTGAGCATAGTGTCGACCTACTCCATCATCTTGACTGGAACTCAGTTTACACTGATTTTAACCTATTTTCCTAAAACCTCCTCATAGTGAATTTTATCCATTTTTTAAAAAGAGTCATAATCTGATATTTATTTTATTATTTATTATTGACACTATTACAGATATACCCCCTTTCCCTCCTATTTATCTACCTCCATCCAGCCCCCACCACCCTCTCTCCTGGAATTCACCACACTTACGTCTGTGACCATGGGCTATGCCTCTGTGCTCTTTATCTAATCTCACATTCTTTCATCCAGTTCCCCTATCTGCCTCTTCTTTGACACCTGTCAGTCTGTTCCATGCTTCTGGTTCTGTTTTGTTCATCAGTTTATTTTGTTTATTAGATTTCATATGTAAGTGAGATTCTATGGTATTTGTCTTTCTCTGACTGGCTTCTTTCACGTAGTACAATAATTTTCAGGCCCATCTATGCTGTTGCAAAAGATGAGAGTTCCTCCTTTTTAACAGCCACATAGTAATCCACTGTGTATATGTACCACAACTTTTTAAATACACTTACCTACTACTGGATACCTGAAATGTTTTCAGATCTTGGCTATTGTAAATAGTCCTGCTATGAACATAGGGGAGCATATAATCCTTTGAATTGGTGTTTCAGGATCCTTAGTATATATTCACACAATTTGGATCACTGGGTCAAAAGGCAGTTCCGTTTTCATTCATTCATTCATTCATTCATTCATTCATTCATTCATGTTACAGATGTTTCTCCTTTTTCCCCCATTGGCACCCTCCTCCCCCTCCCTCTTTACCCTGTCCCCAGCTTTGTTGTCCATGTCCATTGGTCATGCATACATGCATATAAGTTATGTGGTTTATCTCCCCAGCCCCTCTTTTGGGGATTGCCAGTCTCTACCCTACTTCCACGTCTCTGGGACTACCTTGTTCTTCAGACTGTTATGTTCATTATATTCCACAAATAAGAGATCATATGATACTTGTCTTTCTCTGTTTGGCTTGTTTTGCTTAGGATAATACTTTCCAGGTCCCTCTATGTTGTCCCAAAGGATAAGAGCTCTTTCTTTCTTACAACTGAATAGTACTCCATTGTGTATATGTACCACAACTTTTTTATCCATTTGTCTACTGATGGACATTTGGGCTGTTTCCAGATCTTAGCTATTGCAAATAGTGCTGCTATGAACATGGGGGTACATATATTCTTTCTGATTGGTGTTTCATGCTTCTTAGGGTTTATTCCTAGAAGTGGAATCACTGGGTCAAATGGCAATTCAATTTTTAATTTTTTGAGGTAACACCATAGTGTTTTTCATAGTGGCTGCGCCAGTCTGTATTTCCACCAGCAGTGTACTAGAGTCCCCTTTTCTCTACACCCTCACCAACACTTGCTGTTTGATGATTTGTTCATGGCGGCCATTCTGGCAGGTGTGATGTGATACCTCATTGTTGTTCTCATTTGCATCTCTTTGATGATTAGTGGTGTAGAGCCTTTCTTCATATGTATCTTAGCCATTTGTATGTCCTGTTTGGAGAGGTGTCTATTTAGTTCCTCTGCCCATTTTTTAATTGGGTTCTTTGTCTTCCTTTTGTTGAGTTGTATGAGCACTCTATACATTTTGGAAATTAACCCCTTATCTAGTGCATCATTGGCGATTATGGTCTCCCATATAGTGGTATCCCTTTCAGTTTTGATAGCTGTTTCTTTTGCTGTGCAGAAGCTTTTGAGTTTGATGTAGTCCCATGTGTTCATTTTCTCCTTTGTTTTTGTTGCCTTAGGTGGTGTATCAGTGAAAATTCTGCTGGGTATGAATCTGAGATTTTGTTGCCTACATTTTCTTCTAGAATTTTTATGGATTCACGAGTTACATTTAAGACTTTTATCCATTTTGAGTTTATTCTTCTGTATGGTATAAGTTGGTGTTCTAGCTTCATTTTTTTGAAAGTAGCTGTCCAATTTTTCCATCACCATTTATTGAAGAGACTGTCTTGACTCCACTGTATGCTCTTACCACCTTTGTCAAATATTAATTGAGCATATTGTCTTGGGTCCATTTCTGGGTTCTCTGTTCTGTCCCACTGGTCGATATGCCTGTTCTTGTGTAAGTACCAGGCTGTTTTGATTACAGTGGCTTTGTAGTATAACCTGAAATCTGGCAATGTGATCCCTCCTACCTTGTTCTTCCTTTTCAAGATTGCTGTGGCTATTCAGGGTCTTTATTGGTTCCATATAAACTTTTGGAGTGTTTGTTCTAGTTCTGTGAAGTATATTGTTGGTGTTTTGATGGGGATTACATTGAATCTATAGATAGCTTTGGATAATATGGACATTTAATGATGTTAATTCTTTCAATCCATGAACAAGGTATATGCTTCCACTTTTTAATATCTTCCTTTATTTCTCTTTTTAATGACCTGTAGTTTTCTGTGAAAAGGTCCTTACTTCTTTGTTAAGTTTCTTCCTAGGTATCTTAATTTTTTTTTGCTGTGGTGGTAAATGGAATTGTCTGTTTAGTTTCTCTTTCTGTGACTTCATCATTGGTATATAAGGATGCCGTCGATTTCTTGACATTAATTTTGTATCCTGCTACTTTGCCAAATTCATTTATTAAGTTAATAGATTTTTGATGGAGTCTTTAGGGTTTTCTATGTACAATATCATATCATCTGCAAATAATGACAGTTTCACTTCCTCCTTTTTAATTTGGTTCCCCTTTATTTTTTCTTCATGTCTAATTGCTGTGGCTAAGACTTCTAGTACTATGTTAAATAAGAATGGTGAAAGTGGGCATCTCTGTCTTGTTACTGTTCTTAAGGGGAATGCTTTTAGTTTTTGCCCATTGAGTATGATGTTGGCTATAGGTTTTTCATATATGGCCTTTATTATATTGAGATATGATCCCTCTATTCCCACATTGCTGAGAGTTTATATCAAAAATGGGTGCTGGATTTTGTCGAATGCTTTTACAGCATCTATTGATATGATCATATGGTTTTTATCTTTCATTTTGCTTATGTGGTGTATCTTGTTTATTGATTTGCTAATATTGTACAAGCCTTGCATCTCTGGGATGAGACCCACTTGATCATGATGCATAATTTTTTTGATAAATTGATAGATCTGATTTTCTAATATATTGTTAAGGATTTTGGCATCTGTGTTCATCAGGGATATTGGCCTGTAGTTTTTTTTCTTTGTAGTTTCTTTATCAGGTTTTGGAATTATGATTATGCTGGCCTCGTAAAATAAGTTTGGAAGTGTTTCATCTTCTTGGATTTTTTGGAATAGTTTGAGGAGAATGTGTATAGAATCTTCTTCCAATGTTCGGTAAAACTCACCCGTGAAGCCATCTGGGCCTGGGCTTTTGTTTGCTGGGAGTTTCTTGATTACATCTTCAGTTTCTTCTGTTGTTATTGGTCTGTTCAAGTTTTCTGTTTCTCCCTGGTTCAGTTTTGGGAGGCTGTGTGTTTCTAGAAATTTGTCCATTATTCATAGATTGTCCAATTTGTTGGCGTATAAGTGTTCATAGTGTGTTTCAATGATCCTTTGTATTTCTGTGGTGTCAGTTGTTACTTCTCTTTTATTTCTGATTTTGTTTATTTGGTTTTGCTCTTTTTGTTTCTTGGAGAGTCTGGCTAAAGGTCCATCGATCTTATTTGTCTTTTCAAAGAACCAGCTTTTTGTTTCATTGATCTTTTGAATTGTTTTTTTAGTCTCTATGTCATTTATTTCCTGCTCTCACCTTTACTATTTCCTCCTTCCTACTAGGTCTGGGTTTTTCTTTTTGTGTACTTTCTAGTTCTTTAAGTTGTAGGGTTAGAAAGTCAATTAGGAATTTTTTTTTGTTTGTTTCTTTAGGTAGGCCTGTAGTGCTATGAACTTCCCTCTCAGGACTGCTTTCGCTGTGTCCCATAGATTTTGTGTTGTTGTTGTGTTAGTTTTCATTGGTTTCCAGAAGTTTTTAATTTCTTCCTTGATCTTGTTGGTCACCCATTTGTTGTGTAATAATATGCTATTTAGCCTCCAAGTGTTTGTATGTTTTTGTGTTTTTATTGTAATTGAGTTCTAGTTTCATGCCACTGTGACCTGAGAAGATGCTTGATATGATTTCAATTTCCTTGAATTTTTAGAGACTTGCTTTGTGTCCTAACATGTGGTGTATCTTTGAGAAGGACCCATGTGCAGTTGAGAAGAATGTATATTCTGCAGCTTTGGGGTGAAATGTTCTATAAATATCAATTAAGTCCTTGGCTATTGTAAATAGTGCTGCTATGAACATGGGGGTACATATATTCTTTCTGATTGGTGTTTCAGGCTTCTTAGGTATATTCCTAGAAGTGGGATCACTGGGTCAAATGGCAGTTCAATTTTTAATTTTTTGAGGTAACACCATATTGTTTTCCATAGTGGCTGCACCAGTCTGCATTCCCACAGCAGTGTACTAGAGTCCCCTTTTCTCCACACCCTCGCCAATACTTGTTGTTTGATGATTTGTTGATGGCGGCCATTCTGACAGGTGTGAGGTGATACCTCATTATTGTTTAAATTTGCATTTCTCTGATGATTAGTGATGTTGAGCATTTCTTCATATGTCACTTAGCCATCTGTCCATCAGTAGACAAATGGATAAAAAGTTGTAGTACATATACACAATGGAGTACTATGCAGCTGTTAGAAAAAAAAATCTCTTATCTTTTGAGATGACATAGAAGGACCTGGAGAGTATTATCCTAAGCGAAAGAAGCCAAACAGAGAAAGACAAGTATCATATGATCTCACTTATTTGTGGAATATAATGAATATAACAGTCTGAGTAATGGTGTTGTCCCAGAGACGTGAAAGTGTGGTACAGACTGACAATCCCCAGAAGAAGGGGTGTGGGGTGGGGGTAGAGATAAGCCATAGAACTTATATGCATGTATGCATGAGCAATGGCCATGGACAACAAAGCTGGGGACAGGGCGGGAGGGAGAGGGAGGGCGGTATCAGTGATGGAAAAGGAGAGACCTATGTAACAAAAATAAATAAATAAATTAAATAATAAAATAAAATAAATAAAAAAAAGAAATATTACACAATAGGAAAAAAATCAATTAAGTCCAGTTGATTTAGTTTGTCTTGTAAGGACTCTATGTCCTTGCTAATTTTTTGCCTAGAAGGTCTATCCAGTGGTGTCAGTGGTGTGTTAAAGTCACCCCCTATGCTCATGTTGCTATTGATCTCTCCCTTGAAGTTCTCCAGAAGTTTTTTAATATATTTTGGTGGTCCCATATTTTGTGCGTATATGTTTACCAGGGTTATATCCTCTTGTTGGATTGCTCCTTTTAATATTATGTAGTGACCTTCTCTGTCTCTTATTATGGCCCTTGTTTTGAAGTCTATCTTGTCAGATATGAGTATTGCTACATCAGCTTTTTTTCCTTTCCATTTGCTTGGGAAATTTTTTCCCATCCCTTCACTTTTATCCCGCGTGAGTCTTTTGTTGTGAGGTGGGTCTCTTGTAGACAGCATATATATGGTTCATGTTTTTTAAATCTGTTCAGCTACCCTATGTCTTTTGATTGGAGCATTTAAGCCATTTACATTTAAGGTAATTATTGATAGGTAGTTATTAGTTGCCATTTTAATTTTATGGCTGTGTTTCTCTCTCTCTCTCTCTCGCTCGCTCTCGCTCTGTCCCTCTCTCGCTCTGTTTCTTCTTCTTCCAGCAGTCCCTTCAGCATTTCTTGCAGTGCTGGTTTGGTGGTGGTAAATTCCTTCAGCTTTTTTTTTTCTTTTTTTTTTTTAACTATGAAGCTCTTTATTTCTCCTTCAATTTTGAATGATAGACTTGCTGGATATACTAGTCTTGGATTTAGACACTTGCCTTGCATTACTTCGTACACTTCATGTCACTCCCTTCTGGCCTGCATCGTGTCTATTGAGAAATCAGCTGATAGTTTAATGGGAGCTCCCTTGTAGATAACTTTCTGTCCCTCTCTTGCTTCCTTTAAGATTATTTCTTCGTCTTTAATGTTTGCCGTATTTATTATGATGTGTCTAGCTGTGAGTCTCCTGGGGTTCATCTTGCTTGGGACTTTCTGTGTTTCCTGGACTTGTGTGACTTTTTCCTTCACCAGTTTAGGGAAGTTTTCTGTCATTATTTCTTCAAACAGGTTCTCTATTCCTTTCTCTGATTCTTCTCCTTCCGGTATCCCTATAATGTGAATGTTGTTACATTTTGTATCGTCCCCAGCTCCCTTAAAATATCCTCCTGCTTTTAAAAAATTTTTTTCCATTTGCTGCTCTATTTGAGAGTTTTTCTCTACCTTGTCTTCTAAATTGCTGATTTGGTCTTCAGCTTCTTCTAATGTACTATTAAACCCTTCTAAGGTATTTTTCGTAACAGCTATGTCATTCTTTATTTCCTCTTGATTTTTATGCATAGCTTCTACCTCTTTATGCGTAGCTTCTACCTCTTTTTTAAAGCTGAATTAGTTCCCAGTGAGCTCTTCTTAATTCTTCTTAAGTTGCTTGTAGTTCTCACCAAATTGTTTGAGCACCCTTAAAATCATTGCTTTGAATTTTTTATCTGACAAGTTGCTGTCTTCCATTTCCTGTAGTTCCTTTGCTGGTGATTCCTCTTTTTCTTTCCTTTGGGTATTGTTACTTTGTCAGCCTTCTGGTAGCTTTATATCCACTGAGGGATGTTTGGATGTGTATGCAGCTCAAGGTATATTAAATAAGGCTACTGTGCATCCCCAACTGTTTTGTTGCGTGTCACCTCCTGCCTGCAGTGGGTCCTGGAGGATTGACTACTGGGGGCTGATATTGGTGTGTCCTGGTAGGTGCTGCTGCTGGATCGTGTGGGCCCCTCTGGAGCTGTGGTCCCAGCTGGTCGCTGGTGCCACCTGCAGCTGTATAGCTCAGGTCCTGTTGGAGCAGCACTCCCTGCCAGTACGGTGGGCAGCTGGATCACACAGTCCTTTTGGAGACCTGGCTCTACATCTATCTTGTAGGTATCTGGGTCGCACAGGCCTCTCTGCTGCCTCAGCACCCCATAGGTCCCACAGGTAACAGGATCGCACAGTCCCTTTGGAGACCTAGCTCTATGCCTGTCTTGTAGGCTGCTGGGTTGCACAGGCCTCTCTTGTGCCTCAGCACCCTGCAAGTCCCGTGAGTAACTGGATTGCGCAGTCCCTTTGGAGACCCAGCTCTGTGCCTGTCTTGTGGGCTGCTGGGTTGCACAGGCCTCTCTTGTGCCTCAGCACCCTGCAAGTCCCGTGAGTAACTGGATTGCACAGTTCCTTTGGAGACCTGACTCTAGGCCTATCTTGTGGGCTGCTGGGTCACACAGGCCTCTCTGGTGCCCCAGCACCCCACAGGTCCCACAGGCAGCTGGATCGCATGGGGCCCTCTCCAGCCCCGGCTTCCCACCACTCTTGTGGGCCGCTGGGTAGCACAGGCCTCTGTGGAGCCCCCGGTCCCGCCGCTGGTGGCTGGGGAGTGCTGCTGCCCCATGGGGCTCAGCTCCTGCTCAGCCGTTGCTTTAGTTTTTGGGAATGGGTCTCAGCTGCTGGTCTGTGCTTCTGTTGCCTGGGGATGGATGTCTGCTCCCCAGGCTCTGTTGCTGGGGTATATCTTGACTCTGATCGGGCTGCTCTATGGGGGATGATGCTGGGCTCCTGGCTGTCTGAGGCTTCTGCCACCAGCACCTTGGCAGCTCCACTACTGTGCACTGGTCTGTGTTGACACAGAGTGTCCACTGGTCTGATGGTGCCAGGTGCGCTGTTGGGCACAGGCTGCTGGGCTCTAGCCGCTCCCACTGCCTCCTTCCAGGGGAGACCCGGGATCTTCCAAAATGGTGGGACCTCCCCGTGGTGCAGAGAGAAGCGCCCTGAAGGGCTACTTACTGTGGTAGCCGGCTGCTCTGTCCACAGCACAGGAACTTTCTGCTCCGCGTCTCTGCACTGCTCGGGTTTGGGTGTCCACCTTCTCGTCCACTCATATTCTCTCACACACTCACCCTCCCTCCGGTCCTGCCTGCTGCCATCTTTTTTCACTAGAAAAAAATTTTTTTCTTTATTGATTTTAGAGAGAGAAGTAGGGAGAGGGAGAGAGAGAGATAGAAACATCAATGAGAGAGAACATTGATTGGCTGCCTCTTGCATGCCCCCCCCCACTGGGGATTGGGCCCACAACCTGGACATGTGCCCTGACTGGGAATCGAACCAGTGACCTCTTGGTTCGTGGGTCAACGCTAGACCACTGAGCCACACTGGCTGAGCCTTCTTTATTTCATATGGGTATCCACTTATTCTAGCATTACTTTTTGAAACATTTGTACTTTCTCTATTGAATTACCTAGGCATCTTTGCCAAAATCAATTGAATATATACATGTAGAATTATATCTGGAATTTTTATTCTGTTCCATTGATCTATACATCTGTTCTTATTCCAGTGTCATAGTATCTTTATTAAAACTCTGTAATAAGTCTAGAACTCAAGTGGCATGAGTCTCCCAGTCTTATTCTTTTACATAATGGTTGTTGGCATTGTAGGCCCTTTTGAATTTCATGTAGATTTTAGAACTAGCTTATTAGTTTCTACAGGAAAAAAAAAGACTCTGGAGGAATTTAAACTGAGATTACATTGAATCTGTAGATCAATGTGGAGAGAGCTAACATTCTAACAATATTGAGCCTTCCGCTCTAAAGACAATGTGTAGCTGTTCATTTATTGAGGCATTCTTTTTCTTTTTCTTTTTCATCCAGGTAATTTAATGTTTCTTTTAATTTTTAAAAGTAACAATTTTCTTTATTTTAATTTATTTTTTCCATCACCATTTATCCCCCTTCGACCCTCTTCCACTTCTTCCAACCCCCTCCTCCACACAGTCACCGCAACATGCTTTTGTTTCCAGTGTACAAGTCTTAATCATGCTTTAGGGTTCTTTCCAAGTATTTTAGGCTTTTTATTAATTTTTTAATTACAGTTTTAGATTGTTTCCTATGAACATATGGAAACACAATGAAGAGTTTTATACTTCTTTAGCAGTCATTTTTTTTTCTCCCTGTTCTTGCCTCACGTCACTGGCTGATACTATCTTAGTAAAATGTTGACAGGATGTGGAAGAGCAGACATCTTCCTTGTGTCCCAGATCTTCAGGGGAAAGAACTCAGGTTTTCACTCTTATTTTGTTACAGGTTTCAGATTTCCTTTATCTATGTGAGAGGATTCCTTTTAATTCATAGTTTGCTGAGGGTTTTTTTATTAAATGGGAATTGAATTTTGTCAATTTTTTTTGCATGTGTTGAAATGATTATGTGTATATTTGATTTTGAATATATTCATTTAGTGAATAACACTGATTATTCTTCAAGGGTTAACCAACTTTACATTCTTGGATGAACCCCATTTGGTCATGATGTACTGTTGTTTTGATATATTTCTGGATTTGAATTCCAAAATTTTTAAAAGGATTTTTGCATGTCTGTTCATGAGAGGATGTTGATTTGTACTTTTCTTCTAGTATTTGTGATACTGGTATTCAAAATAGTTCTTTTGAACTGAAATATGTTCTCCCCAAATTCCCATGAAGTCCCAATCTCCAATATGACTGACTTTAAAGAGGTTATTAAGGGTAAATAACATCATAACAGCGGGGCCCTGGTCCAGTAGCACTACTATCCTTGTGAGAAGAGGAACAGACACCAGGGATACGTGTACACTGAGGGATGGCCACGTGAGAAGAGGAACAGACACCAGCGGTACGCGTACACTGAGGGAAGGCCACGTGGGAAGAGGAACAGACACCAGGGGTACGCGTACACTGAGGAAGGCCACGTGAGAAGAGGAACAGACACCAGGGGTACGTGTACACTGAGGGAAGGCCACGTGAGAAGAGGAACAGACACCAGGGGTACGCGTACACTGAGGAAGGCCACGTGAGAAGAGGAACAGACACCAGGGGTACGTGTACACTGAGGGAAGGCCACGTGAGAAGAGGAACAGACACCAGGGGTACGTGTACACTGAGGGAAGGCCACGTGAGAAGAGGAACAGACACCAGGGGTACGCGTACACTGAGAAGGCCACACGTGAGAAGAGGAACAGACACCAGGGGTACGTGTACACTGAGGGAAGGCCACGTGAGAAGAGGAACAGACACCAGGGGTACGCGTACACGGAGGAAGGCCACGTGAGAAGAGGAACAGACACCAGGGGTACGTGTACACTGAGGGAAGGCCACGTGAGAAGAGGAACAGACACCAGGGGTACGCGTACACTGAGGAAGGCCACGTGAGAAGAGGAACAGACACCAGGGGTAAGCGTACACTGAGGAAGGCCACGTGAGAAGAGGAACAGACACCAGGGGTACGTGTACACTGAGGGAAGGCCACGTGAGAAGAGGAACAGACACCAGGGGTACGTGTACACTGAGGGAAGGCCACGTGAGAAGAGGAACAGACACCAGGGGTACGCGTACACTGAGGAAGGCCACGTGAGAAGAGGAACAGACACCAGGGGTACGTGTACACTGAGGGAAGGCCACGTGAGAAGAGGAACAGACACCAGGGTGCACATCCACTGAGAGAAGGCCACGTGAAAAGCCGCCATCTAACAGCCAAGGAGAAATCCTCAGGAGAGACCAGACCTTCCGGCCCCTTGATCTTGGACTTCACGTCCAACCTTCAGAACTGTTGCTCTTTCATTGATATTTCTTAATATATACTTATAAAAATGTATATGTTATAATAGTTTATAATTTCTATTTGATCTTTTTTTTTTTTAAATCCTTACCTGAGGATATTCTTCCACTGATTTTTAGATAGAGTGGAAGGGAGAGAGAGAGAAACATCCATGTGAGAGAGACACATGGATTGGTTACCTCCCACAGGACTCCCACTGGGGCCAGGGATCAAACATGCCACCTAGGTACCTGACCTTGACCGGTAATCGAACCTACGACCCTTCCATCTGTGGGCCGATGCTCTAACCACAGAGCCTAACTGGCCAGGGTTGATCTTCTTTTTAACGCATTTAAGAATGTACTTTTTAGTGTTCATAGTATTTGTTTACTATATTTTTATTGTTGATTTTGTAAAGTGTTGTGTTACAAAATTTCTAAATTATAATATTTAAGGTTGCTGTGATAGAGGCAACAGTACTCTGAGTGCTCAAATCTAAGACCAGAGAAAATCTCTTGGCTCCTCTCTGAAAGATTCTGTGTAGTAGAATTAACAGAGTAATTAGTGACACTCATAGGAAAACCAGCAATGAGTTCTGTAGGGATGATTCATATTACATTCTTCAATAAAGCCTAACACAACCTTCTGTATACATTACATATTGCTAATTTATTTATTAGTAATAATACAAGATGTTAATGCAAGGCTTATGTAACATTTTTTTATCCAAGAAGTAGACTCGAAAATACAGAATAATTGCAGTTTCTGTAAGGTTGTATATATTTAGGATTTACCTGAACAGTACATTCTCGAATAATACAGAAGAAACAAAGGGACTGCTCAGAAATTAATTTTCTGAGGATAAGCCTAGAAGAAGGGTCATGTTGCTGTGTTAGTTTTCCAAAGGACGAGAGAAGTGATTACGGCAGGAGATAAAGAGGAGATGACTCCAAAACAGGAAAGATAGGCGGAGATTCCATCATGCAGCCTGACTTTTCCCATCCAGACTCAACCTGTCCTTCTGTGTAAAGCCCGTACCTTTGATCAGTCCTTTGCCTCTTGTTGTTCAGGAACAGAGAAGGAGGAAGAGGACTCTGACACGACAGACTGGAATTCCTGGAAGACTTTGCCTTCATCAAGTCAGGGAAAGACACCTAGGACAGTGACTGCGGAGGTAAAACTAGAAAAAGGGATCATTGTAATTAACTGTGGCTAATACCCAAATCACTGAGTAAGCTCTCTAAGAGAAGGGTGTCCATTTTGTTCTCCTGTACACCATGAAGATGATCCAGACAGGGATTTGAAGGAGTGCGACCCTAAAGAACTCCTTCTGACACTATTCTTGAAGTTTTACCAATTTAGCATCTATTTCATTTTATGCTTCTAACAGGTACAAAATAAATATATAAAATTTGGAGCAACTTTAAATATATCGATGATGGCATTTCTAATTGATAGAAAGAGCAAGGTGCAGTGTCTTCAAACTGTGGAGAAGTAGAGGATTGTGAAAAATCTGGGGCAGACAGCTCTCACCTGGATACGTCACCTTTCTTGTGGCGATGCAGCCAGGTGTAGAGCACACAAAGGGAAATGCACTTCATCTCATGGATGCCTTGCATGTTCTTCCCTTATCTCATCTGCTGGGGCGTTGGGACTTCCATCACGTTGCTGTCCTCATACTGACTTCCTGCAAGTTCCAGCGTTAATAGAGGTAAAAGTCAGTATCAAGAGTAGGCACACTTCTCCAACTTTCCAGTTTGGCTGGCACCTCCACTCAAAGTTGCTTTGAAAAATGGCTCTGAAGATCGGTAGATATTTTCGTGATGTGTGAGGGCCTTGTCAAGGGCCCCATCACCTCTCCGGCCAGTGGTCTCTGACCGTGTGCTGCTGGGCTAAGCCCCACTGCTGAGCATCGATCTGATAACGGTGATTTTGTGCTTGAAGGAGAGGTGACTTGGAAGTGAACAACTTCACGGAATGTCCTGAGGAGACCCTTTGTATAGCATGCTTGACTCCTTTGTAGAACTGAGTACATTTTATGGTTTGCTTTTTTCCCCTGTATTTTATGACTTGACTTAATCTAGAATGAGTTTTGACATGCTTTAAAGTTTCCTTTTAGAAAAGAGTATCTTAGTACATTTCTGGCTGGTTTTTAGAGTATATTGGGAAAATAAGCTGATTTTTATCAGAATTTGCTTTTATTTTACGAAGCAATCCATTTGATGTTATAGCCACCTGATGCCCTTTTAGTTATGATGCTTTTTCTAGGGATTGTCTAGACTCATATACTTGTATGTAGATGGTTAAATTTGGAAGATAGATCAAGAATTTTTTATTCATTTTATTTGTTTGAGAGGTGAAGAGATGACGTCCTAGAGAGAGCTGAAACGATTTGTGTGTGATCATGCAGCTCTTCAGTCGCAGGGCAGAGACTAGAAACCAGGCTCCTGGCTCACTGCTACTTTGTTTTCACAAGGTCCTTGGCATGTGCAGTGCAGCGAAGCTAATAGCCTTGTCAGAAAACATTATGCAGCCTTGTCCTTAGTTTGGCATTAATTTGATTCAGTGAGCAATCTATGAGAAGATCTGGCATCTTTACCTTCTTGACATTGTTAGCCAAGTCAATTTTATACAGTTGGGGATGTGTTACAGTCCTAAGTGAGCCTTAGTCTGAACTGCAGCCACCTGGAGAAGTTTGTTTCTTTGACACCTGTAATCAAGTTGATTTTGAAGCATGCCTTACAATAAATCTTAGGTTTAAATTGTGCTAGAACTTCTCGGTCAGGTGACGTCACTGTTTTTATTTATTTATTTTTTTAGTAAATGAGTTGTATGCAAATAGATTTAAAAAAAATCTTCACCTGAGGATATTTTTCCATTGATTTTTAGATAGAAGAGTGGGAGGAAAGGAGGGGGAGAGAAAGACAGACAGACAAAGAGAAACATCGATATGAGAGAGACACGTAGATTAATTCACACCCGCATGACTCTGACCCACAACTACAACTGGTGCTGGGGATTAAGGGCTGGGTGTTGAACCTGCAACTGAAGTACGTGATTTTGACCAGCAATCGAACCTTTGGTCCATGGGTTGAATCTCACTGCGGAGCCAAACGGGCCAGGATGCAGATTGCTTTCTCAATGTAGCAGTAGCACCACCTTACTTCTCTGTCTCGTTGCATCCGTCTCCACATTTCTGTCTTAATCATCCTGAAATTAATCTTTAGGGATTTGTTTTACCAAGTAGCATTAATAAACTAGTTTTCAGGACTAAGTTAACTCTATAAAACTCATTTAATTTATTGGTCATCCATATAGTTTAATGAGAAGGAATCCTTGGGAAACAGTTTCTTTGATATTTTAAAGTAAAACAATTAAGATACACAAAGCAACACTATCAAAAGAGAGCTTTGTAACTATAGTAAATCAGACAGAGACAAAAGAAAAATGTATGAGGCATGAAGAGGTTACTATCTCATACTGGAAGGTTTAGTGCACAGGGAAGATACAAAATTCTAAATTTATAAGCACCTAATAACAGCTTTGGAATATATAAATTAATATTTGACAGAACTACAAGGAGGAATTAATAAATTGACTATGATAATAGACCATTTATAAATATCTTCTATTAATAGATTAGACAGTTAAGAGTATAGACATTACCAAAAAAAAAAACAAAAAAACAACAATTAGCAAGCTAGATATAATGAACATAAATAGAACTTGCATAAAAAAGTTAGAGAACATGTTTTTCAAGCATATATGGATCATTTATAAAAATTTACCAAATGCCAAATCAAAATATATCCATCTTAATAAATGTCAAATAAACTGTAGTACTGCCTGTGGTCTCTGACATACATAGAAATCAGAGGTCAACCACAAAGGGGTGAAAGGTGCATTTGGAATTTAAAGAGGTACTTCTGGACTCTTGGATCCAAGAAGAAATCATAAACGAAATATAAATATTTAGAATAGTATAAATACAAAATTTATATATGAAAACTTGAGGTTTGCTGGTATAATCTATATAATTACATTTAAAATGATACTAGCTAGTAAGTATATAGGAGAAATCTAAGGAAAAATGTGAATTGCCTTTATTCAGAATATGATAGCTATCATATTAATGAATAATAAGGCTTAATATAATAAAGATAACAGTTATTCCTAAATAAAACTACAAAATTAATTTAACTTAATTTCATAGTTTGCATGTATGTGATTTAAAAAAAATTTTTTCTTTTATTGATTTTAGAGAGAGAGGAAGTGAGAGAGACAGAGAGATAGAAACATCCATGAGAGAGAACATCCATTGGCTGCCTCCTGCATGCCCCCCATTGGAGATCAGGCCCACAACCTGGGCATGTGCGCTGACTGGGAATTGAACCAGAAACCTCTTGGTGCATGGGTTGACCCTTCACCACTGAGCCACACCAGCCTGGCTGTGTGTGTGATTTTTTTTTGACTTTTATTTTTATTTTATTTTTTTAAAATAATTTATTTATTTTTGTTACAGATGTTTCTACTATTTCCCCCACTGATACCCTCCTCCCCCCCGCCCTGTCTCCAGCTTTGTTGTCCATGTCCATTGTTCATGCATACATGCATATAAATTCTGTGGTTTATCTGTCTCCCATCACCCCCTCTTCTGGGGTTGTCAGTCTGTACCCCACTTCCACGTCTCTGGGACTACCCCATTCCTTAGAGTGTTATGTTCATTATATTCCACAAATAAGTGAGATCATATGATACTTGTCTTTCTCTGTTTGGCTTGTTTCGCTTAGGATGATACTTTACAGATCCCTCCATGTTGTCTCAATAGATAAGAGATCTTTCTTACACCTGCATAGTACTCCATTGTGTATATGTACCACAGCTTTTTTATCCATTTGTCTACTGATGGATACTTGGGCTGTTTCCAGATCTTAGCTATTGTAAATAGCGCTGCTACAAACATGGTGCTACATATACTGTTTCTGAGTGGTGTTTCAGACTTATTAGGGTATATTCCTAGAAGTGGGATCACTGGGTCAAATGGAAGTTCAATTTTTAATTTTTTTTTTTTTAATCCTCACCCGAGGACATTTTTCCATTTTTTGTTCAAATAGAGCGGGAGGAGGAGAGAGAGAGAGAGAAACATCGAAGTGAAAAGGACACATCGAGTGGCTGCCACCCACATGACCGAACCAGGGCCGGGGACAAACTGCAACCAAGGTACATACCCTTAGCGGGAACCAAACCCGGGTCTCTCTGGACCGCAGACCGACGCTCCACCCGCTGAGCCAAACTGGCCAGGGCCAATTTTTAATATTTTGAGGTTACACCATATTGATTTCCATAGTGGCTGCACCAGTCTGCATTCACACCAGCAGTGTACTAGAGTCCACTTTTCTCCACACTCTCGCCAACACTTTGATGATTTGTAGATGGCGGCCATTCTGACAGGTGCGAGGTGATACCACATTGTTGTTTTAATTTGCATCTCTCTGATGATTAGTGATGTTGAGCGTTTCCTCATATGCCTCTTGGCCATTTGTATGTCCTGTTTGAAGAGGTGTCTATTTAGTTCCTCTGCCAATTTTTTAATTGGGTTCTTTGTCTTCCTTTTCTTGAGTTGTATAAGCATTCTATATATATTGGAAATTACCCCATTATCTGATATATCATTGGCAATTACGCTCTCCCATACAGTGGGTTGCCTTTCCATTTTGATGATTGTATATTTCGCTGTGCAGAAGCTTTTGAGTTTGATGTAGTCCCATGTGTTCATTTTCTCCTTTGTTTCTATTTCCTTAGGTGATGTATCAGTGAAAATTCTGCTGGGTATGATGTCTGAAATTTTATTGCCTAGATTTTCTTCTAAGATTTTCATGGATTCATGAGTCACATTTGAGTCTTTTATTCATTTTTGCGTTTATTCTTGTGTAGGGTGTAATTTGATGGTCTGGTTTCATTTTTCTGCATGTAGCTGTCCAATTTTCCCACCACCATTTATTAAAGAGGCTGTCTTTACTCCACTGTATTCTCTTGCCTCCTTTGTCAAACATTAATTGAGCATATTGTGTTGGGTCTATTTCTGGGTTCTCTGTTCTGTTCCGCTGGTCTATATGCCTGTTCTTGTGCCAGTACCAGGCTGTTTTGATTGCAGTGGCTTTGTAGTATAACCTGAAATCTGTTAATGTGATCCCTCCAACTTTGTTCTTCTTTTTCAAGATTGCTGTGGCTATTTGAGGTCTATTTTGGTTCCATATGAACTTTTGAAGTATTTGTTCTAGTTCTGTGAAGTATGTCATTGGTATTTTGATGGGGATTGCATTGAATCTATAGATTGCTTTGGGTAGTATGGACATTTTAATGATGTTAATTCTTCCAATCCATGAACAAGGTATATGCTTCCACTTTTTTATATCTTCCTCTATTTCTTTTTTGAATGTCTTGTAGTTTTCTGTAATTAGGTCCTTTATTTCATTGGTGAAGTTTATTTCTGGGTATCTTAATTTTTTTGCCACGATGGTAAATGGAATTGTTTTTTTAGTTTCTCTTGCTGTGAGTTCATTGGTGTATAAGAATGCCATTGATTTCTTGATGTTAATTTTGTATCCTGCTACTCTGCCAATTTCATTTATTAAGTCTAGTAAATTTTGATGGAGTCTTTGGGGTTTTCTACGTATAGTATGATGTCATCTGCGAATAATGACAGTTTCACTTCCTCCTTTCCAGTTTGGATCCCTTTTATTTTTTCTTCCTGTCTGATTGCTATGGCTAAGACTTCCAGTACTATGTTAAATAAGAATGGTGAAAGTGGGCATCCTTGTCTTGTTCCTGTTCTTAAGGGAAATGCTATTGTTTTTATCAGAAATGGGTGCTGGATTTTGTCGAATGCTTTTTCAGTGTCTATTGATATGATCATATGATTTTTATCTTTCATTTTGTTTATGTGGTGTATCACATTTTTTGATTTGCGAATATTGTACCAGCCTTGCATTCCTGGGATGAATCGCACTTGGTCATGCTGAATAATTTTTTTGATATATTGCTGGGTTCGATTTGCTAGTATTTTGTTCAGGATTTTGGCATTTATGTTCATCAAGGATATTGGCCTGTGGTGTTCTTTCTTTGTGTAGTGTCTTTTTTTTGGTTTTGGAATTAGAATTATGCTGGCCTCATAAAATGAGTTTGGAAGTCTTCCTTTTTGAATTTTTTGAAATAGTTTGAGGAGAATGGGTATTAGTTCTTTTTTGAATGTTTGGTAAAATTCTCCCGTGAAGCCGTTTTGGCCTGGGCTTTTGTTTGCTGGGAGAGTCTTGATTACATTTTAAATTTTTTTGTTGTAATTAGTTTATTCAAGTTTTCTATCTCTTCCTGGTCCAGTTTTGGGGGACTATGTGTTTCTAGAAAATTGTCCATTATGCTTAGATTGTCGAATTTATTGCCGTACAATTGTTCATAATATTTGTTAACAATCCGTTGTATTTCTGTGGTGTCAGTTATTTCTCCTCTTTCGTTTCTGATTTTGAGTATTTGGGTTGTCTCTTTTTGTTTCTTGGTGAGTCTAGCTAAGGGTCCATGAATCTTGTATATCTTTTCAAAGAAATAGCTCTTTGTTTCATTGAGCCTTTGAATTGATTTTTTAGCTTCCATGTCATTTATTTCTACTCTGATCTTTACTATTTCCTTTCTTGTACTTGCTCTGGGGTTTCCTTTTTGTTTGTTTTCTAGTTTTTTAAGTTGTGAGGTTAGATACTTTATTAGAAATTTTTCTTGCTTCTTGAGGTGGGCCTGTATAGCTATGAACTTCCCTCTCAGAACTGCTTTCACTGCATCCCATAGATTTTGTGTTGTTGTGTCTTCATTTTCATTGGTTTCCAGGAAATTTTTAATTTCTTCCTTGATCTCCATGGTAACCCATTCATTGGTCAATAACATGGTATTTAGCCTCCATGTTTTCAAATGTCTTTGCATGTTTTTGTTGCAATTGATTTCTAGTTTCATGCCATTGTGATCTGAGAAGTTGCCTGATATGATTTTAGTCTTCTTGAACTTGTAGAGACTAATATATGTTGTTGCTCCTATATTGGGTGCATATATGTTTACCAAGGTTATATCTTCCTGTTGGATAGATCCTTTCAATATTATGTAGTGGCTTTTTTGTCTCTAGTTACAGCCTTCATTTGAAATCTACTTTATCAGATATGGGTATTGCTACCCCAGCTTTTTTTTGCTTTCTGTTTGCTTGGAAGATTTTTTTTCATCCCTTCACTTTCAACCTATGTGAGTCTTTTGTTTTGAGGTGGGTCTCTTGTAAACAACCTATATATGCTTTCTTATCCAATCAGCAACTCTGTGTCTTTTTATTGGAGCATTCACACCATTCACATTTAAGGTGATAATTGATATGTACTTATTTATTGCCATTTTTGTTTAGTGTGGTTCTATTTTTGTTTCTATTTCTTCTCCTAATTACAGCAGTCTTTTTAGCATTTTTTGCAGTGCTGGTTTGGTGTTAATATTTAATATATTCCCTTAGCCTTTTTTGTTTTTGTTTTTTGGTCTGGAAAGCTCTTTATTTGACCTTTTATTTTGAATGACAGCCTTGCTGGATAGGGTAGTCTTGGATTCAGATCCT
Organism: Molossus molossus; assembly: GCF_014108415.1. NCBI lineage: Eukaryota > Metazoa > Chordata > Mammalia > Chiroptera > Molossidae > Molossus > Molossus molossus. Next base: position 69,860,459 of record NW_023425352.1, read on the forward strand.
TGTTTTTCATGACCTTGATTTTCTGGTCTGTAGTGTTTCTGTTGAGAAATCAGGTGAGAGCCTTATGGGGGTTTCCTTAGTAGGTAACCTGTTGCTTATCTCTATCTTGCTGCCTTTAGAATTCTCTTTTGGTCTTTAATTTTTGGCATTTTAATTACGATGTGTCTTGGTGTGGGCCTGTTTGGGTTCTTCTTACTTGGGGCTCTCTGTGCTTCTTGAACTTGAATGCCTTCTTCCTTCACCAAATTAGAGAATTTTCTGTCACTATTTCTTTGAATATATTCTTTAACCCTTGCCCATTTTCTTCCTCTTCCGGGACTCCTATGATGCGAATGTTATTACGTTTCCAGTTGTTCCACTGATCTCATAAGCTGTCTTCCTGTTTTTTAATAGTTTTTTCCTTTTGGTTTTCTGATTGGTTGATTTTTTTTTTTTTAATCCTGTCTATAATTCACTGATCTGGTCCTCAGCTTCCTCTAATCTGCTGTTTAGTCCTTCTAATGTGTTCTTAATTTCTGTTATGTCATTTTTCCTTTCCACTTGGTTGGTTTTCGGTGTTTCTATATCTTTACTGATGGGGCTGATGTCCTTACACATGCTGTTGAGCTTCCTCAAGATCAAGACTCTGAACTCTACTTCTGATAATTTGCTTAGATGCGTTTCATTGACCTCATCTTCGATAGAGTTCTCTTGTTCTTCATTTGGGATTTGTTTCTTAGTTACACCTTTTTGGCTATCTCAGTGGGTTTTGGTGCCTGCCAAATTTTCCCTGTGGGTGTTGGTGTTCTGCTGTTTGTGACTCCCTCTACTGGGTTTGGATGAGCGAGGGAGGATCCATATTAAACACCACTGTCAAGTCTTACTTTCCTCGGTAGAGTTGCAAGCCCAGGAAAGGTTCGGTTATTTTCTAGCTTTTTCTTGGTGGCTGGTATTCTCAGTCACTCAGTGCCTTGGAATGTAGCCCTTGTGTTCTGCATAAGAGGATTTCCGGAGGGTGGGATAGATGCTGGTTGTTGTTTTTTTTTTCTTTTTTTCCAGAATGTTTTATTTATTTATTTTTTTAATATTTATTTTATTTTAGTTTTTTTAAATTTAATTCATTTTATGTCATTGTTTTAAATTTTTTATTTTACTTTTAATTTAATTTTTTTTACATATGTTTCTCCTTTTTTACCCCATTGACAGCCTCTTCCCCATCCGGCCCACGGCGTCCCTGGCTTTGTTGTACATTTCCATTGGTTATGCATACATGCATATAGTTATGTGGTTTATCTCTTCCCTCCCCCCATAACCCCCTTTTCTTAGGGTTGTCTGTCTATACCCTACTTTTATGTTTCTGGGTCTACCCTATTTCTCAGATTGTTATGTTCATTGTATTCCACAAATAAGTGAGATCATGTGATATTTGTCTTTTTCTGCTTGGCTTGTTTCACTTAGGATAATACTTTCCAGGTTCTTCCATGTCGTCTCAAAGGATAAGAGATCTTTCTTTCTTACAGCTGCATACTACTACATTGTGTATATGTACCACAGCTTTGTTATCCATTCGTCTACTGATGGACACTTGGGCTCTTTCCAGATCTTAGCTATTGTAAATAGTGCTGCTACAAACATGGGGGTACATATATTCTTTCTGATTGGTGTTTCAGGCCTCTTAGGTTATGTTCCTAGAAGTGGGATCACTGCGTCAAATGGCAGTTCAATTTTTAATTTTTTGAGGTAACACCATATTGATTTACATAGTGGCTGCACCAGTCTGCATTCCCACCAGCAGTGTACTAGAGTCCCCTTTTCTCCACACCCTCGCCAACACTTATTGTTTGATGATTTGTTGAGGCGGCCATTCTGACAGGTGTGAGGTGATACCTCATTGTTCTTTTAATTGGCATCTCTCTGATGATTAGTGATGTTGAGCATTTCTTCAGATGTCTCTTGGCCATTTGTATGTCCTGTTTGGAGAGGTGTCTATTCAGCTCCTCTGCCCATTTTTTAATTGGATCTTTGTCTTCCTTTTGTTGAGTTGTATGAATACTTTATATTTTGGAAATTAACCCCTTATCTGATGTTCTCCCATACAGTGGGTTTCTTTTCCACTTTGATGGTTGTTTCTTTTGCTGTGCAGAAGCTTTTGAGTTTGATGTAGTCCCGTGTGTTCATTTTTTCTTTTCTTTTTATTGCTTTAGGTGATGTATCAATGAAAATTCTGCGTATGATCTCTAAAATTTTGTTGCATACATTTTCTTTTAGGATTTTTATGGATTCATGTGTCACATTTAAGTCTTGCATTCATTTTAAGTTTATTTTTGTGTATGGTGTAAGTTGATGGTCTAGTTTCATTTTTTTGCATGTAGCTGTCCAATTTTTTCAACACCATTTATTAAAGAAGCTGTCTCTACTCCACTGTATTCTCTTGCCTTCTTTGTCAGATATTAATTGAGAATAGTGTCTTGGGTCCATTTCTGGGTTCTTTATTGTGTTCCACTCGTGTATATGGCTGTTCTTCTGCCAGTACCAGGCTGTTTTGATTACAGTCGCTTTGTAGTATAACCTGATATCTGGTTTTGTGATCCCACCTACGTTGTTCTTGTTTTTCAAGATAGCTGTGTCTATTTGGATCCTTTTTGGTTCCATATGAACTTTTGAAGTATTTGTTCTAGATCTGTGAAGTATATCGTGGTATTTTGATGGGGTTTGCATTGAATCCATAGATTGCTTTGGGTAATATGGACATTTTAATGATGTTAATTCTTCCAATCCATGAACAAAGTATGTGCTTCCACATGCTTATATCTTCCTGTATTTCTTTTTTCAATGTCCTGTTGTGTTCTACAAATAGGTCCTTTACTTGTTTGGTTAAGTTTATTCCTCGGTGACTTAATTTTTTGCCATGATGGTAATTGGGATTGTCTTTTCAGTTTCTCTTTCTGTGAGTTCATCATTGGTGTATAAAAATGCCGTCGATTTCTTGACGTTAATTTTGTATCTTGGTACTTTGCCAAATTCATTTATTAAGTCTAGTAAATTTTTGATGGAATCTTTAGTGTTTTTTATGCATAATATTATGTCGTCTGTAAAGAATGACAATTTCACTTCCTCATTTTCAATTTCTATCCCTTTAATTTTTTTCTTCATGTCTGATTGTTGTGCATAAGACTTCCAGTACTATGTTAAATAAGATTGGTAAAAGTGGGCATCCCTGTCTTATTCCTGTTCTTAAGGGAAATGCTTTTAGTTTCTGCCCATTGAGTATGATGTTAGCTGTAGGTTATTCATATAGGGCCTTTATTATGTCGAGATATGATCCCTCTATTCCCACAATGCTAAGTGTTTTTATCAGAAATGGATGCTGGATTTTGTCGAGTGCTTTTTCGGCATCTATTGATGTGATCATGTGGTTTTTATTCTTTATTTTGTTTATGTGGTGTATCACATATATTGATTTGTGAATATTGTACCAGTCTTGCATCCCTGGGATAAATCCCACTTGGTCATGCTGAATAATTTTTTTGATGTATTGCTGTATTCTATTTGCTAATATTTTGTTCAGGATTTTGGTATATAGATTCATCAGTGTTATTAGCCTGTAGTTTTCTTTCCTTGTAGTGTCTTTTTCTGGTTTTGGAATTAGAATTAGGCTGGCCTCATTAAATGAGTTTGGAAATTTTCCTTCCTTTTGTATTTTTTTAAACACTTTGAGGAGAATGGGTGTTAGTTCTTTTTTGAATGTTCGGTAAAACTCCCTTGTGAAGCCATCTGGGCCTGGGCTTTTGTTTGCTGGGAGAGTCTTGATGACCTCTTCAATTCCTTAGTTTTCATTGGTTTATTCAAGTTTTGTATCTCTTCCCAGTCTAGTTTTGGGAGACTGTGTGTTTCTAGAAATTTGATTATTTCGCTTAGATTGTCGAATTTGTTGCCATATAATTGTTCATAGTAGGTGTTAACGATCTTTTGTATTTCTGTGGCATCAGTTGTTACTTCTGTTTCATTTCTGATTTTGTGTATTTGGGTTCTCTCTCTCTGTTTCTTGGTGAGTCTAGCTAAGGGTCCATCAATCTTGTTTATCTTTTCGAAAAACCAGCTCTTTGTTTCATTGAAGCTTTGAATTGGTTTTTTGGTCTCTATGTCATTTATTTCTGCTCTGATCTTTACTATTTCCTTCCTTCTACTTGCTCTGGGGTTTTCTTTTTGTTTGCTTTCTAGTTATTTTAGCAGTGAGGTTCAATAGTGTTTTAGAAATTTTTCTTGTTTCTTGAGGTAGGCCTGTAGGGCTATGAACTTCCCACTCAGAACTGCTTTTGCTGCATTCTATATATTTTGTGTTGTTGTATGTTCATTTTCATTGATTTCCAGGTAATTTTTAATTTCTTCCTTGATCTCCATGTTAACCCATATATTGGTCAATAACATGGTACATATTTAGCCTCCATGTTTTCAAACGTCTTTGCATGTTCTTGTTGCAATTGATTTCTAGTTTCATGCCATTGTGATCTGAGAAGATCCCGGTTATGATTTCAGTCTTCTTGAACTTGTAGAGTTTTAGCGTGTGCCGTAACACGTGGTTTATCTTGGGAATGTCTCATGTGCACTTGAGAAGAATGTGAATTCTGTAGTTCTGGGGTGTAATTATCTGTAGATATCTACTAAATCCATTTTTTCTAGCACTTCATTTAGAGTCTGTTTCCTTGTTAATGTTTTTTCTAGAATGTCTACACAGTGATGTCAGTGGGGTGTTGAAGTCCCTTGCTATGATTGTATTTCTGTTGATTTCTTCTTTGAAATCCTCCAAAAGATTTTTAATACGTATTGGTGCTCCTATATGGGGTGCATATAATGTTTACCAAGGTTATATCTTCCTGCTGGATAGATCCTTTCAACATTATGTAGTGGCCTTTTTGTCTCTAGTTATGGCCTTCATTTTTAAATCTACTTTATCAGATATGAGTATTGCTACCCCAGCTTTTTTTTTGCTTTCTGTTTGCGTGGAAGATTTTTTTCCATGCCTTCACTTTCAACCTATATGAGTCTTTTGTTGTGAGGTGGGTCTCTTGTAAACAACATGTATATGAGTCATGCTTTCTTATGCAATCAGCTTCTCTGTGTCTTTTTATCGGAGCATTCAGTCTATTTACATTTAAGGTGATTATTGATATGTACTTATTTATTGTCCTTTTTTTTTTAGTGTGGCTATAATTTTCTTCCTGTTTCTTCTACTAATTACAGCAGTCCTTTTAGCATTTCTTGCACTGCTGGTTTGGTGCTAATATATTCCCTTAGCCTTTTTTTTTGTCTGGGAAGCTCTTTATTTGACCTTTTATTTTTAATGACAGCCTTGCTGGATAGAGTGGTCTTGGATTCAGATCCTTGTTTTTCATGACCTTGATTACCTCATGCTATTCCCTTCTGGCCTGTAGTGTTCCTGTTGAGAAGTCAGCTGATAGCCTTATGGGGTTCCTTTGTTTGTAACCTGTTTCCAATCTCTTTCTGTCTTTAGAATTCTTAGTCTTTAGTTTTTGGCATTTTAATTACGATGTGTCTTGGTGTGGGCCTGTTTGGGTTCTTCTTACTTTGGGCTCTCTGTGCTTGTGGAATTTGAATGCCTTCTTCTTTCACCAAATTAGGTAAGTTTCCTGTCACTATTTCTGCGAATATATTCTCTACTCCTTACTCATTTTCTTCTTCTTCGGGGACTTCTGTAATGCGAATATTATTACGTTTCCAGTTGTCCCACAGTTCTCTTAAGCTGTTTTCCTATTTTTTAATCGTTTTTTTCCTTTTGGTTTTCTGATTAGTTGAATTTTTTCTACCCTGTCTTCTAGTTCACTGATCTGGTCCTCAGCTTCCTGTACTGTGCTGTGTAGACCTTCCAATGTGTTCTTTATTTCTCATTTGTCATTCTTGATTTCTTCTTCATGGTTTTTAATTTCAATTGGTTGATTTTCAACATCTGTATGTCCTTACTCATGCTGTTGAGTTTCCTCAAGATATTGGCTCTGAATTCTATTTCTGTTGACTTGCTTAACTGCACCTCATTTATCTCATCTTTGGTGGAGGTCTCTTGTTCTTTCATTTTGCTTTTGTTTCTGTGTTAACCATTTTAGCTATCACAGTTGGCTTTGGAGCCTGCCAAATTTTCCCTGTGGGTGTTGGTGTTCTGTTGTTTGTGGCTCCCTCTCCTAGGTTTGGATGAGCAAAGGAGGACCCACGTTAAACACCACTGTCATGTCATAATTTTCTGGTTAGAGTTGCTAGCCCAGGAATGGTACATTTATCCTCTAGCTTTTTGCCTGGAGGCTATCAGTAGAGGTTACTTAAAGAGCCTTGGGTTCTCAGTTGAATGTAAAACTCCCTCAGGTGCTCAGCATAAGGGGATTTCTTGAGGGGGCAGATGCTGGTTGTTAGGGAGCCACAATTTGCATTTCAATGGCCCACCTTGGTGTGGTGCAAACTGGAGGGAGGGTCTTCAGCCTCTCCACAGAGCTCTGGGAAGGACCAAGATGTCCACCGTGCTGCGTGGCTGCAACTCAGCAAACGCCCTGAGCCCCCTTCAAATTCTGAGTGTCCCCACAGAGTTACAGTCCAGTCCGCCCTCCCTCTGCCGGAGGCCAAGTTGAGAGGCTGTGGCTATTTTAGCGTCTGTCCCGGCTCTGCACTGTGGAGCCGCTTGGGAGTTTAACCCGAGAGTGCTTCTGTCTGTGGGCTCCCAGCCTCCTTCTTGGACTTCCGCAATCCTATCAGGATTGAGTCAGTGTCCCTTGGTATATGATCCATGCAAGCTGCTTTTCTGTTTCTTTTTCCTGTCAATTTGTATTTATTTTAGTTGTAATTCCAGTTTGAGCCTGGGAGATGGTCTGTGTAGCTTTCATTCACTCCTCCACCATTTTGGAAATTCCTAGATGCTCGTTGTTAATAAGCCTTTATTTGCATTTTTTTTGTCTCATCTGGGAAAGGCTGAATCTCTGAGGGGTGGGCGCTGCTGCTTTTCCCCACAGCTCTGGGAAGGAGCATACTGGCCACTGTCCTTTGTGGCCATAACTCGGCAAAAACTCTGAGTGCCCTCCAAATCCCGGGTGTTCCCACAGAGTTCCAGCCCAGTCTGCCCTCTCTCTGCCGTAGTCCCCAGGTGAGTGGCTGTGGCTATTTTAGCACTGTCCTGGCTCTCTGAGCTGTGGAGCAGGCTTGGTCTTTATTCCCCAAGGGCGCTGCTCACAGCTAAGACTGCTGCTGTCTGTGGGCTCCCAGCCTGCCACACTCTCACACCTCCGCAGATCCTACCAGTGTCCCTGGTTATATATTCCTGTCCTGCTGTTTTTCTGTTGCTTTTTTCCAAGTTTGGGCCTGGGAGATGGTCTGCGTAGCTTCTATTCACTTCACCTCCATTTTCACATCCTCTATGCCTATCTTGTGTGCAGCTGGGTTTCACAGGCCTTTCTGGTGCCCCTGAACCCTGCAGGTACTGCAGTAACTGGATTGCACAGTCCCTTTGGGGACCCGGCTCTATGCCTATGTTATGGGCTGCTGGGTCCCACAAGCCTCTCTGGTGATTCAGCACCCCACAGGTCCCATGGGTAACTGGATGGCACAGTCCCTGCTGGGTCACTCAGGCCTCTCTGGTGCTTCAGCACTCCACAGGTCCTGCGGGTAACTAGATCGCACAGTCCCTACTGGGTCGCACAGGCCTCTCTGGGCCCCTGTACCCTGCAGTTCTGGTTGGCGGGCAGCTGGTTTGCACCCATTTCTCTCTCTGGCTCCTGATTCCCACTGCTTTTGTGGGCTATTGTACAGCATAGGCCTCTGTGGAGCCCCAGGTCCCGCCACTGGTGGCTGGGGAGTGCTGCTGCCCCATGGGGCTCAACTCCTGCTCAGCTTTTGCTGTAGTTTTTGGGGATGGGTCTCAGCTGCTGGTCTGTGCTTCTGTTGCCTGGGGATGGAAGTCTGCTCCCCATCCTCTGTTGCTGAGGGTATATCTCGACACTGATCGGGCTGCTACTATGGGGGATGGTGTTGGGCTCCAGGCTGTCTGCGGCTTTCATGACCGGCACCTTGGGAGCTCCACTGCTGTACACCGGTTTGTCACAGAGTGTCCACTAGTCCAATGGTGCCAGGTGCGCTGGTGGGCTCAGATTATTGGGCCCTAGCCGTTCCCACTGCCTCCTCCCAGGGTAGACCCGGGATCTCCCAACATGGTGGGACTTCCCCACTGAGCAGGGAGAAGCACCCTGAAAGTCTGCTTACTGTGGTAGCTGGCTGCTCCCGTCCACAGCCCAGAAACCTTCTGCTCCGCGGCTCTGCACTGCTCGGGTTTGGTTGTCCACCTTCATGTCCACTCACACTGTCTCACATTCTCACCCTCCCTCCGGTCCTGCCTGCCGCCTTCTGCATGTCTCACTCTAGACTTTTATTATTGTGTGTGTGTGATTTGATCAGCTGATTAAAAAATGGGAAAACAGCTCTGGCCCATTTGGCTCAGTGGTTAGAGCGTAGGCCCGCGGTCCCGAGAAACCCGGGTTCGGTTCCCGCTAAGGGCATGTACCTCGGTTGCAGTTTGTCCCCGGCCCTGGTTGGTTGTGCAGGTGGCAGCCACTCGATGTGTCTCTTTCATGTCAATGTTTCTCTGTCTCCCTCCCACTCTGTCTGAACAAAAAATGGAAAAATGTCCTCGGGTGAGGATAAAAAAAGAAAGGAAAACAGAAGACTAAGAATAGGCAAGATAGTATTAGGTAAGGAAGGAAAAGCGTTGTGGTGGAGGGGCTGACTGGTGCTGCGGTTGTCAAGACTTAAGATAAAACTAGGAATTGTAATTAAGCAAGTGGTAAATAAGATCAATGAAATGGCATAGAAATTACAGAGAAACACTCATTGATGCATATATGGGAACATTTTGTACGATAGGTGGTATTGCAGATAAAATGGTCTGTTCAGTTAATGGTGCTGGTGTAATTGGTTATCCAGTAGGAACAATGAAACTGCGTTACTGCCTGTGAGTACAGATCAGCAGAACGCCTTCTTCGCAATAGGAAATGGTCTTGTTTCACCTGTGGCCTCCTGTTTCTCTGCAGACTTGATGAACGTGGAGTATCGTGTGCTCCAAGCGGCATTAGTTATGGTAGAAACGACTCTTCGATCGGAAGGATTATGACTAGGACGATAAATGTCTTGCTGAAAATACAATGGGGTAAAAGTGGGAAGCTGCTTCCTGTGGTCACCAGAGACTAGGTTCATGGGTTGTTTCAAGAGATACTGGTCCCTGTGTAGCTTGATGCCTGGAAGCCAGGATGCCTCAGGTACCCACCCATGTGATCTCCCTGTGCCTCCACCTGAGCTGACACTAGAAGCTGTTGGGACTCCTGGCGCGGGCGAATGTAAGGCTGTCCTGCTGGCATGTTGTGGCTCCTCTTCTGTACCTCTTGGCAAAGCTCACCTGGTGCCAGGTGTGGCCTGTTGGATCTTCTCAGTGTCCAGTTGAATGCAAGATAATTGTTGATGGAAAAGCAAAGTAGATTCTAGGTGAATTAAATCCCCAAATATTAAAAGCAAAGCTTAAAATATTTTAGAAAAGTATATGACATTTGTTATATTTTTACTTGCATAGGGAAGGATTTTAAAAATTTATGTTTTATGTATTATTCAAAATGACAATTAGCTTATCCTTTAGAAGTTAATATGTTCTAAAATGGTAAAGTTATTGATAAAATATCTTAACTTTATATTTCAGGCAATGCTTATTCATGTTATTCATGTTATGCTAAAAACTAAGTTATATGATTTGTTCAGCAAAATTGTGCTTGATGGGAGTGCTGCATAGTTGTTTGTGTCTTTCCATTAATATACTTGGTTTTAAAATTAATTGTGTTTGGGTTCATGTTCTGGAATGATAGCTGTGTATATGCCCACAGGAGGTATTCCAGGTCTAGGAAGTTTTATTGAATCAACCGAAACACATACACCTAGTGAGAGAGGAAAAGATGAATAAATTTTACAAAATCAAAGTCACCAAAGAACACTTTAACAAGATGAAAGGCAGGACATAGGCTGTGCTGGAGGTGCTGCGTGAGAAATAGAGAGGCATGAGATGAGGGTGGAGATCCCCAGTGGCCAGAACATGAGAGGCTCCCTGGACTTGGGACCTGCTCCTTTTGCTCAGGATGCTCCTTTGCTTAGCCCTTTCTTTTAGGTACATGGCTATTATGTATCACCCCACTCTGTTACTACATTAACACTTACCACCAGCTGTGGTTTTCATATGCTTGCTTGTGTATTTCCTCCCTCTCTATGAGAACACATGGGCTCTACCGCTCCACCAGCCAAGTGTTTCATCTAGAACATTTAGAACAGGACCTGCACATCATAGGCCCCAGAAAAGAACTGTCATGAGTAGATTAAGTGAAGCAGAATTGAGGGTCAGAATATTGATCACTGAATCTTAATTTCAGTGTGTCTTTTCCCCTTTAATTCTATTTGATTTTGTTTACTTGAGGGCTAGGTATGGGACTGGCAGCCTCACAGTGGCCTGAAGTCCATTGGGCAGAACTAACTCTCCTGGAAGAGACAGGCTGGGAACTACTGTATTAGATTATGCAAGTTCTAAAATAAAGACAAAAATAATGTTGGGAATTTTATATTTACAATAAACTCAGCACTCAATTGTAAGAATCTCTGGGCTAAAGTGGTAATTGCTTTTTTTTAAAAATGAAGCTTATTTTTAAAAAATCAACTTTTAAAAAATAACTTTGGTGAGTCAATAAAAATCACTTGTGTGTGCATAGTACTCTGCAGTCTGTTTTGATAGATTAGAAAATATTTACTAGGGAGATACACATTTCAAGTGATTTTTCTAGGAGTAAAAATCACAATGTGATTATGGTGTTAATTCTGTAATTGAAGACCTTATTTTTAAAATATTAAAAAACTTAATTACAGTTGATATAAAATATTAGTTTCAGGTATATAACATAGTGATTAAACATTTTTTTTTCTTTTTTTTTTATCCTCACCCGAGGACACTTTTTGATATTTTGCTCAGATATAGTGGGAGGGGGAGAGAGAGAAACATTGATGTGAAAGGGACACATCAAGTGGTTGCCACCCACACGACCCAACCAGGGCCGGGGACAAACTGCAACCGAGGTATATGCCCTTAGTGGGAACTGAACCCGGGTCTCTCCGGACCGCAGGTCGACACTCTAACCGCTGAACCAAACTGGTCAGGGCATGATTAAACATTTATATACCTTATGAAATGGTCACCCTAACAAGTCTAGTACCCATCTGATACCATGCATAGTTATTACAATGTTATTGACTATATATTTTGTGTTATACTTTACATCTCTGTGACTTTTTATAAATGTCAATTTGTACTTTTTCTGGTGTTTTAAGAAGCTATAGAAATCATATTTTTAAACTATATGTTTCTGAAATCAGCCATAATTTTCTATTCTTTCTTATGTCTTTAGGTGTTTGCAAATGAAGTTAACTTAGAGAAGGTAAAATTGTATCGTCAGGATTTTCAACATATTGATTCTGAGGATCTTTTAAAAGGGGCTACAGAAAGGTATAACTAACATGCTTATTTAGTTTTCTGTTTATTCATATTAATGGCTAGCCCTCTGAGTGGAGACAGTGAATAATGACCCTCAAAGGTTTGGTATATCTTTTTCAAGATAAAACTTTTCATAGTAAGTAAAAGCTGATTTGGCTAGAAATGGGGTTTATTTATGCTCATAAATATGGTATTAACACAAGAAAAAGATATTCGCACAGAATTTATTTTCTCTGTCATCTCTACAATTCCAGTTTCCAAGCCTTTGCAAATGTGTCCGGAGTTCCTAAGGCACCATCGTACTTGAGGTAAGGTAGAGCTCACTGCACAGTAACTTTTTAATAGAACTGATCTCTGCTTTGAAAGGAAATAATATGCTGGAAACAGTGGACTCTTAGCATGGTGAATTTGTGGCACTTTGTATGAAAAAAATGAAAGGACCAGGAAAAAAGTAAATTTCCATCAGATAAACAAAAGAAACAGCTTTTATGTTCATAAAATTGTTCAAATTTAGGTGTTATATGCAAAAGCATATCAAATAAGGAAACATTTTATTGAGTCAAATTTTCTTAGAGATTTCTAAGTAATATCACCAATAGTCACTGGGATAGTACTGCATAATAATAGGTATGGTATAAATCTTGTATGTATAACTTTCAGAAGTACATTAAGTGAACAAACTAGATACTAATTATATGTGGAACACTGTACACAAGTATGAAATATTGTGTAGTTCTTGCCCTTTACAGTTTAATTAGGGAAACAGACATGAAAAAGACTAATTTAAATACAATGTAGTAAGTATCCAAGGACTGTGAGTACAGAAGACAGAGAGTGGAAGGGAGAAGTGCCTTACCAGTTCTTTGAAGAAAATATATTTTGGTTGGATTTAGGATCTTAAATAGAAATCTAGTAAGTGAAAAGAGAGGAAAGAAAATTTCAGTCTGGGGAAGAACTTTGAGCAAAGTTAAGGAGTTATGGAAATATCTTATTAATGGTGAGAAGTGTTACGTGTCAAGAGCTGTAGCGTGTGTGTGAATTGGAATGCCAGGAAGCTCGAGAAGATGAGGGGAGAGCCCAAAATAATCTGCAGGTCAGAGGGAAGGAGTTGTGAGACCAGGAGCACACATTTTGTTCTGTCTGTTAGACTGCAGATAAAGCACAGCTGGAGTCTTTGCTTTATTCATGCATGCATCTGTCTGTCATCTATCTATCTACCTACCTACCTGCTTTATTCATGCATGCATCTGTCTGTCATCTATCTATCTACCTACCTGCTTTATTCATGCATGCATCTGTCTGTCATCTATCTATCTACCTACCTACCTACCTGCCTACCTACCTACCTGCTTTATTCATGCATGCATCTGTCTGTCATTTATCTACCTACCTACCTACCTACCTACCTACCTACCTACCTGCTTTATTCATGCATGCATCTGTCTGTCATCTATCTATCTACCTACCTACCTGCCTACCTACCTACCTGCTTTATTCATGCATGCATCTGTCTGTCATTTATCTACCTACCTATCTACCTACCTGCTTTATTCATGCATGCCTCTGTCTGTCATCTATCGATCGATCTACCTACCTGCTTTATTCATGCATGCATCTGTCTGTCATCTATCGATCGATCTACCTACCTGCTTTATTCATGCATGCCTCTGTCTGTCATCTATCTACCTACCTACCTACCTACCTACCTACCTACCTACCTACCTACCTACCTGCTTTATTCATGCATGCATCTGTCTGTCATCTATCTACCTACCTACCTACCTGCTTTATTCATGCATGCCTCTGTCTGTCATCTATCTACCTACCTACCTACCTACCTACCTACCCACCTACCTACCTACCTGCTTTATTCATGCATGCATCTGTCTGTCATCTACCTACCTACCTACCTACCTACCTACCTACCTACCTACCTACCTACCTGCTTTATTCATGCATGCCTCTGTCTGTCATCTACCTACCTACCTACCTACCTACCTACCTACCTACCTACCTGCTTTATTCATGCATGCATCTGTCTGTCATCTATCTATCTATCTATCTATCTATCTACCTACCTACCTACCTACCTACCAATCATCTATATATCTATCATTTGTCTGTCTGTCTGTCTACCTACCTATCTACCTGTCTATCTGGAGGATTTTGGGTAGCAAGATGGAAGATAGCAAGATGGCAGGAAATGGAGAAGAAGAAAGAGCAAGAAACCTGAAATTATCCACAGAAGCAAAAGAAAAAAAGCATTGATTTTGTTAAGATTACAGCTTGAAGTACATGAAGGTGGTTGATAGAGATGACAGTGGAAACGTCAGCAGGACCACATCGCCCACTTCCTAAATAGTGTCCAGGAAGGAGCCTTGGTTTATCCTGGAGTTGGTGGGCAGGCATAATACAATTTGGCTTTAAGGAGAATTTTTTTTAGACATTAAAGATTAGACCCAGAAGTCCATTAGGAGGCATTTGTTAAGTGGGGTTGGAAATAAAAGTGCAACAAGAGCCAAGCAGACAGCATACGTGAATAACGAGTCACAGTGAGAAGCTGGAAAGGGAACAGAAACACATGGATTTGTATTGGAAAGATCTGTTCGAAATTGGGCAGTAGTTGGAGATAGAAAGAGTAAAGGGTTGTTTCTATGTTTATGATGAGAACTGAATGCCCTTGTACTATGTAAGAATTTGTAGATAGGGAGATATATAAATATGAATTTTAGAAAAATGTCCCAGAGGAGAAGGAAGGCATGGTAGTCGAGAATGTAGAAGGATTAGTTCTGAACAGGAAGAAAGTAAGGAGTAATGAAGAATGTTGACGTGTCTAAGTACTGTATGCATTTTAAAAGTGAGCAAGTTGAAAGAGTTCTTGTTTTCTGGCCTTGTATTTAGAAGGGGCTGCATTTCTCCTACAGCAGAGAATTAAGATAGGGATTGGTAGTTCAGAGCTAGCTGCAGTGGAGGGTGGCAGAGGAGACCAGGCAGAGATGCTCTGTGTTTTCCAAAGGGCTCCGCTGAGAGTAGAAAGCGCAGTCACCCCAGTACTGCCCTCCCACAGCCCAGGAACAGGAGGGAAGGAGGTGAGTAGGTGGGTGGATCCCAGGTGGCTAGTTTGCAAGCCATGTAACAGTTGGAGGAAATGGACTTTGTGACCGGACATTGGGATTTTTAAATATCTCTTTGGAAGTGGGCCAGCTGCAGGTGCTGACAGTGGAAGTGGATGGGAACAGAAATGTGGCAAATGTCACTTTAATAATTACTCTAGATGATCAGAGAGTCTTCAGTATATACATTTTTAACACCATGAGCAAATGTATACATTTGTTTTCCAGTGGGAGTGAGCCGAGCATGCGCACAGCCAGTGGCGCCGTGCTCAGAGACAAGTGGAGCAGCGAGAGCGAGCTGGCAGGGCCGTCCCAGACGCCGGGGCTCCACGGTAGGGCTCGGGCAGAGCCGGGTAGGGCGCAGGGGGAGAGCCAGGGGAGCGGGGGAATGGGGACCGCGGGCGCATTCCACAGTCAGAGGGCGCACTTCTGCCCCTTAAGTATTGTAATATAGCAAGCATGATATTTTAAAAATGAGCTATTTTATACTTTCTCTAACCAGGGATTATAAGTTTGTATAGACTGGAATATGACTTCCCTCATTTACCTCATTTCAAGTTGTTGCACAGTGTGTTCTTTGTAAGTAAAATAATAACTGTTTTTAGGATTACATATAATCACATATTGTGGAGAAAAAAGAAAATACAAGAATGTATAATAAAATCAATACTGAAGAATATTCCAAATTTTTTCTGTGTATATGTATTTACATTTATATAAATAACACAAATATAACCACAAATGAATGAATATATATATATATGTAAATAACTTTTATGTGAGGTTTGGGGAGGGAGTCACATATATACTTTGGAGTTTGAGAGAATTTTAGAGATGACACATTTCAACCTCCCATCACGTACCAGAATCATCTTCTCTGATGACTCTTTAATTTAAAAATGTCAGCTCTAATGAAGACTAATCATACTATGCAATTATTAAAATACAGGTTTCACACAAAAATAGTTTGTAAGAAAATACTTTAAAAGTATTGAAGTTTAATTTACACATGGTACCCTTCGCCCTCGGCATACAGTTCTGTGAGGGTAGACAGAGGTCTGCCCACCATCCAGGTGCAGTCCATGCGACTGTAGTTTCTCGGGCTCTTTTGTGTCAGCCACCAGCACCTGGAGACTAGCAGTCTGTTTTCATCCTTCTTCCCTCTGTTTTTCCCAAGGTCATATAAATGGGATCATAAATATGTTGCCTTTGAGTCCAACTTCTTTCACTTTGTGTAATGTTGTTGATATTTATATATGCCTTTACATTTATCAGTATTTAATTATTTTCTCTGCTGAACAGTATTCCCCTGTATGACGACACCAGTTTTTTATCCATTCACCAGTGGAGGACATTTGAGTTGATTTCAGGTTTTGCAGTTATGGGTAAAGTGCTACCAACATTTTGGTTTCGTGTAAAAGCAAGGCCGGTTTCCTGGGGAAGCAGACAGAGCTATGTTTCCTGCTTCCGTTCTCTTCCTTTTCAGTTTCCCTAAGGCTAGACTGCTCCTGGGCTTGGGTATGGAGGTCTGCACTAACAAAGGGTTAATGCCCAGAAAGGTCAAGAACTGCAAATTAATAATAAAAGACAATCCAACAGAAAAATAGGCAAAAGACATTGCTATGGATTACACTTTCCTGTTTCCCCGGATTCATTTGTTGAAATCCTAATTGCTGATGTGAAAGCATTTGGAGGCGGGGCCTTTGGGAGGTAGTTCATTTTCAATGAGGTCATGGGGGCGGAGCCTTCCCAGTGCAAATGGTGCTGTTGTAACCTGATGAAGGGACCAGAGCTTTTTCTCTCCACTTGAGGATACAGCAAGAAAGGAGCCATGTGCAAACCAGGAAGAGGGTTAGCTGTAGGAACTCGACCATGCTGATGCCCTGGTCTCCAGCCTCTAGCCTCCAGAACTGTGTGAAATGTGTTGTAATGCAAGCCACCCAGTCTACGGTGAGTTGTCATACCCAAGATGACTAAGAAAGTGGGGTGCTGCTAAAACGTATCCTAGAAGTGTGTAAGCAGTTGTTGAACTGGGTAATAGGCAGAGGCTGAAGAGTTTTGAGGTGCATGCTAGAAAAAGCTGATGTTGCAGTGAAGACACTTCTAAGGTGATTCTGGTAAGATCTCTTACAGGAAAGAGGAGTGTGGAGAAAACTGTCTTCTTAGAGAATACCTAAATAATCAGGAACAGAATGTTGATAGAAATATGGATGGTAAGTTCATTCTGATGAAGCCTCAGACAGAAATGAGGAACATTTCACTAGGGACAATGGAGAGAAGGTAGTCCTTGTTATAAGCTGACAACTTGGCTGAATTATGTTCATGTTCTAGTATTTTGTTGAAGATAGAACCTATGAGGGGATTTCTGATCAAATTGTTGAATCAGTGGCTTGGTTCCTGCCAACTACTTATAGTAAAATGTGAGAAGAGAGAATTGAATTCAAAATAAAATTGCTAAGCAAAAAGGAACCAGAACTTGAATATTTGGAATATTCTCAGCTTATCTGTGTTGCAAAAAAAGGAGAAAGTTTGGTTGGAAGAGAACTTAAGACGTATGGGCTGTTGGATAGGGGAAGTAGTGTGGATGCGAGTCAGGGACCTAATCAGCCATCTCAACAGGAAGCTGGCCCTGTTCTTCGGGACCAGAAAAGAACGCATTTAGACTCTATCAGGGCCGCCACTCGCACTGCAGGCCCAGAGTGTATTGGGTGGGGGAAGGAGGGATGGGGGAGGGCTGCTTCTACCTCAGTTTCAAAGAGTGGGCTGCCCAGAGCCATGGCAGCAGGACAGCAGTCACTGCTCAGCAGGGCCGTGGAGGTTGAACTGCCCCAGTGGGTCCTGGAGGCAGGACCACTACCTGAGTGGGTTTGGGGGATAGAGCATCAAGTCAAAGATGCTTATACTTGAGACGTAAGGTCTAATGTAGTTATCCTTGCTAGGTTTTGGACTTAGTACCCACCATATTTTCTTCCCTCCCATTTCTCTCTTGGAATTGGAATGTTGATTCCATGTCTGTTCACCATTACATTTTTGGACACACATAACCTAGTTTCACAAGTTCACAGCTGGAGAGGAATTTTGCGCCAGGATGATTCTGACCTTCAGTCTCACTGGCATCTGATTTAGAGAATTATCAGGTCAGACTTTGGCTTTTAGACTTGAGAGTTGATGACAAGTTAAGACTTTGGGGGCTATTGGGAAGAAATGAATGTATTTTGCATGCAAGAAAGGCATGAACTTTGGGGGAGAGGGGAGGAATGCTATGGAGTGAATGTGTTCCCCCCAAAATGCTATGTTGAAGCTGTAATCCCTAGTGTAATGGCATTTGAAGGGGGGCCTCTGGGAGGCAGTTGAGTTGGAAGGAGATCAGGAAGGTGGGGCGCTCATGCTGGGATTGGTGCCCTTAGAGGGGGCGCAGGAACTGGAGTGCCTTCCACCCTGGGAAAGTGTGGGAAGGAAGCAGTCGTTTGTAAACCAGAAAGGGCATTCGCCAAGAGCCCAGCCATGTTGCAACCCGACCGCAGAGTCCTAGCCTCCAGCCCTGTGAGAAATGTTTGTTGTCTAAGCTACCCAGTCTGTGGTCGTTTGTATGGCAGCCCAGTCTGATCAAAACAGCTACCATGACATCCACGGGCACTTCATAGAAGAGGAAATATGGGAAGGTGCTCACCCTCATTTTGAACCAGGAAGTGAAAAGTAAACCCCAGTGAAATAATTTATACTCACTAGATATTTAAAACTAAAAATTGTGACAGTGGTCAATATTTGTGAGGATGGGGCACATTGCAAAACAACAGCATTTAACATAGGCACATGCCCATGCCCTAGCAGTTTCTTTCCTAATTATTTGGCTTAGAGAAATGCTTTCCTTTGGGCACCAGCATCCATATGAAGAAAGTTCACTGTCCTTACTTGTAGTAGCCATAAGTGTAACAACTCAGATGTCCTTCAACACTAGAACCGATAATTAGTTGTGGAATGCTTGTGTAAGCTGAAAATGACCACTCATCTACATGCAATCACAGCATTGAAATCAAGATTGAAAAGAAAATGTGATTCTATCTATATAAATTTGCAGAATATGCCAAGCAGTTTATGTGGTAAACAAAACAAAGTCAAAGGAATGACAGCATAATCCAGAAGAGGGGCTGTTCCTGAGGGGGAGGGGAAGGGCACAGGGGCACAGAGGCAATGGCGACGTTCTCTGTTAAATCAGGCAGAATTTTGGTATCATTTTATACCTTAAAGGTATTTTGTTCATTATTTTGAAATTACTCAATATTTAATAAAATATTTTAAAAGTTCAAATTAAAACAATAAGAATATATACTGTTTTAATAAAAAGAAATATGAAGAAAAAGTTAATTTTATTATCTGAAATCTTGACTTAGAAGTAACAAGTATTAATAGTTTCTCTATGAACATAAAAACATAGATTTTTCTGTTTAAAGTTTAAATAAAAATTGTACTATAATTTACATATGCAGCCTAATTTTTTAAACTTAAACTATATCATGTATGTAGGTTAATGTACATTCTAACATGTTAATAGCTGCCTAATCTATATTATGGAAGTACTATCATAAATTCACCCACCCTCCTTTTGACTTTACTTATCTGTAATATACATTTTTATACATATTTCCAATGTACTGGTGAATTTATTTTGGTTAGAGGATTGCTAAGTCAAAGTATATGTTTATTTTGTATTTTAATAGGCAATGCTAGATTCCTTTCCAAAAGGGTAGAGCAATGTATTCTTGCTCTGTTTGGAAGGGTCATATTTCTCACATTCTTATTATCCCCAGAAAACCCTTTTTTAAATTTTTGCCAATCTGATGGGTGAAAAATAACACTTATTACTCTAATTTACATGATCCTGATTGCCAGTGAGAACAGGTATCTTGTATGTTTACTAGCCTCTTCTTTTATTTTCATATTTACATTTTTTGCCTTTTTTTTTTCCTATTAATTTGAGGGAACTCTTCACATGTTGGGAGTCTGAATGCCTTGTATGTCTGACAGATATATTATTTATTATAAATTCTCCTTCTACTCCATACTTTAAGATGGGGAACCTTCATAAGGAGACCCCATAAACTCTCCTAGATTTTCCCCATAATTGTCTTTTAGTCATTCATTGATTTCATTGATTCATGCATTCTGCTTAGGTCATTAATCTACTTGCAGTTAATCGCCAACTATATTACAAGTGTAAAAACTGACTAGACAGTTATACCAGCACCATTCACTAAATAAAACAGCTCACCCAACTGCATTGAAATATATTTTTATGACATATTAACTTCCTCCAAATGTTTTCTGTGCCCCAGACTCTCTCACTGACTGACTTGTTTGTTCCTGTGGACATGTTATTTTGCTTTGTTTATTGTAGTTCTAAGTAATATCTAGAAAGGCACACCCTACCCCTAATTAAAAAATAGCCCTGTCTGGTTTGGCTCAGCAGTTGGGGCATCGGCCTGTGGACCAGAGAGACCCGGGTTCGGTTCCCGCAAGGGGCACGTACCAAAAATAAATAAATAAATAAATAAATAATTTTTGTAGCTCTTGGGGCAAGTTTTTGCTATGTAAGGATTTTAAGATTATTTTGTTCATTCTCACATAAGCCCCTTTTAAATTCATGTCAGAGTGGCGTGACATTCACATTCATTTGGGAAAGATAGGCATTTTTATGATATTAAGTTCTCTTTGTAAAGAATGAGGTGAGCCAGGAGATCAGCTACAGTGTGTGTGAGCTACAAAATGGCCATGGTTTCAGGTTTGCCTTCCAAATGTCACACGAGAACCTTTCTTGACCATCTTAACTGGAAACATTCAGGGAATGGAATTCTAGGAAAAGTAGTTCAGCCTAGCTATGTCAACATACTGCAGAGCCACTACAGTTCATGTCTCGTCAACTTGGCATCCACACACATTTTTAATCTCCAAATAAAAACAAAATTATCCTGCCTGGCCGGTTTTGTCGGCCTGTGGTCCAGGGAGACTGGGGTTTGGTTCCCGCTAAGGGCACATACCTCAGTTGCAGTTTGTTCCCTGTGGGGTCGTGTGGGAGGCAGCCACTCGATGTGTCCCTTTCACATCGATGTTTCTCTCTCTCTTCCTCTCTCTTTCTCCCACTCGGTCTGAGTAAAAAATGGAAAAGTGTCCTCCGGTGAGGATAAAAAAAACACACACACAACAAAAAAACCCCACAATTATCCTTTATCAATGATGATACACCATCTTCTGTGCAACTAAAATACATTTGTACTCCATCCCCCAAAGAGGATACAGAGTCTCTGTTTTAATGTTTAAGTGATGTCCTTTTTTTCTTCAGCCTGTTCACACTTCTCTTTAATATCCTGTAAAAGAAAACAAAAATATATTGTTAATTGTATACATATTTGAATGTATATGAATATCTGAAAGAGGAAGAAATACTCATAATTATTATATCCTTATTTGTGCTGCTGGTCACATGGTGGTCTGTGGTGACTGTTACTACCTTCTTTTCCTATCCATCCCATATTCTCTTTGACCTTAGCAAGAACCTCATTTGGTTGTGGCTCCTTGTCCAGCAGGGTGACATAAACCTTCATTCCTGAAGATGTTAACAATAGGTGAATCTGTACCATTTACTACTTCTTTTGTAAATATAAATCTATTCCACAAAATAAAGTCTATTTAAAAAATGTTTCCTAATTTCTCTTGTGTCTTTTTCTGTGATCTATGAGTTATTTAGAAGTATGCTTTTTAAAATTGTTGACAATATTACAGATGTCCCTGAATCCCTCCACCCTTAACCCCCTCCACCCAGCCCAAGCCTAGGCCTTCCCTACACTATTGACTGTGTCCATGGGCTATGTATATGTGCATATATGTTTTTTCGTTATTCTCTTCATGTCCGCCCAAGCACCCTCCCCTCGGAGATCTGGCAGTCTATTCCATGCATCCATGCCCTCTAGATCTATTTTGTCAGTTTATTTTTTTCATGAAATTTCACATATAAGTGAGATCATATGATACTTGTCTTTCTCTGACTGGCTTATTTTGCTCCATATAATAATCTCCAGGCCCATCCATGCTGTCATAAAAGGTAAGAGACCCTTTGGTTAAGTTTATTCCTAGGTATCTTAATATTTTTATAGCAATTATAAATGGGATTTTTTTTTTTTAGTTTCTCCAAGTGTTCATTTTTAGTGTATAAAAATGCCATAGAGAGATTCCAAAATGGCAGCAGAGTGAATGGAAGCTACACAGACCATCTCCGAGGACCAAACTGGAATTACAACGAAAATAAAGACAAATCATCGGGAAAAAGCAACAGAAAAGCAGCTTGTGAGGACCATATAACCAAGGACACTGAATCGATCCTGGTAGGATTGCGGAGGTGCGAGAGAGGGGCTGGGAGCCCATGGACAGGAGCGGTCTTAGCTGTGAGCATTGCCTTTACAGTAAAACTCCCAAGCCCACTACACAGCACAGAGCTGGGACAGACATAAAATAGCCACAGCCACTCATCTTGGGCTCCAGCAGAGGGAGGGTGGACTGGACTGGAACTGTGTGGGGATACTTGAGATTTGGAGGATGCTCAGAACTTTTGCTGAGTTGCGGCCATGCAGAACGGTGGTCATCTTACTCCTTCCCAGGGCTCCAGAGAGGTGGCGGACCCTCCCTTGGAGATTCAACCCCACTCAGTGGCCCTTGAAATGCGAATTGAGGCCCGTTAACAACCAGCATCTGTCCCACCCTTGGTAAATCCCCTTATGCTGAACACCTGAGGGAGTTTTTCATTCAACTGAGAACCCAAGGCTCTTCAGGTAACTGATACTAATAGTCTCCAGGAAAAAAGCAGAGGATAACTGAACCAAAATGGTGAAACAAAGAAACAAATCCCAAATGAAAGAACAAGAGAACTCTACTGAAGATGAGATAAATGTGGAGCAGTTAAGCTAATTAATAGAGCTAGAACTCAGAGGATGATCTTGAGGAAGCCCAACAACATGGGTAAGGACATAAGCACAATAAGTAAATACATAGAAACATTAAAAATCAACTAATTGGAAATTAAAAACCACCAAGAAGAAATGAAGAATGACATAGCAGAAATAATACATTGGAAAGACAAAGCAGCAGAGTAGAGGAAGCTGAGGAACGGATCAGTGAATTAGAAGACAGGATAGGAAAAATCAGCCAATCAGAACACCAAAAGGAAAAAGCAATTAAAAAACAGGGAGATGCCTAAGGGAACTGTGGGACAACTGGAAATGTAGGAATATTCACATAGGAGTCCCCGAAGAAGAAGAAAATGAACAAGGGTTAGAGAACATATCTGAAGAAATAGTGACAGAAAACTTCCCTAATTTGGTGAAGGAAGAAGGCATTCAAGTTCAAGAAGCACAAAGAGCCACAAGTAAGAAGAACCCAAATAGGCCCACATCAAGATATACAGTAATTTAACTGCCAAAAATTAAAGACAAAGAGAGAATCTAAAGGCAGCAAGAGATAAGCAACAGTTACCTACAAAGGAACCCTCATAAGGCTGTCAGCTGACTTCTAAACAGAATGACTACAGGCCAGAAGGGAATGGCATGAGATAATCGAGGTCATGAAAAACGGATCTGAATCCAAGACCACTCTAATAAGCAAGGCTATCTTTCAAAATAGAAGGTCAAATAAAGAGCTTCCAAGACGAAAAAAAAAGGCTAAGGGAATATATTAGCACCAAACCAGCATTGCAAGAAATGTTAAAAGGACTACTGTAATTAACAGGAGAAATAGGAAGAAAAATATAACCACACTAAACAAAAATGGCAATAAATAAATACATGTCAATAATCACCTTAGATGTAAATTGATTGAATGCTCTGATAAAAAGACACAATGTATCTGATTGGATAAGAAAGCATGACTCATCTATATGTTGTTTACAAAACACCCAACTCCCAACAAAATTCACATAGATTGAAAGTGAAGGGGTCGAAAAAAATCTCCCAAGCAAACGGAAAACAAACAAACAAAAAGCTGGGGTAGCAATACTCATATCTTTTAAAATAGATTTCAAAATGAAGGCCATAACTAGAGACAAAGAAGGCCACTACATAATATTGAAAGGATCTATCCAACAGGAAGATAAACCTTGGTAAACATATTTGCGCCCAATATAGGAGCACCTAAATATACTCAAAATCTTCTGGAGGACTTCAAAGAAGTCAACAGCAATACAA
The DNA here is from genome assembly GCF_014108415.1 of Molossus molossus. Taxonomy (NCBI): domain Eukaryota; kingdom Metazoa; phylum Chordata; class Mammalia; order Chiroptera; family Molossidae; genus Molossus; species Molossus molossus. The sequence goes on from NW_023425352.1 coordinate 69,884,338, forward strand.
TCATAGCAGGAGACTTCAACACCCCGTTGACATTACTGGATAGACCCTGTAGACAAAAATTAACAAGGAAACAGAGACTCTAAATGAAGCACTAGACCAAATGGATTTAATAGCTATTTACAGAGAATTACACCCCAAAACTAGAGAATTCACATTCTTCACAAGAGCACATGGGACATTCTCAAAGATAGACCACATGTTAGGACACACACTAAGTCTCTACAACTTCAAGAAGATTGAAATTATATCAAGCATCTTCTCAGAACACAATAGCATGAAACTAGAAATCAATTGCAAGAAGAACATGCAAAGACATTTGAACACATGGAGGCTAAATAGCATGTTGTTAAACAATGAATCAGTTACAGACGAGATCAAGGAAGAAATTTAAAATTTCCTGGAAATGAATAAAAATTAAACAACAACACCATCAAATGTATGGGATGCAGGAAAAGCAGTTCTGAGTGGGAAGTTCATAGCCCTACAGGCCTACCTCAAGAAACAAGAAAAATCTCTAATAGACTACCTAACCTCACAACTTAAAGAACTAGAAAGCAGCCCTGGCCGGTTTGGCTCAGCGGTTAGAGCGACGGCCTGCGGTCCAGAGAGACCCGGGTTCGGTTCCTGCTAAGGGCACGTACCTCGGTTGCAGTTTGTCCCCGGCCCTGGTCAGTCATGCGGGTGGCAGCCACTCGATTTGTCCCTTTCACATCGATGTTTCTCTCTCTCTCTCTGTTCCTCTCTCTCCCTCCCACTCTACCTGAACAAAATATGGAAAACAAAATGTCCTCGGGTGATGATAAAAAAAAACAACAACTAGAAAGCAAACAAAAAGAAAACCCCAGAGCAAGTAGAAGGAAGGAAATAGTAAAGATCAGAGCAGAAATAAATGACATAGAGACCAAAAAAAAAAAAAAAAACTATTCAAAGGATCAATGAAACAAAGAGCTGGTTTTTTGAAAAGATGAACAAGATTGATGGACCCTTAGCTGGACTCACCAAGAAACAAAGAGAGAGAACCCAAATACATAAAATCAGAAATGAAAGAGGAGAAGTAACTACTAACACCACAGAAATACAAAAGATCGTTAACAAATACTATGAACAATTATATGGCAACAAATTCGACAATGTAAGTGAAATGGACAAATTTCTAGAAACACACAGTCTCCTAAAATTTGACCAGGAAGAGATAGAAAACTTGAACAGACCAATAACAAGTAAGGAAATTGAAGATGTTATCAAGATTCTCCCAGCAAACAAAAGATGGCTTCACGTGGGAATTTAACCAGACATTCAAAGAAGAACATCCATTCTCCTCAAATTACTTCAAAACATTAAAGAAGAAGGAAGACTTCCAAACTTGTTTTATGAGGTCAGCATAATTCTTATTCCAAAACCAGAAAAGACACTACAAAGAAAGAAAACTAGAGGCCAATATCCCTGATGAACATAGATGCCAGAATCTTGAACAAAATACTAGCAAATCAGATCCAGCAATACACCAAAAATATTATTCACCATGACCAAGTGGGATTCATCCCAGGGATGCAACACTGGTTCAATATTTGAAAATCAATGAATGTGATACACCACATAAACAAAATGAAGAATAAAAATCACATGATCATACCAATAGATGCTGAAAAATCATTCAACAAAATCCAGCACTTATTTCTGATAAAAACACTCAGCAATGTGGGAATAGAGGGATCATATCTCAACATAATAAAGGTCATATATGAAATACGTACAGCCAACAGAATACTCAGTGGATCAAAGCTAAAAGCATTTCCCTTAAGAACAGGAGCAAGACAAGGATGCCCACTTTCACCACTCTTATTTAACATAGTACTGGAAGTCTTAGCCACAGCAATCAGATATGAAGAAATATGTATCCAAATTAGAAAGGAGGAAGTGAAACTATCATTATTTGCAGATGACGTGATAGTATACATAGAAAACTCCAAAGACTTCATCAAAAATCTACTAGACTTAATAAATGAATTTGGCAAAGTAGGATACAAAATTAACATCAAGAAATCGATGGCATTCTTATACATCAATGATGAACTCACAGAAAGAGAAACTAAAAAACAATCCCATTTACCATCGCAGGAAAAAAAATTAAGATACCTAGGAATAAACTTAACCAAAGAAGTAAAGGACCTATTTGCAGGAAAAAAATGCAGGACATTGAAAAAAGAAATAGAGGAAGATATAAGAAAGTGGAAACACATACCTTGTTCATGGATTGGAAGAATTAACATCATTAAAATGTCTATATTACCCAAAAGAATTTATAGATTCAATGCAATCCCTATCAAAATATCAACCTCATATTTCACAGAACTAGAACAAGTACTTCAAAAGTTCATATGGAACCAAAAAAGACCTCATATAGCCACAGCAATCTTGAAAAAGGACTAGGTAGGTGGAAACACAATACCAGATACCAGGTTATACTACAAAGCGACTGTAATCAAAACAGCCTGGTACTGGCACAAGAACAGGCATATAGACCAGTAGAAGTGAACAGAGAATTCAGAAATGGACCCTGGATATTATTCTCAATGAATATTTGACATTGGAGGCTAGAGCATACAATGGAGTAAACACAGCCTTTTTAATAAATGGTGTTGGGAAAATTGGACAGCTACATGCAAACAAACAAATAAAAAAAGAAACTAGACCTTCAACTTACACCATACACAAGAATAAACTCAAAGTGGATAAAAGACTTAAACCTGACCAGTGAATCCATACAAATCCTAGAAAAAAATGTAGGCAACAAAATTTCAGACATCATACCCAGCAGAATTTTCACTAACACATCACCTAAGGCAACAGAAAAAAAGGAGAAAATGAACACATGGGATTACATCAAACTAAAAAGTTTTTGCACAGCAAAAGATACAATCATCCAATGGAAAGTCCACCCACTCTATGGGAGAGCATAATTGCCAATGATATATTAGATAAGGGGTTAATTTCCAAAACATATAGAGTACTCATACAACTCAACAAAAGGAGGACAAAGAACTCAATTAAAAAATGGGCAGAGGAACTAAATAAACACCTCTCCAAACAAGACATACAAATGGCCAAGAGATATATGAAGAAATGCTCAACACCACTAATCATCAGACAGATGCAAATTCAAACAACAATGAGGTATCACCTTACACAAGTCACAATGGCCACCATCAATAAATCATCGAACAGCAATTGTTGGCAACGGTGTGGAGAAAAGCGGACTCTAGTACACTGCTGGTGGGAATGCAGACTGGTGCAGCCACTATGGAACACACTATGGTGTTATCTCAGAAAATTAAAAATTGAATTTCCATTTGATTTGGTGATTCCACTTATAGGAATATACCCTAAGAAGCCTGATATACCAATCAGAAAGAATGTATGTACTTCCATTTTTTTAGCAGCACTATTTATAATAGCTAAAATCTGGAAACATCCCAACTGTCCATCAGTAGACAAATGGATAAAAAGGCTGTGGTACATATATACAATGGAGTACTATGCAGCTATAAGAAAGAAAGGTCTCATCCTCTGAGACAACATGGAGGGACCTGGAAAGTATTATCCTCAGCGAAATAAGCCAAGCAGAGAAAGACAAATACCACATTGTCTCACTTATTTGTGGAATAGAGTGAACATAACAGTCTGAGGAATTGGTAGACCCAGAGACGTGGATGTGGGGTACAGATTGACAAACCTCAGAAGAGGGTGGCATGGGGGGTGGTAAAAGATAAACACAGAACTTATATGCACGTACACATAACCGATGGACACAGACAAGAAAGCTCGGTATGGGGTGGGGGGGTTGGGGAGGAGGGTGTCAATGGGGAAAAAAAGAAACTTTTGTAACAAAAATAAATTAATAAAATTTTTTTAAAAATGCCATAGATTTTATGGATGTTAATTTTGTATCCTCGTACTTTGTCAAATTCATTTATTAAATCTAGTAGTTTTTCATTGAGGTCTTTAGGTATTTAATGTATAATATGTTATCTGCAAATAATGACAGTTTCATTTTCTTTTTTCCAATTTGGATGCTTTTCATTTTTTCTACTTGTCTGATTGCTGTGGCTAAGTCTTCCAAGTATGTTGAATATGAGTCGTGAAAGTAGCCCTGGATGGTTTGGCTCAGCAGTTAAAATGTCAGCCTGTGGACCGAATGGTCACCAGTTCGATTCCTGGTCAAGGATGCATACCTGTATTGCAGGTTATATCCCCAGCCATGGTCAGGGTTGTGCAGGAGGCAGCCGATTGATGTGTCTCTCTCATATCGATGTTTCTCTCTCTTTCCTTACTCCTTTCCTTCCACTCTATCTAAAAGTTAATAAAATATATATATATACTCGGGTGAGCATTTAACAATAAAAACAAATTGGCTAAAGCAGATATCCCTGTTTTGTTCCTGTTCTTAAGGGAAATTCTTTTTGTTTTTGCCCACTGAATATGATGTTGGCTGTAGGTTTGTCATTTATGGCCTTTATTGTGTTGAGGTATGATTCTACTCTTCCACCTTTGCTGAGAGGTTTTATCAAGAATAGGTGAAGTTTGTCAAATGCTTCTTCAGCATCTGTTGATATGATCATATAGCTTTTATCTTTCATTTCGCTTATGTGATGTATCACATTTAGTGATTTGTGAATATTGTACCAGGCTTGCATCCCTGAGATAATCCCACTTGGTTGTGGTGAATAAATTATTACATATATTTCTAGATCCAATTTGCTAATGTTTTGTTGAGAATTTTGGAATCTATGTTCATCAGGGATAGTGCCTGTAATTTTCTTTTTTTGTAGTGTGTTTATCTGCTTTGGGGGTTAATATCATTCTGGCCTCATAAAGAGTTTGATAGTGTCCCTTTCTCTTGAATTTTTTGGAATGGTTTGAGGATAGGTGTTAGTTTTTTTTTGGATGTTTGGTAAAACTCCCCTGTCAAGATATCCAGAAAAGGGCTTTTGTTTGCTAGGAGTTTATTGATTACTGTTTCACTTTCTTTAATTGTTACTGGTCTGTCCAGGTTTTCTGACTCTTTTTGGTTGAGTTTTGGAAAACTGTAGGAGTGTAGGATTTGGCCATTTTGCCTTGGTTTTGCAATTTGTTTGCATATAATTGTACGTAGTATTTTTTTTACAGTCCTTTTTATTTCTGTGGTGCCCTTTGTTACTGCACCTCTTTCCTTTTTTATTTTAATTATTTTGTTCCTCTTTGTTTCTTGGTAAGTCTGGCTAATGGTTGAGCAATCTTGTTTATCTTTTCAGAGAACTAGCCCTTGGTTTCTATGATATATATATGATTTTTTGTCTATGTCATTTATTTCTACTCTGATCTTTATTTTCTTTCTTCTACTTAATCTGGATTTTACTTTTTCTTCTCTTTTTGACTCTTTAAGTTGTAGGGTTAGATAGTTTTTTAGACAATGTTCTTGTTTCTTGTTTCTTCTGTAAAACTATGAACTTCCCTCTCAGGACTACTTTTACTGTGACCCAAAGATTTTGTGTTGTTTTGTGTTCATTTCCATTAGTTTCCAGGAAGTTTTTTTAAATTTCTTTCTTGATCTTATTGATAACCTATTCATTGTTTAAGACCATGCTATTTAGTCTCCATGTGTTTGAATGTTTTTGAGTATTTTTATTGTAATCGATACCTAGTTTTATGCCATTGTATTCTGAGAAGATGCTTGATATGATTTCAATCTTGTTAAACGTGTAGAGATTCAGTTTGAGTCCTAACATGTTGTTTATCTTTGAGAATGTCCTGTGTGCACTTGAGATGAATGTATATTCTGCAACTTTGTGGTGAAAAGTTTCATAAATATCAATTAAATCCATCTGATCTAGTGCATCATTTAGTGTCTCTGTTTTTTCATCATTTTTGTTGTTGTTGTTGTTGTTTAGGAGATCTATCCAGTGATGGTATTGGGGTGTTAAAGATCCCTACTATGATTTTATTGCTGTAAATCTCTCCCTTGAAGTCCTTCATAAGGTTTTTAATGTATTTGGGTGCTCCTCCTATACTTGGTGCATATATGGTTACCAGGGTTATATCCTCTTGTTGGATTGATCTCTTTAATGTTATGTAATGACTTTCGTTTCTTGTTATGGCCTTTATTTTGAAGTCTTTTTTTTATCAGATATGAATATTGCTACCCAGGCTTTTTTTGTTTGTTTCCACTGACATGGAAAAATTTTTTTCTTATCCCTTTACTTTCAGTCTGTGTGAATCTTTTGTTCGATGTGGGTCTCTTGCAGACAGCATACATGTGGATCCTTTTTTTTTCTTTATTGTTTTTAGAGAGAGGGAAAGGAAGAGAGAGAGAGGGAGATAGAAACATCAGTGAGAGAGAACATTAGTTGGCCGCCTCCTGCATGCCCCTCACTGGGGATTTGGCCCACAATCTGGACATGTGGCCTGACCAGGAATCGAACCAATGACCTCTTGGTTCATGGATCAGCATTCAACCACTGAGCCACACTGGTCAGGTTGGATCTTGTTTTCTTACCCATTTCTCTACACTATGTCTTTTGATTGGAGCATTTAAGCCATTTACATTTCTGGTTATTATTGATAGGAACTCATTTGTTGCCATTTTTATTATTTATGCCTCTCTCTCCCTGTTTTTTTTTTTTTTTTCTCCTACCAAAGTCCTTTTTGCATTTCTTGCAGTGTTGATTTGGTGGTATTGAACTCTTTTAGCAACCCCTCCCTTTTTTACATCTGTGAAGTTCTTTATTTCATCTTCAATTTTGAATGAGAACCCTATAGAATAGAATAGTCTTGGATTCAGTCCTTTGCTTTTCATTATTTTGTTTACTCCATACTATTCCTTCCTGGCCTGCAATGTTTCTTTTGAGAAATCTATTGACAGTCTCATGGGAGCCCTCTTGTAGTTAAGTTTATGTCTTTCTCTTGCTGCCTTTAGGATTCTTTCTTTGTTGTTAATATTTGTCATTTTAATTATTATGTGTCTAGGTGTGGAACCTTTTGGGTTCATATCGATTGACACTCTGTGCTTCCTGGACTTGTGTAAATTTATCCTTCACCAGATTAGTGATGTTTACTGTCATTATTTCTTCAGAGATTTTCTAATCCTTTCTCCAATTCTTCTTTTGATACCCCTATGATAAGAATATTGTTACGTTTTGTATTGTCCCAAAGCTCCTTAAATCTCCTCCTGCTTTTTAAAATTTTTTTCCCATTTGCTGCTCTGATTGAGTGTATTTTTCTATCCTGTCTTCTAATTCACTGATTTGGTCTTCAACTTTTTCTAATCTAATATTAAATCCTTCGAGGGTATTTTTTTATATCAACTATGGTATTCTTTATTTCCACTTGATTTTTATTCATAGCTTCTACCTCTTTTATCATGCTGATGTAGTTCCCACTGAGTCTTTATAATTTTTATTAAGTTATTTGTAATTTTCACTAAATTGTTAGAGCACTCTTAAAACTATTACTTTGAATTCTTTATTTGACAAACTGCTTGTCTCCATTTCTTGTAGTTTCTTTTGTGATGATTCCTTCTTTTCTTTCATTTGTGGGATGTTTCCTTGTCTTGCCATTTCAGCAGTCTGGTAGTTTGGGGCCAGGTGAGGCACACTGGGATGCATAGGCAGGTCAGTGTGTGTCAGATAAGACTGCTATATGCCTCTGGTCTTGGTGAGGTGTGGCCTTCTTGTGGGACTCAGTGGAGTAGGCTCCTTGATCATCTGAGCTGGGTGCTTTAGGAATGACCCTGTGTGGTTATGTGGGCCCTTCTGTTGATTTGGGTCTTGATTGCTGTTGTCCATTGTGGGTGGGCTCAGCCCTCAGGGTTGTTGACTGTGAGTCTCAGCTCTGACCTTGTTGTGCCATCTGTTATATAGGCACTGACAGAACAAAACAAGGCCAAACCAGACCAAACCAAAAAGATCCCGAGAAAAAATATCAGCAGCAACAATAATAAAAGCCATAGCCTCAACCAAAAGATTAGAAGACAAATACACACACTCACACACACACACCAAAAAATTTAGAGGATGGAAAAAACAAAGAATATGAAAGCAAAGAAGGTAAGGCAAAACCAGTCAAACAAAAAAGAACCTGAAAAAAATATCAGTAACAACAAATGATAAAAGCAACAGCTTCAAAAGAAAAGTAGAAAAGACAAACAAACAGAAAAAGCATGCGCACACAACACTAGAAGGCTCGAGAACAAAAGAATTAGAGGGAAAGCAAGGAACGCACAAACCAAGTATAGGGTAAGTATAAAAAATAAAAGGTAGAAAATAATGAATAGTAGTTATAGAAAGGAATAATGCTAAGGAAAAAATATAAAATAAGAAAGTAGAAAGTGGAAAAAGAAAAGAGTTAAAAATAAACATTAAAAAAATACATGCACATACACAAAACAACACTACAACAAAAAATACCCTTGGATTTGCTATTTGTGTAGTCCACTGGATTTTGCTCCGATGTTGTTGGATATGGCCCCTTGGGGTGTGAGTACCTGCCCTTTTGGGCAGTTGTCTGGTGCAAGCCATTGGGAATCAATGTTCCTGACTGGCCCTGGGCAGCTGGCTGAAGTCCTGCAGGGCGAGACTCCAAGTAGTCCGGGGGGCAGGGCTTCCCTGGCCCAGAGCTTGGTCTGCTTTGGGGCTTGCCCCTTGAATGTCCTGTTCTGGGCTGCTTTCCGTTCCCACAGGGCACTGGCTCTGCAGGGTGTCCGGTCTGGTCACACTGGTTTACCGCCTTGAGGGTGGTACCTGTAGCTTGTAGGAGGGGAAGGCAGTCTTGTCCTCTGCTTCCAGTGCCTCATCTCTGCCTGGTTTGCTGGCACTCCCTGCTTGCCACCTCAAGTACGCGAGGATAGAAATGAAAAGGAGAAAAAAGTCCCTGCGTGGCTTTCTAATTTTTCAGTACATCTGCCTCTCTGCTGGGTGGAGCTTCTGCCCAGGCTACCACCTGGACAGATGTCCAGATCCCCAGCACTGCCAGGCCAACCTGCTGGGATGCCGGTTTCCAGCCTAGAGCTGTTCTGAGTGAGGGAAGGGACACCTCCTGTTTGCTGGCCTCGGGGAGCATTGTGCCTTCTTCCCTGGGCATCCTGACTAGCCCCTGTGAAAGTTCTTTCAGTAATAATCAGCCACTCAGATTTACTGCTGGGTGGGTGACCCGCTTAGACCCCCATGGTTCTGCTTTGTGGCCCCTCCTGCTTCGCTATCAGGACGAGCTTCCCATGCTGGTGTTGTAGCCAAGCTCTCGCTTTTAGCCTGGGATAGTGCTGTTTGAGTGCCCCCAGTGGGCCGAATCGCCTCTTAATTCCCACTGTCTGATGCTACGTGAGCTCCCCTTTCCTTCTCTCTTGCTCTTGTTTGGGGATCCCCCGCTCCCAGGGTGGGTAGCCTTCAAGAGCTGCACTGCCGCACCTTCCCTCTGGCTTCCCAGCTGTGCTGTGCAGCTGTGTGAGTTGGCTCACCCAGTCCATGTCGTCTGTCCCCTCTCGCACTCCCCACTCACAGAATTTCCAGTCTATTTTCAGGTGGGTTTTCAAGTTGAATGTACAGCAGTTTAGCCTCAAGTACAGTCCTGTGCTAAGAGCAAGTGGACGGAACTTCCTTAGGCTTCAGCCCTCTTGCCTGTCTCTTGGATTGTTTTTTTTTTTTCTCCTTCTGAGAGGTTCGTATTGGTGTAAGAATATGCCATCAATTTCTGAATGTTAATGTTGTATCCTGCTGCTTGGCTGAATTCATTTATTAAATCTATTAGTTTTTTGGTTAAGTCTAAGATGTTCTATATACTATATCATGTCATCTGCAAATAATGACATTTTTATGTTCTCATTTCCCATTGGGGTGTCTTTTATTTATTTATTTTCTTGTGTGGTTGCTGTGGCCAGGACTTCCAGTACTGTGTTGAATAAGAGTGGTGAGAACGAATATCCCTGTCTTGTTCCTGATCTTAAGTGAAATGTTTTTATTTTTTGCCCATTGAGTATGAGGTTGACTGTAGGTTTGTTATGTATTGCCTTTATTATGTTGAGGTATGATCCCTCTATTCCCACTTTGCTGAGAGATTTTATCTTTTTTTTTTATTTTTTTATCCTCACCCGAGGATATTTTTCCATTTTTTGTACAGATAGAGCGGGAGGGAGAGAGAGGAAGGGAGAGAGAGAGAGAAACATCGACGTGAAGGGACACATCGAGTGGCTGCCACCCGCACGACCAACCAGGGCCGGGGACAAACTGCAACTGAGGTACGTGCCCTTAGCGGGAACCGAACCCGGGTCTCTCCGGACCGCAGGCCGACGCTCTAACCGCTGAGCCAAACTGGCCAGGGCGAGAGATTTTATCTTAAAAGGGTGCTGGATTTTGTCAAATGCTTTTTCTGTGTCAATTGATATGAAGTGACATTTTTATCTTTCATTTTGTTTATGTGGTGTACTATGTTTATTGATATGCAGATATTGTACCAGCCATGTATCCCTGTAATAAATCCCACTTGGTAATGGTGTATGACCTTTTTAATGTATAGCTGAATCTGATTTGCTAATATTATATGAGGATTTTAGCATCTATATGCATCATGGATATTGGCTTGTGATTTTCTTTCTTTGTAGTTTCTTTATCAGATTTTGGAATTTGGGTAATGCTGGCCTCATAAAAGGAGATTGGAAGTCTTTCTTCCTCTTGGATTTTTTGGAGTAGTTTGAGGAGGATAGGTGTTAGTTCTTTGAATGTTGGGTAAAACTTGCCTGTGAAGCCATGCAACCCAGGACTTTTATTTGATTGGAGATTTTTGATTACTGCTTCAATTTAATTAGTTGTTATTGGTCTACTCAGATTTTCTGATTCTCCCTTATTTAGTTTTGGAGGAAATTATCTCTAGGAATTTGTCTATGTCACCCAGGTAGTCCAATTTGTTGGCATATATAGTTCATCATATTTTCTCACAATTTTTTTGTATTTCTTGGAGTCAGTTGTTACTTCTCCTCTTTCATTTCTGATTTTCTTTATTTATGTCTTCTTTCTTTGTTTCTTGATGAGTTTGGCTAAAAGTTTGTAAATCTTGTTTATCTTTTCAAAGAACTAGCTCTTGGTTTCATTGATCATATATATATATATATATTTGTCTCTATGTCATTTATTTCCACTCTGATCTTTATTATTATCTTCCTTCTATTTACTCTGGGCTTGTTACTCTAGATTATTTATTTGAGATTTTTCTTGTTTCTTAAAGTATGCCTATGAAGCTATGAACTTCCTACTTAGGATTGCTTGTGTTGTGTCTCATAGATTTTGCATTGTTGTGTGTTCATTTTCATTTGTTTCCAGATAATATCTTCTTTGATCTCATTGGTAATCCATTCATTGTTTAATAACATGCTGTTTAACCTCCATGTGTTTGTATGTTTTTGAGTTTTTTAAATTGTAGTTGATTTCTAGTTTCATGCCATTGTAAACTGTGAAGATGCTTGATGGGATTTTAATCTTTTTGAATTTGTTAAGACTTAATTTGTGTCCTAACATGTGGCCTATCTTTGAGAATGTTCCATATGTACTTGAGAAGAATATTCTGCTGCTTTGCGATGAAATGTTCTGTAAATATCAATTAAATTCATGTCATCTAGTGTATCATTTAAGGTTAATGTTTCCTTGTTGATTTTTTTGTCTGGAAGATCTATTCAGTGATGACAGTGGGGTGTTAATGTCCTCTCCTATGATTTTATTGCTGTTGATCTCTCTGTTATAGTCCTCTGAGAGTTTTTTTTTTTTTTTTTTAATGTATTTAGGTGCTCCTGTATTTGGCGCATAAAGGTTTACCAGGGTTATATCCTCTTCTTGGATCCATACCTTTAGTATTATGTTGACACCTTCTTTGTCTTTTGCTATGGCCTTGTTTTGAAGTCTATTTTATCAGATATAAACATTGCTACACCAGATTTTTTTTTTTTTTTTTTCATTTGCATGGAAAAAACTTTTTCATCCCTTCATTTTTATGCTATGTGAGTCTTTTATTCTGAGGTTGGTCTCTTGTAGACAACATATATATGGGTCATGTTTTTAAAATTTTTATTCAGCTATCCCATGTCTTTTGATTAGAGTATTTAATCCATTTACATTTATGGTTATTATATATAGGTACTTATTTATTGCCATTTTAATTCTTTATCCATATCTTCCTCTCTGTTTCTGTATTTCTTTTTCTTACAGCAGTCCCTTTAACATTTCATACAATGATTTGGTGCTAATAAACTCCTTTAGCTTTTTTATGGGGGCTGGGAAGCTCTTTATTTCACCTTTAATTTTCAATTATAGCCTCACTGGATAGAATAATCTTGGTTTCAGATCCTTGCTTTTTATTACTTTGAATATTTTATGCCAATCCCTTCTGGCTTGCAGTGTTTCTGTTGAAAAAATCAGCTGACAACCTATGGGAGCTATCTTTTAGGTAACTGACTTTCTCTTTCTTGCTGCCCTTAAGATTCTCTCTTTTCTATAACATTTTAATTATGATGTGTCTTGGTGTAGGTCTCTTTGGTTTCATCTTGATTGAGACTCTCTGTGCTTCCTGAACTTGTATGACTTTTTCCTTTACCAAAACACTTATGGAGGTGTTTTGTCATTATTTTTTCAAACAGGTTCTTAATCTCTTGCTTTTTTCTCCTTCTGGTACTCCTATGGTGTGGATATTGTTACATTTTATACTGAACCAAAGTTTACTTTATCCTTCTGCTTTTAAATTATTATTATTATTTTTTGCTGCTCTAATTGAGTGATTTTATTTTTATTTTGTCTTCTAATTTGCTGATTCAATCCTCTGTTTTTCCTGTCTGCTTGATATTTCTTCCAGTGTATTCTGTATTTCAGATATTGTTTTCGAACTGATTATTTTTTATGGTTTCTTTGTCATTTTTTATGCCTTTAAGCATCCTTATAACCATTACTTTGAGCTCTGTTTGTGATAAATTGCTTGCCTCCATTTCATTTAGCTCTTTTTATGGAGATTCCTCCTGTTATTTCATTGAGAGCCTGATTCTTTGTCTTCCCATTTCTGCTGTATCTTTGTGTTTGTGTCTATATATTAGATAGAACTGCTATCACTCCCACTCTTTGTGAGGTGGCCTTCTGTAGTGGGTTCCTCTGGGACCCAGTGGTGCAGTCTTCTAGATCTCCTGAGCTGGGCGCTCTAGGAATGTGTTTTGTGTGGGTGATTTGGGCCCTCTTATTGTAATTGGGACTTGATTGCTGTTGGCCCATTTGTTGGTGTGATCAGCCCTCAGGCTGACTGACTCTGAGGCTCAACCCTGACGATGGTGTGAAGGTGATGTCTTTTTGGGCTCAGTGACACAATTATTAACCCTTAACCATCTGTGAGATGCTGTTCAGGCACTGGCCCCCTAGGCTGGTTGTTTCTAGCAGTATCTGGAACCTGCCAGGATCCCCTTTGGATGTGGCGTTTGTGTTTCTAGTTGGGTCATGTTCTGGTGCGGTGTGAAGCCCACCACTGGTTGTTTTGTTTCTGGGTCCTCTTGGGTAGATTTCAGATGCAGGTCACTCTTAGACGTGTTTAACTGGCCTTGGGTTGCCTGTCTGTAGCTACCACTCTATTTACTGTTTGTGTCTGCATCTACTAGACCTGGGTGTGTGTGGTAGGAACCAATCTATATAAATGGGTTAGCTTCTTCCCTTCAAGTTGGGGGCAGACCTGTAGTCAAACTGAGGCTCCCTGAGGTCTGCCTCCACTTGTGATCTTCTTTGCTTCTCTGCTTAGGTTGCCTGGTCTTCTTCCCGTACCTTCTGAAGAGAGTCTGTTGGATGAACTCAGGCTAGCCTAGTTCAGGCTAGTGGGACCCTTGCTTGCGAATTATGCAGTCAAGCACTCAATGAGGGGAAATTAGTCCCTGGTTCAAAGCAAAACTCCTCAGTCTCAGCCAGAGTCTCCAACTCTTGTTCCCTTTAAGGGGGCTTGCAGTAGGTTCAGGTTGGGTACAGCCTGCAGTTTCATCTGCAGTAGCAGGTTCAGTACCCTGGATCAGGAGAATAGATCAAGAGTCTCTCATCAAGGATGTGCTGGCCCAGCCTTCAGGAGGGGGCTGAGCACTTCCTCTGAGAGACTCTGAGGGTCTCAAACTTTGAATGTTCCACTCTGAGCCACTTTCCCATCCTTCACAGAACTGCGTCCAGTGGGGTTATGTGGGACCTCACATGGCTGGACCAGTCTCCTGTCGGGGTGCCCACAGCCAGCTGGAAGGGGTGGGGCACTACCTGTCCTTCTGGGGTCTGTGAGGTCGAACTTACAGGAAGCTCCGATCTGGATCTGCCTCCCCACAGTGCAGTCACAGAGCTCAGCACTTGTCCCTCCCTCTCCCTGACAAAAGCCTACCTGGAGACACAGTTCAAAATCCTAGCTCATTGTGGCACCAGCACCCCATACCACCAAACAAACCAAGCCGGAGGGGGCAGAAAACCAGCCCTGTGTAGAACTCTGATCTTTCCACACTGCTGGTCTCAGCGAAGCAGGGGCCAAAATTCTCAGCTCTGCGCAAGCTCTGAACCCTGCAGTGCTGTGTGCTCCCCTGTGCCATCATCCCAGCATGGCGGGGCAGCCAGCTGGCTCCACAGGTGGGAGAGGGCCTTTGACCATGCCCTCCAGGTGGGAGAGGCCGATCCTTTGCTCCCAGGAGACAGTTTAGTTACTGACTGGAGCTCTACCCAGTGCCTTTCTAGAGAGTAGAGGGTCCCTCAAAGTTCCCGCTGGGTGCAGACCCCTCTGCTGGACCCAAACATGGCCACGTAGCCTTCTAGCCGTTGCAGCCTGGAGCAAGCATCTCAAAGTGGGGCTGCTAACTCCTTCACTGGGAAGGTGCGTTCCGAGTCTCTCAGATTGACAGAATCCCCCGATTCCCTCTGACTAACGATAAAGGGATCGATTCACAGAATTCTATGCAGGCTCTTTTTCCTGCCTCTGTTGTTCTGGTTTGGGGATGCCTGTGTGGGGTTGAGATCCCATATCCCCATGGGGAGGGAACTTTGCAGCCAAGATAACCCTCTGGCTTCTCAGCCACTGCACCTGCTCAAGAGGGTCTTTCCCTTCCTGTGTCTCCGCTCTTCTTACCAGTCTCTACAGGGCTTGCTTCTTCCGTGCTCCTCAGATACAGTATTTAGATCAGCTGCACTTCCGGTGGTTTTCAAGTTGACTGCTCTGTAGTTTAGCTGTGAATCCAGTCCGTGGCTGCGAGCAAGTGGACGCTGTGCCCCCCACCTGCAGCCACCGTGACCCCCCTAGAAGTATGCTTTTTACTTTTCAAACATTTGAGGATTTGCCAGATATGCTATTCATTTTCTAGATATGTTATTGCAAATACTGATTTACAAATATTTGGAAGTTTAATCTCATTATGGTCCAAGGTCATACTTTATATTAATTTCTTAAGTTTTGATTTTTGGTCTACAATATTATCTATGTGGGGAAGATCCCATGTGCTCTTGAACTTTTATTTTGTTGTTGGGAGGAGTGTTTTATAAAGGTCAATTAGGTCAAGCTGTTCAGTTTTTCTTCTTGCTTCATTGATTCCTGAGTGAAGAGTATTGAGGTCTTTAATTATAATTGTGAATTTTCCTGTTTCTCCTTTCAACACTTCCAGTCTTTACTTCATATATTTTGAAATTCTGTTAGGTGTATATACATTTCACATTGTTATGTCTTCTCTGTGAATTGATTCCTTTTTCATTATCAATGATCTTCCTTAAGAAATAGATTTTACTTTTCAGAGCATTTTTACGTCACAGTGAAATCGAGCAGAAGGCCCAGAGATTTTCCAAGTACTTGCTGTCTCTGCACATGCTCAGTCTCTACCACTGTCAGTGTCCCTGCCAGAGTGGGCCAGTTGTGGCAGCTGCTGAACTGTCTGACCGTCTTCACCAGAGCCCGTAGGTCCATAGCGCTCACGCCTGGTGCCGACATCCCATGAGTGCAGACAGAACGTGTGTGACACGTAGCCAGCATGACAGTGTCCAACAGCGTAGTTTTACTGCCCTGAAAACCCACTTTGCTCCACTAATTCATCTCCCGCTCCCGTAATGGCCATCTTAGCCCTGGTAATGTTTTCTTCTGAATTCTGCCTTGTTGGTATGTGCTCTGATGCTGATGTGGCCGCTCCACTTTCTGTTGACTAGTGTT
The DNA here is from genome assembly GCF_014108415.1 of Molossus molossus. Taxonomy (NCBI): domain Eukaryota; kingdom Metazoa; phylum Chordata; class Mammalia; order Chiroptera; family Molossidae; genus Molossus; species Molossus molossus. Next base: position 69,900,529 of record NW_023425352.1, read on the forward strand.
CCTGTGGTATATATTTTTCTATCGTTTTATTTTTAACTGGCCCTTGTTTTTGTATTTAAGGTATATTGTTGTAGGTGTTGCATGATTGGGCCTTCTTTTTCACCCATTGTCCAAATGTCTGTCCTTTAATTGGTGTATTTAGACTATTTGTTTTTCTATCTGCCATCTTAGATTTAACTTTATCATTTGCTAATTGTTTTCTATTTATTCTTTCTATTTTAAAAATCTTTTTTCCTTATTTGTCTGCCTTGGATTATTTTGTGATTTAATTTTGTCTTCCCAATTGTCTTACCTATACTAACTCTTCTAAAAAAATTTTCTTGGTTACCCTAGAATATACATTTGTAATTTCTCAGAGTCTATCTTTTGTCTTCAAATAACATTATATCACTTCACAAGATGTAAAAACCTTACAGTACTGTCTAATTTCTCCCATTCATCTTCTGTGAAATTGTTTTCCAACATTTTAATTTTACATAACAATAATCCTAAAATACATATTTACTATTTTTGTTTAGTTAGTCTGTTATCCTCCAGAGAAGTGAAAATTAAGAAAAAAAATTATATATTTAACTGTATTTATGGAAGGTTTGGAACTCTTCATTTTTTAATTTTTTTTTGCATTGATTCATTTTCCTCTTCTGCCTAAAGATGTTCTTGAACATTTCTCATAGTGCAAGTTTGCTGCTAATGACCTCTCTCAATTTTTGTTTATCCATAAAAGTGATTATTTCTCCGTCATTTTTTTCTAGAAAGATGTTTTTGTTGGTTATAGGATGCTGGGTTGTCTTCTGACTTGTATTGTTTACGATAAGCTTTTGGATCTGAGATTTGGTGTCCTTCATTCATGTTGGAAAATCCCCAACCATTATCATTTCAAATATTCTCCTTCCCTCCCTCCCCCCTCCCCCCTCCCCTCCCTCACTTTCTATGTTGAGATTCCAGTTGCAGGAGTATCAGTCTGTTTGATACTGGCCTATAGCTCTTGGACGGTCTCTCCTGCGCCCTCTCTCTCTCTCTCTTGTCTTTCAGTTGGATGATGCCTGTTGGCCTGTATTTAAGTGTGCTGGTTCCTCCCTTTCTGGATCAAGCCTACTGATGAGCTCGCTGGTGGCGTTCTTTATTTCTATTGCAGTGTTTTTCATTTTTATCATTTCTGTTCCATTTTTATGCTTTCCATCTCTCTGATGCAATTCCCTGTTTGCTCATGCATGTTGTTCACTTTTTCCACTAAAGCCTTTAAGCATTGATGTTATTCAAATTCATTGTTTGATAGTTTTAACGTTGACATCATATCTCTGTTTAGTTCTGTTGATAGCTTTGTCTCCTGACAGTTTTGTTTTATCTTTTCTTCTTTGTGTGCCATACAATTTCTGTTGTTATTGTTGTTGAACTATGGATGTCTTATGTTCTAGAGTCTGAGATAAATAGGAGTGGATGCTGCCTTTTTCTTTGGTAGACCTTCAGTGTGAGGATTTAAGTCAGTTTAGTTAGGAATTGAGCAGGGTTTTGATGTTTCTGTGGTTACTCGTAGTGTACTACCAGTTTCACATTCTGGTATTGTTACTTTGTGCTTAGTATGAAAAATGGGATGCCAGAGGGTTTACCCTTTACTTTAGGTCTCCCCATTGTACCTGCACCTAAGAGAAGATTCTTAGCCACGATCTGGTCCATTCTTTAGCAATAGAGTGCTCTTGTAATTCTGTTGCTTGCTAATTCGGTTGGAGATGGGATTGACATTCTCTGATGTTCTTGTTCAGCCTTGTTCAGGTGCGTGTCCCTGGGATGGTGCCTTCTCAGTGATTCTGCCCTTTCTTCAGGGGTAGGGGACATGTTACAGTCTGAGCCCGGGATTCTTCCCTACCTTCTCTATCCTGATGCAGGGGGTCTTAAACTGTGCTTTGGGGGTAATAGGGTTTTCTGCCCTTTTCCCAACTTCATATGCTTTTGATCCCTAGGGAATATAGGGAAAGAGGAACTGGGTGGGACTTTACCCTTTTCTGTAGAAGCTGCTGCCCCTGCCTGGGCTTGCGCCATGAGGGGAGAGTTCAGGTTCCGCACCATGTCTGTTTCCTCTTGTGCTGCTGGTGAGGGTCTTATACGTGTCATCTTTTGTTTTTTCCCCTTTTCTTCTTTTATTAATTTAGAATCACCTATCTTTGTCCTATAAATAAGTTAATTTTGACAGTCTATTGCAGTTTTTGATTTAATTATTCTGTAATCATATACTTTTGACCTTTAATTTTATTAGATCTATAAACTTATTTTTTACCTATTTTGTTCTTTTATCTCATTTTGTCTTATTTAAGATCATTCTTATCCTTATTAGTTCTTCCTAAGATGGTGAATCTACAATTTAGCTTATGTTCCGTTCAGAATGATTAAAACATTTGCGGACCATATTGCATTACTCATTTCCCCCACATCAATGTTTTATTTTCATCTTGTTCACCAACATGTATATCTCTGCATCTCTTTGATTTTGGTAATGGAGCATGAATGAATTCTTCTTGACTCTCATTCCACGGAGTCTAAACTCCTTCTTTATCACTACACTGGAGGGCTGGACCGTGCGCGAGGGCAGTGATGAGTGCAGAGGTCCGAGGGAAAGGAGCGGGAAGCTGCAGGGTATGGTTGCATTGTTGTGTGGCACACGGTGGCTGTCAGCCTACGCGGCATCGACCGCACCCTGTCCTGGTGCACTTTCTGTGTGGCTCCAGCAGAAGAACTGAGAAGGACGTTTCTCAGACGTCCTGGTAGGTAGGCTTCGACTGATCATATGCACTGAGCCAAGACCTCTGTGTGCAGAGAGCATCCGTGTTGCTGGTGTGCACCATAGCAGGCGTGGCGTTCCTGGTGCTTCGTCATAGCTACGGTGGCGCATTCTCTGTACCAGCAGTTATGGGGAAACTTTCTGATTCCTCCATGGTTGCTAAGGTAGTGTCATCCAGGAGCCTGTGTAGGCTGTGGTGTTCAGCTTCCTCAGACTCCTCATCCTGGCCAAGGCAGCACTGTTCTTGGCAGACCTTTCTGCTGTGTTATTTCTGGATCATAATGGGGAAGCAACTGCTCTTTAAATCCACCCAACGAAGTCAGCACCAACTAGCTAGATAACACCTCTTTCTGTAATGATTGTCAGTATCTATAGCTGAAACCTGACCTACACACCTTGCTGGGATTCTTGCACCAGGCTACAGTAAAAAGAAACCAAATTCAAAATGATATTAACAATAAAGAAATATATTTCCTCCTATAATGAAAGTCAAAGGTAGGACGTATTCCAAGTTCAGTATGATTAGTTGCTCAGTGATCTCATAAAAATCGTAGGTTCTTGCCCTGGCCAGTTTGGCTCAGCGGTTAGAGCATCAGCCCACGGACCAGAGAGTCCTGGGTTCAGTTCCTGCTAAGGGCACGTACCTCAGTTACAGTTTGTCCCTGGCCCTGGTTGGGGTTGTGTGGGTGTCAGCTGGTCGATGTGTCTCTCTCACATTGATGTTTCTCTCTCTTCCTCCCTTCCTCCCTTCCTCCCTCCCGCTCTATCTGAAGATAAATGCAAAAATGTCCTTGGGTGAGGATAAAAAACAAAACACACAATAAAACAAAACAAACCAAAAAGAAAACGTAGGTTCTTTTATGTTGTTCCCTTTATTTGCTAAACTCAGCTCATCTCTTTTATGGTCACCGTAGGGCTGCTTGTGATAATCAGAGCCTTATGCTTATGTGCTGATGTCTGGGCAGGGGTGGAGGTGGGGCAGAGGCTTGATTCTCTTGTCTGTAAGCCCTGAATAAACTCCTTGATTCTCATTGGCTCCGATCACCTACCCATTGCCGAATTGAATTCCTCACTGGCAAAGGAATTGTGTGAAATGATCACAAATGGCTTTAACCCCCAGGGTAGACTCAGTGCTGTGGAGTCAGCAGCAGTGCCCTTCACAGTCATCCTGTCTTTTCTGCCTTGTCTCTGCCTTGGCTCTCTTCCAGCGGGGCTCTGAGTGTTTCTCTGTTGGGGATCAAAGAAGATCAAGTGGCTTCTGCTCTTGTGGGTCTTTTATCTCCTCTCGGGCCTCCGAGATCTCTCATACTAGGGTTGGCATATGTGTGAAGCATTTGGGGTTCCTAGGAATGTCTCTCCCAAGCAGCAGCCCCACACTCCTCCCCTACGGAAAGCTGTCAGGTACAGAAAACGTCAAGATGGGAGGAGTTTTCCAAGGCTGTGCAGAGTTCTAAAAACTTCCTCTTCTATTTTTATGCCCACTATTCTGCTTAATTGCTTCCTGTGTATTTTTTGCTGGTATTAACTTGATTTTAGTTCATATTATTTGGCTTTAGACAGAGATTTTGAGAAGTGGTTTCACTTGAGCGTTTTACTTCAGAATTCTGAAAATTTTAAAATACTGTTTTAAGCCCTGGCCAGTTTGGCTCAGCGGTTAGAGCGTTGGCCTGCGGTCCGGAGAGACCTGGGTTCGGTTCCCGCTAAGGGCACGTACTTCGGTTGCAGTTTGTCCCCGGCCCTGGTTGGTCGTGCGGGTGGCAGCCACTCGATGTGTCCCTTCACGCTGATGTTTCTCTCTCTCTCTTCCTCCCACTCTAGCTGTACAAAAAATGGAAAAATATCCTCGGGTGAGGATGATAAAAAAAATAAAAAAATAAAAAAAAAATACTATTTTAATATTTCTAGACTTACTACATTTTGATCAATAGACATTATCTGTAAAATTTCAGATATGTAGAATCTAGACTGTCAACATGACCTAAAAGATCATTAAAAAAAAGATTCCAGCCCTGGCCGGTTTGGCCCAGTGGTTAGAGCGTTGGCCCGTGGTCCGGAGAGACCTGGGTTCGGTTCCTGCTAAGGGCACGTACGTCAGTTGCGGTTTGTCCTGGGCCCTGGTTGGGTCATGCGGGTGGCAGCCACTTGATGTGTCCCTTTCATGTTGATGTTTCTCTCTCTCTCCCTCTCTCTCCCTCCCACTCTATCTGAACAAAAAATGGAACAATGTCCTGAGGTGAGGATAAAATAAAAGATTCCATTTGTACCTTTAAAGTATTCTCTTCTGTTATAAGTGTATAACTGTGTAATAGATATCTATCTATGATATGTAATTATAATATAATAGATCTTTTTAGTTTTATTGATTGCATCATATAGATCCATTTTTTCACGTATGTGATGTGTGTGCTTGTATGCACACAGGTACATGCATGTGCACATATGTACTTGATGTGTTTTAGAGCCAGAAGTGTGTTGGACTTTCCACATCCTGTCATCTCAGACTAGGAACTTCCAAACACTTGGTCCCAGGGAGGGGAAAGTTCTCTTTTTCCCGTTCAGGTCTTGAACATGCTTGCCCTGGCTAATTGTCAGCACATACACCCAGTCCATGTGACCAAACAGAACCCTTCTCGGTCTAGTACATCTGTTATACTTACCTCACTTAGTTTTCTCCAAGAAGAGTGGGTTTTGGGTATTTCAAGGTACATAGTCATGATTTTGCCATTGAGGATACTTTTTAAAAAAGTGATAGACTCTTTACCTCTGAAAAAATATACTCCCGCTAATCCTTAAGTAGCTGTGCTTTCACGTAAGAGGAAAAAACACCGACAATACAGTCTCCCTTCATACACGTACCAGTAAGTTACAAATGTGAATTTTTCTCTCTTAGGTGTACACATTGTTTCTGAAAGGGAGCTAGCCCAGTTGACTCAGGTTCGACCGTTAGTATTCGGTTTTCACGAGCAGTCCGCCATCAAAGATTGTGTGAAAATCCTTCAGAAAAAAGTAGAAGAGCATGAAATCATCCAGGAATTTATGGTAAATATTTTGGTCTTGTGAAACGTCTGTATGTGATTTCTTTTCTACATCACTGCCAGAGGGTTTTTTTTTTTAAAAGATTGAGTACAGTACTTTTTTCTTTAAATATTAAATATGTTTTTGAAGTAATAGGTGTACCTGGTAAAAAGTCAAAGAGCGTGAAAGGTTATGAAAGGGCTGCAGTCTCCCTCTTGTCCTTGGACTCGCAGGCCGCCCTCTGCTGGCCGGCTTGTCACACAGCCCTCCAGAGGGTGCGGCTGTGCCGGCGGACCCCTGCCCTGCCTTTCCCTTCAGCGTGGATTTCCCACGGAAGAAATGATTCCAAGTATAGTGTCAGCCCATACAGCTCTAGCTCATTCTTTTTCTGCTGCATGGCTTTTAATGATCTGAATAAAGACCTTGCTTTAGACAGTCACCTGAGAGGGGGTCTCGTTCTCATCTTTGCCATCACGAGCCGCACGCCCGTTCCTCACGTGCCTGGGCACACACAGCATGTTCCTGACAGCCTGTCACACTTGTGGGTCTTTGCTCATTTCTTAAAAGACAAATGATTTCTTATTGATGATCTAATTGGCATTTATTTGAGATCAAAGGAATAGCTGTCCATATGTTTTTAAGCCATTCATATTTATTTTTAGTGAACTGCTAGTTCTAATTCTTTGCCCAATGTTCTGTTTATTCATTTTCCTATATATTAATAAGTCTTCACATAATGAAGAAATTATTCCTTTTGTACAGGTGATATATGGTGAATTTTCTCACTGCTGTTTATCTTACACAGACATGTGTTTACACACATTTACTAAAAAAAAAACAAAAAAACTTACTTTTTAGTGGTCAAGCATGACTAGCTTTTCTTTTTTGGGCTCCAGGGATTTCTGTCTTTTAAGAATTTCCTTTTCACTCTGGGATCATAATGATTTGATCCTAGATGTTTGATGATTTTTTAAATATAAATCTTTGATTCAGCTAGATTTTAATTTATTAAAACGTATTTGGTAGGGACCCAGCATTATATAGCTACTCAGTTGTCCCAAGATTCTCGGGAAACTTCTCTTCAGTAATGTAAAAGGGCCACTTTTATCATCTACTGAAATTCCACATACATTTTAATTTATTCATGGACTTTGTCCATTGATTTCTTTATTCATATATTGGTACTAAACTCTTTTGTGGAATTTATTTTATTTTTTTCCATCACCATTTATGCCCTCTGTGCCCCCTTCCACCTCCACCCCCTACTACCCCACAACCACCACACTGTTATCTGTGAGCATGAGTTCTCCAAACTCTCTTAATTAGCGTAGTTTCATATACATAGATATGTGAGTGTGTGTGTGTGTGTGTGTGTGTGTATAAACTAGTCTTCCCTCATTACTCTTATAAAATTATTCTGGCGATTCCTACAGATTTTTTTCCAGGTTAATTTTAGAATGGGTATGCAGAAAGATTGAAAAGATGAGAATCGGATTGTTTTTCTACTGCTTAAAGCATTCACGGGCTCCTCCTTCCCCATGGCAGGAGCTGCCGACACCAATTTGGAACCTGGTGGTGGCGAGCAAGCCACCCAAGACTTACTGAAGAGCTTTCACAGAGTACAGGCCTGAGGCTTCATGCACCAGCATCTAACAGTGTTGCTAGCTGTATTTCAGTCTCTTCCATTTATGAAGCAAGGCCTTCCAGACAGTTTCTGCATCCCTGTGGGCAGGATCATGTGCTCTGAGCTCCTGTTCTGTACTCTCCGCTGGTTCCCTGAAGGACACGGTGCCCCACACCTGTCCACCTGCCCGAATGAGAGCAGTGCACCTCGGCTCTCCTCTCCCTCCAAACACAGAGACTCTCAACAGAGGAACTTCTAATGACTCTAGAAGGCCGAGTTCAGGAGCGCCTTACTTTCTAGAGCTTTCCTTCCTGTGCCTTCAGGTATAATCTAGTGCTGTCATTCATCCTGGTGTCTGTACACGTGCACGTGTCCACCCTTCCAACCCGTACCTTCAGGTACAGTAGTGCTGTCATTCACCCTGGTGTCTGTACACGTGCACGTGTCCTTCCTTCCAACCCCGTACCTTCAGGTACAGTAGTGCTGTCATTCATCCTGGTGTCTGTACATGTGCACGTGTCCTTCCTTCCAACCCCGTACCTTCAGGTACAGTAGTGCTGTCATTCATCCTGGTGCCTGTACACGTGCACGTGTCCTTCCTTCCAACCCCGTACCTTCAGGTACAGTAGTGCTGTCATTCACCCTGGTGTCTGTACACGTGCACGTGTCCACCCTTCCAACCCCGTACCTTCAGGTACAGTAGTGCTGTCATTCATCCTGGTGTCTGTACACGTGCACGTGTCCTTCCTTCTAACCCCGTACCTTCAGGTACAGTAGTGCTGTCATTCATCCTGGTGTCTGTACACGTGCACGTGTCCTTCCTTCCAACCCCGTACCTTCAGGTACAGTAGTGCTGTCATTCACCCTGGTGTCTGTACACGTGCACGTGTCCACCCTTCCAACCCCGTACCTTCAGGTACAGTAGTGCTGTCATTCATCCTGGTGTCTGTACACGTGCACGTGTCCTTCCTTCCAACCCCGTACCTTCAGGTACAGTAGTGCTGTCATTCATCCTGGTGTCTGTACACGTGCACGTGTCCTTCCTTCCAACCCCGTACCTTCAGGTACAGTAGTGCTGTCATTCATCCTGGTGTCTGTACACGTGCATGTGTCCTTCCTTCCAACGCCGTACCTTCAGGTACAGTAGTGCTGTCATTCACCCTGGTGTCTGTACACGTGCACGTGTCCTTCCTTCCAACCCCGTACCTTCAGGTATAGTCTAGTGCTGTCATTCACCCTGGTGCCTGTACACGTGCACGTGTCCTTCCTTCCAACCCCGTACCTTCAGGTATAGTCTAGTGCTGTCATTTTTCCTGGTGTCTTTGTACATGTTCACATGTCTGCCCTTCCAACCCCATATCTTCGGGTACAGTTAGTGATGTCATGTACACTGGTATCTTTTCACATGTTCACATGTCTGCTTCTCCAACTTCTCTGTTGATTCTTTTAGGATGAAGCCATTTGCACATTGAGGTTTATCTTTGTACTCTAAAGTCTAGGACAGGGCTATAACATACTAAATGTTCAAGAAATGTTTGTTATATTTATACTTGGTAAATTAATTTTTTTGAAAGTAAGAATTCTTTGGTATGTGGCCCAACTGTAATTTCTTGTGAGGCAAGGAGTGAATTGTATGACTATTTATATTTTTGTGTTTATGTATTTTTTTGCCATTTTATATTTGGTCTATAAAATGATAGATTTCTGAGTAGGTCCTAAGAAGTAAATATTGTATATTTGCTTTTTAAAAAGGGAAAAGTATAAGGTATTGAAAGTTAAACAATAATAATCTCTAAGACAACATTTTCTTATCAAGCAACGTGTTGATTGACATCTCAAATTTGAGATTTTATACAGTACTCTTTTAATGGGGTTTGATTTCCCCACTTATCATACAACACATTTAATATAAGGTCATGTCATAGATGTGTTCAGCATCATGAACACTAAACAAAGGCAGGTGTTTTGTTACAGTAAATACATGACTGTATTTCTTACCTCGAAGGCTTTGGAACATATGGATCTGCCTGCTGAGTACAGCTCTGGGAATGAGCCGTGGAACAGAGACAAGAACAGATACCGAGACATTCTTCCATGTAAGCTACAGATGCTTTTTATTGTTTTGCTGTTTGCATTTGGGAAAGATGGAGAATCGGGTTGTGTGGTGTTTAGCATCAGGCGTTTTGACCTGTGATCCTGCCCAGGAGCTTCAGAAGTCGGTGGTCTGGGCACAGCTGGGTGTGGCGGAACATGGCGAGGTCAAGTTCCATCCCAGCCACTTCTTCAGGCGTGGCCACCAGGTCATTACTGAGACTCTTCTACCTGTTCTTATGCATTTCCTGTTGCTGCTCAGGCCATGAACCACTTAAAACATAGTAGTTTGAAGCACTGGCCTCCTTCCCTGGCCCCTTTGTTCAGACACACACAGGATGGGGTGTCTGTGTTCTTAGTCCTGGACTGGGGGGCTGTCAGTCTGCTCTGCTCCAGAGGCTGCCCTTTGATGGCCCCCGAAGGCCCTCAGGTCCGTCCCCCTGGTTGGGCCTCACAGGAGTCATCTGTCTCAGGCCATCCAAAGGCAGAAAAAACAAACAAAACAAAACAAAACAAAACACAGCACAGTTTTAATCTTAGACAGGCAAGCTCATTCTATGCCTACATTTCTTTCAAGTCAAAATTTGCCAAATTAAATTACCATGTTTTTCTTCCAACTTGATATTCCTCCTTTATTATATGTCTTATTTAATGCAGCCACCGAGCTGTCCAAACCAGAAAACTCTGAGTCACCTGCAGTATCCAAAAGCAGTCACAAAGCTCTCTTGATTCCGCCTCCTGAGTACCTCTAGAATCTCTCCCATCTCTGATTGCCACGGCAGCCAACTCAGGGCGAGCCTGCGCCCTCTCCCTGGTCTGGCTCCGGCTCTGCGCCCAGGGCCCGCCGCGCTCCTGCAGGGTTCCTAAGTGCACCCCAGGGCGCTCCTACAGGTTTCCTAAGTGCACCCCAGGGCGCTCCTGCAGGTTTCCTAAGTGCACCCCAGGGCGCTCCTGCAGGTTTCCTAAGTGCACCCCAGGGCGCTCCTGAAGGTTTCCTAAGTGCACCCCAGGGCGCTCCTGAAGGTTTCCTAAGTGCACCCCAGGGCGCTCCTGAAGGTTTCCTAAGTGCACCCCAGGGCGCTCCTGAAGGTTTCCTAGTGCACCCCAGGGCGCTCCTGAAGGTTTCCTAAGTGCACCCCAGGGCGCTCCTGAAGGTTTCCTAGTGCACCCCAGGGCGCTCCTGAAGGTTTCCTAGTGCACCCCAGGGCGCGGCACTTTGCCAAGGCCTTTGCCTCTGTGTGTCCCTCAGGATAAGGTCTTGGCTTGGACCTTACCTGGCTGCCTCAGCTCTCCCGCAGAGCTCTCCTGGCTCCTGGGATTCATCGTTCTCTTTCTCCTGTCTCCAGGCCTTTGAACCCGCGGCTCTTGCAGGACCCACCCTTCCTCCCTCCCCCCCTTGCAGAGGCAGGTGCTGCAGGTGCCCCGCTCGCTACGCTCGTTTTCCGATGGTCGCTGCCATCTTCTGACTACCCTCCCCACTCACCAAAGTACATTTTAATTCTAGTTGTTCTTGTTTCTGCCACTAGGCTTGAGGTGGTTATACAAATCACAGTAGAACACAGTGACTGCCCTCATTAAATAAATACCTTCATGTTTAATTGGTTCATTCAGATCTAAAATAATTTTATGATTATAAAAGTAATAAGTACCTTCCCAACAGAGTAAAAATAATTTATTCTCCTATGTTCAATAGCGAGAGTCCAGAAGTGCACTGATGAATATGTCTGAAGTCAGGGTGATGAACCATCATTAGACATTTTAAGAGATAATGCCACAATTTGCGCTGCTCCGCGAGGTCAGAGGTCTGCTCATACAATCTGTCCTCCTGCACGTGCCGTTGGCCTCCAGGAGGCTGGGGCCAGCAGGCCTTCGACATGGGCTCAGGAGTGGAAGAAGCTCATCCTACAGTACAGGGAACATTAACGTTTGATCTGGTTGAACTTGTATTCTGGGCACAAGAAGAATGACAACTAAAGAGAAACAAGATATGAAATAAATGATTAAAATAAGGAAAATCATATGAAACTTTATCACTTTCTCTTAAAAGAAAAGCAAGTGTCATTTGACCGAGTTCTGTTTTGAAGTTCACTGATTTATCTACCTCTTACCACAGTATAATTTAATTTAATTTACTATAAGCCCAATTAAATGAAATCATAGAAATTTTCTTTGACTTCTTCACCACACTTGTTTTGGACTAATAAGGAGGTTCCTGAAGCATCACATGAAGAAAGCCGAAGAATAACCACTTTTCCTCCCTCTTCAAATGCTGAGAACCCGAGTGGGCGCCCACGTCCCGGGACCCTGTGAGTGCAGCAGTCCTCACTCTGCCCGGCCGAGCTGTGCGAGCTGCCGAGACTGTGCTTAGTTAGGGAGCAGCCACCCCTGACCCCACGCGTCAAGCCCCGGGGATCACGATGCCTGGACGCGGAGTAGCTTCGTGCAGCGTCACCTCACTGCTCTCGCTCCTGGCCACACGTCTCCGTGATGGACAGTGCACATCCTGGTCAGTGACCATCATGTCCCTTCTCTTTTGTCATGTTTTTTACCGACTTTCAGAGAGAGACAAAGGAGGGGGGGAGAGAAACATCAGTGTGAGAAGCATTGATTGGCTGCTCCTGCATGTGCCCTGACAGGGATCCGATCATGACCGAGGGCATGTGCCTTGACCGGGAACGGGACCTGCAGCCTTTGGGGTATGGGACAGCACTCCGGCCGCCGAGCCCCAGCCCGGGCTGGCGTCAGCCCTGACACACGTGCCGCGCAGAGCTGCTCCCGTGTGGTTGTGCCGCCTCCTATTTTTCGGTGTTAAACTGACCAACATTTTTCTGCATGTGGATAATCACAGGAGGGAACTGACCAACAAAAATGAAATTGCCGCGAAGAACGAAAAGTGGTAACACCGGCAGTAAAACTCGAATAGACCGTAAATAGAGTTTTAGAAGAACCGCTGCCCTGGGAAGGCTGACAGCTCCCCCAGACGCCCCAACGTGAAGCCAGGGGAGCTGGTGGAGGGGAGTCCTTGGCCTAAACGAGGAATGTGTTTGTGACAGAAGGCGGACGTGCCCTAGTGGAAGTGATGCTGGCAAACAGCTTCATGTGAAAGGACCTCTTGCTGCTGTTCCAGCCTGGTGAGCGCAGAGCGTGGAGGGGGCGCTGGCCCGGCTGGGAGGGGCGGTAGCTCCCCAGGGCACGCAGACGCAGTGCGCACGCCAGCTGTGTGGCCAGAGGAGGCAGATGCTGTTCACACTACTCTTGACAAGTGAATTTTTTACACAATAATTGCTCTGAGTTTCAGTGTTTCTGTTTTAAATTCCAGTGTTCCAAACATTGTGCGTGCTATTTCTCCCTAATATTGACAACCAACAGTAAAGAACTAATGTTTCGGAAATGAACCTAAGGGTCAGGAAGCAGCCCTGCTCCGTGCCCTTGCGCATGAACACTGCGCAGCTGCAGCTTGCGGCCACGTGGCGGCCCTGTGCCAACCTGCGAACGAGAGTGGGCTCGTTGTGTCGTCTGGGGATTTTCAGGTGCACAGACGGCATCCTGCATTTCTGTAGCACTTGACAGTTTACGGAGCACTTTGAAGTGCTCTCAGGATAAACCTCCCTCTGCAGCGGGACAGGCAGGCACGGCTGCTCCTCTTTCACACATGGGGGGACAAGCTCCAAGGTTGAAAGGCATTTTAAAGGCTAATAAAGGAGAAGGTCCTCACCGCTGTCAGGTTCTCTGCCTCCTGGTCCACTCGGAACTAACTAAGAATGGTAGTGACTTACATGTCTGTGAGTTTCCACTTTTCAGAGACATTTACACGTCTCATCGAATGTTCTACAATCACGTGAGGAGGAGAGCAGAGGATAATACCTGAATTTAAGGATGCAAGTATAAAAGGAAAGGATGATCTTTCCACAGAGGGTCTAGACGATTGCATATTCTTGTACCAAAACTGAACTGTGACCCTTGCCTTCTACAAAAATAAGTACTGCTTCAAATTAGATCATAGGCCCAGATATGCGTTAAAACCATAAAACTTCTAAAGAAAATTTAACAGAAGAATTTAGTGTGCTTGGGTTTGGCAAAGTTGTTCTGAATAGGACACAGAAACTCCAAACTCTGAAAGAAGACGACAAATTGGACTTCATGAAATTAAAACAATATTGCTCTTCAGAGCACACTGTCATAAAAACAAGTGCCTGTGACAGACTGGGAGAAAAACAATTCCACACATTTGGCAAGGGACTTCCATTTATAATACATAAAGAGTTCCTACAACCCGATAAGAGGACAAATAACTTGATAATAAATAAGCAGAATATTTGAGCAGTCACTTCACCAAAGAAGTTATACAGGTATCAAATATGTGAAAAGATGCTCAACGTCATTAATCATCAAGAAAATACAAATTTAAACCATAGCAATATATCTCCCCTCACTGCAGTGGAAGAATAACAGTTTCTTATGAAGTTACCCATCTACCTACCCTGTGACAGCAGTTCTACTCGTGTGTGTTTTCTTAAGAGAAACAGGAGCAAATGTCTGCATAAAGACTTTGTGCAAATGCTTATGCCAGTTTGACTTGCTGTAGCCCAAACCTGAAAACAACCCAGTGTTCTTCAGTAAAAACATGCTAAACAGACGTGGTAGGCCCACACCATGGGATTGCCCTCAGCAATAAAAAATAGCAAATTCAGGACACATTCAGCAATATACAGTAATGTTGTATACATTCAAAATAATTATCTGGAGTGATAAAACCAATCAAAAGAGTATATACTCTACATTATGGGCTGAATTGAGTTCCCCCAAAATTTGTATATTAAAGTCCTAAGCCCCAGGACCTCAGAATGTGACTGTCTTGGAGATAGGGCCTTTAAAGAGGTGATTAAGTGGAAATGAGGCCATTAGGGTGAAGCCTAGTCCAACATGACTGGTGTCCTCATAAGAAGAGGAGACGAGGACACTCACAGGTGCAGGGGATGCGGGTGCAGAGGAGACATGAGGGCAGGTGAGGGACATGTAGACATTTCAGCAGTGATGCAAGTGTTCAGGTATCTTCACTGTAGTGATGGTTTCCTGCAGGCTCGTTATGCCTCAGTAGCTGTTCAAAAAGGTGGTTTGTGAGTGAGTGCAAAACATATATTACACTTTTTAAATTTTGTACAGTTTATCATTATAATATGATAGCTGGAAAAATGCCAGCTCTCTTAGGGAGAAATTCAGTGAGCATTTATACTTTAGTGATTGTTTAGTGTTTGTTCCTATTAATACCAGCACTGATAATAGGAGTTATAATAATAATGGTAGCGATATGTTTATATGTGCCCGGCACTGATGTAAGTCCCTTTTATGTAGTAACTCAGTCCTTACCACAGCAGTATGATGTTGGTACTCTTAGTTTCTTTGTTTTACAAAATAGCTAAAAAAGATCAATTGCTTTCCCCACTGTCATACTTCAAAAAGAAGACAGATCTGGAATTCAAATCGAGGCTTAACTATTAAGCAATAGTGCTTCTCTGTAGTCATTATTTTTCCAGGCTATTAATAGGTTTTGCTGTGCTATATGTTTTCAAGAAACCATTCTTAGCACTTAAGTGATAGATTCTCAGCCAGAACCTTTATTTTGCAAAGCTTGATTTTTACTATTTCCTTTTCTTTCCATTTCCCCATAATTTGAGTTCTCTGTTCTGATTCATTAGTTGTTTGGTTAGAGATGGGCTAAATAACTTGTAGGTCTCAGACTGCCTGTATTCAGCCATCCCTGCTCTTGTTCATCCTGATAAACGGATGTCTGTGCTGATGTTAGTAGTGGGCTTTCAGTCCCTTTCTCTAGGTTTTCTCTGGGTGTTGCTGCGATTTTCTCCAGCTTCCAGCTTCCAGTGTTATTTTTTTTTCTTTTATTTAATTAATTAATATATTTTTGTTACAGATGTTACTCCTTTTGCCCCCACTGATTCCCCCTCCCTCACCCTCCGCGCCCAGTCCCCAGCTTTGTTCACCATGTCCATTGTTAATGCATACATGCATACAAATTCTGTGGTTTATCTCTCCCCCACTACCCCCTCTTCTGGGGATTGTCAGTCTGTACCCCACTTCCAAGCCTCTGGACTACCCCATTCCTCAGACTGTTATGTTCATTATGTTCCACACATAAGTGAGATCATATGATACTTGTCTTTCTCTGTTTGGCTTGTTTCGCTTAGGATGATACTTTCCAGGTCCCTCCATGTAGTCTCAAAGGATAAGAGATCTTTCTTTCTTACAGCTGCATAGTACTCCATTGTGTAAATGTACCACTGCTTTTTTATCCATTCGTCAACTAATGGACATTTGGGCTGTTTCCAGATCTTAGCTATTGTAAATAGTGCTGCTATGAACATGGGGGTACATATATTCTTTCTGATTGATGTTTCAGGCTTCTTAGGGTATATTCCTAGAAGCAGGATCACTGGGTCAAATGGAAGTTCAGTTTTTAAGTTTTTGATGTAACACCATAGTATTTTCCATAGTGGCTGCACCAGTCTGCATACCTACAGCAGTGTACTAGAGTCCCCTTTTCTCTACACCCTTGCCAACATTTGTTGTTTGATGATTTGTTGTTGATGGCGGCCATTCTGACAGTTGTGAGGTGATACCTCATTGTTGTTTGAATTTGCATCTCTCTGATGATTAGTGATGTTGAGCATTTCTTCATATGTCTCTTAGCCATTTGTATGTCCTGTTTGGAGAGGTGTCTATTTAGTTCCTCTGCCCATTTTTTAATTGGATTCTTTGTCCTCCTTTTGTTGAGTTGTATGAACACTCTCTATATATAGGAAATTAACCCCTTATCTGATATATCATTGGCAATTACACTCTCACATACAGTGGATTGCCTTTCCATTTTGATGATTCTATCTTTTGCTGTGCAGAAGCTTTTGAGTTTGATGTAGTCCCATGTGTTCATTTTCTCCTTTGTTTCTGTTGCCTTAGGCGATGTATCAGTGAAAATTCTGCTGCGTATGATGTCTGAAATTTTGTTGCCTACAGTTTCTTCTAGGATTTTTATGGATTCATGAGTTACATTTAAGTCTTTTATCCATTTTGAGTTTATTCTTGTGAATGGTGTAAGTTGATGGTCTACTTTCATTATTTTGCATGTAGCTGTCCAATTTTCCCAACAGCATTTATTGAAGAGGCTGTCCTTACTCCACTGTATGCTCTTGCCACCTTTGTCAAATATTAATTGAGCATATTGCCTTGGATCCATTTCTGGGTTCTCTGTTCTGTTCCACTGGTCTATATACCTGTTCTTGTGCTAGTACCAGGCTATTTTGATTATAGTGGCTTTGTAATATAACCTGAAATCTGGTATGTGATCCCTCCTACTTTGTTCTTCCTTTTAAAAATTGCTGTGACTGTTTGGGGTCTTTGTTGGTTCCATATGAACTTTTGAAGTACTTGTTCCTGTTCTGTGATGTATGTTGTTGGTATTTTGATGGGGATTGCGTTGAATCTATAGATTGCTTTGGGTAGTATGGACATTTTAATGATGTTAATTCTTCCAATCCATGAACAAGGTATGTGCTTCCACTTTTTTATATCTTCCTCTATTTCTTTTTTCAATGGCCTGTAGTTTTCTGCGAATAGGTCCTTTACTTGTTTGGTTAAGTTTATTCCTAGGTATCTTAATTTTTTTGCTGCAATGGTAAATGGGATTGTTTTTTTTCGTTTCTCTTACTGTGCGTTTATCATTGGTGTATAAGAATGCCATTGATTTCTTGACATTAATTTTGTATGCTGCTACTTTGCCAAATTCATTTATTAAGTCTAGTAAATTTTTGATGGAGTCTTTGGGGTTTTCTACGTGTAGTATCATGTCATCTGCGAATAATGACTGTTTCACTTCCTCCTTTCCAATTTGGATCTCTTGTATTTTTTCTTTCTGTCTGATTGCTGCGGCTAAGACTTCCAGTACTATGTTAAATAAGAGTGGCGAAAGTGGGCATCCTTGTCTTGTTTTTGTTCTTAAGGGAAATGCTTTTAGTTTTTGCCTATTGAGTATGATGTTAGCTGTAGGTCTTTAGTATATGGCCTTTATTATGTTGAGATATGATCCCTCTATTCCCACACTGCTGAGTGTTTTTATCAGAAATGGATGCTGGATTTTGTCGAAGGCTTTTTTGGAATCTATTGATATGATCATGTGGTTTTTATTCTTCATTTTGTTTATGTGGTGTATCACATTTATTGATTTGCGAATATTATACCAGCCTAGCATCCCTGAGATGAATCACATTTGGTCATAGTGAATAATTTTTTTGATGTGTTGCTGGATCTAATTTGCTAGTATTTTGTTCAGGATTTTGGCGTCTATGTTCATCAGTCATATTTGCCTGTAGTTTTCTTCATTTGTAATGTCTTTTTCTGGTTTTGGAGTTAGAATTATGCTGGCCTCAAAAAACGAGTTTGGAAGTCTTCTTTCTTCTTGAATGTTTTGAAATAGTTTGAGGAGAATGGGTGTTAGTTCTTTCTTGAATGTTCGGTAAAACTCCCCCGTGAAGCCATCCGGGCCTGGGCTTTTGTTTGCTGGGAGAGTCTTGATTACATCTTCAATTTCTTCCACTGTTATTGGTCTGTTCAATTTTTCTCTCTCTTCCTGGTTCAGTTTTGGTAGACTGTGTTTCTAGAAATTGGACATTTTGCTTAGATTGTCGAATTTGTTGCCATATAATTTTTCATAGTAGTTGTTAACGATCTTCTTTATTACTGTGGTATCAGTTGTTACTTTTCCTCTTTCATTTCTGATTTTGTGTATTTGGATTCTCTCTCTTTGTTTCTTGGTGGGTCTAGCTAAGGGTCCATCAATCTTGCTTATCTTTTCGAAAATCCAGCTCTTTGTTTCATTGTTCCTTTGAATTGTGTTTTTGGTCTCTATGTCATTTATTTCTGCTCTGATCTTTACTATTTCCTTCCTTCTACTTGCTCTGGGGTTTTCTTTTTGTTTGCTGTCTAGTTCTTTAAGTTGTGAGGTTAGATAGTCTATTAGAGATTTTTCTTGTTTCTTGAAATAGGCCTGTAGTGCTATGAACTTTCCTCTGAGAACTGCTTTCGCTGTATCCCATAGGTGTTGTGTTGTTGTGTGTTCATTTTCATTGGTTTCCAGGAAGATTTTCATTTCTTTCTTGATCTCCTCAGTGACACGTTCATTGTTTAATAACTTGCTATTTAGCGTCTATGTGTTTCAATGTCTTTACATGTTATTGTTGCAGGTGATTTCTAGTTGCATGCCATTGTGATCCAAGAAGATACTTGATATGATTTCAATCTTCTTGAACTTGTAGAGACTTAGTTTGTGTCCTAACATGTGGTCTGTCTTTGAGAATGTCCCATGTGTACTTGAGAAGAATGTGAATTCTGTAGTTTTGGGGTGTAATTCTCTGTCGATATCTATTAAGTCCATTTGGTCTAGTGCTTCATTTAGAGTCTCTGTGTTCTTGCTAATTTTTTGTCTAGAGGATCTATCCAGTGATGGCAGCGGGTGTTGAAGTCCCCTGCTATGATTGTATTGCAGTCAATTTCTCCTTTGACGTCTTCCACAAGATTTTTAATATATTTTGGTTCTCCTACATTTGGTGCCTATATGTTTATCAAGTTATATCTTCCTGTTGGATAGATCCTTTCAATATTATGTAGTGGCCTTCTTTGTCTAGTTATAGTCTTTATTTTCAAATTTATTTTATCAGATATGAGTATTGCTACCCCAGCTCTTTTTTCCTTTTGTTTGCTTGGAAGATTTTTTTTCATCCCTTCACTTTCAACCTATGTGAGTCTTTTGTTGCGAGGTGGGTCTGTTGTAAACAACATATATGAGTCATGCTTTCTTATCCAATCAGCTACTCTGTGTCTTTTTATCAGAGCATGTAATCCATTTACATCTAAGGTGATTATTGATAAGTATTTATTTATTGCCATTTTTGTTTAGTGTGGTTATATTTTTCTTCCTGTTTCTCCTGCTAATTACAGCAGTCCTTTTAACATTTCTTGCAGTGCTGGTTGGGTGCTAATGCATTCCCTTAGCTTTTTTTTGTCTGGGAAGCTCTTTATTTGACTTTCTATTTTGAATGATAGCCTTGGTGGGTAGAGTAGTCTTGGATTCAGATCCTTGTTTTTCATGACCTTGATTACCTCATGTCATTCCCTTCTGGCCTGTAGTGTTTCTGTTGAGAAGTCAGCTGAGAGCTTTATGGGGTTTCTTTTGTAGGTAACCTGTTGCTTATGTCTTGCTGCCTTTAGGATTCTCTCTTTGTCTTTAATTTTTGGCATTTTAATTACTATGTGTCTTGGTGTGGCCCTGTTTGGGTTCTTCTTACTTGGGGCTCTTTGTGCTTCTTGAACATGAATGCCTTCTTCCTTCACCAAATTAGGGAAGTTTTCTGTCACTATCTCTTCAAATATATTCTCTACCCCTTGTTCATTTTATTCTTCTTCGGGGACTCCTATGATGCGAATATTATACGTTTCCAGTTGTCCCACAGTTCTCTTAAGCTGTCTTCCTGTTTTTTAATGTTTTTTTTTTCTTTTGGTTTTCTGATTGTTGATTTTTTTCTACCCTATCTTCTAATTCACTGATCTGGCCCTCAGCTTCCTCTACTCCTCTATTTAGACCTTCCAACGTGTTCTTTATTTCTGATATGCCATTCTTCATTTCTTCTTATTGGTTTTTAATTCCCAACTGGTTGATTTTCAATATTTCTATCTCTTTACTCATGGTGCTTATGTCCTTACACATGCTGTTGAGCTTCCTCAAGATCATGGCTCTGAATTCTAGTTCTGTTGCTTAACTGCACCTCATTTATCTCATATTTTGTAGAGGTCTTTTGTTTTTTTTCATTTGGTTTTTGTTTATGTGTTTCACCATTTTAGCTATCACAGTGGGCTTTGGAGCCTGCCAAGTTTTCCCTGTGAGTGTTGGTGTTCTGCTGTTTGTGGCTCTCTCTCCTGGGTTTGGATGAGCGAGGGAAGAACCATGTTAAACACCAGTGTCAAGTCTTACTTTCCTGGTTAGAGTTGCTAGCCCAGGGAGTGGTACAGTTATCCTCTAGCTTTTTGCCTGGAGGCTATCAGTATTGTTTACCTGAAGAGCCTTGGCTTCTCAGGTGAATGAAAAACTCCCTCAGGTGCTCTGTGTAAGGGGATTTCCCGAGGGTGGGGTAGATGCTGGTTGTTAATGGTTCGCAATTTGCATTTCAATGGCCACTGGGTGGGGTTGAATCTCTGAGGGAGGGGCAGCCCCTCCCCAGGGCCCTGGGAAGGAGTAAGATGACCATAGTCCTGTGTGGCTGCAACTCAGCAAAAGCCCTGAGCGCCCTCCAAATTCTGAGTGTCCCCACACAGTTCCAGTCCTGTCTGTCCTCCCTCTGCCAGAGCCCAAGGTAAGTGGCTGCGGCTATTTTAGCCTCTGTCCCGGCTCTGCGCTGTGGAGCCACTTGGGAGTTTTACCCGAGGGCGCTGCTGACAGCTAAGGCCGCTGCTCCCAGCAAGGGCCGCTGCCGACTGTGGGCTCCCGCCCCCCTCTTGTGCCTCCGCAGTCCTACCAGGATTGAGTCAGCGTCCCTGATCATATGGTCCTCCAAGCTGCTTTTCTGTTGCTTTTTCTGACGATTTGTCTTTATTTTCGTTGTAATTCCAGTTTGGGCCTGGGAGATGGTCTGTGTAGCTCCGTTCACTCCGCCGCCGTTTTGCAATCTCCAGCTTCCAGTGATTCTGATGGGAGCGATAATGGTAATCTGACTCACTCTACAAGGATTATCCACTTTCATTCTGAAATCTTTAACATTTCTATGTTGTTATGGAATTCAGGACTATTAGCAGGTGTGTTTCAGTTTATCTGTCTCACCTGGAACTCACAGAACCTTTCCCCCTCTTTATTAGTATTATTTTCTTTGAAATTATTTTGTATTGATTTCAGGTGTACAGCTTAGTGGTTAGACAATCATGTACTTTACATAGTGTTTCCCTCGATATTTCCAGCACCCCAACTGCACCGTACACGGTAATCACAGTATTGTCGACTTTATTTCCTGTGCTTTACGTACTTCCCTGTGGCTGTTCTGTAGCTATTTGTGCCCGTTTGTCTCAGAACTCATGGCCCTTTGGACTCTGCAGACAGGACCTGCTTTGGCCCTAGGCGAGTGCTCCCCTTGCTGAGCACTGGCTGCGCCTCGGTCTCCCCGCCCTCAGCCGGGGGCCCCTGCGCCGCAGGGTTTGTCCTTGAACAGGGCTCCCTCCTCTGCCTGTCTTCTGCCTGTCGTGGTTTTGAATGTAGTTTCTCTTTTTTCCTATTTTTTATTCTTAATTTTTTCTTTTACTTCGTGATTTAGGGAGCTAATTTAAATTTCACGAAAGACATCCCTCCTTCAAATTGTCTACTAACATTTTTAGGTTGTGTGATGATTAATTTTATGTCAACTTAGCTAGGCCACAGTACACAGATATTTATTCAAACACTAGTCTAGATGCTACTCTAAAGGTATTTTTAGATGTGATGATTGTTTAAATCAGATTACCCTCCATAATATGGATGAGTTTCATCCAGCCAGTTGAAAGCATTAAGAGCAAAAGACTGAGGTCACCTGTGGGAGGAAGCCACGCTGCCTCCAAACTGGCTTCAGACTCAAGACTGTGGCCCCAGCTCTCCTCTGGTCTGCATCCGGACGGCCAGCCTGCAGCTGTGGCCTGGTGGCCCCGCAGTCGTGGGAGCTGAATTCTTAAAATCAGCCTTTCACTGCATTTATACAGCCTGTTGATTCTGTTTCTCTGGACAGCACCGACAGATACACACTTTAGTATCAAGAGTGGTTCTAGAGGAACATAATCTTAAAGATGAGTTTTACGAATTTATCCCCTAACTGAAGAAATATAAAGGCGTAATGACTCGTTTCAGTGGTGAAGAGAGTGCTGGGACTCCATGGTAGGAAGTGGCACGAAACCTCACTGTTGGCTATTTCTACTCAAATACTTAGGACTTTGTCTTTGGTACGTTAGAACGTCTCTGTCAGACTAACTAGTGTATTGAGATCGGCTGTTTGCTCCTAGTTGTGCTGGACAATGTGGAGGAAGAAAAGGTGATTTCAGGGAGTCAGAGTTCCAGCTTGAGCATCACAAAGGGACTTAAAGTTTTTGTGTCTCCCTGAGCGAAACCCTCATCTTCTGTCACCGTGGTGTTGAGACTGCTGAAGATCAGACCCAGAGTCTTACCTTGCAAATAGCTGAATCACAATGCAGAGTGAATTCCCAGTCTTACAGGTGTTTGATGGTAAAGTTGGGACACTGATTGAGAAGGTATGAGATCTTGAACTTTAGAATTGAGTCCCATGGGAAGATCCTGATGAAGATGAGCACGTGAAACCTCTAAACTCTGAATAGCCTTCTTTGCCAGTACCAATACCACTGCCACTGCCACTAATCTGACACCAACTCCAGGAGACCCGCAGCATCACTGGCGACCAGAGTGGTGCTTATGGAGGTCAGATAATCAATGACATTTCCACTTGGGTCCATTTACAGTGGGTCCCGTCAGTCCTGGACCACTGTGGTTACTTCCCCAGTGGGGAAATGCATAAGCAGAACAGAAACACTCAGCAGCTGGGAGAGTCCCCATTGGTTCCCAGCCCGCAGGGTGAGCGATACTCTAGGGAGAAGGCTGAGCGGAAGCTGCTGGGTGTGCTTCCGGGAAGGAGAGCAGTGAGCTCAAGAAGCACTGCGCTTCTAGAGAGGACGCACAGCAGTGACAGCGTCCCAGCCTCGGAAGATGCAGGGGTGATGATGCCCACTACATCCCATTCAGCGCACCTGCCTGGCCTGTGCAGAAAACAGGTGGATCTTGGAGAATGACAGTGGGTGATTATAAGTTTAAGGAGGCAGCAATTCTCATTGCGACTGCTGTACAGATGTGGTTTTGATGCTTTGTAAAATTAAGCATTCCCTGCCACTCAGCATGTATCGAGGGATCTGGCAAATGCTTTTCCTCCATACCAGTTTGTAAAGACCAGCAATGCAATGTCACCGTCCTACTTCAGGGATATATCGACTTCAGCTTTATGTCACAGTTCACCAGATTCTTCATCACCTTTCCCTTCTTTCAGACATCGCATTGGTCTATTATATTGATGACATTATGCTTACCAAACCCGATGAGCAAGCAGTAGCAAGTAACTACAGTTAATGTGAGGGACACATTCTGAGGAGTGTTGTTAGGCAGTTTCATTACTGTGCAGACATCATAGAGTACACTTACAGTGTAAGGTGGTGTTGCGCACTACACGCCTAGGCTATGTGGTATAGCCTGTTGCTCTCCGTCTGCAAACCTGTGTACCATGTAACTGTGCTGAAGGCTGGAGGAAGTTGTAGTACAATGGTAAGTGTTAGTATATCTAAACATAGGAAAGATGCAGGAACAATATGGTATGTGGTATTCTGCACCTGGCAGCACAGTAGATGTGTTTACACCAGTGCCAGCACAAACTCATGAGTAACGTGTTGCACTACAATGTTACCAGGGATTGCTACAGTGTCACTAGGTGATAGGAATTTTGCAGCTCAGTTATAATCTTATGAGACCTCTGTCATATATGTGGTCCATTGTTACTGAAACATCTTTATGTGGCACATGACTGTACTGTTAGACTTACTGGTAAGACATTTGTATATCAGAGAGTGAGAAATAATCCAATGAAAATTCAGTAGCTTTCTACTTCAGTGAAGTGTCCAGAGCTCCAGTGGTATGGGGCAGGTCAGAATAATCCTTCCTAAGGTGAAGGATATGATGTGCATCTGGCCCCTCCTACAGCCAAAAGAGGCGCAGTGCTAGTGGGCCTCTTGGGACTTTGAAAGCGACACATTTCCCATTGGGGTGTGATACTCTGGATCATATACCAAGAGACTCAAAGAACTGTTGGTTTTGAGTGGGGCACAGAAAAACAGAAGGCTCTGCAACAGGTCCAGGTGCTCTGCCATGTGATCCAGTAGGTGGTGCAGTGGAAGGCAGGGGCCTGTGTGGAGCCTCGGCAGCTCCTGTATGCAGCCCCTGTATGCAGCCCCTTGTATGCAGCCCCTGTGGCTCGGGCCCATGGGAACTTGGAGCAAAGCCCTGACACCTGACAATTACTGTGAATAACTGCTTTCCTTTTTGTAAAAAATATACATGTTATTGATTACAGATGTCCCCCAATTTCCTTTTGCCCCCATCTTCCCAGCCCCTGCCCCACCCAAGGCCTTCATCACACTATTGTCTGTGTCCATGGGCTATGTGTATATGTATATAAGTTTTTTGGTTAATGTCTTTCTGTCTCTCCACCCCCACCCCTCTGAGATATGTCAGTCTGTTTCACGTATCCATGACTTGACCTATTTTGTAAGTCAGTTTATTATATTCATTAGATTTCACATGTAAGTGAGATCATGTATATTTGTTTTTCTCTGACTGGCCTATTTCACTCAGCATAGTATTCTTGAGGTCCATCCATGCTGTTGCAAAGGGTAAGAGACCCTTCTTTTTTTATAGCTGCATAGTATTCCATTGTGTAAATGTACCACAGCTTTTTTTTTATCCACTCATCTACTGATGGGCACCTGGGTTATTTCCAGATCTTAGCTATTGTAAATAATGATGTTATGAGCATAGGGGGTGCATATATTCTCTCTGATTGGTGTTTCAGGCTTCTTAGGATATATTCCTAGAAGTGAGATTGCTGGGTCACACAGTATTTTTATTTTTAATTTTTTGAGCAAATTTCATATTGTTTTCCATAGTGGCTGCACCAATCAGCATTCTCACCAAGAGTGTACTAGAGTTTCCTTTACTCCATACCCTTGCCTGCACTTGTTTGTTGATATATTGATGGTCGCCATTCTGGCAGGTGTGAGGTAATACCTCATTGTGGTTTTAATTTGCATCTTTCTGATTATTAGTGATATTGAACATTTTTTCATATGTGTATTGGCCATCCCTATGTCCTCTTTAGAGAAGGATCTATTCAGGTCTGTGCCCATTTTAAATATTTTTTTACTTGATTTTTTTAGAGAGAGGAAGAGAGCAAGAGAGATAGAAACATCCATAAGGGAGAGAAATATTGATCAGTTGCCTCCTGCACACCACCTACTGGGGTTCGAGCCTGGAACCCGGGCATATGCCCTGACTGGGAATCGAACTGGGACTTCTCTGTCCATGGGGTGAAGTTCACTCCACTGAGCCACACCTGTGCCCATTTTTTAATTGGGTTATTTGTTTTCCTTTTGTTGAGTTGTATGAGTTCTTTATATATTTTGGAAATTAACCCCTTATCAGATGTGTCATTGGCAGTTATGCTCTCCCATACAGTGCGTTCCCTTCTCATTTTGTTGATGGTTTATTTTGCTGTGCAGAAGCTTTTTAGTTTGCTATAGTCCCATTTGTTTATTTTTCTTGCCCTAGAAAATGTATTGGTGAAAATTCTGCTGTATGAGATCTCTGAGATTTTGCTCCCTATGTTTTCTTCTGGGATTTTTATGGTTTTGTGACCTACATTAAAGTATTTTATCCATTTTGAGTTTATTCTTGTATTTTTATAAGTTGGTGATCTGGTTTCATTTTTTGCCTGTACTTGTCCACCTTTCCCAACACCATTTATTGAAATGACTATCTCTACTTTATTGTATGTTCTTGCCTACTTCATCAAATATTAATTTACTATAATGATATATGTTGATTTCTGGAGTCTTTGTTTTGTTCCATTGATCTATATGCTTGTTCTTGTACCGGTACCAGGCTGTATTGATTATGATTGCTTTGTAGTATAGTTTGATATTTGGAAGTGTGATCTCTGCTGCTTTGTTCTTTTATCTCAAGATTGCTGTGGCTATTCGGGATCTTTTTTGATTCTATTTAAATTTTTGAAATATTTGTTCTGGATCTGTGAAATATGCCCTGGGTATTTTAACAGGGATTGCATTGAATCTGTAGATTGCTTTGTGTGGTATGGACATTTTAATGATGTTAGTTTTTCCACTTTATGAACACAGTATATGCTTCCACTTGTTTGTAACTTCCTCTATTTCTTTTTTCAATGTCCTGTAGTTTTCTGGGTATACAGGTCTTTTTCCTACTTGGTTAAATTTATTACAAGGTATCTTTTTTGTGTAGTTGCAATGGTAAACAGGATTTTTTTTTTTTTTCTTTTTTGTTTCTCTATCTGAGAGTTCATTATGGATTTATAAAAATGTCATTGATTCTGGATGTTGATTTTGGACCCTGCTACTCTGATGGATTTATTAATTAATTCTAGTAGTTTTTTATTTATTTATTTTTGGTGGAGTCTTTAGCATTTTCTATGTACAATATTACGTCATCTGCTAATAATGACAGTTTTACTTCCTCCTCTCCAATTTGGATGCCTTTTATTTGTTTTCCTTGTCTGATTGCTGTGGCTAGGACTTCCATTACTATGTTGAATAAGATGGGGAAAGCAACATCTCTGTCTTGTTTCAGATCTTAAGGGAAACACTTTTAGTTTTTGCTCATTGAGTATGATGTTGGCTGTAAGTTTGTCATATACAGCCTTTGTTATGTTGAGGAATGATCCCTCTCTTCTACTTTACTAAGAGTTTTGTTGTTGTTGTTTTTTAATGAAAAATGGGTGCTGGATTTTGTTTAATGCTTTTTCTGTGTCTATTGATATGATTATGATATTTTTATCCTTCATTTTGTTTATGTGAGCTATCGCATTTATTGCTTTTCGAATATTCTACCAGCCTTACATCTCCCAAATAAATCCCACTTGGCCATGGTGTATGATCTTTTCAATGTATTGCTGGATCTGATTTGCTGATGCGTTGTGGAGGATGTTAGGATCTGCGTTCATCAGGAATATTGGACAATTATTTTCTTTTTTTTGTAGTGTCTTTATCTAACTTTGGAATTAGAGTAATGCTGGCTTTGTAAAAAGATTTTGGAAGTGTTCCTTCCTCTTGAATTTCTTGTAATTGTTTGAGGAAGATAGATGTTAGTTCTTCTTTGAATGTTTGGTGCAATTCACCTGTGAAGCCATCTGATCCAGGACTTTTTTTTGCTGTTAGATTGGTTTAAAAAAAAAAAAAATTTTTTTTTTATTTGTTTTTAGAGAGAGAGGAAGGGAGAGGGAAAAAGAGATAGAAACATCGATCAGAGAAAACATCGATTGGCTGCCTCCTGCATGCCCTCCACTGGGGGTTTGGCCCACATCCTGGGCATATACCCTGACCAGGAATTGAACCAGTGACCTCTTGGTACATGGGTTGATGTTCAACCACTGAGCCACACTGGACAGATGAGTTTTATTTATTTTTTATTATTGCTTCAATTTGATCAGTTGTTATTGACCTATTCAGGTTTTAAGATTCTGAATAAGTTTTGGAAGATTGTATGTTTCTAGGAATTTATCCATTTTGGCAGGTTGTCCAGTTTATTGGCATATAATAGTTTATAGTATTTTCTTGCAGACCTTTGTATTTCTATGGTGTCAGTTGTTACCTTGCCTCTTTCATTTCTGATTTTATTTGCTTGGATCCTCTCTCTTTGTTTCTTGATGGGTCTGGCTAAAGGTTCATCAATCTTGTTTATCTTTTCAAAGAACCACCTCTTGCCCTGACCAGTTTGGCTCAGCGGTTAGAGCGTCAGCCCGTGGACCAGAGAGGCCTGGGTTCGGTTTCCACTAAGGACACATACCTCAGTTGCAGTTTGTCCCTGGCCCCGGTTGGGGTTGTGTGGGTGGCAACCACTCTATGTGTCTCTCTCACGTCGATGTTTCTCTTTCTTCCTCCCTCTCTCCCTCCCACTCTATCTGAGGATGGATGCAAAAATGTTCTAGGGTGAGGATAAAAAACAAAACAAAAAAATCCCAAAGAACCACCTCTTGATTTCATTGATCTTTTATAGTGTGTTTTTAGTCTCTAAGTTACTTATTTCTGCTTTAATCTTTATTACTTCCTTCCCTCTACTTACTCTGGGATTTTATTGTTATTCTTTTTCTAATTCTTTTAGTTGTAGGGTTAGATTGTTTATTTGAGCTTTTTCTCGTTTCTTGAGATAGGCCTGTAATATTATGAACTTCCCTCTTAGAACTGCTTTTGTTTTGTCCCATAGATTTTGGATTATTGTGCGTTCATTTTTATTTGTTTCCAGGTAATTTTATATTTCTTCCTTGATCTCATTGTTAACCCATTCATTGTTTAATAACATGCCATTTAGCCTTCATGTGTTTGAATGTTTTTTTTTTTTTATTGTATTTGATTTCTAGTTTTATGCCACTGTGATCTGAGCAGATGCTTGACATGATTTCAGTCGTTTCAAAGTTTTTAAGGCTTATTTTGTTTCCTAACATATGGTCTATCTTCAAGAATGTTTATGTACACTTGAAACTAATGTATTTTCCGCTGTTTTTGGATGAAATGTTATGTAAATATCAATTAGATCCATTTGATCTAGTGTGTCATTGAAGATCACTGTTTCCTTGTTGAGTTTTTGTCTGGGAGATCTATTTAGTGATATCAGTAAGGTATGAAAACCCCCTACTATGACTGTATTGCTATCTTTCTCTCCTTTAAAGTCCACGAAGAGTTTTTATGTACATATATGTGGTCCTGTATTGGGTGCATATATTTAACAAGGGTTTTTATTTTCTTGTTGGATTGATCTTTTTAGTATTATGTAGTGACCTTATTTGTCTCTTGTTATGGCCTTTGTTTTTGAGTCTGTTTTGTCAGATAAGAGTACTGCTACCCCAGCTTTTTTGTTTGTTTGTTTGTTTCCATTTTCATGGAATACCTTTTTTGATCCCTTCATTTTTATGCTGTGGAGTCTTTGGTTTTGAGGTAGGTCTCTTGTAGGCAACATATATACGGGTTATGTTTTCTTATCTGTTGTGGTACCCTATGTCTTTTGATTGGAGCATTTAATTAATTTACATTTAAGGTTATTATTGATAGGTACTTACTTGTAGCCATTTTTTTCTTTATACCTTTATTTCTCTCTCTCTTTTTTTTTGTCTTCTTAAAGCAGGTTCCTTACAGTTCTTGCAGTATTGATTTTGTGGTAATGTACTCCTTTAATCTATTTTTGTCTGGAAAGCTCTTTCTTTTGTCTTTAATTTTAAATGATAGTTTTTAAATGATAGTTTTGCTGGATTCAGTCCCTTGCTTTTCATTACTTTGTATACTTCATGCCACTTCTGACCTAAAATGGTTCTATTGAGAAATCAGCTGACAGTCTAATGGGACCTCCCTTGTAGGTAATTTTCTGTCTCTTTCTTCCTGCCTTTAAGAATATTTCTTTGTCGTCAACATTTACAGTTTTATTTATGATGTGTCTAGGTGTGGGTCTTTTTGTGTTCATCTTGATTGGGACTTGTATCTGTTTCCTTGTATGACATTTTCCATCACCAGGTTAGGGAAGTTTTCTTTCATTATTTATTCAAACAGGTTCTCTATTCCTTGCTCACATTTTTCTCCTTCTGGTACCCCTATGATGCATACATTGTTACATTTCAGTTGTCCCAAAGTTCCCTTAAACTATCCTCTGTTTTTAAATTCTTTTTTCCAATTGCTGCTCTGATTGGGTATTTTTTTTCTACCTTGTCTTTCAAATCAGAATTGATCCTGTGCTTTATTCAGTCTGCTTTAAATTCCTTCCAGTACATTCTTGATATCAGATATGGTATTCTTCTTTTTCAATTGTTTCTTGTAAGTGGTTTTTATTTCCTTTTTCGTGCTGTTTTAGTTCCCACTAAGTTTTTATAATTGTCACTAAGTTCCTTGAGAATCTTATGACCATTACTTTTAACTCTCTATCTGATACATTGCTTGCCTCCATTTCATTTAGATCCTTTTCCGGCTTTTTCTCCTTTTCTTTCATTTCGGAGTTGTTTCAGTCATCATAGAGTGATCTTATGTAGAAAGTATCTTGTGGGACCTAGTAGGCAGCCTCTTTGATCTCCTGAGTTGAATGCTCTAGGGATGTCCCTTGTGTGGGTTATTTGGACTCTTTTGTTGTAAATGAGTCTTGATTGTTGATGCCCCATTTGAGGGTGGAGTCTCCCCCTCAGGCTTGTTGAGTGTAAGATGCAACCCTGACCACATCCTGCAAGCTGTTATGAAAATGAAACAGACAGAATGAAACAAGACCAAACTAGTAACATGAAAAACCAAACCAAACAACAAGAAAGACTAAAAAAGGGAAAGATAAGAAAACAAAAAATACTAAGTGACATGAGACCAAAATAATTTGGGTGGGGGCATTGAAGAACCAAAAAAGAGAATATAGAAGCAAATAAGGAAAATAACTAGAATAAGAATAAAAAAAGAAAAGGAGCCCTGGCTGGTTTGGCTCAGCAGTTAGTGTCGGCCTGCGGTCCCAAGAGACCCGGGTTCCGTTCCTGCTGGGGGCACTTGCCTCAGCTGGTTTGTCCCCGGCCCTGGTTGGTTGTGCGGGTGGCAGCCACTTGATGTGTCCCTTTCACGCTGATGTTTCTCTCTCTCTCTTCCTCCCACTCTTATCTGAACAAAAAATGGAAAAATGTCCTCAGGTGAGGACAAAAAAAAAAGGAAAGGAGAAACAAAAAATAAATGAAATAATAATAATTATAATAATTTAAAAAAGTAATGAATAAATGAAAATACAGAATAGGAAAAGAAAAAATTAAAGTAACAATAAAAAGAAGGATAGAGAGAGTAGGATAACAGGAAAGGGAGAAATAAGAGATATGAAGGCAAAAAGAGAGGAAAGAAATAAGGAGGAAAAACACTTTGGATCTGCTCTTTGTGTTTTTTTGCTGGATTTAGCTCTGATATTGCATCTGGTCCCTTTGTGTGTCGGTCCCCCCCACCCAGGAGGTTCTCTGGTGTAGGCCATTGTGAATCTCTGTCCCTGCATGGCCCTGGGTAACCTGGTTGAAACCCAGTAGGGCAGAGCCCCTGGTAGCTGATGGATATGGCCTCTGTAGCCCAGAGGCTGGGTCTGCCTCAGATATCACACCTTGAATGTCCCTGTGCTAAGCTGTTCTCCCTGTCCCCACTGACCTGGGCTCTGGGGAGGTAACTGGGTCCTGGCCTGGATGCTTCGAAGACTCACGTTGGGAATGGTGTCTGCAGCTTGTAGGAGCACAGGGTGGGCACTTCCTCTCCTTCCGATATCTCAGCTCCACCTGGCTTGCTGGCACCCCCGCACTGCCACCTAAAGGAGAAGGGGCTTAAAAAATGAGCCCAGCTTGGCACTCCAGACTTTCAGCACTGCTGGCCCCTGCTGGTGGGTCCTCTGCCCAGGCTTCGACCAGGCTCAATGTCAGTCCCCTGTGCCACCAGACCCAGCTAAAGGCGCCCAGATTTCTAGTCCGGCACCATCCCCCCTTGCCTCAGGTCACCGCAGGGCAGAAGCAGTTGTCATTGCAGGTGGGGGAAAGGGCACCTCCCCTGCGCCCCAGTTGGGCAGGACTGAGCTTCCTTCCGTGGCCCCACTGTCAGTCCACGTCTGCTTGCCACCAAGAGTTCTGCAGCCTTTTCAGTCCTTGTGGGCCCTCCGTTCTAGTGGCATCCTGGGCTGGGGGAGGCGACAGTCCCTCCCCAACAAACTTCATAGTTCTCAACCCTGACTTCTGGGGGTGGGGCCACAAGGCTGGCCTGCCTTGGAGGTCGGTGGCGAGGCCGGATGGTGGTGGCACTGCAGGTGCACTGGGTCGAGGCAGTGGGGCCGGGGGCACCATGTCAGGGTGGCGAGGCCAGGGTGCTGGATCGTGGCCACTCCTCATAGCCTCCTCCTGAAGAGGATTTGGTAGATCCTCCAGATGGCATGTGCTCTGATCCCGAGGGGTGAGAAGTGCCAGCCAGAGCAGCACAGAGCAGCGAAGGCAGCTCCCCTGCCAGGAGGGCCCGAACCACCCACCCTGAGTCCCCGCACAGATACTCAGCTACACGCACGCGTGCATGCTCTCTCTCACACGCTCACTCACTGACACTTTCGCCCTCACTCTGGTCCTGCCCACCTCCGTGTTAGAATGCCATAGCTACTTTCCTCCTGAGAAACAGCGTTTTGCCTGCTGGGCCTTAGTAAGTAGTGAGAACTTAACCAGGGGCCATCAAGCCAGAAGTTGTGCCTGCACCACCATGCTTCTCCTCCATTGGAAGTGCTCTATGGAAGGTCCGGCTTGAGCGGGCCCCGACGGTGCCCCTGGTCCCTCTCCTGACTGCAGTACGGGGGCACCACCTGGAAACGGATGGCAGCAGCACACACCCTCCTGAGGATGTTCCCTAAGGACAGCCTTGAGGGAGTCCCCTCGTTGGTGGAGCTTTGCGCAGTGTACTGAGTGTTCATTCCACTTGGAATGATGAAGGAGAAATGGCCAGAGGTAAAATCTGTGCCAGTGGCTGTGGCTAATGGCTTAGCGTGGAGGTCAGACAGTTGGAAGGAACATAATTGAAAAATCGGTCACAAGGAGGTCTGGGGAAGAGGTATGTGGCTGGGCCTCTCTGAGTGGGCAAAGAACCCCATGAAGATATTTATGTCCCATGTGAATATTCACTGAAGGGTGCTTTAGGTAAAGGACTTCAATAAGTGAATAGGATGACCCATTCTGTGGGTACCAGTCAGCCGCTTTCCTGGGCACTCCTGTCAGTGTCCATGGACCATATAACGTGGCCATGCTGGCAGGAACAGAGGTTATACGTGGGATCAGCATGGACCTTCATTCACCGAGACTGACCTTGCTGTGCCACTGCAGAGCGCTTTGTCTGCCAGCACCAGAAACCAACAGAGGCCCGAGCGGGTCAGCATTTCTGGGGTGATTGGGCAGCTTGCCCGATGGCACACTGACTCCATTGGACTGCTACTAGAATAGATCCTGAGTGTAGATTTGCCTTCCCTAGGTCCAATGCCCCCTCCAAATCTATTACCCATGGACCTACAGATGCTTTAGCCACTGTCATGGTGTTCCACATAGCACTCACTGAGCAGGGACCTCACTCTGAGGCAAATTCGTCACAGTGGGTTCATGCTTATGCAGTTCACCGGTGTTAACATGCCAAGCACCTGGCTTTGAATGTCCTTTTGAAGACTCAGTTGCAGTGGCAGCGAGGTGGCTGTGCTCACAGGGCTGGGGCAGTGTCCTCCAGGAGGCTGTACAGGTACATGCTCCAAATTGGTGTCCAATATATGGTGCAGTTTCTGCACAGCCAGGATCCAGGAATCCAGGGCGGGAGATGTGAGTAGCACCACTCACCATTTTACCTTCAGTGATCCACTCACACAGCTTGGCGTGCTGTCTCTGCAACCTGGTGCTCCTCTCGTCTCAAGGTCTTGGTGGCTCTCTCCATTAATGCCATCTGATAATTCAGTGAGGCCTTTCCATCTGCAAGCTTGAATTTTACTTGAAGGGCAGCAGATCATGGAAATATTTGTGGACTGCAGAGTCTAGAAGAATTGCTGTGTAATATGGAACAAATGACTTAGCCACTCTGAGTCAAAGGCTCCTCATGTGAAAAGCCTGAGTAATATAATATGCCTCTTCAAGGGATTGTATTGAAATTGATAGATGAATTGATTTTTTTTTTCAACAGATCGGTTAAGCCCACCCCGTGTGGCTCAGTGGTTGAGCGTCAACTCTGCACCAAGAAGTTGCCAGTTTGATTTCTGGTCAGGGCACATGCCCAGGTTGTGGGCTCGCTCCCCAGGGGGGGGGCATATAGGAGGCAGCCAATCGATGTTTTTTCTCATCAGTGTTTCTCTCTCTCTCCCTCTCCCTCTCTCTCTAAAAAAAAAATCAGTAAAGAAAAAATAAAATAAAAGATTGGTTGAATTCTAGATGAGGTGATGCATGTAGAGTATACATGTGGCTTGGGTCTGTTGTGCATGTTTACACTAAATTTTACTATCTCTTCTGTTTGGGACACTTTTCTCCTATGATCACTTGAGTTATTTCTTTTCTGCTGTGTATTCCATACTTTGCTTCTGAAATAGCTTTTATATATTTTCTTTAGCTCTTCATTTTTTAGCATTTTAGTCATTGTTGTCATTCTTTTCATCATTTTTTTCCAAGTTCTGGGAAAATTCTGTAAGCCAGTTTTCTAAATCACTAATTTATTATTATTTTTTTCTGTTCACTTCTCACTTTAGTGGTTTTTCTTGAGTATTTCTGTTTATTTATTTATTTATTTATTTATTTATTTAATCTTTATTCTTGAGATGTCCTCCTTTTTCCCTCCCATTGTCCCGCTCTACCCAGTTCCTGCCTCGCCCCATGCCTTTACCAATCTATTGTCTGTGTCCTTGGGCAGTGAATATATGCATATACATTCTTTGGTTAATCTCTTTCCATTCCTCTCTCCCTTTTCCTCTGAGACTCCTCAGTCTGTTCCATGTTTCCATGTCTCTAGTTCTATTTTATTCATCAGTTCATTTTCTTCAGTAGATTCCACATATAAGTGAGGTCATGTGATATTTGTCTTTCTCTGGCTGGCTTATTTCTCTTATCATAATCATCTCCAGATCCCTCCATGCTGTCTCAAAGGGTAATAGATCCTTTTTTTTAAACAGCTGCATAGTATTCCATTGTGTAAATGTACCACAGCTGTTTTAGCCACTCATCTACTGATGGGCACTTGGGCTGTTTCCAGATCTTAGCTGTTGACTGCCATTTGACCCAGTGATTCCACTTATTGGAATATACCCTAAGGATCCTGAAACA
This sequence comes from Molossus molossus, assembly GCF_014108415.1. Classification (NCBI taxonomy): domain Eukaryota; kingdom Metazoa; phylum Chordata; class Mammalia; order Chiroptera; family Molossidae; genus Molossus; species Molossus molossus. Next base: position 69,935,753 of record NW_023425352.1, read on the forward strand.
CCAACCAGAAAGAATATATGCACCTCTATGTTCATAGCAGTGTTATTTTTTATTAATTTTTTTTTGGGGGGGTAATGTTTATTAATAATAACATGTAAATTTTAGGAGTACAACTTTATACTATGACATCTGAATATTCTGTTGTGTGCTCATCACCCAATGTCTAGTTTTCTTCTATCACCATATATTTGATTCACTCTCTACTCTTTAGCCTCCCAGACTCATAGTCTGTAGCTATGAGTTTTTGTTTACTCATTTATTGTTTTTGTTTTGTATCCTACATGAGTGATAGCATATGGTTTTTATCCTTTTACATCTAACTTATTTCACTTATTATGATACTCTCAAAATTTATTCATGTTGTTGCAAATGGCAGTATTTTACCTTTTTATGACTGAGTAGTATTCCATTACATATACATATCTCATCTTTTTTATTCAGTCATCTGTTGAAGGACACTTGTGTTGTTTCCATGTCTTGGCTATTGTGAGTAATGCTGCAGTGAACATAAGGGTACATACATTGTTATGAATAAGTGTTTTCATGAAGATTTTTAGCTAGTACCCAGAAGAGGGATTGTTGGGTCATATGATAGTTCTATTATTTATTTTTTTTAGGAATCTCCAAACTGTTTTCTGCAGTGGCTATACCAGTTTACATTCCCACTAGCATTGTGTGGGGGTTCCTTTTTTCCACACCCCCTCCAGCAATTGCTATTTCTTGTCTTATTGATAGTATGCATTCTTAATGGATATGGGGTGGTATCTCGTGGTTTTGATTTGCATCTTCCTGATAATTATGTTGAGAATCTTTTTATATGTCTGTGGGCCATTTGTATGTCTTCCTTGGAAAAGTATCTATACAGGCCCTTGCCTATTTTTCAAGTGGACTGTTTGCTTTTTTGTTGTAGAGTTGTATGCGTTCTTTATATATTTTGGACATTAGTCCCTTGTCAGAGATAACATTTACAATTATCTTCTCCCATTTGATTGGTTGCCATTTTGTTTTATTGATGGTTTCTCTTGCTGTTTAAAAGCTCTTTAGTTTGATGTAGTCCCATTAATGTTGCTTTCACTTCCTTGCCTTTGGGATCAAGTTCACAAAAACCCCTCTGAAACCAAGGTGTATAAATTTAATGCCTATGTTTTTTTCTATATATTTTGTTGTTTCAGGTCTTATATTCAAGTCTTTAATCCATTTTGAATTAATTTTTGTCTATAGTGTCAGATAGCAGTCTAGTTTCATTTTTTTTTACATTTGGCTTTCCAGTTTTTCTGACACCATTTATTAAAAAGACTTTCCTTTCTGCATTGTATGTTTGGGCTTCTTTGTTGAAAAGTAGTTTCCCATATTTCTGGGCTCTCAATTCTGCTTTGTTGGTCTGTATCTGTTTTTCTGCCAGTACCGTACTGTTTTGATTATTGTAGCTTTGTAGTATAGTTATAAGTCAGGAGTGTGATACCTTGGGCTCCACTTTCCTTCACCCTCTGCCCTCAGGATTGCTTTGTCTATTGGGGGTTTTTGTAGTTCCATGTACATTTGAGGCTTTTTTTGTTCTATTTTTGTGGAAAATGCCATTGGGATTTGGATGGATATTGCATTAAATCTAATTGCTTTAGGTAATATAGCCATTTAAAAATGTTAATTCTTTAAATTCATGAACATGGACTATCTTTTCAATCTTGTGTCTTCCTCAATTTTTTTCAACGTCTTTGTAGTTTTCAATGTACAAGTTCTTTACTTCCTTTTTAAAGTTTATTCCTAGAGATTTTATCCTTTTTGTTGCAAATGTAAATGGAATTGTTTTCTTTGTTTCTCTTTCTGATATTCTGTTGTTATATATGGGACTGCAATAGATTTTGTATATTGACTTTGTATCCTGCAACTTCACTATATTTTTATTGTTTCTAATGGTATTTTGGTGGAGTCTTTAGGGTTTTCTATAAATAGAATCTTGCCAGTATTCAAATAGTGACAGTTTTACTTCTTCATTCCCAATTTGGATGACTTTTATCTCTTTGTGTTGCTTGTTATGGCCAGGACTTACAGTATTGTGTTGAATAACACTGGTGAGAGTAGACATCCTTGTCTTGTTCCTGATCTTAGGCAGAAGCTGTCAATTTTTTTTCCATTTAGCTGAGTGATTGTCATATATGGCCTTTCTTATGTTGAGGTATTTTCCTCATATACTAATTTTGTTGAGTGTTTTAATTATAAATGGATGTTGTATCTTTCCAAATGCTTTTTCTGCATCTATTGATATGATCATATTTTTACCCTTTATTTTGCTAATGTTGTATATCACATTGATTGATTTGCAGATATTGAGCCATCCTTGCATCCTGGAATGAACCCTACTTGATCTGGATGTATGATCCTTTTAATTTATTATTGTATTCAATTTTCTGGTATATGTTTAGGATTTTCACGTCTAGGTTGATCAGAGATGTTGGCCTGTAATTTTTGTTGTTTTTGTCCTTGCTTGGTTTTGAGTTAGGAATTGTTCCTTCCTCTTGATGTTTTTCGAAGAGTTTGAGAAGGATAAGTATTAAATCTTCTTTGAATATTTGGTAGAATTCATTAGTGAAGCCATCTAGTCTTGGACTTTTATTTTGGGGGAGGTTTTTGATTACTGATTACTGTTTCAATTTCCTTACAGGTGATTAGTCTATGTAGGGGTTCAAGTCTTTGTGATTCTGTCTAGGAAAGTTATATATTCCTAAGAATTTGTTCATTTCTTCTAGGTTATCAAATTTTGTGGTATATAGACTTTCGTAGTATTCTTGTGTAAACCTTTGTATTTCTGCAGTGCCCAGTATAACTTTTCCCCTTTCATTTGTGATTTTATTGATAAGAGTCTTCTTTTTTCTCTTCAGAGGGTCTATCCAGAGGTTTGTCAATTTTGATAATTTTTTCTTTTTTTTTTTTTTTTTTTTTTTTTTTTTATCCTCACCCGAGGACATTTTTCCATTTTTTGTACAGATAGAGTGGGAGGGAGAGAGAGGAAGGGAGAGAGAGAGAGAAACATCGACGTGAAGGGACACATCGAGTGGCTGCCACCCGCACGACCAACCAGGGCCGGGGACAAACTGCAACCGAAGTACGTGCCCTTAGCGGGAACCGAACCCGGGTCTCTCAGGACCGCAGGCCGACGCTCTAACCGCTGAGCCAAACTGGCCAGGGTGATAATTTTTTCAAAGAATCAGCTGTTTCATTGTTTTCCTTATTGTATTTTTGTTTTCTATTTTATTTATTTTTGTTCTCATTTCTATTACTTATTTCCTTTTACTGATTTTGGGCTTTGATTCCCCCCCCCCCCCGGCTCTTTAAAATATAATGTTAGATTATTTATTTGAAATTGTTTTGTTTGTTTCTTGAGTTAGGCCTATGATTTTGCTGCATCCCCCAAAGTTTTGTATGTGTTATTTTTATTTTCATTTGTTTCTATGTATCTTTTGACCTCTTATTTTATATTTGATCTAATAGTTGTTTAGTAGCATGTTGTTTAATCCCCACATATTTGTAGTTTTTCCACCTTTTTCCCCCCACATTTCTTCATGTAGTTAGTTTCTAGTTTTATACCATTGTGGTGAGAAAATATGTTTGGCATGATTTCAACCTTTTTAAATATTTTGAGACCAATTTTATGCCTCAGCATGCAGTTAATCCTTGAGATGGTTTTGTGTGCACTTGAGAAGAATGTATATTCTATCATTTGGGGATGCAAAGTTCTAAAAATATTGATTATATTAATATCATCTAATGTGTCATTTAAAGCCAATATTTTCTGGTTGGATGGTCTATTCATTGCTGTCAATGAGGCATTTAGGTTCCCTACTATGATTGCATTTCTGTCAGTTTCTCCTTTATGTCTGGTAGTAATTGCTTTCTATATTTTGGTGCTTCTCGGTTGGGTGTATATATATATAGATAAATATTATGTCTTCTTGATGAATGTTCCTTGTTGTCTCTTTTTAGCTTTTTGATCTTGAAATCTATTTTGTCTGATATAAGTACAATAACACCCACTTTTCTCTGGATGCTATGTGCTTGGGGTATCATATTCCACCCCTTGACTTTGAGCCTATCTTTATCTTCAGAGCTGAGATGGGTCTCCCGTAGGCAGCAAGTTGGGTCTTATTTTTAAATCCATCCTGCAATTCCATGCCTCTTGATTAGTGAGTTCAGTCTATTCGCATTTAGGATGATTATTGATATATGAAAACTTAATAGAGCTATTTTATCTTTTGTTTTCTTATTGCTGTATATCTCTATTGTTTCTTTTTTTTCTTGTGTTTTTGTCTGCTTTTTTAGTTTTATTGGTTCTTTTATGATTTTTATCTATGTTTTTGTTTTCTTTATTTTTGTTTTGTTTTATTTCGTGTTTCAGCTCTAGATTTTTGTTTTGGGGTTACCATTAAGTTTATGTAAAAAATGTTTTATACATACACTCGTCCTTTTTCTTCTGATTGCATCTCATCTTTATTCACTTATTTTTTTGTTGGCATAAATTTTCCCTTTTTATGTTGTGTGTTTGTTTCCAAATTTCAGAAGTTATAATCTTTTTAAAAAATTCACTTTCTCCTTTAACCTTCATGCTATAGTTAAGTGTTTAATACCCTGTTCTGAAAAACGTTGTATTTTCCTGCTTCTGTCTGTTTGTCATCTGGAAGTCGCATATACTTTTGTCTTTTTGTTTCAGGTGAAGAGCTCCTTTCAACATTTCTTGCAATGTAGGTATTCTGGTGGTAAAAATTCCTCAGCTCTTATTTTTTTGGGAAAGTCTTTATTTCTCCTTCATATCTAAAAGATAACTTTGCTGAATATATTATTTTTGGCTGGTGGTTTTTCTCCTTCAATACTTTGAATATTTAATTCCACTCTCTCCTGGCTTGTTACGTTTTTTCTAGAAAAGCTAATGATAATCTAATGGAATTTCCTTTGTGGGTTATAGTCTTCTCCCCACCGCCCCACCTCCCCGGCTGCCTTGACAATTATTTCTTTGTCATTACCTTTTGATATTTTTAATACAATGTGTCTTGGAGATGGTCTTTGCATTGCAATAATTAGGTTTTATGTTAGTTTCTTGGATTTGAGGATCCAGCTCTTTACCTAGGTTTGGGAAGTTCTCACTATTTGCTCTCTGTCCCCACTCCATCTCTTCTTCTGGTATACGCACTATGCTTACGTTGCTCTTTGTAGTGGAGTCAGATAATTCTCTTAGGTAGAGTTTCTTTATTATTTTTTAAATTGTTAGTTGTCTCTCTTCTTCATTGGTCATAACTAAATTTTTGTATATTTTTAAAAATTATTGCTTAATTTATTAACTAAAATGCTAGAGTTATGTTGGGAGGACATGATTATTTTAGGAATGAATCAAGACAGCAGAGGATGCAATCATGCCCAAAGAGGATACATGAGGCTAACTGAGAAACTTGTCTAAGATTTGAAAGTACCATTTACAATGTTTCTCATGTTGCCTTCCTACAGGATCAAACAGCCTCCCTCAAAAGGCCTTCATATTTCTGACCCACTGGTTCTTTAAGAGTCTGTACTGTAACTAGAAACTGTGCCTCCTTGAACTTCCTAACGCAGGAGGGTCCAGCACAGCTACGCCTAGAGCAGGTCAAGGTCTTCGTACTCAGAAATTTCCTTTCTATCTGGTTATGTTTCAAATGCTCTCTAATGTGTTCCTTGTCTTATTTATTGAGTTTCTCAGCTCCAGGATTTTTTGGGGGGTTCTTTTTACACTTATAGTCTCTTTGGTAAAGTACTGTATTTGTTCATTAATTGTCTTCCTGAGTTCATTGAACTTTTCTCTAAGTTCTTTTGTCTCATTGAGCTTCTTAAGTGCAGTCTTAGATTCCATCAGTTTAGTCACAGTCTTCCATGACTTCGAGATTGGTTACTGAGGCTTTTCATTTTTTTTCCTGTGCTTCCATGTTACCTTGCGTTTTCGTGGCATTTGATGGATTGTTTCTCTGCCTGGACATTTGAGGTAGTGGCCTATTCTTTAGATACTCTTTTGCTCTCAATAATTCAGCAGGTTACTATATAAGGCACTTTCTTTTGTTTGCCAGTAGATGGTGCTATAGCACACGTTTCATTTTGTCTTCCCAGCACCATTGATGCCTCTGCGAGTGCGGTGGATCTGCATTAGGTTGGTCAAGGGAAATGCTGCGTATCTGCTGGGATGGGGATGTTCTTTGTATCACGAGTTCACCCTTGGTCACGGGGCACTAGCACTGGGGTGGGGTGTGCTGGGTGGTGGAAGACTGGTTTCATAAGCTCTCCCTCCTTTTCATCCATGGCCCTGACCCGGTTGGGTTTTTGCAGGCATCTCCACTGCCTCTGCTGAGCTCTGCTAGGATGAGCAGGGCAGGGGTGGGGTGAGCGCATGGTTTCAGAGCCTCACGTGGGCTTTAAGGCGACTCAGTTGTCTCTGCCTGACTCTGCTAAGGAGGCAAGGTTGCACTCCCGCAGCCCCACCCTCCTGCCAGGAGTGGCCATGGGCACCGATGCGATGCCCTGTCCAGGGCTTTTCAGCTTTCTTGACTGGGCTGCGTCAGGGTGGGTGAGGCTGTGGAGGCCAGTGTGGCTCTGCCTCTTTCCTAACAGCTGTCAGGGGTGCTCTGTTGTTTTAGGGTTCCCAGCCACCTCTCCTGGGGGTCTGCTGCAATGGGGAGAGGGGAGCAATGCTGCCTTTTGTGGGGAGACCACTGCTTCTGTCCCTCTCACACTGCAGGCTCTCCCATGAGAACTGTAGTCACATTCCTCCAAGGTGGGCCCTCCCTGCAGCCTCAGGGCACTGACCTGCCCCTCAGCAACCTCCATTCCTTCCCGCCCACCTCTCCTGCTCCTTCAGCCCCTCTGCCTGCTGCATCTTTTAGTATCTCTGTGTGTTGAGCCCGGATCCTGTTGGGTTATAACTGTCTAACTTGTCATTTTAAGAAGAGAAACAACGGGATCTTCTCTCTCCACCATGATGTGACATCACCCACTGAGTAATTGTGGTTTCTATCTGGAAGCAAACTTTTATTATTTTGGATTATTTAATGTTTGCAGATTTCATCTCTCTTGAAAATTAAAATGCTTTTCTATCATAAAGTAGTAAATATTTTCTATAAAAAGTTAGATAATAAAATAGCCACTGCTAGCATTTTGATGAATACTTGCCAGGTTTTTTGTTTGTTATGTTTATATATGATGTATATATATGTGTGTATACATATGCATATATGATGAAAGATTTCATTATAATGCTCTTATTACCCCTTTTATAATTTAATAATGTAGCATATTTGTGTTATTGAGCATATATATATTGTTCTTTTATAAGATAATATTCTCTTGGATTCCATTTAAAATACAAATAGTTTTCTTTTTACTTTTTAATTGAGTTTATTGAGGCGAAATTGGTTCACAAAACCATTCAGGTTTCAAGTGTACAGCTCAGTAAAACATCATCCACACACGGTATTGTGTGCCCACTGCCCCACGAAAAGTCTCTCTTCGCCCACATTCCCCGACTTCTGCCCTTCGCTTCCGTCTGCCCCACTCACTTTCCCTCTGGCTGTCAGCACACTGCTGTCTGTGTCTGGGCGTGTGTGTGTGAGTGTATATATTTGTGTGTGTGTGTTTTTACTTAATCCCTTCACCTTCGGACATACAGTCCTCCAACTCTCCTCACCTCTGACAACTGTCAGTCTGTTCCATGTGTCCAGCTTCTGTTTCTATTTTGTTTGCCAGTTTATTTTGTTCATTAGATTCTACATATACGTGAGATCCTATGGTATGTGTCTTTCTCTGACTGGCTTATTTCACTTAGCATAATACTCTCTAGTTCCATCCATGCTGTTGCAAAAGGTAAGAATTCCCTTTTTTATGGCTGTATAGTATTCCACCGTGTATATGTACCACAGCTTTTTTAATCCACTCATCTATTGATGGGCACTTGGGCTGTTTCCAGATCTTAGCTATTGTAAATAGTGCTGCTACGAACATGGGGGTACATATATTCTTTCTGATTGGTGTTTCAGGCTTCTTAGGGTATATTCCTAGAAGCGGGATCACTGGGTCAAATGGCAGTTCAATTTTAATTTTTTTGAGGAAATACCATATTGTTTTCCATAGTGGCTGCACTAGTCTGCATTCCCACCAGCAGTGTGCTAGAGTCCCCTTTTCTCCACACCCTCGCCAACACTTGTTGTTTGATGATTTGTTGATGGCGGCCATTCTGACATGAGGTGATACCTCATAGTCATTTTAATTTGCATCTCTCTGATGATTAGTGACATTGAGAATTTTTTTATGTCTCTTAGCCATTTGTATGTCCTGTTTGGAGAGGTGTCTATTTAGTTCCTCTGCCCATTTTTTTGCCCTCACCCGAGGGCATTTTTCCATTTTTTGTTCAGATAGAGTGGGAGGGAGAGAGAGGAATAGAGAGAGAGGGAGAAACATTGATGTGAAAGGGACACATCGAGTGGCTGCCACCCGCACGACCTACCAGGGCCAGGGACAAACTGCAACCGAGGTACATGCCCTTAGCAGGAACTGAACCCGGGTCTCTCTGGACTGCAGGCTGACACTCTAACTGCTGAGCCAAACTGGCCAGGGCCTCTGCCCATTTTTTTAATTGGGTTCTTTGTCTTCCTTTTGTTGAGTTGTATGAGTGCTCTGTGTATTTTGGAAATTAACCCCTTGTCTGCTGTATTGTTGGCAATAATGCTCTCCCATATAGTGGGTTCCCTTTTCATTTTGAAGTCCCCTGCTATGTTTGTATTGCTATTGATTTCTTCTCTGAAGTCCTCCAGAAGTTTCAAATATATTTTGGAGCTCCTGTGTGGGATGCATATATGTTTACCAATGTTATATCTCCCTGTTGAATAGATTGTTTCAACATTATGTAGGGGCCTTCTTTGTCTCTAGTTATGGCCTTCATTTTGAAGTCTATTTTATTGGATGTGAGTATTGATACCCTTAGCTATTTTTTTCTTTTTGTTTTCTTGGAAGATATTTTCCTATCCCTTCACTTTCAACCTATGTGAGCCTTTTGTTGTGAGGTGGGTCTCTTGTAAAGAACATATATGTGAGTCATGCTTTCATATCCAATCAGCTACTCTGTGTCTTTTGATTGGAGCATTTAATCCATTTACATTTAAGGTTATTATTGATGTATACTTATTTACTGCCAGTTTTGTTTATTGTGGTTATATTTTTTTCTTCCTATTTTTTATACTAATCACAGTAGTCCTTTTAACTTTTCTTGCAGTGCTGGTTTGGTGCTAATACGTTCCCTTATTCTTTTTTTTTTTGTCTGGGAAGCTCTTTATTCCACCTTCTATTTTGAATGATAGCTTTGCTGGATAGAGTAGTCTTGGGTTCAGATCCTTGTTTTTCATGACCTTCATTACTTCATGCCACTCCCTTCTGGTCTCTAGTGTTTCTGTTGAGAAGTCAGCTGAGAGCCTTATGGGGTTCCTTTGTAGGTTACCTATTATTTATCTCTTGCTGCCTTTAGAATTTTCTCTTTGTCTTTAATTTTGGGCATTTTAATTATTATGTGTCTTGGTGTGGGCCTGTTTGGATTCTTCTTACTTGGGGCTCTCTGTGCTTCTTGTATTTGTGTGCTTTTTTTCTTCATCAAGTTAGGCAAGTTTTCTGTCACTATTTCTTCAAATATATTCTCTAACCCTTGCTCATTTTCTTCTTCTTCTGGAACTCTTGTGATGTGGATGTTGTTGTATTTATATTGTCCCACAATTCTCTTAAACTGTCTTCCTGTTTTTTAATTTGTTTTTTTTCTCTTTTGTTCTGTGATTGGGTGAGTTTTTTCTGCCCCATCTTCTAATTCACTGATCCGGTCCTCAGCCTCCTCTACTCTGCTGGTTATTCCTTCCAATGTGTTCTTTACTTCTGCTGTGTCATTCTTCATTTCCAGTTGGTGGTTTTTCATTTCCAGTTGGTTAATTTTCAATGTTTCTATATCTTTACTCATGCTGTTGAGCTTCCTTATTATTATCACTCTGAACTGTACCTCTGATAACTTGCTTAAGTGCTTTTTATTTATCTCTTCTTCAGTAGAGTTCTCTTGTTCTTTCATTTGGGATTCGTTTCTTTGTTTCACCAGTTTGGCTATCTCAGTGGGCTTTGGAGCCTGACAAATTTTCCCTGTGGGGGTTGGTGTTCTGCTGGTTGTGGCTCCCTCTCCTGGGTTTGGATGAGTGTGGGAGGACCTATGTTAAACACCACTGTGAATTCTGACTTTCCTAGGTAGATTTGTAAGCCCAGGAAAGGTTCAGTTATCTAGTTTTTGCATGGAGGCTATTAGTCTCAGTTACTTTGTATAAGGTCTTTATATATATAATACAAATAGGAGTTTTTAAAGCATTCCTTCCTCTTATAAAAAGAAATACATTTTCTGTGATTTCTCAGAATGGTCTTCTTTTTTGAAGTACTGTATATTTTTTATAGGTCTAGTGTTTGTTTTTTCCTACTTACTCATATTTAGAAGGACTGGTTTATGTTTGCTGTTGGAGCCTGTTTTCAGTTATCTCGGTCATAGCTTATCTGCTAGTGAGCGGTGCCAGGGTGTGGAGGAGCAGGGACCGGCTGTTGGTGCGAGGCTGCATGGCAGGGCAGGCCCCTCTTCGGCCGAGATACTCGTTTATTCTGTCTGTGGGAAGAGTGGTAGAGCCAGAGCTCCAGATGTCACTGTAAAGTGACGAAAGGGCACCTGGGCCAGTGGAGTTTATTAGTGAGTCAAGTAACTGGTTTTCCCTTCTCATATTTGTGGTAATACTTCATGTTAGATGAGTCCCATGTTGCTTGTAGCAAATGCCCTTCATAACATCTGTTTCTCATATCTGCTTTGATTAGTGTCCACTTCCCCAGGTGAAGCTGAGGATTGGCATACAGATGGCTGCCTTGCATGTGTGGCATTCACAGCATTCTCTGGATGCTAGTGTTTGTATTTGATCAGCTGTCTCAGTTCTCAGCTGTTGCTGGTTCTCCCCAGCTTTGCTGCTTCGGGCCTGCAGGTTTCCCATGTTTGTAGGAGAATGCTTTTCGTTTTCTCCTCGAAGGGCTCCTCCTCGGCTGTGAACAGTGGCATCCTCGTAGGTTCCTCCTTTGACCCAATTCTCCCTGTGCCATGTTAGACAGAGATCTCCCAAAGTGTCTGGAGACTGATAGCATCCTTCTCTGTTCAGTAGAAACTGATTTAAAATAAAAAATCTCCTACTTGTATGTTTCTTAGATCATGCCAGTACGTTTGGGGGAGGGGAAAATTTAAATTCATGGACTCAAATAACTCTTTTTCATAGAAACTCCTATGCCATCTTCTCTATTAGTCAAAGAATTCAGAGGATTTATCTGTATGGAATGCTTTCAGGAAGTCTGGATGTATTATGTCTCCTGCTTTTCCTTATCTACCAGATGTTTCTGTTTTTGTAATAGATGATTCAACACGTGTTCCTCTTGGAGAAAACAATGACTACATTAATGCCAGTTATATTAGAGTGATCAATTCTGGAGAAGAATATTTTTATATCGCTACCCAAGGGCCACTGCCAGGCACCACAGATGACTTTTGGCAAATGGTTTTGGAAAATAACTCTAATGTCATTATCATGATAACCAGAGAGAGCGAAGGTGGGACTGTCAAATGCCATCATTACTGGCCCATGTCTTTGAAGAAGCCTTTGGAACTGAAAAGCTGTCGTATCTTCCTGGAGAACTACCAGATACTTCAACATTTCATTGTTCGAGTACTTCGAGTTGTGACGAAGTCTGTAAGTTTTTAAAAATCAGTATCAGATGACTATTTCATTGGATAAGCATGCATGTCCAGATGAGAAGTTAGGATAAGGTACAGGCTAGGAAAGTTTTAAAATCACCTAGTTTCACTTCCCCCAGGTACCAGAACCTGGGACACCACACTCCTGCTTGGGCTTCATCAAGCTGGTTGGAGAGGGAGGAGGAAGGTGGGGCGAGGAGAGCAAGTGCTGCAAGTTGCCTAATCCTGGGATGTCCTTGGGCTGCTTCTGCCGAGTGTGACACGATGTATCGATTCCTTGCGGTGTGCTGGCCACTGCCAGGCACTGGCCTACGTACTGAGCAGTGGAGAGTTTAGTATGCTCACTGATGCTTCCGTTGCTGTGCTCATGGATCACAGTGAGGTCTGTGTGGAGGGTTTGGAAGGGAACTACTTAGCATTGCTTGGGGTTTGGGAAGGTTTGCTGGAGGTGGTGTATTCTGAATTGAGAATTACCCAGTGAGAAAGATGGAAAGGGGAAGTAGATGATCAAGATGTAAAATAGCATGGGGTATGTATAAAGAAATATAAGTACTTAAGTGTTTCTGGAATGTGAAATTGCAATGCCATAGAGCAATGAGAGATGAGATGAGGCTACAGAAAATAAGCAGGGACAGGGTCAGGGATCAAACCTGCAACCCAGGTACCTGCCCTCGACTGGGAATCAAACTCGTGATCCTTTGGTCCACGGGCTGACACTCTGACTGCTAAGCCAAACTGACCAGGGTGACTTCAAGTGTTTTTTAGATAAAATGGGTAGACTTAGATGTGACCTCTGACTAGTGACTTACAAATGGCAGAAGAGTGTTAAAAAATGATGCTGTCCAATATGGTAGCCACACGTGGCTATTGAAGTTTAAATAATTTAAGTTCACATAACACATAACATATTTATTTCTCACTTGCAGCAGTCACATGCTGTTGGCGGCTACCATCTCGGGCAGCACAGATAGAACGTTTGTGTCATTGTAGAAAGTTCTACGGGGGAGTGTTGTCTGGGATAATTTACAGACTTCTTGCTCTAGTAGACTTGGACAATAGGAAGGCAATGACTCATAGGTAGAAAGTGATGTGTTACATTTCTCTGCATGGATTTGGTTAGCCATTTAGATGATAGTTGTGTTCAACAGAAGGGAAGGGGCTGGGAGTCAGACGGGAAGCCTGGAAAAGGGATGAGGTTTGGAGTCGTTACTAAAAAAGTCGATTGGAGCAAAATGCCCAGGAAAAGGGTCCCTGGAGGTGTGGAGGTTGGAATCTATACATTTGCAATTGAAATAAAATGTGCAGCTACGTGATTATCTTCTTCTCAGCAGCCTCACTGTGTGATTTCTGAGCACAGTTTATGGGACTGGCCAGGATATGTGGCAAGATTCAAATGACAAAAGGCGTTGACAGTTTGTAAGAGAATGATTCACATAATAAGTCATGAAGTCTTAATTTAGGGAGATGAGTGAAATCAGGGGCCAGTCAACTAGGAGTAAATGGAGGACACAGGGACAGGAGAGTCCATCCTGCTGCATTGCTGTGAAGTAGATGTGCACGTGAGGTGGTGGTACCGGCTGTGATCGGATGTGCACGTGAGGTGGTGGTACCGGCCGTGGTCGGATGTGCACGTGAGGTGGTACCGGCTGTGGTCGGATGTGCACGTGAGGTGGTGGTACCGGCTGTGGTTGGATGTGCACGTGAGGTGGTGGTACCATCTGTGGTCAGAAGGTGGGGGGGGGATTTTAGGAACTAGAAGATTTTTCTTACTGGACATCACAGGTGGTGGTGAGTCCAAGGAGTGGTCATCATTGTGAGGACTAGAAGAAAGGAGTGGTCTCATCAGCAAGAGAGAAAGAAAAACGCTGTGAGGTTAGAATGTCTACTGAGCTGTCGAGACCCTGAATTTGCCCTGGATGTCAGAACCTGTGGCGCGGGGAAGGTCAGGGTCTTCAGCGAATATAGGAAGTAGATCAAGCAGGAAGTTCCGCCCCGGGCTGTACAATGAGACGATGAGGGTAGGAGGTGTGAAACTCAAGAGGAAGAGGGGTCTATTCAAGTAGAAAGGACAGTGAACTGGAAGCGGGAACGGGCAGCAAGCAGTGTGACCTCACCTCTGCTCTGTGGCACCTGAGGACAGAGCAGGTGGCCTCCATCAGTGCCGCGGAGTGAAGTGCCTGTGGGAGGCCAGGCAAGGACATGGGAGAGACATCTAGGGAGCTTAGTCAGGTTTCTGAGAAATCCCTGTGGGATGGGGGACCTGAGTGCAAAGGGCAAAGTGGAGAGACGGAGGCGTAGGGAGGGATGGGAAAAGACAGACTTGAGGAGTATGAGGAGGGTCAGAGCCCAGAGTGAGGAGCAGGGACATCAAGAATACTAATGGCGGACATAGGTGCAGAGCTTGCTGCCTGTGTGCTAGACACTACGCCTGTTCTCTGTTCATTCCATGGGGACTCGCCTGACCCCTCCTTCCCCTGAGACCTGTTGCTTCCTTCCGATCAACCAGGTCTCATGTCAAATGATAGAGATGTAAAGCAGATACAGTCTCAACTCTTCGACTATTTACAGGCTAGTGTGGAAAGAAGACTCCAAACATACCAGCTCCAAATGGTGTGTGATGCATGCCATGTCAGGACGGCATGCTTGGGGAGTACAGGCCAGGTGGGGGGCACAGATGAATGACCTGCCTGCAAGGACTCCGATTCGGGGATCCACTTTTGGAGTCTTAGCAAGGGGTTTAGGACGGTGGCCTTTGGGCTGAGCTCACAAGCCTCAGAACCATGTGGCTCATGTTTAGATAATCTGCATCAGCAGTTCTGTCTTCATGGCTCTGGGTAGGTCAAGAAAGTGGTGAGACCCACCATTGCCAGCCTCTCAGTGATCAACTAGCAGAAGAGATTTGGTCTCTGAAATGTGATGGGGTGAGAGTCCTCCTGAACTTTATGCCTTCACAGGATATTCAAGTATTGTTTTCATCACTGGGTTTTGTGCACCAGTGGTTCAAACTTGAGCTTTCTGCTTTGAACTTGGGAAAATGATGCTCTAGGGGGAGCACAAGAGGGGTGAGAAACCCATCCTGATTTTTCCTCGAGGGTCTCCAGTGAAGTAAATTTGGGGCTCCACATTGAGAGAAGGGTGGTCCCTTTGGATGGGATGATGGGAAAACTCACAATGTTATATCTGTCAACCTAACTCCACTTCCAGGGGGCTCAGCACTAGAGTGGTGGCCACAGTCCACTCACAGGGTTGTTAAGCACCCTGTCCTCATTGACAGAGGAGACTGGTGCCCCCCAGTCAGGCAACTTGATAGCACCCACCTGTTTTAATTAAAGCTAGTATCATAATATTTAAGTTAAGATAGATTGCTATTCTATATTGTTTCTAACATGTTAGGCCATCTTTTGAATTCTTGTTTTTTCTACAGCCTCATGGTGCAGAAGAAAGATAGTAGATTTGGATTCAGGAGGCCTACAGGATAGTGTCAGCTCTAGACATGCATCTCCCGATCTCGCATGCATGTCCCAACCTCGCATGCATCTCCTGACCTCGCGTGCATCTCCTGACCTCGCGTGCATCTCCTGACCTCGCGTGCATCTCCTGACCTCGCGTGCATCACCTGACCTCGCATGCATCACCTGACCTCGCATGCATCTCCTGACCTCGCATGCATCACCTGACCTCGCATGCATCACCTGACCTCGCATGCATCTCCTGACCTCGCATGCATCACCTGACCTCGCATGCATCACCTGACCTCGCATGCATCTCCTGACCTCGCATGCATCACCTGACCTCGCATGCATCACCTGACCTCGCATGCATCTCCTGACCTCGCATGCATCACCTGACCTCGCATGCATCTCCTGACCTCGCATGCATCACCTGACCTCGCATGCATCTCCTGACCTCGCATGCATCTCCTGACCTCGCATGCATCTCCTGACCTCGCATGCATCTCCTGACCTCGCATGCATCTCCTGACCTCGCATGCATCTCCCTACCTCGCATGCATCTCCTGACCTCGTGTGCCCACCCTTACCTCGCGTGCATCTCCCTACCTCGCGTGCATCTCCTGATCTCGCATGCATCTCCTGACCTCGCATGCATCTCCCTACCTCACATGCATCTCCTGACCTCACATGCATCACCTGACCTCGTGTGCCCACCCTTACCTCGCGTGCATCTCCCGACCTCGCGTGCATCTCCTGACCTTGCCGACCTTGCATGCATGTCCCGACCTCATGGGCATCTCCCGACCTAGCATGCGTCCCTTACATTTTACCTGTAAAATGAGGATAAAGTAGTGCCACTTACCAAGGTTAATGTGAGGATTAAAATAAATAATGCCTGTGAAGTTCCTAGCCCAGCACCTGGAACATACTAAGTGGTCAATTTATGTTACCTGTTAGTATTCTTATTTTTATTATAGCCAATATTATCATCATTACTAGCATATTAGAAATTGAAATGAGACCTCAGATATAAGAGCTTGATAAATCTGTCTTCTCCCTTTCTCCCCTTCCTTCTCTTTCCCTCTCTCCAACCCCCTTCCCCTTCTCAACAGACTGGAGCCGCTCACTGGGTGAAGCACTTGCAGTTCACCAACTGGCCAGACCATGGCACTCCTGCCCCACTGGAGGGTTTCATAGAGTACGTCCGCTTCGTGAGGAAGTGCCACCGCACAGGGCCCGTCATTGTCCACTGCAGCGCGGGAGTGGGCCGGACCGGGGTGTTCATCTGCGTGGACGTTGTGTTCTGCGCCATTGAAAAGAACTTCTCAGTAAGTATGTGGATAAGCAGATAAACCCATGTCAGTAGCACTCTGAAGACTAATATGTGGCCTTTAAGAGCAACGTGGTAAATAGACGTGAGCTTTGGGTACCTGCTGCTGACTTAGCCGCTGCCGCCCTGGAGGCGGTCGTGAGGGTCTAGTTTGTAGCGCGGACGGATGGCTGAGGATGCAGTGCGTGTACAGTCCACGTCAGTTCAGGTTCTTTTGCTGCCCGCCACCCACAGATACAGTTTTTAAACCTTGCTGGGGCATGTTGATGGAGTGTGCCTTTTTTTTTTTAATCCTCACCTGAGGATATTTTTCAGTTTATTTTCAGACAGCATGGGAGGGAAGGAAGGAGGGAGAGAGAGAGAGAGAAGGAGAGAGAGACTTTGATGCGAAAGAGACCCATCAACTGGTTGCCTCCCGTGCCGGTGCCAGGGAGGAATTATAACTGAGGTACGTGCCCTTGGCCAGAATCGAATCCATGACTCTTTGGTCCGCAGGCCAACACTCTAACCACTGAGCCAAACTGTCCAGGGCTGTGCCTATTTTTAATGAACAGAAGGTGGCAAGTGAGCACAGTGAGAGAAATGTAGACCCCAGAGGTAATGCGATGCCCCAGGGCGTGACTGGCACCTTGGCACACTGCGGCCTTTCAGTGGCTGCAACCTGCTCATCCCTCTGAAACCCAGTTTTCTCATCTCGAAACGAAGCATAATGATGCTGTTGGATTTGAGTTCATCGTCAGCAATTATTTACTTCTTAATTTAGAACCAGCTGATAGACATAGTAATTAGGCACATGGTGATTGTACTATACCTTTATTGTTGATTAAACTGATTAGGAAATGCAACTTTAGGTCTGTAGCCAAAAGCGACACTGAGTGCTTCCCTGGGCTGCAGAGGTGAGAGAGGAAGGTGTGTGCTCACTTAGCGGGCGCGAGGCGCGGAGGGTGGGGACCAACGAGTTGCGGGTTCAATTTCGGTCAGAGGCATGGACCTCGTTGCGGTTTGTCCCCCGCCCTGGTCAGGGTCATGCGGGAGGTAACCAGTCAGTGTGTCTCTTTTACATCGATGTTCCTCTCTGTCTTTTTCTACCTCTATTATTTGAAAATAAATGGAAAAATAATTCCTGTGGTGAGAATTAAAAAAAAAAAAAAGTAACTCCTGAAGGACAGAGGAAATTTTCTTCTTTTCAGAATCTTGAGCTCAGTGTCTCCTGCACTTCACTGTTTCCGACCGAGTTACACACCCTTCCCTAACTCGCACTGCGGGAGATGCTGGCCAGGCAGGACTGGCCTAGGCCAAAGGTTGCGAAAGGCGGAAGGATGGTTTTCCAAAGCAAACTCAGGGCTCTTACGGAGAATGGATCTGAAGTGGGTGGCCAAAAACAAGACCGATATTCTCAAACCTGCTGCACACCGGACCTGACGCTACCTATTTCCATAACTCGTGTTCTTTTGTCCTTTTAGCAGAAAATGCATTCGTATAATTTTTCTTTTATGTATTTTTCATCATAATTTCTTAAGTAGTTTGTTTATATTTATTTTATATCCGTTGTAGAAACTGTAAAAACAGTAAATATTCTATTTTATGATCCTACAGAGCACTGTCTTTCCCCCACATTATAGCTTCTTTAAGCTCTAAAAGTGTTTTATAATAAGCCATCTGTCGGTTTAATTAGAAGAGTACATAAAATGATGCATTTTGTGGTCACAAATGCTTACATTTGATGAAACGCGTGGTTCAAAGTAGGAAATACAGGCATTGTTTCCTTCTCAGTGTTCCATTGAGCTTCGACATCATGCATTTTTACTGATGCCCCCTCTACTCTTTTCAGAAAGATTTTACACCAAGATTCTCAGAGTGTGGTCTTGGACCAGCATCAGCCTGTGACGTCTGTTACCTGCTGCAGATTAGCTTACCGAAATGGAGAGTGCGCACGTAGGAGCGTTCGGGCAGACAGGTGTACCTCCCAGGAGCGTGCCCGGTGTGCGGCCCGGCAGGTGCAGCTCCAGGCGTGTGCTGTGGACGCACGTGCGGACGCGCACTCCCTGCCAGCTGCGTGGCAGCACGTGTGGCCAGACAAGCCTGACCTCTGACATTTTAGGGTTCGTTTACTAACTATAACTCTACAGGATATAAAAACCTGAGGCTATGTAACCATCTATTTGTCTTCATTAATTGTTACTTTTATGGCCATTTTCATTTTTAATCAAGGCTGCTTAAAAATCCCTGTAACTTTGCACCTGGCCAGTGTGGCTCAGTGGTTGAGCATCGACCCTGCACCAAGAGGTCACCAGTTTGATTCCTGGTCAGGGCACATGCCCAGTTGTGGGCCTGAACTTCAGTGGGGGTCGTGCAGAAGGCAGCCAATGTCCTCTCTCATCAATGTTTGTATCTCACTCCCTCTCCCTTCCTCTGATTTTACTTAAAAATCAGTAAAGAAAAAAATTCCCTGAAACTTTGGAGACAGATTCTCTGGAGCTCAGAGGCTCTGCACAGCGCCCCCGCCCTCTGCAGCCACCAGTCTCACGACGAAGCAGTAACCCAGGTTCTTGCTGCGCCGCTAAGCACACAGTTCAGTTCATCTGGCAGGTGTTTTGTTTTTTTTATGAAGACTTTCTGGATGAAGCATTTGTTGATTTACCTTCTGGCATAAATTCCTTAATCTGTGTCACTGCTTTAGACAGTTTTCTGGTCATTGCAGCTCTTCTCCTGGGACGTGACCCACAACACTTGGGCTCCGAGCGGCCGTGGTGGCACTGCGGGGCCCTGCCTTCTTGTACAGTGTGTGTGAGTAATCACACTGATGGAACACGGCTTCCTCCTCAGTGTCGTGTTGTGTGCAGACCACACGCCACTGAAGCACTGTGTGAGCAGCATGTGTGCGCTCATTAGGTTTCATTGGTAGATAACTTGCTACTTTTGTTTCATAAATAAGTACCACTCCACATCATTAACCAGTCCCTGGACTCACCAAGCTGTGGTGTCATTAGAAAATGGTATTTTAACTTTTTTTTTGCAGCATACAATGGTGGGCAAAAGTAGGTTAATAACAACAATGATAATAAATACAATAATAATAATACAAGAATAAACTGTTTATATATATTTTTTCTATCCTCACTAGAGGACATTTTTGCATTTATCTTCAGATAGAGCGGGAGGGAGAAAGGGGGGAATAGAGAGAGAGAGAGAGAAACATCAATATGAGAGAGACACATAGAGTGGTTGCCACCCACAAGACCCCAACTGGGGCCGGGGACAAACTGCAGCCGAGGTACATACGTGCCCTTAGCGGGAACCAAACCCGGGACTCTCTGGTCCATAGGCCGACGCTCTAACCGTTGAGCCAAACTGTCCAGGGCTAAACTCTGTTTCATGCACTCACAACTGTAAACCTACTTTTGCTCATCCCTGTATTTACCCAGCATTCTCAGGAAGGCATGTTTAATGCAGTTTTTACCGTTGTCTCGGCAATTGTGAATGGATTTTTACTCTTAGCAGTTCCAAGTGCTACTTTATAAGTCTGCAGAGCACTGCTGTTCCATGTGAAATACTGAACATCACTTTCTGTTGGATTTTTAATTAATATTCTTTAAAATAATTCTTTTGTCTCTGAAATTATTATTTTTTTATGTACATGACAAGTAATATTAATGCTTGCTTTGCTTGGTTAGTCAGTACATCCATGCAGTGAACACAAGTGTGGTTTTAGCAGTTCATAATCAATAATGGCTATGAAACTCAATACGTGAGGAATCATAATTCCGGGTAAAATTAACACGAGTTTCTTGGGTCTCCATTTCTCTGACCCATTTTGCTTCCGTGAGCCTCATGTGGTCAGTCACCACAACTGCATTCAGAAGTCTGTCCTTTTACGACAACAGTCCAGTGACGCTTGTCTGCCACCAGTAAACTGAGGCTAGAAAAATACAGATTTATTTCCACAATTCATCTAATTTTAAATTGTAAATTATAAAACTGGTTTTCAAAGAAGCAGTGGTGTTTAAATTCAGTGAGGTTTCATTTTATCAATATTTCCTTTGAAGGATCACGCTTTTGTTGCCAAGTCTAAGTACTCATCAGCATAGATTGCAAAGAATTTTTCCTCTGCTGTATTTGGAAAGTTCTGCAGTTTTATGTTTTGCATTTAAGTCCACAATCCATTTGGGGTTAATTTTTTAATAAGGTGTGAGGTTTAGGTCAAGGTTGACTTTCTTTCTTCTTGTTTTTGCCCTACAGATGCTCAATTGTCCCAGAACCATTTGTAGAAAAGGTGGCTCTTCCTTCACTGAGTTGCTTTTGCACCTTTGTCAGAAATCATTGAGCATTTTGTATGGAACTGTTTTTCATTCTGTGTTCTGTTCCTTTAATCTGCGTGTCTATTCCTTTGCCAGTGCCACACTGTGGATTACTGTAGTTATATAATAATCCTCACATCAGGTAGAGTGATTCCTCTCACATTAGTCTTCTTTTTACAAATTGTTTGAACAAATATAGGGTCTGTGCCTTCCCATACAAATTTTAGAATTAGCTTGTCTATGTCTACAGAAAACCTTGCAGGAATTTTTATAGGAATTTCTTTAAATCTAGATCAATTTGGGGAGAATTGACATCTTTACTATGTTGAATCTTTTAATTCATGAACATGGTATGCCTCTCCATTTATTTAGGTCTTTGATTTCTTTCATTAGCATTTTGTCATTTTCAGCAGACAAATTCTGTGCATGCTTTGTTAAACTTATTTTGTTGTCTTTGGTATAATTGTAAATGGTATTGTATTTTTACTATCAGTTTCCATACATTCATGTTCTTATGTAAAAGTACAATTAATTTTTGTGTGTAGATCTTATATCCTGTAATCTTGTTGAACTCAGATCTAAGAGGTTGTTTTGTTTTTCGATTCCTTGGGATTTTCTACATAGACAAACATTCCATTCACAAATAGGGACAGATTAATCTCTTTCTTTCCAATTCATATTCCCCTTATCCTTTTTTTTTCTGGCCTTATCACACAACCTACAACTTCCTTTGCTGTGTTGAATATAGGTGGTGAGAGAAGACATCTTGCCATCACTGATATTAGGGGAGAGCAAATTAAAATTATTTGTTCTGTGAAAGATCCAATGAAGAGGCTGAAAGACAAGCTGTGCACTTAGAGAAACTGTGAGCCATATATCCAACAAAGGCCGGCATGGAGAATAATAAATAGCCCTCAAAACTGAATTGTGAAAGAAAGCAAAAATATCAATCCAATTATAAAGTGGGTAAAAGACATGAACAGACATTTCACCAAAGAGAATGTGTAGGTGACAAATAAGCACATGGAAAGATGCTTAGCTTCACTAGCCTTTAGGAAAATTATATGAAAACCATGATGAAATCTCACTGGACATCTATCAGAAAGGCTAATGCAAAAAATAGTGGTAAAAAGTGCTAGTGAAGATCTGAATAAACTGGATTAACTATACATTACTTGTGGGAATGTAAAATAGTATACCCACTCTGGAAAAGAGTGCTATAATTTCTTTAAAAATACTAAACTAAACTTAACCATATAACCCCAAAAGTAGCACTCTTGAGTACTTATCTCAGAGGAATGAAAACTCGTACACACAGAACCTGTACACAAATGTTCTCCACAGGTCTATTCATAACCCCAACTGGAAACAGCCAGGATGTCCTTCCACAAGTTGAAGTGAAAACTTCGGTACATTTCCAGACCACAGACCACTATTTAGCAGTAAGAAGGAAAGAACTATTAACATACACAACAATTTTGATGGGTCTCAAGGCAACAATGCCGAAGGAAAAAAAGTCCGTTTCAAAAGGTTAGATATTTCATCATTTCATTCATCTATTCCTCTACATGACAAACTATCGAGAGGGAGGAGAGGTCGCTGGTTGCCAAGGGTCAGGGTTGTCCGATGGCAGTTCTGAGGAAAGCTTAAGGAAGTCTGGTGGTAGAACAGCTAAGCATCTGGATTGTGGTTGCAGTTGCATGGGTTTTCATGTCTGATAACATTGCACAGAAACACACACAAGTCACAAGTGACGGATGTAAAACTGGCAGAATCTGACCAATGTCAGTTTTCTGGGTTTGATATTATACTGTTGCTATCGCAGGTGGTATAATTTGGGGAAACTGGGTGAAAGATACACAGGATTTCTCTGTACATTTTTTTTTTGCAACTTACTGTGTATATATAATTATTTCAATATAAAACTTTTAAAATGTTAAGTTATTATAAAAATGACAAATTACCCCTGGCCGGTTTGGCTCAGCAGTTAGAATGTTGTCCTGTGGACCAAAGAGTCATGGGCTTGATTCTAGTCAAGGGCTCGTGCCTTGGTTGCGGTCCGTCCCGGCCCTGGTTGGGGTCGTGCAGGAGGCAACCAGTCAGTGTGTCTCTCTCGCATCAATGTGTGTCCCTCTCTGTCTCCCTCCTCTCTCTCTCCCCCTCCCTCCCACTCTATCTGAAAATAAGTGGAAAAATATGGTCGGGTGAGGATTAAAAAAAGAAGACAAGTTATAAAAATAAATGATTTTTACATACTTTTGGGTTATGGTTGACAAACCTAAACCTTTTCTGGTACCATCATGGTCTTGCTGCACATGACTGTCCTCAGCTCCCCCTGAGTGCCCAGGCACCTTCAGCAGCAGCCTAGCTGGTCTGTGGACTGTGCCCCGGTGACACTCCGTGATGCTGTGTCATTGTCGGACTGACGGAAGAGTTTCTGAACGTACTGCTAGTTTCTGGCCTCCTTGTGCTGTGACCAGCACAGCCTTTTGCAGACTGGCACCAGCTCAGCGATGGCGCTGGGCAGAGCAGGTCCCCGTGCACACGTGCAGACTCTGTGACGGGCCAGCTGCGGCTCGGGGCTCCCTGGAGTGCAGAGGGCCCTGCTTATGAGAAACAGCTGTGCTGCTGTTGTGGCCAGAACAAGTCTTCCAGGCTTCAGACTTTTCCAGAATCATAATGCTGCTTTAAGTTCTCCCTTTGGAGAGCAGAAAAGTATACACAGGGAAAAATTTGTTGTTATTTCTTTTGGAGAGCATTTCTTGTTATAAATGATTGCTTTCTGCTTTTTCCTGGAAACCCATTTATATAAGTCATCCTTATCCATTAGACTAGGTTAAAAATAGTACATTGTCTTATGACTGAAAATGAGATCTTTCTGGTTAAATCTTGACATCTCTTTTACTGGAAAGCAGGATGCAGCACTCATTTGGCAATCTGTGGGTGTATGTTTCCCCCACATACGGATAACATACAATTACTGTCATCCTGTTGCAGTTCAACATCAAAAATATAGTGGCTCAAATGAGAGAGCAGCGCTGTGGCATGGTTCAGACAAAGGTAAGCGCGCACCGCGCCCGCTCCCGTGAATGGTGGGTGAAGGTGGACACGTGGGGCACGCTACAGTTCATGACGCTCCTTTACCCCCATGTCCCGGTTCTCACTTCTGAGGTGGACATGGTTCTGCTCTCTGGCATTACTGATGTAGAAGTTCACGTTCAGAGCGAGCAGTCTGTCCCATAGGTCACTCAGCAAGACGGGGCCAGGACGAGACTGCTCTCCTGGTGCCTAGTCAGTTTCCTCCACCTGCCGTGAGGTTTGAGTAACATGCCTCAACTTTTCATAAATGTATGGATAGCAATTCTGGGGTATTTTATTTACATGCCACTAAAATATTAAAGTCATTGGCTTGCATAAGATGATATCACTCTGTCACAGGTTAATTATTAATTGGGTGTGGGTGGGTTAAGAGAGTATGGATAATGAAAACAAATAGCTACCCCTAAATCTTTAGGTTGACCTGTTTTTAGGCCAGTGTTGAATAATAAGAAGCATCATATTTGAATTAGTGTTGTCTGAGGGCCCTGAGGCTATATCTAAAAGAAAGTTTGAAGTTTGATTTGCCCAGGACAAATAGATTGGTTTGAGAGTCCGTTTCCCCTCCAATCAGTTAAGCCTTTAGTTCTGGACCAAGAACTATATTGTGATCTTTTAAATATCTTTCCGATATTTAACAAAATGTATCTATGTGAAGAAGTCCGCAGTTAAGTGTGCGCTCTGTAGGGCTGTAGTGGAAGACTGCATGTGTTCTCCACAAGTGGGCATTGGTATTCAGCTATTTAACGTTCCGCTGTTTTCCACGTACAGGAGCAGTATTGCTTTTGCTACACAGTTGTGCTTGCGGTTCTGCAGAAGCTTGTGACTTTGGACTGAGAAGGACTTCCTTTGCCACACAGGAAACTGCCACGTGGCTGGGCGCGCCCTCGGGAAGAGCGCCCAGGCTGCGCGCAGGGCTCTGCTGCTGGGGCCCCCTTGCCTGCCTTCTGGCCGCTCCCTAGCGCAGCATCACTGGGATGGGGTGAACAGTGCTTACCTGCCTATTCTACTTAGGTGATATCAAAATACTTGCCCACATTTTCCAAAGAAATAAAATCCCCTAAAGCAACTGCAGCCTATGTGGTTGACAGGATTACAGAGCCCATAAAGGCCTTCAACTTGGTGCATTAAGAGTTTATTTGGAAAGACAGCTCAAGGGAGCTGAGGGTTCCCAGGACGCTCAAAAGCCCTGGCTCTAGGAGGACAGAGGGCCAGTAAACTGCCTGGTCACACTGTGGTTTCTCACGGGCGTTTTCAGACAGATCCTTCTCTGTGGTTTGTAGCTAGAATCTGTGCTTTTAGCTGGCATTTGAATAATTCAGTTCACTAAAGAGTCCTATGAGGATGGTTTAACTTGTTATGCAAATTGGATTTTATTTTTCTGTACTTCCAAGGTCACATGGTGCCCAAGGGACCTCAGATGACCCAGCTGCCTTTCTAGAGCCACTAGACCAGGACCTGTTGCTCCGGGAAGCATTTTGTGGGTGGGTACCATGGGACCACACTGAAGAACAGTCCAGAACTAAAATAGATGTTTATATAGAAGGTCCAAGAGGAAACTTCGCCTGGCTGAGCTCTTGCCTCTCCCACCCTAACACTTAGCACACTACTCAGGTTGCTTGGTCGAAGCAAATGTTACTACATTCTACTTGCTGCTTGTTTTCTGCCCCTTAGCGAACCAGTCAGTTCTGATGTAGGCATTATTATGTAATTCTGAATATCTCTTACACCAGATATATTTTTCAAACTACGATCTTCGATAGTTACTTTTTCCGTCAGAGTTCCATTAAATCATTTATTTTCATTACCTCCCTACCTCTGCTTGTAACATTTAGAAGTTGGCTTTGGGAACTAAATTTTGGAAAACCAAATTCATAGTTCTGAAGACAAAAACGTCCATATTTTGTTTTTGAACAGATTGTGACCATTATTACATTCTTATGATAGGACTTTGCCTCATACAATTACAGTGATTATACATATATATATAAAATCACCGTATATATATATATATATATATATATACATATATTTTGTACATGCCCCTAGCGGGAACCGAACCTGGACTCTCTGATCCGCAGGCTGACCCTCCAACCACTGAGCCAAACTGGCCAGGGCTACAGTGATATTTTTATCGAGGAATTTTGATAGCAGTTAGACTTGTTATAAGCTATGGAGCACTTGATACATGTCTCTGCACAATGTCATTCAGTGCTGATCAGAATATTCTATGTATCGAGAAAATGTCTAATATTAAACTATAAATCTCAAATCTTTAGGAGGGTTATAGTGTTCCCTTGGCTGAATTAATACTTGGATGAATTAAAATTAATAATTCTCATTTTAAAAATAATTATATGCCAGAAATGTATTTTATATTAAATCAGATTGACGGTTCTACCTATTTACATTGTTCATATAAATAATAGTCTATGCTAAACTTTAATTTTGATGATTGCCTTTAATATTTGTATTTTTAATTTTTTTCTGTTTTTGTAAATAATAGATCTAATGTACAAAAGTGTTTCTGAGGATTTCATACTATTAATTAAATGAAAATATTTACTATGTATTGCCTGTTGCATTTTAAGTATCTGGGCCTTAAAATATTCTTGGAAATATTTATGGTAAGTGTGTCTTTTCTGTAATGTGTACCTCATATTTTTATAGCTGGATACATTTTTAGTTTTTCAGAGAAATTAAATTTGGAAATACTGATTGCATTTGTTTTTATTTTATTTTTGGGAAGTGAATTTCAAATGGAAAGCTTTTGACTAATTGAAATATTAAGTTTCATACCAACAGTAAATCAGTTTTTGCCTAGGATATGAATATGCACTTCCATTGACATCTTTGTGAGTATATGAATGCTTATTAGGGGAAATTTTAAAATATTTGAATGTAAACATATATGCATTTATTAATTGTCAACTTCAAACACATATTTTAAAAGTTGTATGTGCTTGAGGGCTTACATGTTGGACCAAAGCTTCTCAGAAATAATCATTGTAGGTTTCATTCTCATATAAGTCTTAGTAATTTGTTTTTCTCTGGACCTTCTGCCCCCTATCTCTCTAGAACATTCCTGAATTTTTAATTAAGTTTACATTTACTATTCAAAGGTTACTTTAGTGATATATTTTTATTGACAAATCTCAAAGCAAAACAATTCTATAACAAACAAACAAAAGTTTCATTTCCTACTTAATTTTCTTTAATCCCTGGGAAGAATTAACTTTCTTCCATGTTGTCTAGAGGTTCAAGTAATTGAATCAGAAGATCTGGAAGACACCTGTTAAGTAAAAGCAGGTCAGTGGTGTTCAGTGGGACAATGGATGGTTCAGTGGGGGTACTGAGAGCTTCTTGTTTACAGTTGTAAGAAAGCAGTGATGACTTCATATTGAAATTAGAAGGGATCTTAAAAGAGATATGATGCAACTATATCTAAAACGTGAATGTGATAAAGAACATTTTTCAGAAAATCATAGCAACGTCGTATTTGAAGGTGAAAAAATAGTCTTGCCATTTACAATACCTCCTGTTAGCAATATAGCTGAGTATTGCTCTAGAGTTATGTAGCCAGTGCAACTAGACTATAAAAAGGAGTAGGTGGTATAAAGATTGAAAAGTTGGGACAAAATTATCTTTTGTCTGTATAATTGCCAGCATTGACTCAACTAAAATATTGCATTAGAAAATTCATTACAAAGTCCAGACACAAGGTAACTTTAAAAATTAATCTTTTTTTATATCAGGGGTTAGTAAACTGGCCTGCAGACCAAACCTGACCTGTTTTTGTAAATCAAGTTTTGTACCCATTTGTTTACATATTTTTTATGGCAGCTCTGTGTTCCAGTGGCAATGACCAAGTTAGTAGCAGCAGAGATCATGTGGCCCACAGAGCCTAAAATATTTACCACCTGGCCCTTTAAAGAAAAAGTCTGCCAGTCCTTGGTCTGTATCTTCAATAGGAAAAATATATCTGAGCAACAAGGAAATATAAAATATATATTTTATGAAATATAAAAATACTTAAGATTGGACTCAGCAAAAACTTGACCAGTTGATGCTCACATTCTAAGTAATCAGAAAATTCATGAGAAGAACCAAAAATTTTTTTTTAAATGTTTTATTGATTTTTTTAGAGAGACAGGAAGGGAGAGAGAGAAACATCGATGGGGGAGGGAAATGTTGATTGGCCGCCTCCCGCATGGCTCCCACAGGAGATTAAGCCTTCAACCCAGGCATATGCCTTGACTGGGAATTGAACCGGGACCTCTCAGTCCATGGGATGATGCTCAGTCCACTGAGCCACACCAACCGGAAAGAACCAGGATATTTTTGAAAAAGAAGTTAACTGTAGGTAAGAGAGTTTCCCTTAGTGATAATCAAAGTATGATCTAAAGTCACAGTAATTAAAATAATATGATTCTGATATGAAGATACATAAAGAGATCAATGGAACAAAATAGTGAAGAAATAGACTTAACAGATTCATGTATATTTGTGAACTTATTATATGCTAAAGCTAGCATTTAAAATCTAGAGCTTCAAACTATATGAAGCAAAACTGATAGAACTGATAAAACTGGAAGAATAGATAATCATTTCAGTAATTGGTAGAATAAGTACACAGAAAATCAATAAGGATATAAAAGATCTTGATATCAACTAACTTGGCCTAATTGACATTTTAGAATTTTGCACCAAACTACAGCAGGACATACGTTCTATTAAAGTGCATGCAAACAGGATCCAAAAGATTATAGTTTAGGTCATAAAATAAGTCTCAATATAATTGAGAGGAAAACACCTATATAAAGAATGTTAATGGGATTAACTAGAAATCAATAGTGAAGATACTTAAAAAATTCCAAAAGATTTGGAAATTAAACAAGATACTTCTAGATGATCTATAGGTCAAAGAAAATAATCACAAGAAATTAGAAAATATTTCTAAATAAACAAGAAGAAAAAATACCATGTAACTTATGGGGTGCAGTTACAAGATTTAAGGATAAAGTTATTCTCTTGGTTTGGGCCAAGCTGGTTTGTTATGCATGGGGCCTTCCAAGTGGTTCAGCAAGTCTGATGTTAAAAAGATTCTTGAGCTTCAGACCTAGATCTGGGGGAATGTTTGCCTTGAAAGTGATGCTTAAAGGCATTAGAATGGATGGGCTCCCTCTGAAAAAGTGAGATGGAAGACAAAGGCAGAGCCCTAGGAAACATCAACATCCATTTCCTACCTCAACTGCCCTTTATGGCCCAGCTTAAGGATTCTCTCTTCCATGAAGGCTCCTAACACTCATCTTTCCCTCTGCTCATTCCTTCATCAGTGCTTCTCAAACACTGTGATGAAGGACCTGTTTTATTTACAAATAGCTGATCTGAAAAAAAGAAACACAGCCAATAGGTATTTACTGGAGAGTTTAGTGGGCTGATTTGAGCATAGCACTGGCAGCTGGAGGAGTCCTTGCCACTGTCCACTTCCAAAGTGAATAGATGGAAGGGATTGGGTAAGGCCGAAAGGCATTAGAGCAATCCAGTTTTCATCTCCTCAGAAAGTTGACCCAGCAAGACTTTCTCCAGAACAGAATGCTGCACCACAGGGACACTGCAGAGTCAAACTTGAGCAGGACAGAGACAACAGGTGAAGAAAAGAGAAGGCCCATATAAAAGTGAGTGTGGCAAACAGAGCCAACCTTAAAAGCCAAGCTCAGTAATGCCATCTGAAAAGCCATCTAAAAGTCCAGGAAAACTAAGTTCACAGATGAACAATAGGAAGTATTATGATCAAGTCCTAAGCAAATTACTATTAATAAAAGCTAAGGAACTTAATAATATCACTATAGACAATAAAAGTGCACCAAGAAGATATGCTCACAAACATCAAAACTGTAACAATATTTCAAACTGAGCTCAGAGACATCAAGAAACATAGGACAGAGAAGAATGACAAAAAACATAATTTAAAAATTAAAAATGACAGGACAAATCAAGAATTAGACACAAACAGTTTAAGAAACGACTAAAATAGAAGAAATATAAGTAAATAAACACTGATTCCTTAAGAGAAATAGATTTAAGAGGAGACACATTAAAAAAATAAAAAGGACTTGAGAGCATGACAAATATCAATGACGGGTAAAGAAGACCAGCATATAAAGAATAGACGTCTTCAGGGTGCAGGGGCACCAGAGAGGCATGCGCGACCCAGCAGGGACTGTGCCATCCAGTTGCCCGCAGGACCTGCGGGGTGCTGAAGTGACAGAGGCCTGTGCCACCCAGCAGGGACTGCACAATCTAGTTACCCATGGGCTTGTGGGTGCTGAAACACCAGAGAGGACTGTGCCACCTAGCAGGGACTGCACGCTCTAGTTACCCACAGGCTTGTAGGGTGCTGAAGCACTAGAGAGGCCTGCGTGACCCCGCAGGGACTGCGTGATCTAGTTACCCACAGGGCTTGTGGGGTGCTGAAGAACCAGAGAGGCCGGCACAATCCAGCAGGGACTGTGCCATCCAGTTTCCCATGGGACCTGTGGGGTGCTGAAGCACCAGAGAGGCCTGTGCCACCCAGCAGGGACTGCACAATCTAGTTACCCACAGGGCCTGTGGGGTGCTGAAGCACCAGAGAGGACTGTGCAACCTAGCAGGGACTGCACAATCTAGTTACCCACAGGTCTGTGGGGTGCTGAAGCACTAGAGAGGCCTGCGTGACCCAGCAGGGACTGTGCCATCCAGTTGCCCGCGGGACCTGCGAGGTGCTGAGGCACCAGAGAAGCCTGTGTGACCCAGCAGGGACTGCGTGATCTAGTCACCCACGGGGCCTGTGGGGTGCTGAAGCACCAGAGAGGCCTGCGTGACCCAGCAGGGACTGTGCCATCCAGTTTCCCATGGGACCTGCGGGGTGCTGAAGTACCAGAGAGGCCTGTACCACCCAGCAGGGACTGCACTAGAGAGGCCTGCTCCACCCAGCAGGGACTGCATGATCTAGTTACACAGGGCCTGTGGGCTGCTGAAGCTCCAGAGAGGTCTGTGTGACCCAGCAACACATAACATAGGCATAGAGTCTGGTCCCCAGAGGGACTATGCAATCCAGCTACCCATGGGACCTGCAGCGTGCAGGGGCACCAGAAAGGCCTGTGTGACCCATCTGCACACAAGATAGCCTTAGAGGATATGAAAAAGGAGGCGAAGTGAATAGAAGCCACACAGACAATCTCCCAGGACCAAATGGGAATTACAACTAAAATAAAGACATATCCTCAAAAAAAAACAGCAACAGTAGAGCAGCAGGAAAGGACCATATAACCTAGGACACTGGTAGGAACTGCAGAGGTGCAAAAAGGTGGCGGGCTGGGAACCCACTGACAGCAGCAATCAGCGGTGAGCAGCGCCCTTGGGGAATAAAGACCAAGTCCACTCCACAGCCCAGAATGCCAGGACAGAGCACTGAAATAGCCACAACCATTCACCTGGGGGCTACAGCAGAGAGAGGGCAGACTGGGCTGGAACTCTGTGGGGACACCCGGGATTTGGAGGGCATTTGGAGTTGTTGCTGAGTTGCGGCCACAAAGGATGGTGGCCATTGTGCTCCTTCCTCGAGCTGTCAAGAAAAGCGGCAGCCCTTCCCTCCTCTCGGAGATTCATCCTTTTGCAGGTGAGGCAAAGAAATAAAAACTGAGGCTCATTAACAACCAGCATCTATCCCACCCTCTGGAAATCCTCTTATGCAGAACACCAGGGCTACATTCCAAGGCACTGAGTAACTGAGACTGCTAGCCACCAGGAAAAAGCTAGAGGGTAACCTTTCCTGGGCTTGAAAATCTACCCAGAAATGTAAGAGGTGACAGTGCTGTTTAACATGGGTCCACCAAGGCTCATCCAAACCCAGTAGAGAGAACCCAAACAGCAGAACACTAACACCCGCAGGGAAAATTTGGCAGGCTCCAAAGCCCACTGTGATAGTCAAAATGGTGAAACACAGAAACAAAAGCCAAATGAAAGAACAAGAGACCTCTACCGAAGATGAGGAAATGTTGAGCAGTTAAGCAAGTTAACCAAACTAGAATTCAGAGCCATGATCATGAGGAAGCTCAACAGCATGTGTAAGGACATGAGCACCATGAGTAAAGACATAGAAATGTTGAAAATCAACCAGTTGGAAATTAAAAACCACCAAGAAGAAATGAAGAATGACATATCAGAAATAAAGAACACATTGGAAGGGCTAAACAGCAGAGTAGAAGAAACTGAGAACTGGACCAGTGAATTAGAAGACAGGGTAGAAATAATCAACCAATCAGAAAACCAAAAGGAAAAAAAGAATTGAAAAACAGGAAGACAGCTTAAGAGAACTGTGGGACAACTGGAAACGTAATAACATTTGCATCATAGGAGTCCCCAAAGAGGAAGAAAATTGGCAAGGGTTAGAGAATATATTTGAAGAAATAGTGACATAAAACCTTTTTAACTTGGTAAAGGAAGAAGGCATTCAAGTTCAAGAAGCACAGAGAGCCCCAAGTAAGAACCCAAACAGGCCCACACCAAGACACATCGTAATTAAAATGCCAAAAATAAAAGAGAATTCTAAAGGCAGCAAGAGGTAAGCAACAGGTTACCCACAAAGGAAACTCCATAAGGCTATCAGCTGACTTCTCAACAGAAACACTACAGGCCAGAAGGGAGTGGCATGAAGTAATCAAGGTCAAGAAAAACAAGGATCTGAATCCAAGACCACTCTAATAAGCAAGGCTGTCATTCAAAATAGAAGGTCAAATAAAGAGCTTTCCAGACAAAAAAAAAGGCTAAGGGAATATATTAACACCAAACCAGCACTGCAAGATATGCTAAAAGGACTGCTGTAATTAGTAGAAGAAATAGGGAAAAAAATACAACCACACTAAACAAAAATGGTGATAAATAAGTACATATCAGTTATCACCTTAAATGTGAATGGTTTGAATGCTCCGATAAAAAGACACAGAGTAGCTGACTGGATAAGAAAGAATGACTCACATATATGTTGTTTACAAGAGACCCACCTCACAACAAAAGACTCACATAGGTTGAAAGTGAAGGGATGGAAAAAATCTTCCAAGCAAATGGAAAGCAAAAAAAAAAAAGCTGAAGTAGCAATACTCATATCTGATAGAGTAGATTTCAAAATGAAGACCATAACTACAGACAAAGAAGGCCACTATATAACATTGAAAGGATCTATCCTACAGGAAGATATAACCTTGGTAAACATATATGCACACAATATGGGAGCACTAACATATATTAAAAATCTTTTGGAGGATTTCAAAGGAGAAATTGACAGCAATACAATCATAGTAGGGTACTTCAACACCCCACTGACATCACTGGATAGATCTTCTAGACAAAAAATTAACAAGTGAATGCTAGATCAAATGGATTTAAATAAAGTGCTAGATCAAATGGATTTAATAGATATCTACAGAGAATTACTCCCCAAAACTGCAGAATTCACATTCTTCTCGAGTGCACATGGGACATTCTCAAAGATAGACCACATGTTAGGACACAAACTAAGTCTCTACAAGTTCAAGAAGATTAAAATCATATAGCCCTAGCCGGTTTGGCTCAGCAGTTAGAGTGTCAGCCTGCGGTCCAGAGAGACCCAGGTTCGGTTCCCGCTAAGGGCATGTACCTCGGTTGCAGTTTGTCCCCGGCCCTGGTTGGGTTGTGCGGGTGGCAGCCACTTGATGTGTCCCTTTCACATCGATGTTTCTCTCTCTCTCTCTCTCCCTCCCACTCTATCTGAACAAAATATCGAGAAAAAAAAAGAAATCATATAAAGCATCTCTTGGATCACAATGGAATGCAACTAGAAATCAACTGCAACAAGAACATGCAAAGACATTTGAATACATGGAGGCTAAATAGCATGTTATTGAACAATGAATAGGTTACCATGGAGATAAAGGAAGAAATTAAAAACTTCCTGGAAACCAATGAAAATGAACAAACAACAACACAAAAATCTATGGAATACAGCACAAGCAGTTCTGAGAGGGAAGTTCATAGCACTACAGGCCTACCTCAAGAAGCAAGAAAAAATTTCTAACAGAATATGTATCTAACCTCTCAAATTAAAGAACTAGAAAGCAAACAAAAAGAAAACCCCAGAGCAAGTAGAAAGAAGGAAACAGTAAAAATCAAATGACATGGAGACCAAAAAAAACAATTCAAAGGATCAATGAAACAAAGAGCTAGTTCTTTGAATAGATAAACAAGATTGATGGACCCTTAGCTAGACTCACCAAGAAACAAAGAGAGATAACCCAAATACACAAAATCAAAAATGAAAGAGGAGATATAATAACTGATACCACAGAAATACAACAGATTGTTAACAAATATTATGAACAATTATACGGCAACAAATTTGAAAATCTAAGCGAAATGGATCGATTTCTAGAAACACATAGTCTTCGAAAACTAAACCGGAAAGAGATAGAAAACTTGAACAGACCAATAACAACAGAAGAAATTGAAAATGTAATCAAGACTCTCCTAGCAAACAAAAGCCCAGGCCGGGATGGGTTCACGGGGGAGTTTTACCCAATATTCAAAGAAGAACTAATACCCATTCTCCTCAAACTATTTCAAAAAATTCAAGAGGAAGGAAGACTTCCAAACTCGTTTTATGAGGCCAGCATATTTCTAATTCCAAAACCAGAAAAAGACACTACAAAGAAAGAAAACTACAGACCAATATCCCTGAGGAATATAGATGCCAAAATCCTGAACAAAATACTAGCAAATCAGATCCAGCAATACATCAAAAAATTATTTACCATAACCAAGTGGGATTCATCTCAGGGATGCAAGTCTGGTACAATATTTGCAAATCAATAAATGTAATACACCACATAAACAAAATGAAAGATAAAAATCATATGATCATATCAATAGATGCTGAAAAAGCATTTCACAAAATCTAACACCCATTTCTGATAAAAATGCTCTACAATGTGGGACTAGAGGGATCATATCTCAACATAATAAAGTCCATATATGAAAGACCTACAGCCAACATCATACTCAATGGGCAAAAAAAAAAGCATTTTCCTTAAGAACAAGAATAAGGCAAGGATGCCCAATTTTGCCACTCTTATTTAACATAGTACTGGAAGTCTTAGCTACAGAAATCAGACAGGAGAAAAAAATAAAAGGGATCCAAATGGGAAAGGAGGAAGTGAAACTGTCATTATTCGCAAATGACATGATACTATACATAGAAAACCCCAAACTCCATCAAAAATTTACTATACTTAATAAATGAATTTGGCAAAGTAGCAGGATTCAAATTAACGTCAAGAAATCGATGGCATTCTTGATACCAATGATGAACTCACAGAAAGAGAAAGTGAAAAAAAATCCCATTTACCATCACAGCAAAAAAATTAAGATACTTAGGAATAATTTTAACCAAAGAAATAAAGGACCTATTCGCAGAAAACTATAGGTCATTGAAAAAGAAATAGAGGAAGATATAAGAAAGTGGAAGCACATTCCTTGTTCATGAATCAAAAGAATCAACATCATTAAAATGTCCATACTACCCAAAGCAATCTATAGATTCAATGCAATCCCCATCAAAATACCAATGACATACTTCACATAGCTAGAACAAATACTTCAAAAGTTCATATGGAACCAAAAAAGACCTCGAATAGCCACAGCAATTTTGAAAAAGAAGAACAAAGTTGGAGGGAACACATTAATAGATTTCAGGTTATACTACAAAGCCACTGTAATCAAAACAGCCTGGTACTGGCACAAGAACAGACATATAGACCAGTGGAACAGAACAGAGAACCCAGAAATGGACCCATGGCAATATGCTCAATTAATATTTGACAAAGGGGGCAAGAGCATACAGTGGAGTAAAGACAGCCTCTTTAATAAATGGTGTTGGGAATATTAGTCAGCTACATGCCAAAAAAATGAAACTAGACCATCAACTTACACCATCCACAAGAATAAACTCAAAATGGATAAAAGACTTAAATGTGACTCATGAATCCATAAAAATCCTAGAAGAAACTGTAGGCAACAAAATTTCAGACATCATACGCAACAGAATTTTCACTGATACATCACCTAAGGCAACAGAAACAAAGGAGAAAATGAACACATGGGACTGCATCAAACTCAAAAGCTTCTGCACAGCAAAAGATACAATCATCAAAATGGAAAGGCTACCCACTCTATGGGTGAACATAATTGCCAATGATTTATCACATAATGGGTTTATTTCCAACATATATAGAGTGCTCATACAACTCCCCAAAAGGAAGACAAAGAACCCAATAAAAAAATGGGCAGAGGAACTAAATAGACACCTCTCCAAACAGGACATACAAATGGCTAAGAGACATATGAAGAAATGCTCTACATCACTAATCATCAGAGAGATGCAACTTGAAACAACAATGAGGTATCACTTCACACCTGTCAGAATGGCCGCCATCAACAAATCATCAAACAACAAGTGTTGATGAGGGTGTGGAGAAAACTGGACTCTACTACACTGCTGGTGGAAATGCAGACTGGTGCAGCCACTATGGAAAACAATATGGTGTTACGTCAAAAAATTAAAAATTGAACTTCCATTTGACCCAGTGATCCCACTTTTAGGAATATACGCTAAGAAGCCTGAAACACCAATCAGAAAGAATATATGTACCCCCATGTTCATAGCAGCACTATTTACAATAGCTAAGATCTGGAAGCAGCCCAAGTGTCCATCAGTAGACTAATGGATAAAAAAGCAGTGGTACATATACACAATGGAGTACTATGCAGCTGTGAGAAAGAAAGATCTCTTATCCTTTGAGATGACATGGAAGAGCCTGTAAAGTATTATCCTAATCAAAACAAGCCAAGCAGAGAAAGACAAATATCACATGATCTCACTTATTTGTGGAATATAACAAACATAACAGTCTGAGGAACGAGGTAGTCCTAGAGACATGGAAGTGGGGTATAGACTGACAATCCCCTGAAGAGGGGGTTGGGGGAGAGTTAAACCACAGAACTTATATGCATGTATGTATGAATAATGCACATAGACAACAAAGTGGGGACAGGGTGGGGAGGGATGGGAAGGGGGAATCAGTGGGTGAAAAAGGGGAAACATCTGTAACAAAAATAAATTAATTAATTTAAAAAATAATAAAAATAATAATAAAAATAAAGAATAGATGTCTTAAAGAAGAAAACCAAGAAGAGTACAGAACAAATGCAAACTATAATTCAAGAAAGTATCCCTGAAATAAAAGAGATTTAAAATTACTTGTTGAAATATCACAATACATACCTAAGACTATTAAATGAGTATGACTGATACCAAGAATTATTTTTCTTTAATCCTCACCTAAGAATATGTTTTTATTGATTGTTTTTAGAGAGAGAGGAACATCATTTGTTGTCTCCCATTTGTACCCCAACTGGGGATCACACCTGAACCTAGATATGTACAGTGACTGGGAATCAAACACGCAACCTTTTGGTATACAGAATGATGCTCCAACCAACTGAACCATCCAGCCATGGGAACAACAAAAATTATTTTAGTGGTATTAGTAAAGTTTGAAAAGAAAAATATTCCTTGGCATCTATACAAAGAATATGAAGATAATAAAACCAGTTAATTATTTTTGACAGTAACACTTTATGACAGAAAAAAATGGAGTGATATATTTAAGATTTTCAAGGAAAGAAAATGTGACCCAAGGATTTTATATCTAATAAAGCTAATCTTGATATACTAAGGGTGAAAATGGATATCAACACACAAAGGCTCAGAGAAAGGTGTTTCCAAGAGGCCTAGGGAATCTACTAAAAAACATGCTTCAGATACAAAATGTGTAGAGAATCATTGACATGACAGTATTAAATACATACATATATATAATTATGTAGTTTATATATTTAATGTTTGCTTATAAATATATATCTTTTGAAATATAAAAGTTAAAATGGATAAATTACAGTATGCAAATTATTATATGAGCTAACAAGTGGACATAAATCATTTAAAAATGGGGAAGGATGGGTATAACTTAGGAAAAAAAGTTTATGTGTTTTTGGTCACTGGTAGATTATTATTAAAATAACAATGGGAGACCTGGCTAGTTTGGCTCAGTGGTTAGAGCATCAGCCTGAGGTCCGGAGAGACCCGGGTTCAGTTCCCACTAAGGGCACGTACCTTAGTTGCAGTTTGTCCCCGGCCCTGGTTGGTTGTGTGGGTGGCAACCACTTGATGTGTCCCTTTCACATTGATGTTTCTCTCTCTCTCTCTGTTCCTCTCGCGCTCCCACAAAAAATTGAAAAATGTCCTCGGGTGAGGATGATGATAAAATAAATAAAATAAAATAACAATGGCATGTTTCACAGGTCTAGAACAAATATTCCAACATTTTAAATGAAACCATAAAAGACCCCTAATAGCCTTAGCGATCTTGAGAAAGAAAAGCAAATAGAATTATTATTTTGAAACCACTATAATGTTGGTAAAGCAGATAAATAATTATGAAAAATTCTAATTCAAACATCCATTGTGATCTTGTGAATGAGGATTCTCAATGTGGAATAATAAAGGTACAGATGTAATATAGAAGTTATAAAATCCCCATTGTCCTCAATTGGTAATTTCAATATGAATTCAGAAAATATTAAGATGATAAATAGATAACAGAGGGTTAGAGAGATGACAGGTAGTTAGAAGACAGATAGATGATAAGAAGGTAGAGGATGAATGGATGGATGGATGGATAGATAGATAGATAGATAGATAGATAGTCAACTTGTCCTGGAGACAGTAACCAATCCAATAAAAATGAACATCCCTAGTGCCCAGATTTGGTTTCTAAATCTTCCAAGAATTAAAGTGGCATAAAGACAATTTAGATACAACAGAACAGAGAGTTTGCCTCCAGCAGAGGACCCTAAAGGAAATTCTAAAAGTGAAAATGACAGAAAATGATCCCTAACGAGTTAAAGATAGAATTAAAAGCAGAGAATTGGATAAATATTTTGTTGAGTTTAAAATCCACATATTGACCCACTAAAAAACTACTAGATCTAATAAATGAATTCAGCAGAATAGGATACAAAATTAATATTCAAAAATAGATGGAATTTTTATATACCAGTAATAAACTATCAGTAAGAGAAACTAAGAAAATTCCATTTACAAAAATAAAAAAATAAGGTCCCTAGATATAAATTTTTTTTTTTTTATCCTTACCCAAGGACACTTTTCCATTTTTTGTACAGATAGAGTGGGAGGGAGAGAGAGGAAGAGAGAGAGATAGAAACATCGACATGAAGGGACACATCGAGTGGCTGCCACCCGCACGACCAACCAGGGCCAGGGACAAACTGCAACCGAAGTATGCGCCCTTAGCAGGAACCGAACCCGGGTCTCTCTGGACCACAGGCCGACGCTCCAACCGCCGAGCCAAACCGGCCAGGGCTCTAGATA
The DNA here is from genome assembly GCF_014108415.1 of Molossus molossus. Taxonomy (NCBI): domain Eukaryota; kingdom Metazoa; phylum Chordata; class Mammalia; order Chiroptera; family Molossidae; genus Molossus; species Molossus molossus. Next base: position 69,975,249 of record NW_023425352.1, read on the forward strand.
TAAATTTAACCAAGGAGGTAAAAGACCTGTACTTGGAAAATAGGACATTGAAGTAAGAAATTTAGAAAAATACAAATAAGTGGAAGCATATACCATGTTCATGGATAGGAATAATTAACATCATTAAAATGTACATACTACCCAAACAATTTATAGCTTCAATGCAATACCTATTAAAATAACGGCATATTTCAAAGATCTAGAATAAATATTCCAAAATTTTAAAGGAAACCAAAAAATATCCCAAATAGTCTCAATGATCTTGAGAAAGAACAACAAAGGTGGAGGTATCATGATACCTGATATCAAACTATACTACAAAGCCATTATAATCAAAACAGCCTGGTACTGGTATACAAATAGGCATATAAATCAATGGAACAGAACAGAGACCCCAGACATCAACCCATGTCTTTATTGTCAGTTAATATTTGACAATTGAATCAAAAGTGTACAATGGAATAAAGACAGTATCTTCAATAAATGATGTCCAGAAAATTGGACAGATACATGCAAAAAAAATGAAACTAGACCACCAGCTTACACAACAGACAAGAATAAACTCAAAATGGGTAAAAGACTTAAATGTAACCCATGAAACCACAAAAACCCTAGAAGAAAACCTAGGCAGTAAAATCTCAGATATCTCTTGTAGCAATATCCTTGCCAATATATTTCCTCGGGTAAGGAAAACAAAGGAAAAAATAAACAAATGGGACTATATCAAACTGAATTCCATATGGCAAAAGAAACCATTAACAAAATGAAAAGTGAACCCACTGGTCCAGTGGTTAGAGAGTTGGCCTACTTACCAAAGGGTCTTGGTTTAATTCCCAGTCAAGGGCATGTACCTGGGTTGCAGGTTCAATTCCAGGCCCTGGTCAAGGCACATTCAGGAGGCAACCAATCGATGTGTGTTTCTCACATCGATATTTCTCTCTTTCTCTTCCCCCCACTTTCTCTAAAAATCAGTGAAGAAAGTATCCTTGGATGAGGATTAACAACAAAAAAGTGAACCCACTGTATGGGAGAATGTATTTGCCAGTGATATATCTGAAAAGGGGTTAATTTTCCAAATATATAAAGAACCTATACAACTCAACACCAGGAATATAAACAACCCAGTTGAAAAATGGGCAAAGGACCTGAATAGACACTTCTCCAAAGAGGACATACAGATGGCCAATAGCTGGTTTCACAGGAAAAATGTTAAAACACACATAAATGCTGAAATTTGCAAATAGATGACAAACTGGCTTCACCACAGGCTGTAGGAAGAAGTAACGGTCCCTTCGCTGGGCAGAACTGACTTGCGTATCTACAGACAGGAATCGGGCGTTGCCACCCGTTATCCACAATCACAGTCATGAAACAGCTCAGAGTCTGTGAACGGCAGAGTTCCCACGAAATCCGAAAACCGACAGTGAGAAAATGCCTTGTTTTCCGGGAAGCATACCCAGTAGCCCGTTGGTGCCTTTCAAAGCCTCACACAAAGTCCTCACCAGGCGGCTGTACTCGCGGACTGCGGAGTCAGTTTGACATTACAAACCAGTGAATGTAATTAAACTAATGGATTACAGAAGAAAACCCCGCGGATAGCTCCATGGATCCAGAAAATAATTCTGATAAAACTGAGTATCCTCTCTCGATTTGGAAAAAGGAAGTTCTTAACAAGCTGGGAGTAGAAGCGGATCCCCTGAATCCGCGAGCGGGTGGGCACAGCAGGCGTTCAGCGCGAGTGTTTAATAGTGAGGCAGCTCCCTGTGCAAGGCAAGTGCTGTCCTGTGTTCTGCAAGCTGGGTGGCAGCAGAGGGGGCCTTCGCCCAGCAGGCTTGGGTAGCAGCCCAAGGCGACGACCCCGTGTCCCTGCTTCAGGGGGTCAGCTTCCTCGCTGGGCCATTCTTACCCTTTTTCTCCGATGTGGGCAGAGCAGATGTAAGAAGTTTGTGCCAGGTGCTTTGTGCCCAGGATCACCACTGAGATGCTAGCGATCCGGAAACACTGCCTCAAACTCAGTGTAGATAAAAAACACCGCCCACGCGGGAGGGAAACGCGTCTGAGCGGCCTGTTCCTCGCGGGAAATACCTGCGGAGCGCAGGGCTCTGGGGGCAGGTGCCTGTTCACAGGGTCAGCGCGGGAAGCGGGAGGTGAGTGGGAGGTGACAGCTGTCTAATGGTGGTCCCCTTGGGGTCCCAGCGGGTCTGTCGCTGAGGGCGAGGAAATGGTGGGGCCCCAGAGCTGAGTGGCACCCACTACATGCTGCGGCATTTGGGCCCGTGGCCACCCCCAAGGTCTCAGGTCAGGCTCTGCGGGGAGAGTCCTGGGTGAGGTGAGAGACGGCCACGGCTCCTGGCAGAGAGGAGGGGTCTGTGAGGGGGCCTGCGCTCCCGGGGCCCTAGACCTTCAGGAGAGTGTGTGGAGTTGAGGGTGAGAAGATGGCATGCCACACGGGAAAGGAAACCAAACTGGTGCGGTGAGGGCGCACAGCCTGAGAACCCCGTTGTTGGGCTCCGTCTGTTTTCCGAGGGAGAGGGCCCAGCCCCTCAGGGAGCGTGAGGCCAGCACTGGCTCTGCGTGGGCCAGAGGGGTCCCTGGGCAGGGAGTGTGGGAGCCCCGGCCGGGCCTGGGAGCAAGGAGGAACCAGGGCGCAGCCGAGGCCGCGGGTGAACAGATCTGGGCGGAGGAGGGTTGGCTGTCATCTGGCTCCTGTGACTTCTGCTCCTGGCAGGCCACACGATGCCCTTCTAGAGCGCTCTCCTTTTGCTCTCCCTCACGCCCCCTGGGGCTCACACCCACGTCCACGGACTGCACGCAGGTTTCTGCTCCTGCGCTCCTCCACCCTCCCCTCCCGGCCGGGCTCCTGAGCAGGGCGGAGGGCGGAGGGCGGAGGGCGGAGGGCGCAGCGTCACAGCCCACTCACGGCCGCTTCGGGCAACCTAAGATCTGTGCAAATCACACACACACTCCTACAGTGAGCGTGCCGCCGGGACAGCACACGTACAGCGTGTCATTACGGATGGCTTTCCTGTGAGCTCTGCTAGCTCACCTGGCTTACCGCTGTCCTGTCACTACTGCCAAGCAGGACACCTGTGCAGAGTAGGTCCTCAGTGGAGAGTAAACCAAGACCTCGGGATCACTTCCCTGTCACCTGCTGTCAATATTTTGGAGTATCATTCATACCATAGACATTGGTTATGACACGAGCATATTATCCGTAAATGCTAAGGCGTGTTCTGCAGAACTCTCTTATGAGAGTCAATAAGAGAAGCGTTCTTTGACCGAAGAAGTCTGGAGTATGATTCCCAGAGACACCCCACATCCCCGCTGAGAGCTCCCTGTGCCATCAGCAGCTGAAGGACCCGAAGGAGAACCTGCGTGTGTGAAACGTCACCCTCTCAGCCTCCGCTGGGAAGTCACGACTGTAGGAAGAAGGATGAGAGCCTTCAATACCTGAAAGTAACAGCAGGTTGGCTTTTATCTCCTTAGTGGGCAGAGAAAGTCCCTTAGGTCGAGCGGAGTCCATGCTCCGAAATGACTTTTCCAAGGTAAGTGGATGGGTGTGAGATGCCTGGTTGCCAGCGTATCTGAGCAAGCGCTGTGGGCATGACCCACTGGCCGCCTCCGAAGTTCAGCGTCCTTGTTTGTGGAACCGCGATCTTCATCTGGTGAGTTTCCCTCCGTCGCCGGTTCCGTTTCCCTAGGTCTCTGGCCTCCACGGCCGTTCCTTTCCCCGCAACGCAGCCCGTCTGTCCGCGGCCGCTGCCGGACGCTGGGGTCGCTTCGGGGGCAGCGGGCAGCCTGAACCTCACCCCGTCACCCAAACGAGTTCTCGTCGACAGCCGCCTCCCTCCGTGCGGCCCCTGCTCCTTGGGATCAAGAAGCTCACGTTTCTGAATGAGTGAACGAAGGTCAGAATTTATTTTTATGGTGCATCTCCAAAGGGTTTTGGCAAAACAGCTGCCTGAAATACTTTGCTTTCAGAGAAACCAAGTGCCCCGTAGGGCCAAGCTGAAGTATTGTCACAAAGGGCCCTCAGGAGCTCTCCGTCTTCTGGAACGATAGGGACACATGGGATTTTCATTGCGCAGTGCCGACCAGAGCAGTTCGGAGGGGACTTGCTGGATGGAGTGGCCCCACCGGCCACATTCCCCCCAGGCCTCCTTCCAGAGATGCTGACTAGTAGCAACAAGTTTACAGTCCCCGTTCGGACTCCTGTGGCTGTGTGTCTGCGGTGTCATTGGAACGCTCTGGTAAACTAACCCTTCCTCAGTTTGGAGTTTCTGCCAGTAACAGCTAAACCCAAGATGACTGGTTAACAATAAAATGAGCCACAGTGCTTGTCAGCACCAGACTTCTGCTCTCAGTGTGTAAATGCTCAGGTGTGTGAGGCTCCGCCCTGGGTGGCCCAGGTGCTGGGAGGGGCTGGCAGTGACTCAGAGCCCTGCCATCCCTGCAGGGACCACTCACCACTGAGAGCCATCCGGGCACGAACCCAAGGGGATGAGGAGAACTTATCCAGGGGCCTCTCCTCTCCAAAACACCACCCTCACCTGAGGAAAACACCGCGATCCACGAGTGTATTGTGACAATTCCCTGACACCCACGCCTCATGTCGTTTACCGAAAGTGCACTTTGCTTCCCGGCACTTCCACACGTTGACGGTGGGGGGCAACCCTGCGTCCAGCGGTCTGCGGGTGCCGGCTCCACGGGCCGAGCGGTGGTGAGCAGTTTCGAGCAGCAAAGAAGTTGTAAAATTACGGTGTGCACAGTGGCGTGTTCATAGAGATGCTGCTGCTGCACTTGACAGACGGCAGTTCCGCACAGGCACAAGTGCTGTGAGCTCTGGGTGATGCTTTGCGCGGTGACTGGGCAGCTAGCGGCCTGGTCTCTGGGCCTGGACTACTCTGGTTAACCCTGGTCACACGCGTTCCCAGCTCTGCCGATGCGTCCTGCATGTCAGCGCGGTGTCCCGGCGCCAGGAGCCCCGGGCAGCAGAGCGGGCTGCCCCCCGCTGGTGCTGCTTGGACGCCCGTCGCTCTCACCGTCTGTCAGGGAGAGCCTGCCAGCCTCCTGGGCCTGAAGGTCACCCGCCGCTCTGGTTCTCTTCCCCCCCTGGCGCTGGCCTGGCTCCCCCTCGGGGCTCAGGGTTCCCTGCTGGGCGGGGGTGAGGGAGCGTGAGGGTGATGTGTGTGGCCATTTACGTTCTCCTGCGGAGTCCTTTCTGCCGTCCTCTGGAGCTGAACACGAGCCTCCTGTGAGCAGAACATGGGTCAGCCTTCCCGTGCGCACCCGCCACCCCCAGCGGCACAGGCCCCAGAGCCCCCGCCCAGCACCGAGGTCTGCTCAGGCGGCTCCTACGGCCCTGTCACGGGAAGTGGGCCTGCAGCCAGTTCTCACCCCTTCCGGACTGACCCAGGGTCACAGGAGGGGACAGGCGTCTGCAGGGAGCTGGGCGCGTGGGGAATGAGGACGGCCTGGCCTAGGCCCTCCAGAACCACCTCTAAATGGTCCCCTTCTTCTCAGCCCTGCCCCATCCTCCCACATCCCCCCACAACCTACCCACATCCAGTGGACGTGGGAGAGCTGGCAAAGTCCCCTTTGAGGCCACTGGGTGAGCCTCTGGGACAGACAGGTCCCTGTCACCCTGGGCCCAGGCAGCCAGGGGAGCCAGGTGGCAGGGGTCTGAGACCAGGAGCGGAGGCCCGCAGGGCTTCCAACTTGGGAGGCCACTGGCTCAAGCCTAAGAATCAGCGGGGGACGAGCCCGTGCTCCGAGGCTGTCCGGTGGATCGGCACCTCTTGTGGCGACTGGGCCAGCAGGCCAGCAGCTCAAAGGGCTTGGAGGCAGGTCTGGCACGGGGGGGCGGGGGGTCTCAGCCTGGGGGGTGTGGAGGAGGCTGGGCCCCGCCGCCTGTCACAGACCCTCTGGAGCGGGGCGCCCCGGCACTCAGCAGACTGTAAGTCACGGTGCTGCGCTGTCGGCTGGGACCTCTCCACAGCTGGAGGCGTTTTCTTTCTTCCCCTCAAACTTAACACATCGTAAAACACAGCCCTTTGGGAAGGAGAACAGCTAGGAGGTGTTTTCGCCTCTGAGGCCCTGTTCTGGGAGCTCGGAAGATGAGGTTTGAGTCCAGTGTGTTCTCCCTGCGGTCAGGCCCAGCGGCCAGCACGACAGCAGCCGCTCCTGCGGGTCGCCGGGCTCCTGCTGGTCGCCGGGCTCCTGCGGCCAGACACAGAGCTCAAGGCCCTGGTTTCTTCTCCGGGGCTGGGGTTGGTGGCACGTGGACTCCGCCAGCAGTGTCCGCCCTGGAATGCGGTCCTGACTGTCCTCATCCCGTTCAGTCTGTCGGCACCTGTACCGGCTCAGGTGTGCAGCGTGATGCAGGGCCTGGCCATGACCGCATGGGCGTCCCAAACCTGTGTCCGAGCCTGGGTGCCCAGAACACTCCCAGGAGCTCTTTTCCAAGGCAGAACTTCCGGGTGCGAGAGGGCAGTGGTCTCCGAAGACGGCGACCGTCGATCCCTCTCCTGCCCCTTCATTTCTGCTGCCGTCAGAGTCTCTTCCACCCCACAGCCTGCACCCGGGGATCGCTGATGCACCTTGGCCAATAAAAGCCCATCCCACGAACTACACCCGGGGATCCCTGATGCACCTTGGCCAATAAAAGCCCATCCCACGGCCTGCACCCGGGGATCCCTGATGCACCTTGGCCAATAAAAGCCCATCCCACGGCCTGCACCCGGGGATCCCTGATGCACCTTGGCCAATAAAAGCCCATCCCACGAACTGCACCCGGGGATCCCTGATGCACCTTGGCCAATAAAAGCCCACCCCACGGCCTGCACTCGGGGATCCCTGACGCTTCTTGACCCGCAAAATGTGGGTAGAGACAATTCTAAGCCAACCCTGGGTCTGGCCCTTAAGAAGGCTGACAGCTTCCGCTTTTTCTGGGGAAGCCAGCGTCAAGCTATGAAGGAGCTGGGCTGGGCCAATTAGCACTTAGAAGCCATGTGAAGAAAGGGGCCACCTGGAGCACCCCGCTGTGAAACAGGGAAGACACAGGCTGTCAGGACTGGAGGGGTGCGCAGCCCACAGCTGGCACTGCTGGGCTGGTGGTCACTCCCTTTCTTCTCCTCACTCTCTTGCCGCCCAATTGTGGAGAAGGCAGCTTCGCTCCTGGGAGCTGAGGCGGGGTGAACCTGACCAGTAACGCTCCGCTGCTGCGTGCTGGGGCTCAGCCTCTGTTCCAGCTCTTGCAGGACAGGTCAGACAGAGCGTCCACAGGCCACTTCATTTATTTATTTTTTTCTTATTGATTTTAGAGAGAGAGGAAGAGATAGAAACATCGATGAGAAAGAACATCAACTGACCACCTCCTGCATGCCCCCCACTGGGGATCGGGCCCACAACCTGGGCATGGACCCTGACCGGGAATCGAACTGGTGACCTCTTGGTGCGGGGGTCGATGTTCAACCGCTGAGCCACACCGGCTGGGCTGATATGCTACTTCAAATGGACTTGGCTGGCAAGTGCCACAGTGTGACAATCGCCTCTGACCCTTCACCAAGCTGTGCTTAGGTGTCTGAGTGAGCAGCATGTCCATGTCCAAGCATGAAGGTGATGATCTGAAAGCTTAGGACCCGCCCCAAGGCGGCGAGGGAGCCCGCGGGGTCTCAGGGTGCACACTCCCAGCCCGTGGAGGAGAAACCGCACTGAAACCTGTTAGAAACAGCGAGTGGGATTGTACCGGAGCTCCTGCAGTCAGGAAGACAGACTTCCCTGTAGAACTGAGCTCAACCCCCACCGTGGGAAAGAGAGCTGCGGTTTCTCGCCAAACGGCACAGTGAGCGCCAGTGGACAGGACATTAGTGAGGGAACCCCAGTCGATATCAGGTGGGTGGGATGAGAAGGTTGGTTAAATATAAAGGCGGGGTCAGCGGCGGAAGGCAAGGCCTAGGCAAGAAGAGAGTCAAAGGAGCCTTCACCTGACCGGGAGGAAGTCTGCCAAGCCGACTTCTCTCACCAGGTCAAGATTTCCCAGGAGGAGTTTTGTAAACTTTCGTTCATTGATTCATTGACTCATTCATTCATTTATTCATTCCCTACTTCCTTTTTCTCGTTCTGCTTTTCACTCCGTGAACATGACTAGCATTGCCTCGGTGTCAAGGGCACCCTAACAAGCAGCGCGGGCCGGGCACGTGGTGCTCAGACTCAGGCCGTGGGCAGGTGCTCCCTGAAGGGCCTCCAGAGACTGCTTGAGAAGTGAGAGGCATGGAAGGAAGCAGCCAGGGCGCACGCGCCGGGGAGCGGCCTGTTCTCAGGGTCCAGGGTCCGAGCGCAGGACGTCCGCGCTGCCGTCTGCAGGATGAGTGACAGCGACGTGGCTGCGGGTGCCGCCGGCTCCCCACGGAGGAGGAGGAGGAGACCTGGCAGCTGCAGGTCTGCACCTGGAAGAGAACCGGGCGCGTGGGTGAGCGTGGAGGGCAAGAGCGAGGGCGAGGGCCGAGCCGCGGGCTCCTGGGGAAGGGGAGGCAGGGCCGGCTGCTCGGAGTGAGAGGGAGCTTTCAGCGGAAAGGAGCTTAGAGACGGTCATCTTGTGGCAGCGGAGCAAGCTAACAGGACGAGCGTGGTGCGTGTGGGAGGAAGGACACCAGATGGGAGAAATGGACTCGTGGTGGGGTTCATGCGCGGTGTTGCCTTGCGCCCTGTGCCGCTCAGCTCTGTGTGTTTCCTAGTAAGATGCGCCTCAGGCTTCATGCACAGGGTTCTGAGTCCCTGCACGTGGACGTGGCCATGTGTATTCGGCTTTATAGATGCCAGGTTTTACAATATGTTATGTATGAGGTTTACATATGAAGCCGGTATTGTGAGGAAAGGGACAGAGGTGAGGAACGGGGACAAACCGGCTGACGGGCGTGGCTGGGGGCGAGGGGGAAGGGCCGGCAGAGCGTGTGTCCCTGGGGTGACCGGAGCGAAGGAGCAGGTGGGACACATTAGCTGCTCTGCACATAGGGCACCTTGACTGCAGCTCGTGGGGCAGGTGACGTGCAGCTGCTGGACACGCGGGGTGCTGCCCCCGCCCGCTCAGCCCGCAGCCCCCGACAGCATTTCTCTTACACTGAAGTGGTTTCTTAAAGCCACCAGACCCAGGAGTCTGAGGGGAAAAGGCCAAGTAAGCTGAAAAAAGAAAAGAACAAAGAAAACAAACAAACAACCCCACCCCCTAAAAATACAGCCTTCTAAACTCTCCTATTCTCCCCCGGGAGGATTGTCATGAAAGGTTCCTTGGTCTCTAAAGCCGTGGGAAGTGCTGCAGTTTGGCAAAACTGTCACTGTGTGCACCCCAGAGTCACCCTTGCTTATTCTGCATTGTGCCTGTTTACTGCCCCAGGAAGCCCGTGTTCCCTGTGCTTCATCAGGGGAACGGCAGCGGAGACATCACGGTTCCGAAGGCTCTCGTTTCAGCACGTCGCCAGGGAGCAGCACATCGGCACATTAACATACATACAGGACCCAGGGGTGCCGCAGAGACCAGTCTAGGCGCATCTGTGCTCAGCAGCGCGGCCGCCCCGCCCCCCAGGTGTACGGGATGCCCTCACAGACAGGGAGCTGTGCTTGGCTGCAGGCTGCTGAACAGGGGCTGGGAGGGGCTGTTAATTGCTGCCGGTCCCAGCCTGGGACAGGGGCTGAGATGAGTTCTGAGGAAACAGCATTTAATGGTGCCTTGGACAGAAGCTATCTTCCATAGGTGCACTTGGAGGAGAAAGAGTCCCAGGTGAAGGGAAGGAGGAGAGGAAGCACAGTAACAGGCAGGGAGCGGACTCCACTTGGGGAGCACGGGGATCCTGAGGTTAGGGTACAAACTCGGAATTGAGGTATGAGGTGTGTCAGTCAGCAGAGGGGGGGGGCTGGGGTGACCGTGTGCAGAGCCGCGGTTCTCACGCAGGTGAGGAACACGCATCCGCAACTCTGACTCACCGAGGTGCTCGTTCTTCCCCGGGAGGGATGAGGGGTGAAAAGTCTCGTCAGTGACTCGGATAGATCCCTGTATTCACATGTCTGTTATTTTCTGTGTTCTGATGCTGTGGCATCTCGAGGCGTTGCTGCCCCTCCCAGGACTGGCCAACTCCTGAAGATCTTAAACAACTCACCCGAGTGTGCTTTGCGTATGCAAACCGACCACCCAGAGCCCACATCTCAACCACTTCCTTCATTAGCTGTGATGATCGGGGTCACTATCCGCCTGCCTTAATCACGCCTAGGCCAAGGACCAGACAATTAGGGGTCCCCTGTGCCCCAGAGCCGGCTAAAAGTGTTCACCTGGCCAGCCCTAAGCTTGACCGTCCTTCCTCCCGGTCTTCCCCATGGCAACCACGACAAGGGCCCACATCTCCCCTCTCCCCTGCCTCCTGGCCGAGCCGGGCGCTCCCTGGGCGGCTCGGCATGGCGGACTGTGCCTCCTGTTTCTGGGATCTGTGCGGGGAACAGCCTTCCTCCTCCATGACAGTCACATCCATGTCTCACATGAAAACAAATCTCAGGCACAGCCCCCAGACAGCAAACCAAAACAGTGCTGCTCGACGTCTGTGGCTCCACCTGGTCATTGATGGCACCGCTTTCGATCTCTGAAGTGCCCCAGTTCTCAAGGGCTGTTCCTCCCCATTGAGAATCACAGGGGAAATGCAGCCAGAGAGGAAGGTCAAGGGCAGACGCCTCGAGATCTCTGGGAAGAAAACCGTGGGCGGACATGAGGAGGCAGAGCCTGCACCTGTCACCTCAGGGAAACTGGTGGGAGGTCATCGCAGGACACGTTGTGGGGACGGGGGGGAGTATGGACCATGCAGGGACCATTGCCCCAACTCCTCGCGGGTGCGGAGGGCTGGGACAGCGTGTCCAGGGCTGGGACAGCGTGTCCGGGGCTGAGGGTGGCTGCAGGGCAAGACGTGACATGGTGACCACAGTCCACTACGCAGCTTCGTCATCACAAAGGGAGCAGGGACGGAGATGGGACAGGCATCTGCAAGGCCCGAGGCAGCGGACATGTTTTACGTTAAGTGGGTAAACTCAGTTTTCATGAGTTTTGTGGAGGAAGAGACATTACAGGACATAACACACAACGGGAAGGCAGAGTCTCTGGAAAAAAGGTGTTTGGAAAACTGAACCACATACAGATGAGTGAAATTGGGCCCTATTTTATACCGCATGCGAACATCAACTCAACGAGGGCTACAGACTTCAATGTAACATTAAAACTGTAAAACTCCACAAAGAAAACACGGTGGGAAGGTTTCTTGACATTGGTCTTGGGAATGACTTCTTGAATTTGACGCCAAAAGTACAGGCAACAAAATAAAAAATAGACCAGTGAGACTGAGCGAACAAAGAGAAGGAACCTGCAAACGGCAGCATGAAAGGGCATCCTACGGGGCGGGAGAGGACGCGAACCGTCTATCTGAGAAGGGGCCAATGTCCCAAACATAAGAATCTCCTACAACGCAATAGCAGAAAATAAAATAACCCGATTAGAAAACTGGCCAAGAACTTGAAGAGGCATTTCTCCAAAGCAGACACACATGGCCACCAGGTATGTAAGAGATGATCGGCGTTACTAACCATCAGAGTGATGACGATACAAACCACACTGAGAGATCACCTCACACCTATTTGACTATTATCAAAAACAAAGGATAACGGGTGTGGCTGAGGCTGCGGAGATGTGGGGATCCTTACACAGTGCTGGCAGGAATGTGCTGTAACTGTGAACAACAGCACGAAGGTGGCCCCAAAGAGTAAAAATAGGACCATATAACCCAATGAAATATAGTCCTGTAAGACTCCACCCAAGTGCCCGTCAGTAGACAAGTGGATGAAAAAGCTGTGGTACATGTACACAATGGAGTACTATGCAACTGTAAAACAAGAAGGATCTATTACCCTTTGAGACAACATGGAAGGACCTGGAGAGTATTATGTTAAGTGAAATAAGCCAGTCAGAGAAAGACAAGTATCACATGATCTCACTTATATATAGAATCTAATGAGCAAAATAAAATGACAAACAAAATAGATCCAGACGCGTGGAAGCATGGGACAGACACACTGACACATCTCAGAGGGAAGTGCTGGGGAGGGTGGGTGGGGTGGGGGGAACGGGCAAGAAAAGGTTAACCAGAGAACTTAAATGCATGTAAGCACAACCATGGACATGGACACAGTGCACTAGAGGCCTGGGGCGTGTGAGAGCAGGGTGAAGGGGGTCAATGGGGGGAAAGGAGGGGACACATCTGTAATACTTTCAACAATAAAAATAAATGTAAAAATAGAACTATATGATTCAGTAATCCTACTTCTAGATACATATCCAAAGGAATTGAAATCAGGAAATTAGCTCAGTTCCCGCTAAGGGCATGTACCTCGGTTGCGGTTTGTCCCTGGCCCTGGTTGGGTCATGCGGGTGGCATCCACTCGATGTGGCCCTTTCACGTTAATGTTTCTCTCTCTCTCCCTCCCGCTCTTTCTGAACAAAAAATGGAAAAATGTCCTTGGGTGAGGATTAAAAAAAAAAATGTGATATGAATTATTCAGCTTTAGAAAAGAAAAAAAAAATCCTGCAATTTGCATAAACATACATGAACCTAGAACATGATGCTAAGTGAAATAAGCCAGTCACAGAAGGACAAATACTGCATGAACCCAATTTAAATTGGGTTATTTAAATTGGGTTATCTAAAATAGTGAAACTTATACAAGCAGAGGATAGAACAGTGGTTGCCAGGGGTTGTGGGGGGTGGGGGGTAGGGATGGGGAATGTTTTTCTTTCTTTTTTTTTCTATCCTCACCCGAGGACACTTTTTCCATTTTTTTGTTCAGATAGAATGGGAGGGAGAGCGAGGAAGAGAGAGAGAGAGAGAGAGAGAGAGAGAGAGAGAGAGAGACATCGATGTGAAAGGGACACACTGAGTGGTTGCCACCCGCATGACCCAATCAGGGCTGGGGACAAACTGCAACCGAGGTACGTGCCCTTAGTGGGAACTGAACCCAGGTCTCTCTGGACCGCAGGCGGACGCTCTGACCGTTTTTCAATGGGTACAGCCTGTGTTATGCAGAATGAATAAGTTCTGGAGATCTGTTATGCAACCTATAGTTTACACATGACATTATACCCTGTGAACATCCGAAGAGCCAGATCCCACGTTCTCACACACCAGAAAAGGAAAGATGAAAAGGAACACAAGGAAATGTTTTTGGAAGTGATGCATATTTTTAGTGCCTGGGTGTCTTGGCTGTGGTGATAGTATCTCAGGTGTACGCATACGTCCAATTTCATCAAGAGTATAAATTAAACGTGTGTATGTTTTTTTAGATCAATTACACTGTAATAAAGCTAAAATTTAAAAGGAAGTTATAAGACAGGGAAATGGAAAGAGGTCAAGCAGGAATCAGGAAGGTGAGGGATCCAGGGCCCAGGGGGAAAACTTTGTCTTGAAAAGAGGAAGAATATTTCTTAGTAAAGACCCACTGGGGGAAGATAGATACATTCTGAGGAAAAGGGGAGAGAAGGTGAGAACGTCACTGTGGAATGAAATGTTCAATAAATTATGAAGTGCAGTCCTCTGCAGTGAGCTCAGGAAGTGGGGGCGGGGTGTGACCTTGGGGAGAGGGGTGGGATTCCGAGCAGCTGCTGGGAGCCTGCAGAGATGCCAGAGCGGGATGCAGATGGGCCCGCCGCAGCCTGGGGCCTGGGCGGTTCGCGGAGACGGCTGGCACGGGCCCAGGCGCGCGCTCCACGGCTCCCAGGGCGGCGCACGCTCCACGGCTCCCAGGGCGGCGCGCTCCACGGCTCCCACGGCGGCGCGCGCTCCACGGCTCCCACGGTGGCGCGCTCTCGACGGCTCCCACGGCGGCGCGCTCCACGGCTCCCACGGCGGCGCGCGCTCCACGGCTCCCACGGCGGCGCGCGCTCCACGGCTCCCACGGCAGCGTGGCCGCGAGGGCGAGGGGGGCCAGGTGGCCTCCTGGGTGAAGGTGCCTGACAGGCAGAAGCGGGGAATGTCAGGGGCCAGGGGTGTGGAGGTGCACTTGAATATAGGGTTCGAACTGATTGCAGGGCCTGCAGGCTGAGCAAACGGGTGTCTTTCTGGGGATGAAAAGGCGGGTCAGGAGACTGGGGAGGGGTGAGCTCGCAGGTGTGGTCAACAGGACATCAGAGGGCCCGGCTCGGAGCTGCAGAGACTCGCGAGTGGCGAAGAGACCCAGAGTGTCTATGCGTGTGACTGAAAGAGTAGAATCGGAGGTCACCGGAGGGCCTGGGAGGACCCTCCAGAAGAGCCCCGGCTTGGAGGTGGGTGGCCCGTCCTCACCCCAGCCGAGACAGTAACCGCAGCGGGCAGGGTCCAGGCGAGTGCCGGGGTCTGGGCCCGTCCTCTGAGAGGACAGCACTCGAGGAGAGTGTGGGTGACAGGAAGACGGGTGGGGTGGCGGTTGGTGGGGGGCACTGTTCTCCAGTGACGTGAGACCCCCACCGTGGGCAGACAGAGAAAGCAGGTGGCAGGTTCAGTTTCCTCTGAGGGCTCCACGTGTTGGTGCCAACTGACAGTCACGTGTGTGATGGGACCAGAGGAGCAGGAGTCATGGTAAGCTGTCCACAGGGTTCCTGAAAGGGGCTGGGGCGGCGGGGGACTAAGAACACAAGCCCGCGGGGGGCAGTCGGCGTGGAGCGCTGGGATCACTGAGGTCGCTGTGCCTGGGCTGGAGAAGGCGCGGGCTGCAGGGTTAAGACAGGAGGGCGGGAGGCTGCTGGGCAGATGGCATCTCGGGGGGCGTTGAGAGGCGTTGAGAGGCCAGGATGAGCCCGGAACGTGCAGAGGTTGGCTGTTCACGCGAATTTAGGTATTGACATCACGGAGGCGGACCAAGCGGTGGACTGGCCCGAGCCACGCAGCTCCCACAGCAGAGTTGACGATCCGGAACGTGTCACGCACCATGCGACCCTGGCGAGGCGGGAAACAGGGCGAGCTGCCCGCAGTGTGGGGGGATGGGAGAGCCATCGGGGACATGCTCCGGGAGTCGGGGAGGCGGTGTCAGCTGCTTCTGCCAACACGGCAGGACGGAGGCCAGGAACTAGCCCCTGGAAGGAAACGTCGGGGGACAACGGAGGGAGAGCGCAGATGGGACAAGACAGAGGCACGGGCTCGGGAGACTCCGGGCTAACGTTGGCCGGGAGATCCCAGGAGATCCCGGGAGATCCCAGGAGATCCCAGGAGAACAGAGGTGGGGCTGAGAAAGTCCTCCAAGAAATCACGGCCAAGGTGTCCCGAACAGGAAAATGGCTCGGACTAGAGCGGAAGGGGAGCACGCCGAAGCGGGGTGAGCCTGAATAGCTCGGTGGAGCGCACGTCGCAGGGACAGTCTGAAGCCGGAGACCCAACCGCTCGGGGAGCGAGCAGGATGCAGCGCACGCGGAGAGCAATCCGCGCGTGGCGGGTTCGCGTCGCACCCGCGGAGACCAGAGCGGACGGGCACACTTAAGTGCTGCGAGGAAAACAACACACAGAGTCTCATCTTCCAGTGCAAACATCGTTCAGAACTGGAGGGGAAATGAAGACCGTGCAGGCACAGTTCTGACGCAGGTCTAGGACGCACACAGAACTTTCAAAATCTGCTGCAAAAAGTTACCCAGTGAGAAAATGGGCCGAAGCCACGAAGCCACATTTCACGGAAGAGGATAAGCACAGAGCAGGTGTTCGCCATCGCTGCCCACGAGGGACGTGCACGTCACACCCCACGAGCACTGCAGTGAGTGGAGAAAGCCAATATCAAAAGGTGACACACCAGGTGATTTCATTTACCAAACACTCTCTAAATGACTGTTTTAGACAGAGAGCAGATCGGGGGTTGCTAGGAGTCAGTGCTGGGGACGGTGTGTGGGTGTGACTATAACTGGCTCTGTATTTGGGTTGTCATGGTGGGCATGTGCGTGTACCCAGTGTTAAAATGGCACACGGCTGTTGCGCACATTGTGTCAACATCCAGTCCCTCATTTTGATATCGTGCTAGAGGTAGACAAGACGAAACCACCGAGGAGCCAGGTGAAGGGGACATGAGACCTCTGTACTAACTGCAATTGTCTGCCAATATATAGATATATCAAAATAAAAAAGTGAAATCACTCATTCACTCAACCAACCAATCAAAGAAAAGTCCAAGAGAGAAAAGATTCCCTTTAAAGGAACAGCAGCATGACAGCAGACTTCCTACCAGCACAAGAGATGCTAGGAGCCAGTGGGGTAACACTTTCAAAATGCTGATGGAAACTAATTATTACTTGCCTTTCATATCATGCTAAACGGAGACGTGAAGTAAGCATACAAAGTTACAAAGCTACACAAACAAAGGCTGCAGAAGCTTCCCCGACAGGTGCTCAGGAGAGGAGCTAGGACCAAAACCTGCTGAGTCCTTGCACAGGTGGCACGGGACTCGAAAGCTAACCCTGCAAGCTGAAGTCCGGACAAGGTCTGAATGACCAGCGGGGCAGATGACAGTTGTTCAGTGACCTTCAAAATCTTTTGTTGTCAGTAAATAACAGTCTTACTGCTTGTCGTACATATACAAGCAAATGAGAAATCTAGCAGAACTAGAACAATATGATCTAAAGTATTAGAAGCACGAGGAATTGAAGTGGTGTGATTTTCTTGTAGGACACTCACAGAGAGTAGTTAGAAACAGTGCTTGCCTGTTCGAAGGCTGGTTAGTGCGCTATCACTTTCTTGTTTGTTTGTTTTTTTAGTTTAATTTCATTTTTATTGTTGACACTATTACAGGTGTCCCCCACTCCCCACCTCCACCTAGAGCTTGCCCTCCCCTTCCTTTGGCCATCCCCACACAAAGTTGCCTCTGCCCATGGGCTATATATATATATTCTTTGGCTAAGTCTTCACCTCCTTTCATCCAGTCTGCCCCACACCCCTCCCATCTGAGATATGGAAGTCCGTTCTGTGCCTCCTTGTCTCTGGTCCTATTTTGTTCGTAAGTTTATTTTGTTCATTAGAATCTACATATAAGTGATATCATGTGGTATTTGTCTTTCTCTGACTGGCTTATTTTGCTTAGAATAATCATCTCCAGGTTTATCCATGCTGTCACAAAAGGTAAGAGGTCCTTCCTTTTTATAGCTGCATAGTATTCCATTGTGTCAATGTACCACAGCTTTTTTATCCACTCATCTACTGATCGGCACTTGGGTTGTTTTCAGATCTTAGTTATTGTAAATAGTGCTGTTATGAACATGGGGGTACATATATTCTTTCTGATGATGTTTCAGTCTTCTTAGGGTATATTCCTAGAAGTGGGATCACTGGGTCAAATGGCAGTTCCGTTTTTAATTTTTTGAGGAAACTCCATACAGTTTTCCATGGTGGCTGCACCAGTCTGCATTCCCACCAGCAGTGTGCTAGAGTCCCCTTTTCTCCACACCCTCGCCACTTTTTGTTTCTTTACTGCATTTTTATCTTGTTTTTGGCTAATATACTGCCTTGTGATTATCCAATCAGTTATTTTTATAACCAGCTATTTCAATTCCTTTTAAAAATCTATAGTTTATAAAATGTCACTGAGAGACAAGGAAACAGCATGACTATACCCTTTGCCGTCCGGCAGGAATTGAATAATGGAAATGCAGGAGCAATTGCCACAGACCTTGACAGACGTCACATGGTCACTGATCATGATCTGTGTACTGAGAATTAGCAGTCAAGTCTGTATTTTTTTGCAACTCCTCACAGTTAATTTATCACGGTAACTTAAATTAGAACCATGCACTGGTGTTAGCTTACACCCAAGAAACACACAAGAAGATACATCATAGTAAAAATCTGAAAACGAAAGACCAAGAAAAATCTTGAAATCCACTCAAATCAGAACTGTGTGAAGTGGGGGCTGCCTGTAGCGTAACAGAATGAAACTAGCCTGGGCGGGACCCCTGGGATCCAGGGCACTAGGTGAGGATGGGATCTGTAACATAGGTCAGAAACCATGGTTAGCTTTCGATGATAAAAATTTAAAGTTATGGTTTATATAAGATAAAAAGCAAAACTAACTTCAGACAGAAAGCGCAGATTGAGGAGAGGGCTGGATGGGTGGGTAGGCAAGTCAGGCCAGGACTTGCCCTGGGTGGAGGAGAGACAGAAATGCGAATGATGTCAGTTTGCTCACAGGAAAAGGCAAAGTGAGGCATGTGGATGGGAAAGGCTAGGGTAACAACTGCAAGAACAGAAAAATAACAGTAACTTCAAAGCAATAAAAGAAGCACAGATTGACTATGCATGACAAATAACGAGAGAAGCAGTAGAGAAGTACGGATGGAAACAGAAACTGTAACTTAAACTGGCTGAAATAAGTACAAATACATTGACAATCACAGAAAGGTCTCAGATTAACTTGCCTATTGGAAGATAGATCTCATCATATCAAAATTACAACTAAAGTGCAGAACAGCCATCATTCAGAGCCACCTGAAGTCTAGCTGAGAAGTCCTACAATTGAGGACATGAAAAGAAGCTGTTGAGACTGGTCGGAGGGGCGTAGACGTGGAACAGGCTGGTCCCACACCCACGTGTGGCCGCTGAAAATCAGGAGGGATATCTCGGCCGCAGAGGTCTCAGCTGAGGAGCAACGGGTGTCAACCCCACACCAGGTCCCCCAGCCCAGGGTTCCAGTGCTGGGAAGAGGAGTCCCCATAACTTCTGGCTTTGGAACCAGGGGGAGATGTGGGTGAGTGAGAGCGAGGGCCCCTGGAGTCCCAGGCAGCATCTCTTAAAGAGCCTGCTCATGGGTTCACTGGGCCTCACTCCCTCTGAGCTTCCGCGCTGGGACAGCAGCTCTAGAGGCTCCAGGGACGTATGGGGAGGAACTGAACTGTCCGGCATCAGGGGGAGGGCTGGAGGGCAGCTTGCTCCCAGACGGAAGTGCTGGCAGAGACCATTGCTCCTTTGCTGAGCCTCCACACAGAGCCAGCAGAGGGCACCACATCTGAGACTCCATCAACCTAGCTGACTCTTTGTTCCACCCAGGTGACTCCCTGAGACCCCACCCCACCCAAATGTTGGGCCCACCCAAGCTGTTTCCAGTGGCTTTCCCACACAAATAGCCTGCTGTAGCTTACACTTCACACTTTCCTAAAATCTCTCAAACAAGCAGCATCTGGGCTCAGCGAGCCCCATACCTCTCACTAAGTGGCCCCAGGCGTGCACGAGCAGCAGCCGGACTTGGTTGACAGCTTGGCCTTTCTTGGGCACCTCCAAGCCCAGCACAAGTAGCAGCCATCGGCAGATCACTTTGTAGCTCATGCTGGGTGGCCCTGAGCAGAATACAGGTGGCAGCTGACCTTGGCCTGAACCTTCCTGGTGGTCCCAGAGCCAGCACACCCAGTGGACAACTTCAGACCACGTCAAAACGCCACCACCTGACTGCTTCCACGAGCGACACACTCAAGGGGCACACTCAGTGGGCACCAGAGTCCCGCTGAAGTATGTCCAGCTCTGTGGGGTGGGCCACTGCACAGTTGATCCTCCACAGTTGTCAGTGGGTGCAGTCAGTTCTTGCAACCAGTCGGCCCGGGGGTAAATTCCTCCCATTGATGTGCCAATAGCAATCAATGTTCATCTACAACAGGAGGGTGTACGCAGCCCTCACGGGGTCAGGGGGGTGCACCTGGAGAGCCCAGCTTGGGCGATCAGAGAGGCTGTGCCATAGGCACCTACAGGGCACCTGCTATCATTCTCCCAAGACTGGGAGACATTGCAGTACTACCTAATGTATAGAAACAGACAGGGAGGCTGCCAAGATGAGGAGATAAAGAAGCACTTTCCAAATGAAAGAACAGAACAAAACTCCAGAAAAAGAACTAAAAAAAAAGAAAAAGAGGCAAGCAATCTACTAGATGCAGAGTTGAAAGCACTGATTATAAGGATGCTCAAGAAACTTTGGCTAAAAGTAGTTGAACTTAGAGAGAACTTCAACGGCATAAAAAAAAGACATGAAAACCATAAAAAAAGTACCAGTCAGAAATGAAGGATATGCTACTGGAAGTGAAAAATAATTTACAGGGAGTCAACAATAGAGTAAATGAAGCCAAGAATCAGATCAATGATTCAGCATATAAGGAAGCAAAATACACCCAATCCGAACAGCAAAAAGAAAAAAAAAAAAAAGAGTCCAAAAAAGTGAGGATCGTGTAAGAAGCCACTGAGACAACTTCAAGTGTACCAACATTCACACCATTGGAGGACTGGAAGAGAGAGAGCAAGAAATTGAAAACTTATTTGTGTACTTTATATTTTTGGATAACAACCCCTTATATGAAGTATCATTGGCAAATGTGTTTTCCCATATAGTGGGTTCCCTTTTCATTTTGATGCTTGTTTCTTTTGCTGTGCAGAAGCTTTTTAGTTTGATGTAGTCCCATTTAAAATACTCATACAACTCAACAAAAGGAAGACAAACAATCCAATTAAGACACTTCTCCAAAGAGGAGATACAAATGGCCAAGAGACATATGAAAAAATGCTCAACATCACTAATCATCAGAGAGATGCAAATTAAAATGACTATGAAGTATCACCTCACACCTGCCAGAATTGTGGCTGTCAATGAATCATCAAACAACAAGTGCTGGGGAAAATATGGAGATAAGGGTGCTCTTGTACACTGCTGGTGGGAATGAAGACTGGTGCAGACACTATGAAAAACAATATGGAGCTTCCTCAAAAACAAAGCAAAACAAAAAAAACAGAACTTCCATTTGACCCAGTGATCCCACTTCTAGGAATATACCCTAAGAAGCCTGAAACACCAATCAGAAAGAATATATGTACCCCCATGTTCACAGCAGCACTATTTACAATAGCTAAGATCTGGAAATAGCCCAAGTGTCCATCAATAGATCAGTGGATAAAAAAGCTGTGGTACATATACACAGTGGAGTACTATGCAGCTGTGAGAAAGAAAGATCTCTTATCCTTTGAGACGACATGGAGGGACCTGGACAGTATTATCCTAAGTGAAATAAGCCAAGCAGAGAAAGACAAATACACATGATCTCACTTATATGTGGACTATATTGAACAAAATAAGCTGACAAACAAAATAGATTAAGAGCCATGGAAGCAGAGAACAGAATGAAAACCTTCAGAAGGAAGGGCAGTTAGGGGTGGGAAGAGACAAACCAAAGGACTTATCTGCCTCTATGCATAACCGATGGACACAGACTACAGGGCAGTGGAGGCGCGTGTGAGGAGCCGGAGCAGGGAGGAGGATGTCAGTGGGGAAAAGAAAAGGAGGGACACCTGTAATACTTTCAACAGTAAAGATGAATTTTTTAAAAAAGAAAATTTATTTGAAAAAATAATGACAGAAAACTTTCCCTACCTGGAGAAGGAAATAGACATACAAGACCAGGAAACACAGAAAGTCTCAAACAAGATGCACCCAAGAGGCCAACACCAAGACACATTCAGTTAAAATGCCAAAGGATAAAGACAAAGAATATTAAATCAGTAAGAGAAAAGCAGTTAGTCATGTACAAGGACTAACAGCCCATAGGACTGTCAGTTGATTTCTCAACAGAAACTTTGCAGGCCAGAAAGAATTGGCACAAAATGTTCAAAGTGATGACCAGCAAGGACCTACAGCCAAGATAACTCTACCTAGCAAAGCTATCACTTAGAATCAAAGGACATATACAAAGCTTCCCAGACAAGGAAAAGCTAAAAGAGTTCATTACCACTGAAACAGTATTACAGGAAATGTTAAAGGGTCTTCTTTAAGAAGAAGAGGGAAAAAAAGATAAATGTGAACAATAAAATGGCAATAAATATATGTCTGTCACCAAATAAATCTATAAAACAAAATAAACAAAGAAACAACAGAAATAGACCCATGGCTGTGGAGAACACTTTGATGGGAGGTGGTTGGGGCTGGGTGATAAAAGTAAAGGGATTAAAAAGTACAGACTGGTTGTTACAGAATAGTCCAGGATGTAAGAACAGCCTAGGGAATATAGTCAATTATAATCTAATAACTATGTGTGGTGTCAGGTGGGTACTAGATTCAGCAGGATGATCAATTTGTAAGTTATATAATGCTTAATCACTCGGGCGTACATCTGAAACTAATATAATATTGTACATAAACCGTAATTGAAAAATAAACAAAAATGACTCAAAAAGAGATAGCTATCCTCAGATTAAAAGCATAAATATCCATCCATATGCTGCTTAGAAGTCACACAGCTAAAGCAAAATCACTCAGAAATCGAGAGCTAGACAAACACTTGCCTGGCTCCCACAGACCCCAGTACCAACGGTGGGGCAACATTAGTGACAGAGAAGACAGAATGTAAGGAGAATGGGGGCTAATGTGGAACAATGCTAGAGGGGTGGTGTGCAGGGAGGAGGGTGCCGGAACCACCTGGCCCGGGCATCCCACACACAGTACTGCCTCGGGATGTGTACAGCAAAACCCAACGGAGTGATCAGGGACTGCACAGCTATAACCGCGGTGGTAGGTTTCAGTGTACTTCCGGATGGACTGCAAGCTCCTAGAGATAAGACAGTGAGTCCGAAAATAAAGAATCCAAACCACACGCCCCTGCTTTTATCTGATGAATGAACACATCGTCTTTTTCGATCTTCAGGCAGTTTTCTTTTTTTTTATCCTCACCTGAGGATATTTTTCCATTTTTTTGTACAGATAGAGTGGGAGGGAGAGAGAGGAAGGGAGAGAGAGAGAAACATTGATGTGAGAGGGACATATCGAGTGGCTGCCACCAGCACGACCAACCAGGGCCGGGGACAAACTGCAACCGAGGTACGCGCCCTTAGCGGGAACCGAACCCGGGTCTCTCTGGACCGCAGGCCGACGCTCTAACCGCTGAGCCAAACCGGCCAGGGCAAGGGCAGTTTTCTTAACAGCCCGCGGCTGGTCCAGGCTGGGCTGCTCTCGGTGGGCTTCAGTGGTGATAAAGACAAGGAGCGTTTTCCCTGGACACCAGGCAGGTGACAGCAGTGACGCGCGGGCGGCCCCCGAGGTGCAGTCCCGACTGCTGCGGTCCCAGCAGCGCGCTGAGCCTCAGGCTGCCCATCCGGAAAGTGGGCGCGGACCTGCTGGCTGTCTGCTGCCTGGGAGTGTGGCCAGGAGGGGCAGGGCGAGGCGAGGGGCTCCGAGCACAGGAAGTGCCGGCAGGGAGGTTCGCTCTCCGGGCCTGGCCTGTGGATTCGGACAAGGACACTGCTGGGTCCAGAGAGGGAAGGGACAGGAGACGTCTGGGCTCACCCAGGGAGCAGATGAAGTCGGCCGTGTCGAGTTTGGGACTGGTCCCCCAGGAAGAAGGCCTGGTCTGAACGGGGGGTGCTGTTGTCCTGGAAGTGAGGGAACTGGGATTGTCCAGGCCCCCGGAGTCCAGCTGCATGAGGCTGCGCTTGTTACCTTACTGGGAGGTCTGGGGCCTCGTAGGTGGAGGCCGCAGGTTGAAGCTACCGTCCCCTGGACCTGGAGCGTGGAGGCTCAGCCCCCCGCAGTGGCCCTGCCAGGCCACAGGGGCCCTGGCCCAGGTGGTGGACCTCACCCCAGCCGTTGCCTGGAGGCTGACAGGCCACCCTCTTTGCCACGGAGGAAGGATGGGTACTGCCGACCTGCGGGTCACAGGAAGAGGGGCTTGGCCGGCCGCACTCCGGGGGCGACCCAACAGCCCGCCTCGAGCACTGTCCAGGGTCCACCCTGTGGAGTCACGTCCTGGGGTCTTCCGGGGAGACTGCAGGCCGGGAGGCAGGGGCTGGCCTGAGCCGCAGCAGGGAGACCCCCCCACTTTTCACCGGAGGCTGACGGAGCTCCAAGGTACCTGGGTACGGTCGGGCGGCCGGCAGACGCCCCTCCCCACTGCTGGAGGGGCGGGGTGGGCCCTGGCCCACGGTGAGAAAGGCAGAGTCGCCTGGCCCTGGGACTCTCAGCACCTGGTCCAGGAACATGCAGCAGCCCACCCGAGTGTTGGGGCCCTGCTCCCCCCAGGAGAGAGAGCAGAGTAAGGTGCATCTGTGGCCGGGGGTGATCACCACCAACAGCACCCCACGTCCGTCACTCCACAATGTGGGGCGGCCCACACTAATGTCATGGGATTTGCTCTCAGCCAGCTTCTGGGTTCTGGTCTCCAGGGCAGAGGCTGTGCCCCGGCCACGGGCTGGGTGGGCTCCGCCAGCCTGCAAACAGCGCCGGCTCAGGGTCTCCCCACACCCCGCTGTCTGCAGCAGCAGCAGAGCCTGCCCGTCACTGTGGAAGAGAGAAGGAACTCTGCCGAGTTTCCTTCGGGGCCAGGCTCTGTGCTGAGCACGTCTTATGATCCTACCGTTTTATAGCAGGAAACTCGAGCTCAGAAGGTTGAATAAAAGGCCCAGTGTATTCGTTATTTATGGCCGTGTAACAAATTCTCCAAATTTACCAGCTTAATATATTTGCCGCCTTCCATGTTCTGTGGGTCAGGAGTTGGCCTGGCTCAGCGGTCTCCTGGCCAGGGTCTCACAGTCTGGGTCCAGGTGGCGGCTGCGGCTCAACCGGGAGGGTCCCCCTTTCCTCACTCAGTGACTCGGGGCGTCGTTCAGTTGCTGCTGCTTGTTGGCTGAAGCCTCTCTCATGGGGTTCCCTGCCTCTAGGTGAGTCCATGCTCAAGATGTGGGATTACGTAAGAGTGTGACACTGGGAGGTGGGGGTACCCCTGGGGAGCCAGGGGCCAGAACTAGGATTTGACTCCACCTGGCACTGACTGAAGCATCTGTGTGGCAAACCCACCCACTGCACACATACACACTCACACACACACCACACATGTGTGCTCACACACACCACACACGGGCACTCACACACACCACACACATACACACGTGCACTCACACACATCACACACAATGCACATGTGTACTCACACCACACACACGCACTCACACTACACATACAGCACACACAATACACATGCACTCACACACCACACACATGCACACTCACGCATCACAACACCACACATATGTATGTACACGTACTTACAGACACACACACACATACACTCATGCACACTACATTCATGCACGTGCACACTCACACCATTGCTGGGAGGAAGCTGAGAACAGGGTAGGTGTTCTTTAGCAAATCATCTTAGGACCAGCAATAGGTTTGTAGACCAAGCTAATGCTGTTTGAAATGCAGCCCTGGTTCAAGAGGAAGTCACGGGGCCCATGTGAGCTCTTGGAACAGCTCGCAGGGAGAGAGGCATCGACTGTGCCACGTGGGGCTCAGAGTCACCTGCTGACCCGTGGGCTGGGTGACTTAGCCTTCCTGTATGACAGGGACACCTACCTCTGATGGAAGCCTGGCATACACCAGGCCCTTGGCGACTGTGACCACACCCTGTTTATTTCCAGTCAATTTGGCTGTTTTCACACAGTCACCAAATCAGTGTTTGGAAAGAAAACGGAAGCATTGCTTTATGGCTGCTGATAACATCTCCAAACGGGCCTCAGCGGGAAGGAGGCTTGTGTGTGGTTGCAGGTGTGGGTAGGGGCCTGTGGTATGGGTTCGAGAGACAGAGAGAGAGAGAGAGAGCATGAGGGAGAGGGAGAGGGGACAGAGGAGAGGGGACAGGGGACAGGGGAGAGGTAGAAGACACCATCCATCAAATACCTTTTTTTTTTTCAATCCTCACCCCAGCACATTTTTCTATTTTTTTGTTCAGATAGAGTGGGAAGGGGGAGAGAGAAAGAGAGAGAGAGAGAGAGAGAGAGAAACAGAGAGAGAAACAGAGAGAGAGAGAGAGAGAAACGCTGATGTGAAAGGGACACATTGCAGGGCCGGGGACAAACCGCAAACGAGGTACATGCCCTTAGTGGGAACCGAACCCGGGTCTCTCTGGACCGCAGGCCGACGCTCTAACCGCTGAGCAAACCGGCCAGGGCCATGGAACATCTTGGTGCACGCTGCCAACCACCTCCACCAGGTGGCGCCGCCCGTCCGTGCAGCTGCAGCTCAGGGTTGGAGGGAGGGTTGTGGCGGGCAGGGCAGGCTCTCCCCGCTGGCTCGCACCCCTCACCTTGCTGAGCCTGTTGTCCTCTGCTGAGTCTGGGCCAGGAGGCTGAGGCCAACAGGTGGCGGAAACCACGCCCTCAGACCCAAACCCTCCCGCGGGCTCCGTTTCAGGGCGGAGGGGAGTCTTCATGGCCGTGTGCAGGGCCCTGGACACACGTTACTGCTTTGGATCCTCATGGCCACCTGTCAAGTGAGGAAACAGGCTCCCAGCGGTTCGGCAGCTGCCCAGGGCCACAGGGCCGAGGTGGGGGAAGCTGGCTGCCTAGAGCCCACTCTTCGTGTGCCCGAGGGGCTCCGGCCACGCGTGGGAAGGCCTTGCTCCTCCCCTGTCCTGGGGCAGCTGGTGGCTGCCAGCCCCCCTGCTCTGCTCCGACCTCTAGGCCCAGCCCTCAGACCCTTCACCCCCTAGGGCCCTGGCCCCCGTGTCCTCCAGGCGACGTCTGACCACGTCTTCCTGCGAGGAGATGGCCCTCTGGCCAGGAGTCTCGGACTTGTCTGGGGCACCAAGCCTGATGTCACGACCGCCAGGCGCCCCACGTCGGCTCCCCACTGTCCCCCAGGCAGGAAATCCACTCCCCTGGGCTCCCCAGGCAGGCAGAGGCGGGGCAGGAAGGGAACAGCCGTCCACACGTCCGTCTGCCCAGGCTCTTCAGGCAGTGGCCCGGCTAAAGCCTTGGGGAAACCGTCCGCGGAGCTGCCTCTGCCCCAAGGAGGAGCCACGCAGGCGGCCCTGCAGGCGGCGTCCAGGCTCCCAGCGCCGGCCTGTGAGGGCGCCCGGCCCAGGCCGCCTGCCGGAGGGAGAGCCGGCAGGACTCGGGCTCCGTGGGCGGGGCACCGGCCTGCAGAACCGCCCTGTCTCTGTCTGCGGCCTCCTCATACCTGGGCCCTGCAGCCGCCAGGCCGACCGTCTCCTGGCCTCTCAGTTCCGGCTTTGCCGGGGCGCTCACAGGGCCCAGGCGGGGCGCTCACAGGGCCCAGGCGGGGCGCCCGCAGTCCCCGCCCACCCGCACCCGGCACCCAGCTCCCGGCCTCTGTGCCTGGGACCTCTGCAGTCCCTGCCCCCCCCCACGGCTCCGCCCCAACTGGTGAAGCCCCTCCAGGCGGGCGGTCTCCTGCCTCCAGGCCACCTGCTCGGTCCCACTCCCCCGGCTCCACGCTGGAGATACTAGTGAGACGGTTTCCTGGGGGTCGCACTGTGTCACGGGGAATGCTTCCGACATGGACAGCAAATGGCCTTTCTCCGCGGCTGCCACCCCGCCTCCAGGCTCCCAGGACGGAGAAGAAGGCTGGTGGTCTAACCAGGACTCAGCAGGCCCCGGGCCCTGTGACGCCTCTGCAGCCTGCACCCCAGCCCAGCACCCCCGGCCTGTCCCAGCGCAGCACAGTGGCCCTCTGCATCGGGACCCCCCTTGGCAGTGGGGGGGGGACATGCTGGCTGAGGGTGAGACCCTCCCCCAGAGCCCCAGGAGGTCACACTGAAAGGGAAAGAAGGCCCCCGCATTTCTCGGGGGTCCTCAGCCTGTGATGAAATATATATGTGGGTCCCGTACAGCCCCTGAAAACCTTGGAACTCCCTGAAAGACAGACTGTCTCCTGTCATCCATACGAAGCCCTTTGGCGGCACCGAGCTTATGTCGTACAAACACAAGCCGAGCGCGTGGCCTTGAGGTGCAGGAGGTGCCACCAGGAACCCCGGGCGGGAGAGCAGAGGGCTACACCTCCAGCGCCCCATCCTGACCTCCTGGGACAGGAGGCCCTGGGCTGAACTCGGCTGCATGGCCAGTGATTTACTGTCCTGCCTTTGTGGGGAAGCCCCAGGAAGACCCCTGAAACCAGGCAGCCAGGTGAGTTCTCGGTTGAAGGCAGGGAGGGGTCGGTGGGGACAGGGAAGCCCTGTGCCCCCCTGGCTCGGGTGCCTTCCTCCCACTGTTCCTTTGAGCCCTTTATAATAAACGACATCAGTAAATGTAGCCTGTTCCTGAGTTCTGCCAGTTGTTTGAGCAAGCTGGTGAACCTTGTGGGGTGGGTGCTGGGAACCCCGGATGAGAAGTCAGCAGAGCAGAAGTGTGGGTGACCTGAGGACAATGGACGGGGACTTGTGGCTGATGTCTGAAGTGAGGCCGTCCTGTGCGACTGGGCCCTCAACCTCTGGGGCCTGCCCTGACCCGGGCAGGTAGTGGCAGAACCAAATGGAAGTGTGGGGCACCCAGCTGGCATCGGGAGCTGGTTGGGATGGCAGAGGCCTCCAGCCTCTGTCTCCGGCCTTTCCTCCGACATCCTCCCTTCATGACCATGTGTGGTCCCAGAGGCCAGCCGGAGGCAAGGTGACCTCTTAACCCTGGGGAAGAAGCAAGCACCTCGAGAACAGCACGCCCTCTGGGGCCAGAGGACTTGGATGGGCTCAGAATCACCTGCGGGGAGGGAGTGGGTGGCCGGGCACCATCCCCTGGGGAGGCTTCCTTGCCCACTTCTCAAGAGGGGGGCTCTCCCGTGATGTGCGGCACACCCTGTGCTAAGTCCCGGGGGCCGCAGTGCCTGAGGTGGTGGGATGGGGGTCACAGCTCTGATGTCTGGGCCTAGAACAGTGTTGCCCAGAAGACCGGACTCAAAGCCACCCATTCATAATGTTCTTGGT
Organism: Molossus molossus; assembly: GCF_014108415.1. Lineage (NCBI taxonomy): Eukaryota > Metazoa > Chordata > Mammalia > Chiroptera > Molossidae > Molossus > Molossus molossus. Next base: position 70,004,005 of record NW_023425352.1, read on the forward strand.
GAATAACTGGACTGTCAAAGAGTTGACCAGCTGCGGGGAATTAGGGCTGCCAGAATGTTGGCAGGAGATGCCCAGAGGGACCAGAGCTGGGGTCCCCTCGAGTGGGAGAACAGTGTGGGCCTTGGCACTGCCCCAGGGACCCTACACCCCTGGATTCCTTGCGCAGAGCCCTTCACGATGCGTCCTCGGCTGGACTCTGCCCACGGGCCCTGTCCTGAGTGTCCGTTCATTTCCGGGGGCTGCCCCAATGGCATGCCCTGGACGGGGGCTCAAACAACAGGCACCTACTTTCTCACAGTCCTGGTGGCCGGACCAAGGTGAAGGCGTGGAAAGGTGGTTTCCTCCCCTTGGCCCGTGGCTGGCCGTCTTCTCCGTGTCCTCACGTGGCCTTCCCTTCGTGCAGTCACACATCTGGGCCCACATGTCCTCTTGTGAGGACACCCGTCGTGTCTGACCAGGGCCCACACGGAAGATCTTGCTGTAACTTAATTTCATTTCTCAATGCGGTCGCTCTCGAAGTACTGGGCTTTAGACTTCAACACGGGGCTGAGGGGTGATCCATTCCACCGGTGGGCCTGGGGGTTCAGGAAGCACTCCTCACAGGAGGGTGGGGGTCCCGCTCTCCCTCGTGGGTCTCAGGGGAGGGCGATTGACCACAGCGTGACCCCAGCTCTGCCCTGGGCCACTTCCTGACCAGCAGAGGAGGGCCATAGTTAGAGGAACCAAACGGGATAATGGGTGCTGTTCCGGTTATTTCTATTTCAGAGACCAGAGGGGACCAGCTGGGCTCAGGCTTCATGTTCCCAAGCAGGGGCCGCGGTGGCCCGCGTGGCTGTGCCGGCACTGGGTCTCGTTGTGCTGACCGTGGTTTCGGGACGTGTTGTCTCACGACGACTGCCGGTCAGTACGGGCTGGGCCCCGAGCACCGCGCCGAGCGTTGTCTGGGTCTTTCGCACCCAGTTTGCGTTCTCTGAGCCCCCTCCGTGAACAGGACGAGCTGTGAGCACTAAGTCCCATGTTCTGGCTCAGTCCTCTGCACTGGGCAGTGGCCTGGGAACAGGACATGGCAGCCGGAGTCAGAGCCGTTGGACGATGACAGGAACGTGTGTTTTGTGCTGTTGTAAGCTCCCCAGTCCATAAAGAGGCCAGTGATGCAGGGAATGCCTCCTGAGATCCCAGGCCCAGGCCTCCAGTTACCACCACTGCCTCCCCAGGCACAGTGCCACCCTGATCACAGAAACTCAGACGGGGCCGCGGCCTGTGGCAAGGGAGTGACTGAGCCTCGTCTCTTCTGACGTATGCGAAAGCTCCCCCCACGATCCTTCATACACGTGAGACTGCTCAGCAGCTTCATGCTGGGCTGACACATTTCCGTTGCTCAGTGTACACAGCTCGCTCATTCATCCATCCATCAGCTGGCACGTCCCCAGCCTTTTCCGAGGGCTTACGGAAGCCCTGGAGCAGCGGTCCCGAGTGTGGCCAGAGACCAGCAGCATCGGCATCGTTAAGAATCTAAAGTTGGAAATGCATGTTCCCAGGCCCCCCAGACTCACTGGGCGGAGGTCCCAGCACTGGGCCTGAGCAAGCCCCCGACGGTGACTCTGATGCACCCCACGCTGGAGCGTCGCTGCCTGATCATGTGCTCAGTTCCGGGAGCGGGGACAGAGGAGTCCACACGCGGGGTCTCGGGGAAGTGGAGAGCAGGTGCGGCCAGGTCGCAAGTGTGTTCCCTGAAGCCGAAGAGGACCATCGACGGCCTAGAGCTGGGACCATGTTGGGCATTAGAAAGAGCATCTTGAGAAGCTGCTGAGGGTGGATGGGAAGGGGCCGAGGTTAGAATTAGGACCGGTCAGGAGGCCACTGCAGTCGTCGTCCAGCAAAGACGACGAGAGCCTGAGTTAGGGACGGGCCGGTGAGAAGGCAGGCGTGTCGGGATTCGAGCACCGTGAGGCGGACCAGCTAACTGGTGCGTGGACAGCTCAGGTGACGTCCAGGGTTCTCTGTGGGGCGGGGTGGTGACGTCACTCTTCAGGGCAGGGAACAGAGGGAGCGAGTTTGGAGGGATGGACGATGCGTTCAGTTGGGGACATGGTGTGTTTGAGCTGCTTGTAGCCTTGCAGATTGAGAGACAGGTCTGGTGCCTGACGAGCTGGGGCTGGAGACGCGGGGGTGGGGTGGGGTGGGGTGGGGGAGGGAAGGGCTCCCCGCGGCGCACCAGGAGAAGCCGACTGGGGGCCCCGGCCAGGCTCTACATAAGCACAGCCCCTGAGATCATGCACTTCACTGAACCGACTCTGGCTCGGACCCAGGGATGTAAAAGAACCAGGGACACAGTGTGCTGGGTCCCACAGCGCCACTGCCCCAGGGGTGGGCTTGGGGAGGGCGGGCGCAGCCGAGTCAGGGTCCCTGCTGCAGAAGCCCCGCCCCCTGCTCCCCTCTCTTTCCGCAGAGCTGGGCCCTCCTGGATGGGGCTGCGGGGCCTCCAGTCCGCTCCCTGCCCGGAAGGTGGTGTCTCCAGAGGGAGAGGGGCCTGGAGCCCAGCCAGTGGCAGGGTGAAGCGTGTTCTTGCAGAGCAGGGCGAAGGGTCAGGCAGAGATTGTTTCCTGGCAGCCCGTGCTCGCTGGGTGTCCTGTCACTGAGAGGACCCCTGGAGACAGCCTTCCCTGACGGCGGGTGGGGTTCAGCTGACTCTGTTTGCCACAGCTCTGGACTGGGCACCTGGGGTCTGGTGAGAGCAGCGGCAGGGTGGTGAGGGGCTGATTGGGGCGGGCACGAAGCAGGCGATGCTGTCCGGTAACTGATGGGTAACAGGAGGGAGGCCCTGCAGGCTGGGTGCAGAGGGCGTCAAGCAGCAGAGGCGGTGTGGCCCTGGGCAGGCTCGAGGACTTTCCAGCAGTTCGTCTTGACTGGACTGGCAAAGGGGTGCCAGGCTCGGGGCGAGACAAGGCCAAGCCAGGGAACCCGCATGGGGCCCCAAGGGGCTTCACTCCACTCGGAAGGAAGGCAGAGCCCTCAAATGACGATATTCGGGGAAGTGGCAACATATTATTTTAGCAAGACTGTCCCCTGCATGTCCCCTGGAAGACTGTCCCCTGCATGATGAGCGATGAGGGTACCGCTGGGCCCCTGGAATGGATTGAGAGAGGAATGGATGACCAGACAGACAGGAGGGAGGGAGGGCCGCAGGACTGGGGGTGACGGGGGAGAGTGTCCCCTCATGCGAGCGAACTGCTTGGAAGATCGGAGACCTTGTCCCCTTGGTGGTCCAGGTGAGCCCTGGGGCTCCCTCCCAGGTGGTGGCCCTGAGGCTGTCTTTGGTGGGTGACTGACTTGCCCCAAATCGCAGGGTTGAAAGTAGAGCTGAGACTCTGCCTTGCTCTCGCTGACCTAAAGTCGTGATGTTTTCCAGTACTCGATGGCCCCCTGCATGTTCCAGATCCGAAATCCAGCTTCATACTCACACATACACACACACACTCACACACACGCACACTCACACACACTCACACACACACACTCACACACACACTCACACACACTCACACTCTCACACACACACACACACACACTCACACACACTCACACACACTCACACACACACACTCACAGTCACACTTACTGCGTCTAACGATCAGCCCTGTTTGAAGCAAGTGGCCCACCAGCGGCCTTGGTGGGGGCCAGCCCGTGGGCACAGGGTCGCTCGGGAGTGTCTCCTGGAGGGGCAGGGGGCTGGGTGGTTTCCCAAGCACCTGAGGGGGGGCTTGAAGGCAGAAGGGTGATCAGGAGCCAGTATCTTCATTCCCTCAGCTGCGAGAAGAGGAAGGACCCGAGAACACCGGTCCGGTGGAGCTGTCCTGCGTGTGGACGGGAAAGGCCAGTCGCATGGTTGGCGCCATGGCGTGTCATCCCAAAGCGGCAGGCTCAGCAGTGCCGCCTTGCCTCCTGCCCCTGTCATCAGCGTCACCGCGTCCGTAACCTCCCAGCTCCTTGGTTTGACAGCCTGGCCAGGCTGCCGACTCCTGGCTGCCGGCAGCCCACGGGGCCTGGGACACCGACTGGGGAGGAGAGTAACGAATACAGGTCGCTCCCCTGGCCCAGCCCAGGCATCTCGACTGCTCAGCCGCCATCCTGTGACCTCAGAGCAGCTGGCAGGCCCTGGAGGCCGGGCTCCGTGCGACCCTGCAGGAGTGACTGCCCGGGGCAGGGCTCAGGGGCGCCCCTCTCTGCGGGGCAGGGCTCAGGGGCTCCCCTCTCTGCGGGGCCTCCCGGGGCAGGGCTCAGGGGGCTCCCCTCTCTGTGGGGCCTCCCGGGGCAGGGCTCAGGGGGCTCCCCTCTCTGCGGGGCCTCCCGGGGCAGGGCTCAGGGGCTCCCCTCTGCGGGGCCTCCCGGGGCAGGGCTCAGGGGCTCCCCTCTCTGCGGGGTCTCCCCTCTCTGTGGGGCCTCCCGGGGCAGGGCTCAGCCCAGTTTCAGTCAGATGCGGAGTCAGTGAGGACTGAGCGCACAGATGTGACTGTCCCCGTCCAAGTTCTCAGAGCAATTCGAAGGCAACTTGGAGGCCTGAGGAAGTGATTTGTTTCTTTAGTTTCTCTTCAAAAACAAGTAAAATTAATTCTTTAAAAATTTTTTTTTCTTTATTGATTTTAAAGAGAGAGGAAGGGAGAGGGAGAGAGAGATACATCGATGAAAGAGAACATCGATTGGCCCCCTCCTGCACGCCCCCCACTGGGATCGGGCCCACAACCTGCGCCTGTGCCCTGACCGGGAATGGAACTGGAGACCTCCTGGTGCAGGGTCAATGCTCAACCGCTGAGCCACACCGGCCAGGCTAAAATTAATTCTTGTAAAAGCTTATTTATTTTCACTTTTGTAACATGAAATGAGAGTCAGAACACGTCTGTGTGATACTGTGATGGGTACCAGGGTGCAGGAGTGGACACCTCAGAATTCCCTTCCCTACACCCAGTAGCTGCCCAGAGCAGGTGGAGCAGCTCCCCTCCTGGAGGAGCAGTTCGAGTACAGCAGGACCCTGAGGGACACAGACACTGCCCGTGGCCATGGTCCTGGCCAGGAGCGCCGGCCTCTCCCCACCCTGTCCAGCCCCCCGCCCCGCCACGTCTAAGGAGGGACACAGGCCAGAGGAAGGAGGATGACCCAGACTCGTCCAGTCCATGCAGGGCTCCGAGGGCTACACTTCAGACATTGGAAAAAATCTGAGCCCTGGCCGGTTTGGCTCAGCAGTTGAGCATCGGCCTGCGGACCAGAGAGTCCTGGATTCGGTTCCTGCTAGGGGCACGTACCACAAAAAAAAAAAAAAAAATCTGAGACCCCAGATGCCTGTCAGATTGGCAGCAGTGCCGCAGCCCTGCCGGGGGCCTGCTCCGGGCACTGCCCCTCGGCCTGGGCTGCTCCCAGCACCACCACCCCTGGCGTGGCCCCAACCTGGTGGCCGCACCCGGCCCATCCTGCTCTGGGACAAAGGCGAGTCACCACAGGCTCACCTTGCTCGTGACCTGGCCTCAGGCCCTCCAGTGCCTGGGTCCCCATGACCTCCGGGTCCGTGCCCATGGGTGAGGCTGCCCATCTACCAGCTGACTGGCACCTTCCCAGACGCCCTCACTTCCTCACTCCCCACTCACGATTAAATAGGTCGCCCTCATTTCTGGAGCCCACCTGAGCCTCTAGGGATCTGCCACTGTTTTGTCAGGAGGCAGGAGTTTGTTTGAGAGGCTGTCCTGGGGCCTGAGAACGGTCATGGGAACGGCCCAGAGCGCTGGGGGTCTGCCCGGTGCCGGGGTGCAGTGGGTGGAGGCCGGCTCCTGAGCTTCCGGAACGAGCCGTCACCCCTTGAGCGGCCGTGGCTGGTGGGAAAGGCCTGTCTGCTGGGCCAGAGGAGCTGCCCGGAGCCCGGACCCGCCGCCGCCGCGCTGCTGCGCACCACCCCGCGCGCCGCTGCGCACCACCCCGCGCGCCTCTCCAAGCCTCGTTTCCGCACAGACCTGGGCCGGCCTCCGTCGAAATGGAGTTTATTGAACGAGATCAGGCAGCTGACAGTGAAGCTCGGTGCACAGACTCGGGGGGCAGCAGGAACCCGGCAGGAGTGGTCAGCGGGGAGGGTGGGGCCCAGGCCCTGCGGCAGCCACACTGGCCCCATGGCCTGGGGCTGCCCCTGGAGCCCGGGCAGTGCCCTGCTTGATGATGAAGCATGGCCGGTGGGTAGGCGGCAGGCGAGTGAGCCTCACCTCCACTGCCCAGCTTCTGGAGTGGGGGTGCACCCCGACTCCCGCAAGCTTCACGCGGGCCCAGTTCTCTGCGCGTGGAGGGGCACTCAGGGCCTCGTGGCCAACAAGGACCTCAAGGACAGCAAGGAACAGCCTGGTGCCAACTCATCTGCTCTCTGGGGAGCCCTAGGCCCCGGTGAGGGGGTCTGCGGGGCTCCTAGCTCCCCGGAGGCCCTCAGCTGTGTCAGCACAGGTCCTGCCTCCAGCAGCTTCTCTGTGACCACAATCAACTTGTGCATGAAGTCTCCCTGCCCAGAGAGGATCTCGTGGGCGTTTGCTGCAGCCTCCCCAGCTGGCGAGGAGGGCCCGAGGCCCGGTGCCTGGACAGAGGGAGGAGGGAGAGGATGACTGACGGGATTTTAGGTCACAAACCCAGGGGAGAGGAGGGAGCTAGGGGTCTGTGTGAGTCACGCTGGGAATCTCGGGCGATAACGGGAGAAGCTCATCTGTCTCACCTGAACCAGGGTTTCCACGGAGAATACTTGGGGTCTGTTGCTAGAAACCCAGCTGTTTGGGGGCCGTGGTTCCAGCTGCCCAGCAGCAGGTTCGAGGAGACAGTTAACCCTCAGCTTTCCTACCGAAGATGTGAAAGAAACAACCAGTGTGAAGAGTGTGGTTTCACACTCAGGTGGATGAGGGGGCGAGTCCCCTCCCCCGGGCCCCCGTGGGTTCCGTTTGCCATGCCCAAGTGGCTTCTCTTCAAGGGGAATCGGGGATGATGAGGAGACCACGTAACAGTTCTTTGCAAACCTCCTGGACCAAGGAGGGGGAGACTTTCTCTGTGAAGGGCAAGGGGCCACGAGGGGTCTGCTGTGACCACTCAATGCTGCCAGTGTAGCTGCTGCAGCCACAGACAATGCGTTCATGATGGACACAGCTGTGATCCAGTGAAACTTTACTGATAGAAGGGGCAGCTGGCTGGATTTGGCCTGAAAGATGTACTTGGCAAAACCTGCCCTAGAAAACAGTATGTGCTCAGTAAGTTTTAGTCCTTTCTGTCAGAGGAAGCTGGATGGAGTGATGAAGAGATTGAGGAACACACCCCACGAACGTGGGCATTGTGACCAGGCAGACGGAGCAGGGAGGGGCTCAGGTTCTTCCCAGAGAGGGACTGGACTGCACCCTAACACGTGCTCCGGGCAAGCACCCAGCATGGCAGGCGGATCAACACCGGTCACTCCAGCAGATAGCAGGTGCCACCACCGGGAATCCTGACCAAGGGACAGTGGGTGGAGCAGGCTCTGAGCTGGACCCTTGCAGCACCACTGGTCCTGACAGTGGCCGTACTTGCCTGGGTTGAGGTTGTGTCCATGGGCTCCTTCCTGGTCCATAGAAAGCTTTGGAGATAATCCCAGATCACAAAAACCCTCTGCAGGAATTTATGCCACACCCTCTCCACCAGGTGGAATTACTGAATCTCGACCACGATGGTCTCATATTTAGGACCTTTGCTTTGGAGTTAGTTGTAGGAGGAGTTTTTAGTCCATCTCTCTGGGGCTGGGAGCTGGGTGAGGTTGGGAGAGGGCTGGGAGCTAGGTGAGGCTGGGGAGCTGGGAGAGGGCGGGGGGCTGGGTGAGGCTGGGGAGCTGGAGCGAAGCTGGGGAGAGGGCTGGGAGCTGGGAGAGGGCTGGGAGCTGGGAGAGGGCTGGGAGCTGGGTGAGGGAGGGGGGCTGGGGCGAGTATGGGGCTGGACCCTGGGGAGACCCCCTGGGCATGAGCAGGACGTGAGTGTAGGAGGCACAGGGCTACATGATCGATCTCTGGGGATGTTCTCTCATCCCACATGCAAGGTGTGAGCTCTGTCACTCAGATGTCCCCAGCCCCCCCCCCCCCATGGTGCCCCTGCTGCTGGGTCAGGGTCAGGAGGGCACAGCGACAGCCTAAGAGCTCACTGCCTAGCTTGTCGACAGCCTGGGAAACTGGAAAAACAACCCGTAGACGTTGTTCAGGGTTACATTTGTTTTTATTCTGAGTTTGGCTACTCTGAATGGATTATCCTTGAGTTCTGACCTGGCTCTTCAATGACAGAGATGTGGACACTCACAACTGTCCTACGCGACCTACCAGGTCATAATGTGCTTCCATACACATGAGCCCAGGCCCAGCCCCTCCCGCCCTGGAGGCAGGTGCTGCTGAGGATGGGTGACTGCGGGTGTCCCCGGCACGGGCCAGGCTCCACAGCCACGCCCTGCGTGACCGGCACTGACCAGGCCCCGCAGCCACGCCCTCCGTGACCAGGGCGCCGGCCCAGATGGAGCGTCCCTCTGCACTGGGCTGAGCACCCGGTCCTCTTCCCGGAGCACAGCGCCCTGTCTTCACGCTCTCACGGACGCTGGCGACGTGAGCTTCCCCAGCCTGCAGCCAGCCTGTGCTTTCTGACGTCCATTAGCAGAGGGACCTGGAGGAGGAAGTCTGGTCCCCTCCCTGGTGCTTGACCCCAAGGGCTTTCATTAGCGCGTGACACCAGCGGTTCATCATTTCCGCCCCAGCCCTGCCTTGATTTTCCAGCACAAACATCACTTGGGGACCACTGATAAGGGGCAGGGCGGCAGAGCCCGGCAGCTGTACACCACAGAGACACGGCGTGCGGCCACCGCTAATCCCTTAATGAGGGCCTGCGGCTGCGGGGCAGGGCCCGGGAGGCAGGCCGGAGGGCACAGGAAGGCCGCACACTAACAAACCCAGCCCGCCAGGCCGCCCTCCCGCCCCGTGACGCTGGGAAAGGCGCGCTAATTATAGCCAGAGCAGCGTGGCTGGGAAGGAAGTGATTTCTGAAATCTCATGGCCTCCAGTGATGATGTGCTGGAGCTGGGACAGTGAACAGCCCTGGTAGGTGGGCAGCGAGAACATGCGGGCCCAGCACCGCGCCACCCATGCCAGCGGGGCACCTGCTGGGCTGAGAGCCGACATCTCGCCCCTTCGTCCGTTCTCAAGACAGCCTGGCAAAGCACCTGCCGCCGCCTGCGGGCAGACGGGCCGCCTTCTCGTGGGCCCGAGCAGTGTGCCCGAGTGCACAGCGCTGACGGGACGGGGGGCTCTGAGCCTCAGGCAGCCGCTGGCTTCCACTTAGGGCCACTTCGACGGGTTGGGCTCCCCGCAGCTGCTGGGCCAGGCTGGCCAGGCTAGGCTCGGGCCCTCACTGCTCCGCTCCTCCCCAGCCTCCTCCATTGGTGCTGGGCCGGACCTGATCGGGCCGGGGCTGGGGGCCGAGCCCCATCCTCAGCAGCAGGTGGGCCCTGGCTCGTCTGCCACAGGCCCAAATTCCTCGCCAGGCCTGTGTCCTGGCACTGAAATGGTAGCTTGACCAGTTAGGCTACTGTGTGAGCCTGTCCCAGGCCACGTGAGATTGCCCCCTACACGTCCCGAAAGCTGGGTCCATCCCCCAGGTCTGCCCCACAGGCATGCGGGGCACCTGGCTCCACCCACACGGAGGCAAGGATGGAAGTGTGTCCTGACCCTCCCCTCTGCCCACCCCCCAACCCCCTCCTGCCACTCTGTCCTCTCGGGGGGCCGTGTTGCTCAGATGAGCCCACTTGGCCTGCCTGGACGCTGGATGGGGGCCGTGACCTCTCTCTGGGTCCAGGGAGCGCCCTCCGCTGAGACTGGGAGGTTGGGTCCACACTTCAGTGGGGTTCCCTCCGGAGCAATCTGAGGGTCCTGCCTGGGCTAGAAGGCGGTGGGTGGGTGTGGGCAGCCCCTGCTGGGCTCCATGGGGCTGGGAGAGCCGGAATCGTGGAGCGGGGACGCTTCCCGGGGAAAGACGGACCCTGGCTGGTGGGGCTCGGTTGTTGGAACGTCATCCCATATGCCAAAAGGTGGTGGGTTCGATTCCTGGTCAGGGCACATGCCCAGGTTGTAGGTTTAACCCCAGATTGGGCAATTGATCAATGTTTCTCTCTCACATTGATATTTCTCTCTCTAAAAAAAAGAGGAAAGACAGAAAAGACAGGACTCAATTCTCTATTTCCTGACCCTGCTTTTATTGTTTTTATTAAACCTTATATATGTGTTTGTGTATGTGTATTAATATCTTTCTTCTCACTCTAGATCATAAGCATGTAAGAACAGGGACTGTTTGCGGTGAAATCACCAAGTCTTAGTCTTAGAGTGTCCCGGCTGGACACACACTGGGTGCTCAACACCGGCTGTTGAACGATGGGCGGGTGTCTGTCCTCCAAGGTGGAGGGCCCGTGTGGACGGAAGGACTCAGACCTGCGCTGGCATCCTGGCTTGTGGACACGGACGTGCTCTCCGGGTCTCTCCCAGAACGTGGAGGCCCATACGGATGCTTGGCGAATGAATAAGCAAGCAACCCTGAGAGGCAGCTGTTGTCACCCCAACTTGCAGAGCGAGAAGCTGAGGCTGCCAGGTGGTTTCCACAAGATCACAGGCCCACCTGGGAAATAGCTGAGGAGCTGCACGCACGGGACTTGTCATTTATACCACTTCCCACACCTTACCTTCGGGATTTCACTGGGCTTTGAAGAGGTTAACGCGTTTCTTGTTAACAAACAAGTTAAATGTGTATTTAAAAATCTAAGCTCACTTGTGAGACCAACACTGGTACCAGATGACACATGGCTTGAAGTCCTTTTTCCATAAAGATGTCATCCAATTTGGAACAGATTTGGAACTGTGCTTTTTTCAAAAGCAGATTTGCAAAAGCAGGTTGTTTGCCAAAAACTATTTCCACTTATCAAGACACTTGGTTTCCCGCAGTGAAGTAGGCATCATGTCCCAGGCACCAGCTTCCTTATAAAAGCCAATGTTGGAAGACATTTAGAGACATTTTTCCCCCCATTGGGACAACATCTAGATCTGAAATCCTCTATCAAGAGGAAAGTACCCCTTGCTGGTCAAGTGCAAAGGTCCTCTAGCACCTGCTGTGAATTTTCAAGAGAGATTCACAACAGCCTTTTCAAAATTGAAATGAACTTTGAAAAAATGTTTTTATTGATTTGGGAGAGAGAGAGGAAGGGAGAGGGAGAGAGAGAGGGAAACATCAACATGAGAAGGAAACATGGATCGGCTGCCTCCTGCAAACCCCCACCAGGAACAGAGCCCTCAACCTGGGCATGGCCCTGACGGGGGATTTAACCAGCAACCTTTTGGTGCGCGGGAGCAGGATGTCCAGTGGCTGAGCCACTCTGGCCGGGATAAGATGGATTCGCGTGGTGAGAAACACGCTCGGATGCGGGGCCATGCATACAGCGCCTTGACCTAAGGAAATGACTGATCAGGTTGTCAAAAGCCCCTCAATTTAAGAAATCTGTGCCCAGCTGGTGTGGCTCAGTGGTTGAGCATCGACCCTGCACCAAGAGGTCACCGGTTCAATTCCTGGTCAGGGCACATGCCCAGGTGTGGGCCCGATCCCCCGTGGGGGGCATGCAGGAGGTGGCCAATCAGTGTTCTCGCTCATCAATGTTTTTCTCTCTCCTGTCCTCTCTAAAATCAATAAAGAAAAAAAAAAAAACAAAACTAAGTCTGGTAAGATTTTAGAGACTGTGGTTGGACGAAGACACTTCTGTAGACGGCCTTGAGTTTCACAGAGATGGTGCTGAGGTCTGTGGGAGCTGCGGTGAGTGCTGGAGGGCAGCACTGGGAATGGTGGAGGGTCATCCAGGGAAACTCGCTGAAATTCCCTCCAGGCCACACTGGTCCAGAGCACCGGCCTGGAGAACAGGTGTACACCTCTGTGTACGCCATGGTGTTCGGAAGTTACTTCTCAGCCAGAAATCTGGAAAACAGACAGGCTCAGAGCCGGGCTCTGCATATCCAGAAGTATCCCACCAGAGAGGCTGGAACAGCCACCCGAGATCACACAGCTTGTAAGTGAGGAGGTGGGATTCACCCCACTTCTAACCAGTTTTACTCCCTCCATTGCCTCAAAGTTTCCAGTAGCAAACCGTTGTCCCCTGGCTGTGCAGGGAAGGGGACAGCTGTGTGCAGGGAGGGCAGAGAAAGCAGGTGCTCAGCCCAATGCTTGGCTTTGCTGCTCGCCCCACAGACCTTGCTCCCAGTGCCGACACTGCCCCCTGCTGTCCATCTGACCCTCGCTCGGGGACGTGGGCCTTGCCTTCAGGCCTCAGGGCCTTGACACAGCCCGTGGGGACTCCTCAAGATGAACCCCGGGATGTGTCCAGTGCTTCCTGGATGTGTGTTGGGGGTTATAAAACCAACGTCAGGGCACTGGGAAGGCGATGCACATTAATTCATTTGACAAGCTGTCATGAAGCCCTTACGCTGTGGACACAGACAGGAGCCCCAGCCCTTGGAAGGCTTGCATTTCGGATACTGTGGCCCAGGCGTAACTGCAAACACCCAGGCCAAGCGGGGACTGAGCCCTTGCTCTGCCATCTGCTAACTGGCCGCGGAGGGCAGGCTGCTCTGCAAATGCGGGCCCGTGTCTCCCCATCTATAACATGGGGGTTGGGGTGGTACCTGCCCCACAGGATGTGCTGAAGGAACCAAACGCCTTCCAACGGGGCGGGTGCTTAGAGCAGAGCCCGGCCCCGGTGCAGGGGGCCCAGCAGTCAGCAGCCCAGCGAGTCAGACCCACGCTGCTGAGGGTGAGAAGTGCCACGAGGGGGTGGGAGAGGTGCGGTGGGAGGGGAACAGAGGCCAAGGAGGGCCTCAGCTCTGAAGGGTGGGATGAGGTCACACAGGACCCGAGCCCAGGGCGCACACTCCTCTGGGCTCTGCTGGCGTGACTTGGTCTGTGAGCTGGGCCATATCATGTCTTTCTTTTTAGATTTAAAACAATGGAAGCTCAGGGACCCGTCCTGCAGCCCACAGTCACTGAGCCCCTCTCCAGGGAGCCCTCCTGGAGATAGGAATGGCTCTGCCTGCATTCACCCAGGGAGGCTCCGTCAGGGCCCCTCCAGGGGCTCTCCCTGCCCCGGCGTCAAGGGCGCCTCAAGGCGGGCCCAGGTGGTGACGGAGTGCCTCAGTGCATTAGGGAGACCCTCGGGGTGGCTCTCGTGTGACTTTCCCCTGAACGACGCCTTGCAAGGTGGTGTTCCCCGTGGGGCCTCCAAGGGCTGCTTGCTGAGCTGGTGAACTGGTCGCTCACCTAAACAAGCGCGAATCCCTCGGGCTGTGGGAACGGGTTCCTTGGGGACCACAGGTCTCTCTGGGATACCTGCAGCCAGTCCAGGCGGCTCTTGGAAGCTCCGCCACCGGGGTGTGCCCAGCGGGGCAGCCCGGTCCCCTCACTAGTCAGAATTCCCAGGAGTGTAGGCCCCTGGGCCCTCCGGGAGAGACGCCCACCTGGCTGAGTTGAGATCAGCCTTCGCACCTGTCGTCGCTATGAGCACCGTGGCCTTCACCTTGTGTGACATCCAGTGCGCTATTATTGTCACGTTATTTCCTGCAAGACGCTGCTGCTGGACCTTAGAGCCCTCAGGTGGCGTTTTCTCTTGTGAGGCGCAGCCTTCAGCGGTGGGCCCTTGGCACGGTCTCGGCTCAGCCCTGGGGCTCAGCAACAGGTGCCTGGGAGCAGTCCCCCGGGGCCCATCGCAAGTGTCCCATGGAAAAGAAGGGACATCATCTGTTCCCTCTCCAAGAACCGTGTAGAGAAAATAGGCTAGTGTTAGATGGGAGCCAGGTCCTCAGTCTGATGCGTCTCGAGAGCAGTGAGAGTGCAGGGGCTCCCCTGGGTGGGACGAAGCCTGCCCAGGGCCTGGAAACGCGGCCGGCCCCGCAGCGCACCCTGGCGTCAGGCCTGCTTGGCAGAGGACCTGGGAGAAGGCCAGCTGTCCCGCTGCGACTCCTGCGGCTCAGATGAGGCCCGCGCAGGGTAGGGCAGATGCGGGGCGGGCCTGCCCGGAGACGGCACTCCCCCATGTGACCTCCTGGGTGGACACTTCCCAGCATTCTGAGCACCACGCGCGCTGGGCACTCACAGGCAGCACTTATTACGGAGACAGGCCACTACGGAGGAGCACAGAGGCCCTCAGGTTCCCACGCCTTCCTAGGACCCCCGAGTCTGTCTGGCCAATCCACAGCGTGGACGTGGACCCAGTACACTCGCCCGCTGAGTGGGGACCAGCCCTCCACGACCTCTGGAACCTGCAGGTCATCACGTGGAAGGCTGAGCTCCCTGGTGCCCAGCTCTGGGGGCAGGGACCATCCAGACAACTGGAGGCTGCTCACTGTGGGACTCAGACGTTTGGCATCAGGAAAGTGCCCGTACAAGTCACTGCACCTGGTTTAAAGGAAGTTGGGCTGTCGTGTTAGATGCTTTTCATCCCCCCAGAACACTGGGGTAGATGTACTGGCTCACCTTTGGTGCCGGGGGCCTCTGGGCTCGAGTGGGGGGACCTGTGACCTGGGCCTGGAGCCTGTGGCTCTGTGTGGGGGGACCTGTGACCTGGGCCTGGAGCCTGTGGGCTCTGTGTGGGGGGACCTGTGACCTGGGCCTGGAGCCTGTGGGCTCTGTGTGGGGGGACCTGTGACCTGGGCCTGGAGCCTGTGGGCTCTGTGTGGGGGGACCTGTGACCTGGGCCTGGAGCCTGTGGGCTGTGTGGGGGGACCTGTGACCTGGGCCTGGAGCCTGTGGGCTGTGTGGGGGACCTGTGACCCGGGCCTGGAGCCTCCAGCAGGCTGCCTTGTTCCACTGGCCACTGGCAAACCTGGCCTTTGCCCTCTGATCTGGCCGTGTGGCTCGGGGAGAGTGAGGTCCTGCCCTCGCGGCCTGTCTGGTGGAGAGCAGCCTCAGGTGCTGGGCAGCGATGGGGGTAGAGTCCGGGCTCCTGCTGCACGGGCCGAATCCCCGGCTATGTGTGCCCTAGCGTGAGCCCCGGGAAGTCTGGGCCTCCCCACAGCTGCACCTGCCCCTGGCATCTGATAAGAACAAGTGTGATGAGCCTCCTCCCGCTGTGTTCAGAGGACAGGGCTGTCATGGGTTCCGGCCGAAGCTGCAGGTCCGGGAGGAAACGTTCAAGAGCAAGGCCAGGAGAAACGTGGGGTTTCCAGCACCCCTCTTCACTGGGACATAAATGCGGATTTTGTGTCGCTGAGCCAGGGAGCAGCGTGCCTGTGGACAGATGGTCCCGGGGGACAGGAGGCTGTGCACGCTTTCCGGCCCCCCAGTTAGAAGGAGCCCCGATCCCCTGCATCCCGTCCGCACCGAGCCTCACAGCAGCGCCGGGGGCGGCGTCACTGAACAGCATGGGGACCCTGAGATGAGAAGGGGGCAGCCTGGAGGATGGGGGACTATGGGGACCCCTGGGAAAGCAGAGCCCTGTCTCTGTAGGAGGCACAGGAGCTCACCTGCCCAGCACTGACCTGTCACATGCCGAGACAGGCGGGCCTTTCCCTTCGCAGGGCCCGTGCTCCCGGCTTCACCCTCTGGCTTCCCAGGGGGTCCCAGAGCCTCGCCAGGACAGTGGACCTCCCGCTGAACACCCCTGGAGCTGTCCCACTGCCCTCTGGGTCCTGCCTGATCACTCTGGTCCTGCTGGCCTGCGGAGTTCTGCTCCACTTTCCGGGAAACAGCCACCGCTAGACACGGCCACAGCGTGGACTCTGGCGCCTGCTCAGTCCCTCCCTCGAGTTGGCCCTGTCTGTTCCCAGTCCCGCTGAGGCCTCTGTGTCAGTCAGAGCAGCCGTCCAGCCCACTGCTTCCTCCCGGACCTTGCTGCCACCCCACCACACAGCCTTCTGCGCATCAGGACGAGGGGCTTGCGGGCGTGTCCTCCCTGGCCACCCAGGTGCCACTGGGATGAGAGCCCGCGTCCCTCTGCCGTCTTCCGGCCTCTGTGGAGGATGGGAGCTGGGCGTCTGCAGGGCTTTGGGGGAAGGGATCCAGCCCCAGAGGCTGCCCAGGCCCAGGCGCCAGGCTCAGCCTCCGCCGCCCCGGCACCGAGTCCTGGGCGTGTCGCCTGCCCCGTCCTTGCAGAGGCCTGGATTGGCTACAGCAGCGCCTGAGCAGGCACCAGGCAGAAGGGGCCACAGGGCCAAGACCAAGGCACCTGCTAGGCTGAGGGGAGGCCAAGGCCGTATCTTTGAAGCCCAGGGATAAGTCCAGTGCGGGGTGGGTCTGGCTGGGGGAAGGAAGAAGAATCACAGGTCAGAAGAAATGGGGACAGGTCTTCGCAGGTAGCCCTGGGGTGAGGAGGAGCCTGATGAGGGACTGGTCCCCGTCAGTGGGTGTGGGCTCTGTGGCCAGGTGAGGCAGCTCAGGGGTCCTGGGAGCTGCCCCGCCCCATGTGTGCCCATGCACACTCACCTGCTTGTCCAGGCACAGAGGGGGGTCTCTGCAGCAGACTTGAGCAGCAAAGTTCTTGGCAGCTTTGACCTGAGGCTCCAAGGAGCACTGCAGGCGTGACCTACAAGTGGCCAAGTCTTTGACCACGGGTCCAGGGAGCATGAGGAGCTGGGGTGTGGCCAGAGACAGCAGCACACGGGGATCTCTATGAAGGGGCCAGGGGACAAGAAGCCAGATGCTAGTGGGGTCTCTGTTCTGTCCCAAGAATATTATGGAGAACACCTACATGATCAACCAAGCCCCTGCTGAGACACCTTGTCCTGCCCAAGGGCTGGGTGTGCAGAGGCCAAACCCTGGGGCTTTGAGCAGGACCTGTCAGAGGGACAGAGAGGGCTGGATATCCTGGTAGCCTGTTGGGGTGGGGGGGTGACACATAGAGGTGGGACTCAGAGGGTGGGGACACTCGGTTCAGGGAATACAGTGCCAGCACCGGCCGTCAGGCCAAGGGGAAGGTGGGCATCAGACTGAGCAGAGAACACACCTGCTGGGCCCAAAGCAGCCAGAATGGGATTGCCATGGGAAAAGAAGCGATCTGCCCACCTCATTTGGGGTGAGGTCTTTGAGTCCTGAGAGAGCTCAAACTTGGGTGGAAGGCAGCCTGGGAGAATGTATTGGAAGTGTCAACCGATGGTGGTTGGCGCCAACTTAACACCAACAAGAATCCGCAGTCCGGGGTGCAGTGCAGAAGGGAACCGTTCAGTGCCAGCGGCGCAGCGTGACGCGGCGGGCTGAGAACAGGACGGGGAGGGACAGCCCAGCAGGGCTGTAGCCCAGGCAGGATGCGGGCAGCTCCGGAGCGGCTCCGGGGGAGGCAGTGCGGGGCCAGCCCTTCTCGCCAGACAGCTCTCCCGGCTGCTCCCCTGCTCCCCTGGCTGCTCCCCTCTCCGGTGCAAGGGGAAACCTTCCTCTCCCAAGGGAGCTGACTTATATAGAAAAAGGGTCCCGCCCCTAGTTCCTGATTGGTTTGTTTTCATGCAAATAAGAACTCTAAATCCTTGCAGTTTGATTGGTCCAGAAGGTACTGTCTTGATTGGTCAGAATGGCGCTGTTCTGATTGGTTGGTGAAGGGGTTGCTGGGGAAAGCCTCCTCCTATTGGTTGAAGCAGGATTCCGGGAACCCCTGTAAGGGTGCAGCTGCAGGGCAGGCAGGTCCGCTGGGCCGCTCCCCGAAGTGGCCTGTGTCTGAGGCCCCTGGTCAGAAATGGCTCATCGCTCTGCTTTTTTCTTTTGGTTGTTTTTAATTTGAGCCCAGTTAGGCAGCAGCGGCCCTTCTTATTAGGTGTTATCTGTCTTCTCTCTAAGGCTCCGCACAAGGGGTTCCCTGGTACCGGCGTTGCTCCCCGGCCTGTAAACACATTTTCTCTCTTCTCCAAGTGGGCCCTCCAGGCTTGTTCAGCAAAGAAGGAATGGGGACACGGGCAGGAAACGGCATGGGTGCTGGCTGGGGCCACGCGGTGCTTGGAAGGAGCCCGCTGATGTGCACCTGTCGGTGGGTCCCCAAGCCCCTTGTGGGCTGCGGTGTCTCGGGGAGGAGGACCGAGATGCTCTGCGGGCTGGAGTTCTCACAGAAAGGGCCACCATCCTCCAGGATCCCGGCCAGCCTGCAGGACCTCCCTCCCCTCCCCTCCCCTCCCCTCCCCTCCCCTCCCCTCCCCTCCCCTCCCCTCCCCTCCCCTCCCCTCCCCTCCCCTCCCCTCCCCGTGGCTTTCCCTGGTGCCCTGGCCCAGACAGCAGTGCCAAGTGCGGTCGCCGTTGCTGTGGAGGCAGAAGGTTGGGGTGCAGTGCCCCTGGCTGGACGGCGATGTGGGAACTTCTGCTTGAGGGGAGCTGCTTAAATGGACCCGTGGCCCTGGCGACAAGCCTTGTTTTCCCACCGCCTCCCACTCAGAGAAGGGGCTCTGGGGTAGAGCCGGCCTGGCTCCAGCCCCGAGGCACGAACAATGGCGCCGCTGGTGCCCGGTCTCGCCCCCAGACGTGTGGCCCTGGCAGCCTGCCGTTGCCCTGGGGAGGACCAGAGCTCTCTAAATGCCTTCAGAGGTTCCTCCTGGGAAGCTGGGCACTGAGGCCCGGGAGGCCTTCCCCGCAGAGCTGAGCTGGGCCAGGGTGGCCTGATGGTGTCGGAGTGGGTGTTTCTAGGGGGTCTAGGGTGGAGCGACGAGTGGGGGGGTCCCTGTGGCATAGGTGTGGAGAAGAGAAGCAGGTGTGCGTCTGCCCACGCGTGAGGGCGAGGGCCGCGTGGGGGTGTAAAGCAGGCGCACCTGGGCAGGTGTGAGTGAGCGGGCGGTGCCGGAGGCTGGAGGAGCAAGCAGTTTCCATTCTGGTGCTGGGCTGGGCTTGGAGGGCAGATGCGTGCGGGGAAGACTGTCCAGGTCGGTCTTGGCGCCCAAGGCCTGAAGTGCCGTTGCAAGGGGCCTGCTCTTTGTCAGGGGGCTGGGAGCAGGAGTGAAGCATGAGGACCCTGGGCTGGGCGGCTGCAGGGCAGCACAGAGGCGGGGCAGCTCGTTGGGCTATTGCTGGCCGCTTGTCCTGGTAGGGGCAGGGTCCTGGGGCCGGGCCTGCAACAGGGGAGAGGGGCAAGGGCCAGTTCCACAGGGGCGGAGCAGAGGGCCCCATGGCAAACTGAAGATAGGAAGCGAGTGCCCTGGGGGTGAGCACCCTGGACGAGGTGAGTATGGGCAGTATCTGCACACGGGGGTGGGGCTTGTGAAGGTGTTGGCCGATGTGACAGGTTTGCAGGAGGTTCCAGTGGGCAGAGTTCTGTGTCAGTGTGTGACGCAGAGAGAAATGGTGCATGCATGTACGTGCTGTGTTCTCCCCAACCCAGCACTCCTGTGGTCCCCTTCTGTCCCTGCCAGACAACGCCCAGTGAAGCTGTATCATCAGCATGGCCAGCAGGGGGTGCTCTGCCACCAAGTGACCCCCTTCCTGGAATCTTCTAAGAGCTGGAGTACATATTTTACATTTTTGAGCCCATGCCCCTCTCTGGCGTTGCTTAGATGGTAACCTAGCTCTGGTCCTAGCTAACAAAGTGTTTTCACCTTATCATCTTCCGTGCTCATAATACCACAGGGTGTCACAGCTGGGGCCTGGACCCCTGGACCCCTGGGGTCCTGGACCCCTAGCCCAGCAGCCCTGAGAACGGCACAGTGGTCA
Source organism: Molossus molossus (assembly GCF_014108415.1). Classification (NCBI taxonomy): domain Eukaryota; kingdom Metazoa; phylum Chordata; class Mammalia; order Chiroptera; family Molossidae; genus Molossus; species Molossus molossus. The sequence continues at coordinate 70,023,706 of NW_023425352.1, forward strand.
CTGAACAGAAGGCGTTAGAAGCCAGGTGTGAAAATAAAGCTATAAAAAGGGAAGGTGGCCCGGCCGGTGTGGCTCAGTGGTTGAGCATCAACCCCTGCACCAAGAGGTCACCGGTTCAATTCCCAGTCAGGGCACATGCCCAGGTTGTGGGCCAGATCCCCAGTGGGGGGCATGCAGGGGATGGCCAATTGATGTTCTCTCTCATCAATGTTTCTTTCTCTCTCTCCCTCTCCCTTCCTCTCTCCAAAAATTAATAAAGAAAAAAAGAAAAGAAAGGGGAAGGTGTCCCAGTCCACATGGGAAGAGCCAAGTGGAAGGTGGAGGCCAGGGGCTTCTCCCAGAACCCAGGCTGGCACCCAGCACAGACTGTGGCTCCTGTTCTCACAGGCTCTGCAGCCCCAGGGCCTCCTAGCAGGGTGTGGCTTGCTTGGAAGTGGGGGACCGTGGTCTGGGGTAGCATTAAAGGCAGGGCACAGGGGTCCTGGGGATAGCTGGTTGCTGGGGCCCTCAGGCTCCAGAGCGGGCCGCCCTGTCGTCATTCACTGTGCACTAAACTCATACCACACAGAGGGTGCTCTGTCCAGTCGATGACAGGTGCTGGTGTGGCCCAGAGGAGGGGTCAGTCCAGTCCAGGTGTGGGTAGGGGTTGCTGGACACAGCTTCCAGTAAAAGGTGTATCTGAACTGGGTTCTGAAGGATGAGTAGAAGTTGGTTGGGCCTAGTAATGTTACACGCACTAGGATTGTGTTACAGTCAGAAAGTGGGGCAGGTGGTGGAAGACCCGCAGTTCCAGGTCAGAAATTGAGGCAGACCAGCCTCTGGGGGGCTCAGGCAGCTGTAACCACTCATGTTGGACTCCAGGGCCAATGGCGACTCTGGGGAGGGCGGTTTATTCTAGGGCAAGGGCATGAAGGAGCTGGGGGTCAGTCATTGCAGCCGCCGATGTTTCTAGACTCGACATTAAGACAGCTTAGACACTCAGATCTGTGCTCTTCCAGGGACAAATGGCCCGGCCTCTCTGGAGCTACGGACCCCCTCTGTAAAGTGGAAATGCTGAGCTGTAAAGGTCAGATGAGGCGGTGTTGGTCAGACCTCATCAAAATGCATCACACGGCAGGGTTCAGTAAACAGCAGCTATTACTCTTGATTCCGGGGTATCTGCGGGTGGAAAGCTGGGGACTTCAAGTAAGTCGTCTAATTGTGTCCCTCCTTCTGCACGATGTAGTCAGTGTCCCTGCTTCATGGATGAAGAAGTGGGGCAGCTGAGCAGGCAAGCAGGGCAGGCACGAGCCTCCTTGGGGAACATGGGGCTCAGCCCCTGGAAGACTCTCTGACCTGGTTTCCTGTGTGGAGACAGAAAGCAGTGTGTTTAAACATCAGCGACAGGAAGGCAGGGGAAAGAAACGAAGGCAAGCCTGGCAGCCTGGCCCTCCCGGGACTCCCTGAGGCTTGGACCATCCTGTTGCCTGGGCTTTGTCTGTGATCAGCCCTGCAGAGAGAGAGGCAGGCAGGGCAGGGTCGTGGGCCAAGGGCAGGCTGACCAGCCTGGAGGCTGTAGACTGCAGGGGTCTGTGTGTGGGGGACCCTTTGAGTGTCCCCACGGTTCTTGCTGGGGAGGAGTGTGTGACCCAGGCAGGTGCCAGGAAGTGTGGAATCTGGCAGGACCTGCCTGCCAGCCCTCAGGGTGGGGGTGGGGATCAGGGTGGGTGCCAGGGCACAGAAAAGGTCGTGAAGGTGGCATGCAGGATGGATTTGTCTTATGGTTGCTTTGGCTTGCAGAGTGCTTCTCAAAGGAGGTTTACTTATGTCCCCACATTTTCATATAAAAATCAATTTGCTGTTTCTCTTGAAACACTGCAGGGTCAGGTGGTGAGTTACCACAGACTCCATCACTCTCTCCGATGCCCCCTTCACCGCGCACGTCCCCCACCCCGGGACCCTCTGGGCCACTGCTAACGGTCCCCACCACTGATGGGGATGCCCTCCATGAGGCCCTGATCCTGCCCATGACCCTCAACCTGGCTGTGATCCTAGCTGCCTAGAGAACTTGACAGACACCCAAGGCCACGGTCTCAGCAGACTGCACGCAGAGTCAGGACTGAGTGTGGGGAACAGGGAGAGAGGGCGCCATCCCAGGGTCAGAGGGTCAGAGGCCTGGGCCGGGGCCTGCTGGGCACAGCCCCACAGCACCCAGGGTGGTGTGGCCTCTGGCTTTGCCCGGCTGGAGAGCGAAGGCCGAGCTCATTTGCCCCAGCCACAGCAGACACAGGGAACTCTGTTCACCCTGGGGCAGACAAACGGAAAGGGTGAACTCAGGCTCTAGCGCTTTCTAGAAGCTTCCAGATAGACCACAAGCTTCCAGGATAGATAACAGACATCTGAGCAACTATTCTCTACCCCAAGCTGAAGGGGAGAGAGGAACGTGGGGGGGGCAGGGAGCAGTCTGCAGCTCCCAGGGAAGGAAGCAGGGAGGGCTCCATGGGTCCAGGGCACCGCTGTGGGTGGGGCAGGAAGAAGAGCACCAATGGGGAACAGGCTCAGCTGAGCCAGGGGCGGGACCCACCGCCCCACGCCCCAGGCGATCCAGGGCACAGGACAACAGCTGCCTGGGGGTGGGGCAGGATGAAGAGCACCAATGGGGAGCAGGCTCAGCTGAGCCAGGGGCGGGACCCACCGCCCCACGCCCCAGGCGATCCAGGGCACAGGACAACTGCTGTCTGGGGGCAGGGTGGGGGGGTGTGGGGAATGAGCCTGGAAATGATGGAGGTGGAGAAGGGAGGGGACACACAGAGGGGGGCAACGAAATCCACACAGAAAGAGAGGAAGAAGGAGAAAAAGGAAGAAGGACTGGCAGAGGCAGACAAGAGAATGAAACTGGCGGAGAGAGAAACAGAAGGAAAGAAAGAGAGAAAGAAGGAGGCAGAGCCAGAGACACACAGAGAGGCAGAGGCAGAGACAGAGACGGAGACAGGCTGAGGACGAGAAAGAGGAAGCTTGATGGCCATGGGTAGGCATGGGGCCTATGGGTTCCAGTCTGACTTGAGACCAGCTGGGAGGGTCGCCCTGCCCAGCAGACCTGACCACCTTCATCACCTCCCCTGCCAGGACCTGCCCCTCTGACTCCTAACGGTGCTGGCAGGTGCCCTGTGGGAGTCTGGCTCCCGCTCCTTAGGAGGCTGCTGCTCTGGCTGCCCTCGGGGGTCTCCATTCACCGGGACACGCAGCAGGAGGGCCTCTGGCGGCCTGGGCCCGCGCTGGAGGGGACCACCTGGTTGGTGTGCTTCTGCTGATGACCGACAGGGAGAAGAGGCCAGACCTCCCTAGCGGCAGGGCTGCACAGAAAGACACCCCTCTCTGAGCCCGGCCTCCGGCCGCGGGTCCTGCCCGCTAGGAGGGGCCTACCCTTCTCAAGGACCATGAACTGGGGTTTGGGATATATCAGCTATAAAATCAAAACCATGTTTTCCATCTTGGAAGACTAAGCCGTGATAAATTTGGAAAGTAATACATATCAGAGCGCCGCGGACCATTTTCCAGCACCTCACCGCAGGCTGGCTCATGCATCCAGCGTGGCTCGTCCCCAAGTGCGCATGGCCTGGACCAGGGGCTGCTGGGCAACGGCGGAGACACGGCTGGCAACCTGGGTGCATTTCATCAGAGGCAGGTGATGGGGGCACCGAGCGGGTGGTTTGCAAGGCCACGCACAGGCGGTGTGGGGAAGATGTCCTATGAGAGTTGTGACCAAAGCCAAACCTGGTTGTTCACAGCGTGGTTTTCCAGCTGTTTCCAAATCTGCCATCCCAATCGGGACACTGCGTGAGGTGCCTCCCTGCACGGATTTCCGTTTTCCCAGCTTCTCTGAGACACTGCGTCTCCTCTGACAGACTCCTTCCCAGAGAGCTTGAGGCTTCCCAGGGTGTCCTGGGGGTAGAGCCTCTGTAGCAGGGGGTCCCTCCACGTCGTGACCGATCTGAGCAGCACGAGGCTGAACAGACCCTGGTCGGGGCTGCGCCACGCAATTCCATGCCCGGCAGGGGCCTCTGCTGGCTGGGTAGACAGGGAGGAGGAGTCCCCTCAGTGTGACAGTTGGATAAGGGACACAGGAGTGCGTGGGTGTGGAGCCTCTGGAACAGTGGGATCTGTGGCCATGTGGTGTTCAGACACCCAGTTCAAAGGTTACCGCCCTGGCTGGTGGCCCCCAAAGTGCACTGAGCCCACTGGGACTGCCCTCCCTCCGTCCCGACTGCACTCCCTCCTGCCCCCTCACCTCGGCACCGCCCTCACTCTACCCCTGCCCCTCCCCCCGCACCGCACTGCCCTCCCTCCGCCCCGACTGCCCTCCCTCCTGCCCCCTCACCCCCGCACCGCCCTCACTCTACCCCTGCCCCTCCTGCCCCTCCCCCCGCACGGCACTGCCCTCCCTCCGCCCCTGACTGCCGTCCCTCTGCCCCTCCTGCCCTCCCTCCTGCCCCCCCACTGCCCTCCCTCCGCCCGCGACTGCCCTCCCTCCGCCCCTCCTGCCCCTCCCCCCTGCACCGCACTGCCCTCCCTCCTGCCCCCCCTCCTGCCCCCCCCACTGCCCTCCCTCTGCCCCCCGCCCCCGACTGCACTCCCTCCTGCCTCCTCCCCCCGGCACTGCCCTCCCTCCGCCCCCGACTGCCCTCCCTGATGCCCCCCCACCCCGCACTGCACTGCTGTCCCTCGGCCCCCCGCACCTTGACCTCTCCTGGCCCCCTTTTTTTCCCTGGAGTGTCTGTTTTTGGGATTGACTCAGGCTTCCCCTGACCATAGGGACTACTGTAGCACCGAGTCCAAGAAGAGCTCACTTGCAGGCAGACCATGCATAGAGGCTGCTGTGACAAGGACCCCAGCTGTCCTGGGTGGTGACACCAGCCCTATCCCAGCACCGAGGGCGCAGTCTGCTCATGTGATCCTGGAGCTTGGGAGCTCAGAGGTGCACACATGCACATGCACAGCACAGTGTACAAACCAGGCGCACAGTTGCACATAGTAATTTTGGCTCCTTTTTCCTTCCTCATCTCTGAAGAGTTACACCTACACTTCATGCTTAGTTTATATATCGCCATCATCCCAGCCTTATTTCAGAAGAGACTCCAGGCCCTGGCCAGTTTGGCTCAGCGGTTAGAGCGTCGGCCTGCGGTCCGGAGAGACCCAGGTTCGGTTCCCGCTAAGGGCGCGTACTTCGGTTGCAAGTTTGTCCCCGGCCCTGGTTGGTCGTGCGGGTGGCAGCCACTCGATGTGTCCCTTTCATGTCGATGATTCTCTCTCTCTCTCTCCGTTTCTCTCTCTCCCTCCCACTCTATCTGTACAAAAAATGGAAAAATATCCTCAGGTGAGGATAAAAAAAAAAGAAGAGATTCCAAGCAAACAGAATCCTGTTCCCTAGGAGGCAGGATAATTTCAGGGTGACCAACACTGACGATCACACTGGACAGAAGGACTCCGGGTGCCTGTCATGCAGCTCCCATGAGACACCACCCAGGTGGAAGTGCTCCCGGGCAGACCCAGGCCCCCTGCGGCTCTCTGGGTCCCACCTCCTGGCTTTACAGAGCAGTGAGGTGAGTTTCTTTGCTGGAGCGTGGTGTTTCCGGGTTACATGCCCCCAGACATCCTGGTCCACGCATCTCCGTGGCTTTTGCCAACGTGAGGAACAAAGAGACTGCCTGGCTGCCCAAAGAGGCTTTGACTAGTAGCCTACCCACTTGGGGTGACTGCTGCCCCCACATCAGAATGCAAGGAATTTTGTAAAAGTCTGCTCTAAGTTTATGGGAGCATTACCAAATCCAAGTGTTAAGCAGTAACGCCAGGGAACCTGGAGAAAGGAGGTAGGTGGAGCCCATTTCTTTGTCTGCTAAAGCCATTCACTTAAAGAAAGCTGGCCAGGCGGCTCAGCTTATTGCAGGGCCACCCTATACCCAAAGGTTTGGGGTTAGCTCCCTGGTCGGGGTGCGTGTGGGAGGTAATGGATTGATGTTTCTCACACATCGATGCCCCGCCCCCTTCCCTTTCTCTGTAAAGACCAGTGACAGCCTGTCCTTGGGTGAGGATTAAAACAGCAGAAGGAAAGACCCACAAGGACTGAGACATTCCTGGGGGAGCAGGTGTGTCAGCACCTGGTGCAGGCGTCGGGCTGAGTCCCTTCCACAACCGGTTCATTTAATAAAGGCATTTTCTTCTGATTATCAAAGCCATCTGTGTTCATCACACACAGATCCGTAAAGAAGGGAATGCCAATCAACTTCACATCATACCACTCAGAAGCACATTAGCATATACTCTGGTAAATTTCTGCCAGGTCCCGGTATCTAGCTGCAAGACACGTAACAAAACACTGTTGCTAGTTTATCATCACGGGGCCTTGCCATGCGTGGGAACCTCATTTTGCTTACCTATTTGTCTGCATGTCTAGCCATCTCCATTCCTAGATTCCTATAAGGGGAGTCACTGGGCTGAAAGGTTGAACATGTTGAATGTTTATTGCCAACTTGTCCTTCAGAAATTTGCGTCATCGTATTTGCTCTCCAGGAGCAGAACAGCGCCCGCCATTGCTCTTTAAGGAAGAATCAAGGCTGAAAGGAACTCAAAAGTTAATCTGATGCCCAGATGCCCAGTGACTAGATGCCAGTCCAGTCTCCACTTGAAGCAGGAGCTCCCTGGCAGGGCCCCTCTGCCAGGGGGAGAGAGCTGGCCCTCTGCAGGGATTGGTGGGAAAAAACTAAAAGCATTTCCCTAAAGAACAGGAACAAGACAGGAATGTCCACTTTCACCACCCTTATTCAACACAGTACTGGAAGTCTTAGCCACAGCCATTAAATAAGAAGAAAGAATAAAAGGAATCCAAATTGTAAAGGAGGAAGTAAAACTGTCACTATTTGCAGATGACAGGATATTGTACATAGAAAACCCTAAAGACTTCAGCAAAAGACAAGATTTAATAAATGAATTAGGGAAAGTAGCAGGATACAAAACCAGCATCCAGAAATTGATGGCATTTTTATACACCAATAATGAATACTCAGAAAGAGAAACAAAAAAATCCCATTTACCATTGTACCAAAAAAATTAAGATTCCTAGGAATAAACTTAACCAAGGAGGTAAAAGACCTGTTCTCAGAAAACTACAGGACATTGGAGAAAGAAATAGAGAAGATATAAAAAAGTGGAAGCATATACTGTGTTCATGGATAGGAATAATCAACATCATTAAAATGGCCATACTACCTAAAGCAATCTACAGGTTCAATGCAATACCTATTAAAATACCAACAACAGCCCTGGCCAGTTTGGCTCAGCAGTTAGAGTGTCGGCCTGTGGTCCAGAGAGACCTGGGTTCAGTTCCCACTAAGGGCACATACCTCGGTTGCAATTTGTCCCCGGCCCTGGTTGGTCATGCGGGGGGCAGCCACTCGATGTGTCCCTTTCACATTGATGTTTCTCTCTCTCTCTCTCTGTTCCTCTCTCTCCCTCCCGCTCCATCTGAACAAAAAATGGAAAAATGTCCTCATGTGAGGATAAAAAAATAAAATAAAATAAAATACCAACAACATATTTCACAGAACTAGAACACTCCAAAAGTTTATATGGAACCCAAAAAGACCCTGAATAGACACAGTAATCTAGAAAAAGAAGAACAAAGTAGGAGGGATCACAATACTACTGGATTTCAGGTTATACTACAAAGCCACTATAATCAAAACAGCCTGGTACTGGCACAAGAACAGGCATAGAGATCAACAGAACAGATCAGAGAACCCGGAAATCCACCCAAGACCTTATGATCAATTAACATTTGATAAAGGAGCAAAGAGCAAACAATGGAGTAAAGACAGTCTCTTCAATAAATGGTGTTGGGAAAATTGGACAGGTACATGCAAAAAAATGAAACTAGACCACCAAATTACACCATACACAAGAGTAAACTCAAAATAGATAAAAGACTTAAATGTAAGTTGTGAAAGCATAAAAACCCTAGAAGAAAATGTAGGCAGCAAAATCTCTGACATCACATGTAGCAACACAGATACATTGCCAAGGGCAAGAGAAACAAAGGAAAAATTCATAAATGGGACCACATCAAACTAAACAGTTTCTGCACAGCAAAGAAAAAAAAAGAAAAAGAAAAGAAAAGAACCAGCATCAAAATGAAAAGCAAACCCTGTATGGGAAAATATATTTGCCAATGATACGTCAGCTAATGGGTAAATTTCCAAAATACATAGAGTACTCATACAACTCAATTAAAGGGAGACAAACAATCCAATTAAAATTGGGCAGAGGACCTGAATAGATACTTCTCCAAAAAAGACATACAAATGGCCAAGAGACATATGAAAAAATGCTCGAGGTCATGAATCATCAGTGAGATCAAAATAAAAAGACTATGATGTATCACCTCACACCTGCCAGAATGGCCGCCATCAACAAATCATCAAAAACAGGTACTGGCGAGGGCGTGGAGAAAAGGAGACTCTAGTACACTGCTGGTGGGAATGCAGACTGGTGCAGCCACTATGGAAACGGTATGGAGTTTACTCAAAAAATTAAAAATGGAACTGCCATTTGACGCAGTGATCCCACTTCTCAGAATATATCCTAAAAAGCCTGAAACATCATTCAGAAAGAATATATGCACCCCTATGTTCATAGCAGCATTATTTACAATAGCTAAGATCTGGAAACAGCTCTTGTCCATTAGTAGATGAGTGGATAAAAAAGCTATGGTACATATACACAATAGAAAACTATGGAACTGTAATAAAGAAACATTTCTTACCCTTAGAGATGACATGGAGGGACCTGGACAGTATTATGCCAAGTGAAATAAGCCAGTCAGAAAAAGACAAATACCACATGATCTCACTTATTTGTGGAATATAATGAAGAAAATAAGCTGACAAACAAAATAGATCCAGAGACATTGAAGTAGGGAACAGACTGATAAACCTCAGAGGGAAGGGGATTGGAGGGGTGGAGAGATAAGCCAAAGAACTTATGTGCATATATACATAACCTATAGACACAGACAACAGTGTGGGGAAGGTGGGGGGGGGGGTGCAGGAGCGGAGAGGAGGGTGTCAATGGGGAGAAAAATGAGGGACATCTGTAATACTTTCAACAATAAAGATAAATTTAAAAAAATACAACATAAACATCTCAGAACCTTTCAAAAATATTATTTTTCCTAATTTCTAGACACTTCTATAATGCTTCCCTTACATTTTTGGGTGAGTATTGTTTGTTCTCCTCTTTGTATGACCACAGTCTTCTATAGTCATAATAAAAAGATAATCTTTCTTCAGGGCATGGATGATCAAAAATATTTAAACAGTATTTTGGTAGTTTAAAAAATGCTTTCAACTTTATAACTCTTTGGTCATGACATGTAAATTATAGTATTATCGAATTTGGGGAATGCTTGTGTTATGTGCTTATCAAGTCTGAGCTGCAAAATTTTAGGGAATTTTAGTTCTGCATGGTTATTATTAAATAATCTCTGGATGACGATATTCACGTCTAAGTCCACGTTATAATGGCATTTATGATTTTTGTGTTTTTATTGTCAAACACAGTTCAGCAAGAAATTAAAATACCTTTTCAATATCTTCATAGGACTCATTCATCATAATTAATTAGATTACTAAACACTCCAAGTGCTCATTTATTTTTATTAGCTATTTCTCCGTTCCTCTTCATGGTAGAATGTGAATGTTTCGAAATTTAATTTAATTAATAAACATTTCTATCAATTTCATCACTCACCTTTAAAAGTTGTCATATGTTTTGTTAATTTAAAACAATTTTTTTTTTTCATCCTCACTCGAGGACATTTTTCCATTTTTTGTTCAGAGTGGGAAGGAGAGAGAGAGAGAGATAGAGAGAGAGAAACATCGACGTGAAAGGGACACATCGAGTGGCTGCCTCCCACAGGGCCCAACTAGGGCCGGGGACAAACTGCAACCGAGGTACGTGCCCATAGCGGGAACCGAACCCAAGTCTCTCTGGACCACAGGCCGACACTCTAACCGCTAAGCCAAACTGGCCAGGGCTGTTTTGTTAATTTTTATCAGATTTTTTGGGGGTTTCTTAATTAAAAATTTAGGTAAGACAAAATCATATATTTCTGTCAAAATTGAAAAACTGTAACTTCTCATTTCTTTTATTGCAACATTTTAAAAACATTTTTCCAAATTATAGTCTAAATAATATATTCCCAGATGGATTTCTCCGTAGCTGGATCCCAGATGCCTGAGCCCCACCAGTGCTACCTGATGGGGTGGAGGGAAGCCGGTGCAGATGGTCTCTCCTCCTGACATTGCTAGGGCCCCTGCTGGGGCTGTGGAACGGGCTGCTGTAAACGGGGGTCTGCCCTGGAAATGTCATTAGCTTCAAGGTCAGTCTGCATGTGGATTAACCCCTTGTGCCCATTCTGCCCTGTGGAGTCTCTAGCCAAAGACTGTTAGCTAAAACCTTAGCCTGGGCACCGGCCAGCGCAGGAGACACGAGGTGGGTGACCGGTTCCACTGGCCAGGCATGATGGGCTCGGCCACCTTCGCTGTTTAGCTTTATCAGGGCGACTGAGAAGACACCTCTACGTGTGACACCCTGCCCTCGAGCCTCCGGATCTGGGGCTGTGCGTGGGTTCAGGAGCTAAGGAGAAGGCCGTGCATCTCTGCACTCTACAAACTCTCTGAAATAGCTTCACATTCATTTTTATCTTTAAAAATCAATAATCTAAGAAAATGAAAAGACTGGCCATGGACTGGGAGAAAATCTTCGTAAAGGTGTACCTGACAAAGGATGTACTGAAGTCCTCAGTATTCAAAGAACTACGAAAACTCAACAATAAGAGAATGAACAACCTGACTTTAAAATGAACAAACAAGAGAGGATGGCGGCGGGCAGGACCGGAGGGAGGAAGAGTGTGTGAGAGAGTGAGCAAGTGTGTGAGAGAGTGTGAGTGGACGTGAAGGTGGACGACCAACCCCGAGCAGTGCAGAGATGCGGAGCAGAAGGTCCCTGTGCTGTGGACGGAGCAGCCGGCTACCACAGTAAGCAGCCTTTCAGGGGGTTTCTCTCTGCACCGTGGGGAGGTCCCACCATGTTGGGAGATCCCTAGTCTTCCCTGGGAGGAGGCAGTGGGAGCGGCTAGGGCCCAGCAGCCTGTGCCCACCAGCGCACCTGGCACCATCGGACCAGTGGACACTGTGTCAACACAGACTGGTGTACAGCAGTGGAGCTGCCAAGGTGCTGGTCATGGAAGCTGCAGACAGCCCGGAGCCCAGCACCATCCCCCATAGTAGCAGCCTGATCAGAGTGGAGATATACCCCCAGCAACAGAGGCTGGGGAGCAGACTTCCATCCCCAGGCAACAGAAGCACAGACCAGCGGCTGAGACCCATCCCTCAAAACTACAGCAAAAGCTGAGCAGGAGCTGAGCCCCACGGGGCAGCAGCACTCCCCAGCCACCAGCAGTGGAACCTGGGGCTCCACAAGACCTGTGCGGTCCAGTAGCTCACAAGAGCAGTGGGAAGCCAGAGCCCAAGAGAGACTGGAGCGATCCAGCGGCCCACCCACGGGACCTGCAGGGTGCGGGGGCACCAGAGAGGCCTGTGCCACCCAGCTGCACACCAGATAGGTGTAGAGGATGTGAAAATGGAGGCGGAGTGAATGGAAGCTACACAGACCATCTCCCAGGACCAAACAGGAATTACAACTAAAATTAAGACAAATCCTCAGAAAAAAGCAACAGAAAAGCAGCAGGACAGGACCATGTAACCAGGGACACTGGTAGGATCTGCGGAGGCACGAGAGGGTGGCAGGCTGGGAGCCCACAGACAGCAGAAGTCTTAGCTGTGAGCAGCGCCCTTGGGGAATAAAAACCAAGCCTGCTCCACAGCTCAGAGAGCTGGGACAGAGTGCTAAAATAGCCACAGCCACTCACCTGGGGGTTACGGCAGAGGGAGGGCAGACAGGGCTGGAACTCTGTGGGGACACCCGGGATTTGGAGGGCACTCAGAGTTTTTGCTGAGTTGCAGCCACAAAGGATGGTGGCCAGTTTGCTCCTTCCCAGAGCTGTGGGGAAAGCAGCAGCCCCCTCCTCTGAGATTCAGCCTTTCACAGGTGAGGCAAAGAAATGCAAATTGAGGCTCATTAACAACCAGCATCTATCCCACCCTCTGGAAATCCTCTTATGCAGAATGCCAGGGTTACATTCCAAGGCACTGAGGAACTAAGACTATTAGCCTCCAGGAAAAAGCTAGAGGATAACAGAACGCTTCCTGGGCTTGCAAATCGACCCAGGAAAGTAAGACTTGACAGTGATGTTTAACGTGGGTCCACCCAGGTTCACCCAAACCCAGTAGAGGGAGCCACAAACAGCAGAACACCAACACCCACAGGGAAAATTTGGCAGGCTCCAAAACCCACTGAGATAGCCAAAATGGTGAAACAAAGAAACAAATCCCAAATGAAAGAACAAGAGAACTCTATTGAAGATGAGATAAATGAAATGCAGCTAAGCAAATTATCAGAGGTAGAGTTCAGAGCCATGATCTCGAGGAAGCTCAACAGCATGAGTAAGGACATCAGCACCATGAGTAAAGATATAGAAACATTGAAAACCAACCAAGTGGAGATGAAGAATGACATAGCAGAAATTAAGAACACATCGGAAGGACTAAACAGCAGAGTAGAGGGAGCTGAGGACCAGATCAGTGAATTAGAAGACAGGGTAGAAAAAATCAACCAATCAGAAAACCAAAAGGAAAAAAACAATTAAAAAACAGGAAGACCGCTTAAGAGAACTGTGGGACAACTGGAAACGTAATAACATTTGCATCACAGGAGTCCCCGAAGAGGAAGAAAATGGGCAAGGGTTAGAGAATATATTTGAAGAAATAGTGACAGAAAACTTTCCTAACTTGGTAAAGGAAGAAGGCATTCAAGTTCAAGAAGCACAGAGAGCTCCAAGTAAGAAGAACCCAAACAGGCCCCCACCAAGACACATAGTAATTAAAATGCCAAAAATAAAAGACAAAGAGATAATCCTAAATGCAGCAAGAGATAAGCAACAGGTTACCTACAAAGCAACCCCCATTAGGCTATTATCTGACTCTCAACAGAAACACTACAGGCCAGAAGGGAGTGGCATGAAGTAATCAAGGTCATGAAAAACAAGGATCTGAATCCAAGACTACTCTACCCAGCAAGGCTATCATTCAAAATAGAAGGTCAAATAAAGAGCTTTCCAGACAAAAAAGGCTAAGGGAATATATTAACACCAAACCAGCACTGCAAGATATGCTAAAAGGACTGCTGTAATTAGTAGAAGAAATAGGAAGAAAAATATAACTCCCCCCCCAAATGGCAATAAATAAGTACATATCAATTATCACCTTAAATGTGAATGATTTGAATGCTCCTATAAAAAGACACAGAGTAGCTGACTGGATAAGAAAGCATGACTCACATGTATGTTGTTTACAAGACACCCACCTCACAACAAAAGACTCACATAGGTTGAAAGTGAAGAGATAGAAAAAAATCTTTCAAGCAAACTGGAATAAAAAAAAAAAGCTGGGGTAGCAATACTCATATCTGATAAAGTAGATTTCAAAATGAAGGCCATAACTACAGACAAAGAAGGCCACTACATAATATTGAAAGGATCTATCCAACAGGAAGATATAACCTTGGTAAACATATGCACCCAATAAAAAAAAGGGAAAAAAATCAATGTAGTCAATGTTTTTTAACTTACTTAATAGCCATCCCCAAGGAATCCATTTAGTCGATCTGTATTAAGATCTGAGGCTGATCTGTAGTAACCCTGCTATGTACTAGACCTGTGTGAGGCCCTGAGACGTGGGAATCAGGCTAGAGGGATTTCTATGTCACGGGCCATGATCATGCGGGGAAGACAGTCATTCACAGTACAAATAAATGAAAAGCATAATTGTAATACACTTTTTCAGTCGTCCGGTGTATCAGGGGAGCAAGGAGTCGGGGAACGCCAGCTGGTGCCAAGGGCTGGCAGCAGAGACTAAAGGCGGCTGGGAGCCATGGGACAAAGGGAGCGGGCACAAGACCAAGGAGAGGCACAGGTGAGGAGGCCCAGGGTGGAGGGGGCAGGCTTCTGAGCTACTGGACGGAGTCTGGGTGGGAGCGAGGGTGCAGGGCGACCACCGTCCAGAGCCCCGCAGAGGGCACAAGCAATCGGATTTCTTTCCAAATGGGTCAGAAAGATTTAAAGGGATTTAAGTGAAGAAGTTAAATGATCTGATTTGTGTTTCAAACATATGCTAGTTAGTCCACGGAATGGATCTGATGGGGTGAACGTGAGTTAAGGGGCCTTGGCAGTCACCCAGGCAGGAGGCTGAGGGGCCTGTGCAGATGGGGAGAAGCCGCCGGAGCCAGGACATCTCCTCAGGCCGAGGCAGGGGATAGCGTCAGGGGGACATGGTGTCAGGGCCGGAGGAGAGGCTGCTGGAGGAGACACAGGCCTGGGAAGAGCCTGCGCTGGTCCCTGTGGGCCGGTGCGGGAGCATGCCTGCAGGCGGGCACCTGGACCCTGCACACTCTCTGGCCGGGCTCGTAAATCTGGCAGATAGCTGGTAATTGAAGCCATGCGGCGGTGACATCATCTGGGGAACGTGTGGGCTGAGAAGAGACAGCAGGGCCTGGGCCACCACCCGGATCCGCAGAGCCAAGAGAGTCCACTGGGGTTATCAGCAACGTGGTGGACAAGAACGGTGAGCGCCCAGGATTGCTCTCGGGGTGACAAAGGTCTCCGCCAAACGGCGAGGGAGCATGCTGGTCGCCGCCTGGAGCGAGTGCGGACCGGCCACAGAGCCCCGGCTCAGGTTCGGGGGTGTTTCCGCTCCCAGAGTTCTGAGGATCCAGGGACCGGCGTGTTTGCAGGCACCGGGCACAGTGCCGGCCATGTGCTTGTGCAAGTTTTAGTGGCTCATAAACAACACTCCATTATTCTCCTCTCCTGCTCATGTCCGACTGGGCAGCACGATGCACAGGGCAGATCCCCGGGGGACCAGTGACCTCGTCATCGCCGGTGCTGCTGGGCACAGGCCTGTGGTCCACATGGCCACTCGCCGAATCCTGCTGCCACCCTCCCGTCACACCTGCGGCCACCCACCTGAGACACTGTTGGCCAGCAGAGAAGTCAAGCAGAGAGCAGACCAGGAGGGAATGGGGCTTGTCCGTGGGGAGGGGTGGGGGTGCCTTTGATGGCTCCACTCTACCCAAACCTAGAACTGGGCACAAACCACCAAGGGTGGGGGAGGAAGGCAGAGGACGTCGCTCCGGTGAGGTCTCCCCACTTGCCTCACAGAACCTAGGGAGGAGGGGTTTGCCCTGCACCACCCCCCACAGCAGATGCTCCTAAGTACTGAGCCCCTCCCTCATGCACAGGGAGAGACCCGAGGCCTGGGGGAGGACAGACAGCTCACAAGCAGGGGAGTGAGAATCTGCACAGGTGTCTGCTCTAGGCCCGCCGGCAGGTGTGTGGTGGTCACAGCTGAAGGCTGTGCTCAGAGCCTCCTGTCACCTGGGCTCTGGAGCTCTGGGGGGTCCTGGGCGTATACAGGCGGTGTGTCCTGGGCAGGTTTCAGCCTCTTCAACCAGGAAGCTCTTCTCCCTGACCGCGGCTCTGGATCCACGCGGGGCACTGGGAGCCCTTGGCTGCCTCCCAACTCCCTATTGCAGGGATTGTAGTCAGGAGGGGTGGCTCTTCCCACCCAGCTGGTCATGTCTCACATACGAGCTCTGGGTCATAGCTGTCAGAGCCTGGGGACCAGCTCCCTTCCAGGGACATGGCCACAGTGTGGGTGGGATCCGTTGACTGGGCACCCTCAGCCGGCCATGCCTGGAGGCTGGAGAGGTATACCCTGGCCCCGGTGTGAAACGTGCCCACATGGGTCTGTCTATGGCTCAGCCTGCCAGACATCAGAGCCCTGACACTCACCCTGTCCGTCTCCAAAGCTTCCTCTCCCCGCCGCTGCTCCCCTGTCTGTCCACGGAGCTCTGGCCTTTGCCAGTCGTCCCCAGAGCCACACACCTCAACCCTGAGTGCCAGTTGTGACAGCTGGCACTGGAACCCAATGTCTGGAACACAGGCGACACCCCAAAGCGCCTACGCGTGTAAGTCAGGATGGGGACTCCCTGGCCAGCCCAAGCACAGGCGGGGGCTCTCCTCTAGGCCTGCCATCAGGTATACATAAGGACGAGGGGGGAGCCGCATGGCAGGCGCACACCTTGTTTTGTTCATTTGGGCACTTCTGCAGGGCTGGACGCTCAGTCTTGTAGTACTGGAGACGCCCTGGGCACCCGAGCTTGCGAAGGCCTCGGAGGTCCTACACCAAGCAGGACACTGGGACAAGCCCACTGCCCAGATGCCGAGGTCCCAGCGTGCACGGTCTCCTCCGGCACAGCAGCCTGCGTGCTCTGGACCACACGGTCACGGACCGCCCACGCCAGAGCAGAAATCCCGTGCCCGGGGGGCCTCCCTACACAGCCCCTCCCCTCGGGGGTCCTGTCGCATCCCTGCGGGTTGATGTCTAGCCAGGCAGGGTCTTGTCTCCTCTAGGGACGGTGGACTCCGGCCCCTCCCTGTCCGGCAGTTGCTCCTCTTTCCCTCGTGGGCTTGGCAGCGAATCCGCGCTCCTGCCGGCTCACCTGCAGGCTTTGGAGAACACGGGCCAGGACGGGGCGTCGCTGGGCGCTCTGCTGCCGGCCGGTGCAATCCCCCTGAGGGAGTGAGCACAAAGGCCAGCTTCCAGGCTGGACCTGGAGAGGGACAGAGAACCACGCCCACCAGGCACTTCTGTCAAACATCCTGCCCACCTGGCGTTTGTCCGCTCCGCCCCCTCGATCTCCTATTCGTGCCCTGTCAGACAGAACGGGGTGCTGGGCCCGGGGCGAACTTCGCACACCCGTTGACGGCAAAGGTAACTAATTGAAACGTGGTTTACTTTTGAAATTCCAGTTGTATAGTGAGAGACCCAGAAGGAGCTGTCTGCGGTGAGTTGTGACGTGTCACTGGGTGCAGAATTCACCAGAGGTTTGGGAATAACATGGGCTTCTCCACTCGGCTCCCCCGTTTGCCCTCCCAGTTTCTCTACGGAGCTTGAGTTCTAGCCCCAGGGGTTCCCTGGTCTCCCACGGCTCCCCCCTTCATTTCCTGTCTCCCTCTGCTCCTCACCTGGACGCACCACCCTGGCCTCCTGCTGAGAAGGACCCATTCTGGGCCTTGGGGTGCAGCGGACAGGATGAGGAGTCTCGACAGCATTTGCCCTGAGCACCAACAGGTGGTCAGACATCTCGCCTCCTCAGCCAGCCATTCTGCCCGCAGCCCCAGACCCTGTGACGTATGCGAAGGGGGTCCCTTTCTCTGATCCTGGTGTGTCTGACCCTGGAGGCAGAGGGGAAGGGAGGAAGGTAAAAATCTGCCCCATGCTATAAAAACAAGCAGGGGTGTATTATGAGGGAGAATAAAACTTGTGCATGATTTTTCAAAATAATAAGCGAGACTTCAAAGAATTTTCTGGAATGCAGCCCCTTTTGGTCTGTGCCCCAAACGCCCGAAGTTCCTTATTCACACATTGGAGATACGCTGGCTAAAAAGGTTTGAAATGTGCTGACTTCACCCATTTAATCGTTTCCTTGTTGTTTCTTTTTTCTTTTAAAATGTATGTTTATCGAAGTCGGACATGTACATAGTTTTAAAAGTTAAATGGCTCTGCAAGGCGTATAATGAAAACCAGCATTTCCCTCCCCTGTCCTGATTCCCAGTCCCCGGGGGCCCTCGCTTCGAATTCTTCTAGCTGATTCCGAGAGCCCCTTCCTCCCCACTTAAAAATAACACGCTCAGGCTGCCATTTCTTGATTTTCCAGTTTCAGTGTTATTTAACGAATTCCTACTACGGAACAGGAACAGGAGGCCTTGGCCCTGTGCGCCCGCGCCCCCGCCCCCGCGCGTGCGTCTCTCCTGGACGCTGTCGTGGTGATCGGAGCGCAACGGGTCCAGAGCAGCGTCGTATTTACAGTTAGAGCCCGTCCCTCTCACAGCAGACCGTGCGCTGCTCGTTTCCGACTTCGTACAACTCTTTGTTTTGCTTGGAATGAAGGGTTGCCAAGTTCTCCTTCGTTAGTGTTTGCTGACGATTCCTGCCTAGACCCAGGCCAAGGGCGCTCCGGCAGTTCGTGGAGATACATCCGCCGAGGGCTCCTCTTCCTCCCCGGGGACACCCTCCGGGGCGCCTGCTCCGCGGGCCGGGCCCTCCCTGCGCGCTCGGTCCTGGGTCCTTGGCTTCCCTGCCTGGGTCCCTGTTGGCTGAATCCAGTGTCCTGGGTTGGTGTCCCTCTTGTTTTCTGAAGCGCCTCCTGCAACAGTGACCTGGGAAATGTCCAGGGATAGAAAGTGCCCCTTGGAGCCCTGGCAAGACTGGCTCAGCGGTTAGGGCGTCGGCCTGCGGACCTGGGGGACCCGGGTTCGGCTCTGCTACGGGCATGTACCTCGGTGGCAGTTTGTCCACACCCGGTTGGGGTTGTGTGGGTGGCGGCTAGTCGATGTCTCTCTCACATCATGTTACTCTCTCTCTTCCCCCCTCTCTCCCTCTCTTCTCTATCTGAAGATAAATGCAAAAATGTCCTGGGGCAAGGATTAAAAATAAAAAAAGGAAAGTGTTCTGAGAGCCTGCGCCCATCCAGGTGAGCCCCTCCACCCGCCCAGGGTGGGCAGCTGGGCAGCTTAGCTAAGTCTCCATCCTCAGGCCTCCTGCCGCCCACTGCCTTCCGGCTCACAGAGCTGCGCTGAGAAGTCAGATGCGGTTCTCCTCCCTTTTCCTTCATGTGAGGCCACTTTCCCCCCGAAGTCTCCCAGGCAGCCTTCACCTGTGCCGGGCCTGGTTTTATTTCACGTGGGCCTCAGCGGGTCCCTGCCAGGGGGAGGTGCATGGCTGTCACACGCAACCTGGTCACTTTTCTCACATTATTTTCTTCTTTATTGATTTTAGAGAGAGAGGAAGGGCGGAGGAGGGAGAGAAAGAAACACTGATGAGAGAGCACATGATTGGCTGCCTCCTGCACGCCCCCCACTGGGGACCTGGCACACAACCTGGGCATGTGCCCTGACTGGGAATCGAACTGGCGACCTCTTGGTGCAGGGTCGACGCTCAGCCACTGAGCCACACTGGCCCGGCTCTTATATTATTTTCTACCAACTTCCATGTATTTTCTCTGGTCTCCGTTCTAAACCTTTCTGTTTTTCAATTAGGAACCTCTTGGGCTGATATTCTAATTTTTATCGTTTTCCTCTCTCATCTCCTATTTCTTTGTATTCGATCTTTTGGAAGATGTCTCTCCACCTTTTCATTAAAGTTTCTTTTATGCTATTGTTTTGAATACCTGTCATTGTAATTTCCAAGGACACTTTTAAAATTCTGAATGGCCCTTTTAAAACTTACTTTGTCACTGTTTTAAGCCACCAGTTCTCCGTGCAGGGGTATCCCGTGTGCTGGGACAGCGCCTGTGTCAGTACACACTGCCTGTTCCTCGGGCTGTCTGTTTCCTCCAGGTTCTTTCTCACTCTGCTCGTGTCCGCCTTTGCCTCCGGGGGAAGAGTTTGGCTCTGACACACACACTGGAAGTTCTGTGTGCTGGCTGGAGCTGCGCTGGGACATTTTCTTTAATTGGGGGCTCTGACCTGCCAACATCTATGCAAATTCGACGGACTGGCGAGCAGCCCCCGCGAGGCATCGTGCAACCCTGTGGAAGCATCGTGAGCGTGGCTCCCGGTTCTCAGGCGAGGGCGGGCGTGTGTGGGTTTCGGCCTCCGGGGGCTTGACCGCACTTCTCACCCACTGTCACCCTGTTGCCCTCACCGGCATCTGGCCCCGGTTCCTGAGTCGAGAGACCCCTGGTTCCGTCTCCATAGAGAACAGAGCCCTGACTCTGTCCAGGATGGTGGGAAGTCGTTTCTCACCTACACAGAGGGGGTGAAGGACCAGAGGTCCGAATGCTCTCATAGCAGTATTTATCCATCCTCTGCGTTCAGCTCACCCGCACTTGCCTGCAGAGATGCCTGCTGCGTCCAGTGCCAGGCCCGCTGCCGCTGGGCCTCCTCTGGCTGGCTCCCCGGGCCGCCCCCTGGGGAGATTCCATCTTCTCAGATCAGCTACTCACAACCCCGCATGCAGCTGCTCCCGTTTCCACGATGTGGTCACTGTTGTTGCCTTTTTCCTTGGTCCATTAAAGTTTTTGCCTCATTTCCCCCCTTTTACTGCTGTTCTAGTGAACTCTGGGGAGGGACGGGAGGCAAGCATGCCAGTCTACACCGGGCGCTGGGAGCCCGCTGCCACCTGGGACCAGCCGCTCCGTCTCCCGCCGCTGCTCGCGCTGGGAGCGGAACAAGTGGGTCTTGAGTCCAGGGTCCGCATGTAGACCCTGGGGCCAGTTGGCACCTTCCGTATTGACCTTGACCTTTGGAGCTCAGCCCAAACCAAGGCTGGAAAAGTCCCACGTTAACATCAACATGTATTATTACCCTTCTCTTAATGATCTGCTCAAATTCTTTATCTTTTTCTATTGGGTCACTCTCTTTTTGTGGTTTTTAAGAGGTATTTTTGGTTCCTAGCCCTGTGTTTGTTAAAAATTCCTCGTGCTACTTATTGTTTAATTTTATGATGTGTTTTGATCAACGGAAGTTTTTCTTTTGAGATTAATCTGTCTGTTTTTTTTTTATTGCTTCTGGGTGTTGAGTCTTCCTTCCTGGGGAAGAGAATCCACACCCTAAAGTTGTAAAAATAATCTGTTTTTCCCTAAAATTTTATGATTTTGTTTTGGTGGGGTGGGGGTGGGAAGAGATAAATCAAAGAACTTATATGCATATATGCACACCCAATGGACACAGACATTAGTTTGGGGACAGCAGGAGGGGGTGGAAGCAGGGAGGAGGGGGACCATGGAAGAAAAGGGGGGACTCTGTAATACTGTCAACCATAAAACCTCCTTTATTTTTAATCCCCCCCAGTTTTATTGAGATATAATTGGCATACATTGGGAGATATGCTCAGGGGTAGAGCGTTGGACTGCATTCAGCTTTTTCAAACACTTATTATTATTATTATTATTATTTTATCACAAAAGCACATCTTAGTGTAGGACACAGAGATCTAAGGAGAACAAGTGGCAGATCTCTCCCGGCCCCAGGCTGGTGTCCTCGCGCAGCATCGCATGTTGAGGTCTGTCGTGTTCTTCTTTGTACGCATCCGAATGTGTTCAGTATATGGGCCTTCATTTTGTTTTCTTTTACCAAAGTGGGAAGATGATGTTTAAATACCTCTGAAATGATTTTTCCTTAAATTATCACCTGAAGATATTTTTCCATTTATTTTCAGAGAGAGAGAGAGAGAAACATTGACGTGAGAGAGACACATCAACTGGCTGCCTCCTGCACGACCCCGACCAGAGCCGGGGACCAAACTGCAATCAAGATACATGTTCTTGACCAGAATCGAACCCATGACTCTTTGGTCTGCGGGCTGACGTTGAGCCAAACCGGCCAGGGCTGAAACTATTATTGTTTTTACTTTAATATAGATTTTATTGTAGCATTTTAGAACATTTTTAATTGAATTTTTATTGAGATAACTGTAGATTCACATGGAGTTGTAAAGAATCATGCAGGCATACCCTGTGTACCTTTTACCTCCAGTGGTAACATTTTGCAAAACTGTAATCCAATACCACACCCAGTTCAGTGGCTCTGAGGCTATCCAGGGATCTCGCCCTTTGGTTTATTTCTCCTTGTGTGTGTGTCGTGCAGTCTCATCTCATGTATCCACCACAGATAAGATACAGGACAGTTCCATCAGTACAAGGGTTCCTCCTTCTATAACCACACCCACTTCCTCCTACCCCCATATACACCTCTGTCCACCTGCCTCCTAATTTGATTTTCCCACCCCAAATTGTTCCAGTTAGCTATTACTCATGTCAAACTGCTCCTGTATTTAGTGTCCAAAACCAATACGTTGTTACTATTATTACGTCTTGTGATTGCGGATCAGGAATTGTGACAGAGGATGGCAACAATGTGTTTGGTCCGTGATGTCTGGGACTCAGACAGCTGGGGGCTGAGACAGTCCAGGGCAGGCCTAGCATCTTCCTCTCTCTCCGTCAGTGTTCCTACATGCTCATGCTCCACTGGCTTCTGCTCCAAATAAGCAAAGCTCGGCTGGGACCCTGGATCCTTTGTCTCCCCAGATCCCGGTGGCGGATCGTCCTGTGACATGGGTTCGCCGATGGGTCCCAGAAAAGTCACTGACCTCCAGCTTGGCCTGGTTTTCACCTGATGAGACCAGGAGTGATGTATTTCTGGGCCTTTTACATATTACAGCCAAAGCCAGAGTCGTCTTCTTAAAAATGTCTTGCATTTGCTCTTTAATTTTCTTTTTTTTAAAAATTAATTTGTGCAAACTATTTTTTTAGGAATGGAAGATTCGCTTTGTCTTTTTTTTCGATTCCAGTTTATATTCAGTGTTATTTTGTATTAGTTTCAAGTGTACAGCATAGCGGTTAGACAGTCATGCTTTACAAAGTGTCCCCCCCGATAATATTGCAGTGACTATGTGTGGTGCCAAGGGCACACACTTTTGTAAGGGACAGGAATCCTTTGTGATATTTTCAGTGGAGGTGGCTTCTTCTTCCCCCCCGTGTCCCCCATCTTTCTCACTGGGAGAGATAATAGAAAGTTCAGAGAAAACTTCAACATGAAATGGAAGGAATCTACGCCCCTCCACCCCCCCAAAAAACTGAATATGACAACAGGCCAACAATTTACATCCATCTAACTCAGCCTTAAAATTCCCTTTCCCTCCAGCACACACCTCTGTGGGTCTCTCTCTCTTCTCCCTGTACTGGGCCCTGTCTCTGCGGAGGATGCTCCCATTCTCTGGGTGGAATCCCCTCCCACTGTCTGTTCTGGGCGGTCTCCAGCTCCCCTTTTCTGCGATTAGATTAGACTCCTCCGCTTACACCTTCCTCAGCCCCCAGCTCCCACTTTGGTTGCTAATTCAATCTTGGGGCTTCTCCCTTCATCCACATTAATAAAAAACTGAGCTTGAAAACTGACAAACAAGCAAAGAAGCTCTGCTTCTTCTTTTTAATCCTCACCTGAGGACACTTTTCCATTTTATTCAGAGAGTGAGAGGGAAAGAGGGGGAGAGGCAGAGAGAGGAACATCCATGTGTTTCACATCGAGTGGTTGCCTCCCACACGACCCCAACCAGGGCCGGGGATGAATCACAACCGAGGTACGTGCCGTTGGCAGGAATCGAACACACAACTCATTGGTCTGCGGACCGACACTCTACTGCTGAGCCAAACCAGCCAGGGTGCAAACAGCTCTTCTTGCTCTCGTTTCTGTACCACCACCCACTTCATCACCTGTCCCCACTGTGACACCTGCCCCGCCGCAGCCAGGACATGCCACCTCTCACACAGCTGGCCAGTGTCACTCTGGTGCACACTTCCATCTGTCATGAGTTGACTGTGGCCCTCTGAAAGATGTCACAGTCTTAACCCCTGGACCCAAAAAAGTGGCTTATTGGGAAATAGGGTCTTCATAGATGATCAGAGTAAAAGGAGGTCATTAGGATGAGCCCCAATCCAATATGACCAGAGTCCTAATAAACAGAACTAGGGCACAGTGCCAGAGATGCACACAGGAAAGACAAGAGAAGACGGCCATCAACAAGCGGCGGAATGCCTGAGGCCACCAGCAGCGAGGACAGGACGGGGACAGATTCTCCTCATGGTCGTCAGGAGGCAGTGACTCGGTTGAGGCCTCGCTCTTTGACACCAGCCTCTAGAACTGGGGGCAGCACTTTGGGGGTGTCCAAGCCACCCACCCTGGGTGCTTTGTTAAGGCAGCCCTAGCACGCCAACGCACCATGTTCTGCAGCCGTCACCTCCCTGTGACTTCACGTGCAAAACAACGAGCAGCCCCGTGGCCTGGACTGGGTGTTGTCCTGTGCAGCCTTGAGCTCGTTCTTGCAGGAAAGGGACCCACAGATCCTGGTCTCTGGGTCACAGAGCTGGGCCCTGGGAAAGGATCGGGCTGCTGAGAGGACTTTTGAGAACCCCCAAATCTGAGATTGCTACTATTGCTGCAGTGGTCATCAGTGTGGTTTTGTTTTGTGCAGGGGCCGGAGAGCACGTGGCCCTGTGTCCTCTGAATGTCTGTGCTTGTGAGATTTGGGGACACCTATTTTGTCATTAGAGGGATGGCTCATGTTGTCCTGTCTGTTTGGGGTTGCCTGGGGGTAACCTTCTGGACCCAGGTATTGGTGCCTGCGATCTCAGGGTGGACTTTCAGATGAGCCCCAAAGCCAGGGAAAAAGAGGAAGTTGTCATCCCTGCGAGAGGCGTTAGGGGCCTTCCTGGCTCCAACAAGCGGGACTCACATGAACAGTGAGTTCTGAGCGGGCCTCCCTCCGTCACGGCCTGCTTGCACACTGGGCACATGCTGGTGACGGCGGAAGGGTTGACGTGGAGCAAATGGTGCCGTCCTGCACAGACTCTGAGTGCACGTCTGTGTACCAACCACCGCGACAGACTCGCCAGGCGCAGCCAGAGCCACCTCCAGGCCCAGGGAAGGGACCGGATCAAGGCGATGTCAATGCCTCAGACCCTGTGCCGAGTTCAAACTAGCACAGGAATGAAAGGGAGCCCAGGGGCAGAGCTGGGACACCTCCCCGTGCACGGACAGTGGCAAGCTCAAAGTGTGAACCATCACTTCTTTTTACAGTCATTAGTGTTGCTTTGGTTTTGATTTTCCATCAAAGAAAAAGGCAAAACTGTTGTTTGCTCTGAGAGCTACTTTCTATAGCCCAGAAGCCTGGAGGAGATGCGTGGGGTCATTGACGTGTGACATTTATTTATATACGGGACTTGGGAAGATGTTACTTTAATGAGTTCCTAGCTGTTGCTCATGGTCTCAATAGACATGCATTGACCACTGTTGATAGTTTAACCATGAAATGATCTTGGACCAGGTTCTCATCACCACTGACCAGGAGCCTCTCTCAGCCACGCTGTCTGCACGTGGAAGGTTCCTGAGGGTGCAGGGTGACGAGCCAGCTAACGCCACCCATTTGCAGGAGACGGGAGCCCGTTATAACTGCTCCGATGGAAAGCCAGTGTCAGCTGCTCCCTGTCCGGATGTCTAGAGCTACTGCCCTGCAGTCCCGGCCACCCCGTGCTGCCTTCTGGGGGAACCAACAGGGCAGAAGCTGCCGAATAGTGGCCGAAGGGGTAAGCGTGTGTGCTGAGGCCTGTGCTGGCCCAGGCGAGGGGCGAGGAGGACCTGTGTGGTCCACATCCCGGGCACCGAGCAAGGGCACACAAATCCCTCAGCCCGTGAATTAGAGAAACAATGTTTACCGAGTAACATGGCGAGGAGATGTAGGTTAAAGAGGATTGTTTCAGTAAACATTCCAGACTCGATACAATGTGTCAGAGCAGCCATGAAATACTGTGCAGCAGGGTGACATGGACCGCAGACATTATCCCAGGTGGTGTGTGCGGAGCTGGGAGGCAGGGGTGTCCGCAGGGCCCAGCGGGGAGGAGCGGTCGCTGACTGTCAGTGTCTGTGCCCAGCCGGGACTGCGGAGGGGAAGTGGGGGGCTGTCAGGTTAGACCCGCTAAGCCCCTAACTACTTCTGCAGCCCCTAGGTCTGTCTCCTGCTTGCTGTCGACCCTCTAGCTAAACTCTTTTTTATTTATTTATTTATTTTTTCTTTCTTGATTTTAGAGAGTGAGGAAGGGAGAGGGAGAGAGAGAAACATCGATGAGAGAGAACATTGATCGGTCGCCTCCTGCGTGCCTGCCACCGGGGATCAGGCCCACAACCTGGGCATGTGTCCTGACGGGGAATCGAACCGGCGACCTCCTGGTGCAGGGTCCGCGCTCACCCACTGAGCCACACCGGCCGGGCTGCCCTCTAGCTAAACTCTTACTAAATTCTCAGCTCCCCTGGTGCTCCCCTGCTCCATCTTGGTTTAGGACATGCCCTGGTATTTAACCTGGCGACCTCCTGCCCCGTGCTTTAGGGCATCTAACACGTGGGCAAGGTTCAAGCCGCCATGCGATGCAAGCGCCGGCCCCGCTCCGTGCCCCCTCGCCCCGCGCCGCCTCCCCAGGTCAGCGCACCGCACTCCCACCCCAGCTGCACCCTCCGTGAGGTTCGGTGTAGCTCTTGGGACACTTTTGATCATCTGTTTATCTGCAGTTGTTTGTTTAACGTCCGCCTTGCCCACCAAGTCGTGGGCATCAGGACAGAAGGCTGTGTGTTTTGGTCTCCGCTTTCCCCGGGGCCCAGCCCAGAGCCTGGCTGCCGGGTGTTCTACCAACCTCGGTTGAAGGAATACTCCCCGATGTCTACGTTCACCCTGCTGCTCGAGAAATCAAGGCTGAAGCGAGAGTTTCCCGGGGAGCAGCAGAAAATGACAAACTGGGCAGCCTAAGCCGCAGAAAGGTGTTCCTAGTTCTAGGGCCAGAGTCTGAAGTCACGGGGCCCGCAGGGCCCTGCTTCCTCTGCGGACTCAGGCGAGGGTCCCTCCCTCCCTCCCTGCCTCTCAGCTCTGACCGGCGAGGATCCCCGGTGTCCTGGGCTTGCTGGCGGATCACCCCCGTCTGCGCCTCGCTGTCCGCTGGCGGCCTTCCCGTGTGTCTCTCCCTCTTCTTATCAAGGCACTGGGCATATCCATACAGAGCCCACTCTGCTGATGTGACGAGCACACCCGAAACAGCCACGGTGCCAATGAGGCCGCATTCTGAAATCCCAGGAAGGAGAGTGATTTGGGGCGCACACTACCCAGTTGAGCAGAACTGACGTCTCCCTTCTTTCCTTCGGTTATTTGTCCAGTGATGCCCCCGGGTGGCCTCCCCTGCGCTGCGTGGATGGACCTGCCTAGACTCTCCAGCGTCCGCAGAGCAGCTGGGTGCCGGTGCCTTGGGGCCCACCGTGGAAAGGCAGAGGCTGAGGACTCCCGCGAAGGGAGCCCGGCTGGCATTGGCCATCAGAGCGGGGGCTTTGGGTCCAGCCCTCGGAGTCAGCACACAGTCCCTTCTGCATGCTCTTCCAGCCACCGCAGGAGGGAGGGCGAGGCTCCTGAGCGTCGGTGCCAACACTGAGGTCTTCCATGGTGACACCGGAGCATCTTCGTCGTACGACCCTGGCATTTTTCCCGGGTCTCTCCCGAATCATGCAGTTTGAACTGCAGCTTGTCTGCAGAGTGAGATGCGGATCCACCCCTGCTTTGTGGGCACAAGGGGCCTAAACATGTGACGTTGGGCATGGGCGTACTCGAAGTCCAGACCTCATGGGCTGGAGTGGAGGGGCCTGGGCCTCAGGCAGCTCCTCTCACACCTTGGGGTCAGACTTGTATAGGGGCAACGGGCAGCCTCACGTGGACCCCATCACACGCTGCCATTGCCCAGCAGGTGGGGTTTCCCTGGTTTGCAGGAAGCAAAGAGAACAAATACAGAAGAAATGGTGCTGCAGAGGACTGGGGGTGTGGGAGCATGGGGAGGGCTGGGGGCTTCACCCCGCTCTGGTGTGTACACCCGCAGCTGGTGTGCAGAGGACTGGGGGGTGGGAGCGTGGGGAGGGCTGGGTGCTTCACCCCCTTCTAGTGCGTACACCCCGCAGCTGGTGTGCAGAGGACTGGGGGGTGGGAGCATGGGGAGGGCAGGGGGCTTCACCCCGCTCTAGTGTGTACACCCTGCAGCTGGTGTGCAGAGGACTGGGGGTGTGGGAGTGTGGAGAGGGCAGGGGTCTTCACCCCGCTCTGGTGCGCACACCCCGCAGCTGGTGTGCAGAGGACTGGGGGTGTGGGAGCGTGGAGAGGGCAGGGGGCTTCACCCCGCTCTGGTGCGTACACCCCGCAGCTGGTGTGCAGAGGACTGGGGGTGTGGGAGCGTGGGGAGGGCAGGGGGCTTCACTCCACTCTAGTGCGTACACCCCGCAGCTGGTGTGCAGAGGACTGGCAGTGTGGGAGCATGGGGAGGGCAGGGGGCTTCACCCCACTCTGGTGTGTACACCCCGCAGCTGGTGTGCAGAGGACTGGCGGTGTGGGAGCGTGGGGAGGGCAGGGGGCTTTACCCCGCTCTAGTGCGTACGACCCTCCGCTGGTCTGCTGGAGGGATCAGAGTGATCACCATGTTCAGTAAAACCACACGTATTTTTTAAAAAGCAGCTTTATTGAGATATAATTTACAGTGTACAATTCAATGGTTTTGCTACAGTTACAGTTATGCAACCATCAATTTTAAAACATCTCATCACCCCCACAAGTAACCGTGTACCCGTTAAACTCTAATTCCCCCATTCCCTGTGGATTTGTCTGTTCTGGCTACTTCATATGAATGAAACCTCACAACATGTGGTCTTTTAAGACTGGATTCTCCCACTTGGCTTAATGTCTTCAAGGTTCGTCCGTGTTGTAGCCGCACTGCACTTCATTGCTTTTATGGCCTAGTGATACATCAGTGTGCGGTTAGACCAAACTGTATTCATCTGTGAGCCTTTTGACAGCCATTTGGGTTGTTCTCACTTTTTGGCTGTCTTGAAAGATGCTGTTATTAACATTTATACACGAGTCTTTGTGTGGACGTGTATTTTTATTTTTCTGGAGTATATGCCTGGGGGTGAAATGGTTGGGTCACATGATAACTCTGTGATTAACCTTTAGAGGAATTGCCGGGCCATCTACCGAGCAGCTGAACCATTCGACGTTTCTACCTGCAGCATATGAGGCTTCCCATCTTGTCAACACTTGCTATTATCTGACTTCTTTATACAGCCATTCTAGTGGGTGTGAGTGGAATCGCATTAGGTTTTTTTTAATAAAATTTATTTTTTATTTTTTAGAGAGAGAGGAAGGGAGAGGAAGAGAAAGATTAAAACATCGATGAAAGAGAACATTGACTGGCCGCCTCCTGCACGCCCCCCACTGGGGATGGGCCCACAACCTGGGCCTGTGCCCTGATGGAGAACCGAACCGGCGACCTCTTGGTGCAGGGTCGATGCTCAGCCACTGAGCCTCACCGGCCGGGTTCATTATGGTTTTGATATGCATTTGGCTGATGACTGATGATGTTTAATATCTTTTCACAGGCTTATTGACCATTTGTATGTCTTCTTTGCTGAAATGTCTGTTCAGATCCTTTGCCCATTATCAAATTGGATTATTTGTCTTTCTACTATTAAGTTGTAATAGTTACTCACGTGTCTTAGATAAAAGTTCTTATAAAATACATGATGTGCAAGTGTTCCTATTCTGCATGTTGATTTTTCACTTTGTTGGTGGTGTCCTCTGAACAAAAGTTTTTAATTTCGATGAATTTTAATTTACATATTTTGTTGTTGTTGCTCATGCTTTTGGTATTTTGACCAGTAATCCTTCGCCAATTCCAAGGTCACAAAGATTATGTGTATGTCTTCTTCTAAGAGCTTCATAGTTCTTGCTCTTACATTTAGGTCTTTGATGCCGTTGGATTTAAAAATCATACACATGCTTTACAATAGTGAGCCATTTGAAGGAATGCATAGGACAACTTACCCAACGACTAATTTGTGATTTTTTTTTTTTTTATCCTCACCTGAGGATATTTTTCCATTTTTTGTACAGATAGAGTGGGAAGGAGAGAGAGGAAGGGAGAGAGAGAGAGAAACATCGACGTGAAGGGACACATCGAGTGGCTGCCACCCGCACAACCAACCAGGGCCGGGGACAAACTGCAACTGAAGTACGTGCCCTTAGCGGGAACCGAACCCGGGTCTCTCTGGACCGCAGGCCGACACTCTAACCGCTGAGCCAAACTGGCCAGGGCTAATTTGTGATTTTTAACAGACTTATCCAAATCAAAATTTCATTTTTGTGTGTTCATTTTTTTACTCACATAATAGCAATACAAAGATAATAGCTATTGTGACCACATGGTAAGTGGTATACTAATGAGAGACAGAACAGTAAGTTGAAACAATGCATTCACTAAACAATGGATTCTGCATTTTCTTTAGACTACTGCCCTTAAAAAACAAAGAGAGATGACAGATTTTTGACTGATAACATGAAAAATATGACAGGCTCTATGAAGCAAACATGCATTTTCCGTGCAAGTGAGAGAGACCATCACATGAGGCCTGGACCAGCCCCCAGCAGCAGGACCTGGAGATGGCCCCCTGGCGCGGCACCCTTCATGACTACCTTGCAGAGGGACAGGAGACACGCTCGTCTCCCAACCCCCGCTCAAGTGTCCAATAATGCTGGGCGAAGTGGACAGGATCCAGAGGGTGACCACAGGATCAGCTCTGTTATTTGGGGCCTCAGAGCAAAATGAAAATTTATAAGAAACCTCTTGCTCATAAAGCAGAAGGGCTGTTAAAGGTAAAAAAATAAAGATTTTTCTTCCTCTGCGAGATCTCTCTTGACCTGTCAGGTGGTTTCAATTTGCATTTAATGTCCTGCTTCTCCAGGCTCCAGAATTCTCCAGCCCTGAGGAGGGACCTCGCAGACCGTTCCCCTCCTGCCAGCTGCTGGACCGGGGACAGGAATGTGGGGCCACAGTGCACGCAGGCGCCAGGGCATCAGGGCGCCTGCCCCGGGTGTGGCCTTCCTCAGGCCCCGGCCCTTTCACACAGGTCCTCGTGCCGTGGTGACCATGAAATTATTCTGTTGCTACTTCATAACCGAGATTATGCTACTGTTATGAATCGCCATCGGAAATATGTGTTTTCCGATGGTCTTAGGTGACCCCTGTGAAAGGGTCGTTCGACCCCCAAAGGGGTCAGGTTGAGAACCGCTGTGTTAGAGAGAAGCTTGCCCCAGACAGTCACCCACTGCACATGCCAGCTGGGCGTGTGGCCCGCCAGTGCTGTGTCCACCCGCGATGCCACGCCATGCCTCGGCCTCCACCAGGGCCAGGGGGCCAGCGGTTGCTGGGTGGAGACACAAAGGGGGACCTGGGAGGGTCCATGATGCCAGGAGCAGAGGCCTGGACCTGTTCCAGGAAGTGGGACTCCTGTGGGCGGAGGCCCCAAGCCCCGGGGCATGACCCATGTCCACAGACTTCAGTTGTCAAATGCAAGTTTGAAGATAAGATTATGCTGACTTTCTGGAGGGCAATCAACCATGACAGAGCATTAAATCTTAGGTACAGGGCCCTCTGAGCCTGCATTTGTCGCCCACCCATAGGCCAGTCCTGGGGTCCCATGAGGGCAGCTGGGGGACAGGGCTGAGGGCCAGGCCACAGGACACTCCAGTCCTCACTGAGGCGATGAAGGTCACTACTGGATGCTTCTGACACAGCTCACTAAAGAGAGCTGCATGGGCCATGGCCAAGTCCACATACAATGTGTCAAGGTGCCATCTGGGACCCAGAGGAGGTGGGACCAAGGAGTGACTCCCCCAACTGGGGATGGGCAGAGGGATGGGAAGGTGACCCATCAGCGCCCCAGCCCTCTAAGGGGAGTCAGAGGGGGAAGGGAGGGGACAGGGAGAACGAGAAGAAACCTCAGATTTCCACCCAAGAACTATTTACCCTAAAGTGTGGAGCTTTACAATGAAAGTCACTGTTATTTTGACTTGATACAGATACACCGAAACATCTTAAACCCAGTCTGCTCTAAGAAAGTCATTCACAGGGGTGCAGCAGCTCCGCCCTTTACCCGGAGGTCTGTGCAGGGAATGTTCTCCCTCCGCCCTGGCCTGCGCAGGGTGCGCTCGGCCGCAGCGGGCTGAGCCTCTTCGTCACCTTGGACGGTCACAGCAACCCCCGGCAAGCACAGCTCCGTCGCTGCTTTTAGAGGAGGACCCGAGACCCAGGGAGGTGGACCAGGTCCGCGACGCAAACAGACTGTGCTGGAATCGCATTAGAAGTGAAATGCGCCAGTCAGAGACAGACAGATGCCACACGCTCTCACTTATCTGGGGAATATAATGAACAAAATAAACGGATGAACAAAATAGACCCAGAGACACAGAAAGGAGTACGGTTCAGACGGACAAACCTCAGAGGAGGGGGTGGGGCGATGAGCTGGGCCACAGAACCTATATGTGTATTTGCACAACCAGTGGACACAGACAATAACACTGGGGGTGGCGGGTGGGCAGGGTCAGGAGGAGGGTGATTGGTGGAAAAAGGAGAAACATCTGTAACAAAAATAAATTAATAAAAATTGCAAAAAAAAAAGTATAAAGGAAAGCACAAAACAAAGAACACAGTTGAGCCGGAATCGCAGCTGGATCGTTCTGCCCGACCCTTGTCCCCGCCTGTCCAGCTTGGACCTCAGCGCTCTGTTTGGTCCTAACGGCGTGTGAGCTGCATCCACCTCCTGAGGGACACTCTGACGGTAACGCAAGAGGAAGAGCTGTCAGGCGAAATCCCGGGGGCCCCTGGCTCTGGCCAAGGAAGGCGGTTCCATCCCCTTGCCTAGGGGGTTCTGCTCTCCTCGCCTAGGAAGAGAACCCTGAGGAGCCTGGCCACTCGGGCCCAGGGACCCGCCCAGGGTGGGCGAGCTGTCCCTGGCTGTCACCCAGCCGCTGGCCCGGCGCCTCCTCCCTTGAGGACGTGCGTCTTGGAAGAGCTGATAGAGGCCCTCGACGGCCTTCCTCCACAGAAGAGGTCATTCCAACTTTGCGCGTAGCATCGGTTCACACATCCCCATCTCGGCGGTCCTCAGCCTTCTCATCTCAGGCCCACAGAAACTAGTCGCCGGAATTCCGCGGCACCCCAGAACATGCATTATTTCTCGTCAATCTGACGCAAAGTATCACGCTGGTGCACTCACACCGATGGCTGTGGTTGGTTGGCTGTTTGTCACTCTTGTATTTGACCGTCTCAGGGGAAAGAGGCCCGTACCCCTGACTGAATAGTCCGGCCCCGCGTGGTTTAAATGTCCTGCGGCGCACCGGGCGAGAATCGATGTCCTGTCTCAATCGATCGCGGGCTGTTTGCATGTTTGCGAGCCGGAGCACAGATGCACACGGCACAGAGATCCACGGGCAAGGCTCTGTCTTCTGAGGCAGCCGCCGTCTGAGAAGTGTGCTTCTCGCTGGGGTGACAAGGGGGAGGGGGCATTTCAGGGGACTCTGCAGGGCCAAGAGCCTTCACAGGAGACCTGGGGCTTATGTCTTCTCTGCAGAACCGGGAAGGGCCTCCCCTGACGGCCCAGACAGTGAACTTTCTCAAGAGATAGCACCTGCAGGGAGAGAATTGTGTTGGTGAACAGGGCAACGCTGAATACTTTTCTCGTCCACACATGTTCGCTTTTCAGTGGCGAGAGGCCTGGCTCCTTCCCTGTGTGATAAAATGCCGCACACGGCTCTGCTCGAGGTCTGCCCACGTGTCTGAAACCAGCCTGTCAGGGTCGAGTTTCCTGGGAAACAGACTCTGAGTCTGAGACTTTCGGGCAGGAAATTATTGGAAAGTGCCGTCCAGAGAATACGTGTGGCGAGTTATGGAAGCAGGCTTGGCAGGCAGGGACATTAGACCAGCCACTCACGTGCGGAGGGCAGCCCATCATGGCACTGTGAAATCGACCCGAGGGGTGCGGGGCAGACCTTGTACCCTGCACTGACCGGTCATTGACTACCGGCTGACCCTGTGGTCATCACCTCAGCGTCAGGCGGTCAGCAGCCGACAGCTGGCCGCTGGGGGCAGGGCTGGGGCTCTGGGTGTACCACGGCCTCCGCCACGAAACCCCTCCCGCTTGGCCTTTTGCCCAGCTAGGCACCCATTTC
This sequence comes from Molossus molossus, assembly GCF_014108415.1. Taxonomy (NCBI): domain Eukaryota; kingdom Metazoa; phylum Chordata; class Mammalia; order Chiroptera; family Molossidae; genus Molossus; species Molossus molossus. The sequence continues at coordinate 70,057,548 of NW_023425352.1, forward strand.
GTTCAGCTTGTGAGACACATTTGCAAAGGCTGTTTCCTCTCCTCCTAAGGAAAATAGCTGCAACGGTGCAACGATGCTGTTCTAGAACTTGCTAGAACTTCTGTTGCAAAGAGCGACCCAGGGAAAAGGGAAGACAGTGCAGTCCTTCCGGCCAGGATGGTCCCCTCGCCTGCAGTCCCTGGGGGACGAGTCTCCCGTGCTGGTCTGCTCCTGGAGTGGGGGAGGCAGAGGGGAGCAGAGCCAGAGTCCCTGCAGACAGCCAGCGAGGCATTGGAAGCTCAGCCAGGAAGTGGGAGCCAGGCAGGGGCGCCGGTGTCTGTCTGGACAGAGGACCAGGAGAGGGCCAGGCCAGACGTTTTCACAGCAACGCAGGACATTTGACTCACTCCTCAGAGTAGCTGGAACTGACCGAGTTCCAGGGACTGACTCAAAACAAAGAAGCTCCGAAGACACTGGTACTAATAACAGTACTGGTGACGGCCTGACGGTTGTGCCAATGGCCAGCATTTGCTCTGGAGCTCCGCTGTGCCCTGGTCTAAACAGTTCGCGTGAATTGTCTCTACTCATCCTCTCGACGATTTTGGACCACATCGTGCAGAGGAGAGAACTAGCTGCGAGAAGGCTAGTTCAGTTGCCCAAGTTACACAGCTAGTAAGTAGGGAACCGTGACTTAAACCTGGACAGTCTTGCGTGAGACCCGGGACTCCTCCCCAAGACTTCCATTGCTTTTTTTGGCTCATAATCTATTTTTGCTTTTTAAAATTAATTAATTAATTTTTGTTACAGATGCTTCTCCTTTCCCCCCTTCCCAAGCCTCCTATGTCTTATTAAATGGCAGTTATTCACCCAGAGGCTCAGACCACATTCCGGAGGGGCCGCCCTCTAGGTCTCTGATGCTCAAACGCTTTATACCTCACTTATCAGCACATCCCGTAAGTCTTACCTTAAAGAGTTCTCAACATGTGCCAACCTACAACTGACCCAGTTAGAATGAACTAGGTTATGTCTCAGTGACAATTCCCGACTCACGGTGGCTTAAAATAGAAGTGGATTCCTTTCTCTAGCTACACACGCATTGCGAGGGGGTCTCTGCTTCATGTTATTCTCACTTATCAACCCCAAGAGGAATACGCCTGCCAAAAAGTGGCTAATTGGACTCAAATTCATCACCAGAGTCTAGCAGCCATTGTCAGCAGAGTCTCTCACACGCTGCATTTCAGGGAGAAGCCACAGACGGGCGGCCGAGCCTCTGGCACGGTGCTGCTGCCACCTGAGCCCACCCTGCAGGCTAAGACAGCTCCTCTGAGGTTGGACCAGGAGGACCCAAACTTCCCTGTTCAACTGGAACTGCACAACTCCAGCCTCCTGTGCATCTCCACCAGCCAGTTAGAGAATCCCATTCCAGCCAACCAGAACGGTGCTCTCTGGACCGATCAAACCACGAGTATCTGGAATTCTCATTTGCATGAGAACAGCCCAATGAGGGATGGGGGCAGACACGTCTCTATCAGAACCAGCCTCGCCTGCGTCTCGGGGAGGACACTGCGTTTCTGCTGAAGACTGAGTTTCCTGACAAGCTGTAACACCCGGTGCTGCAGAGCCATACCCTTCCACAGAGCTGATTCACCACTGAGCTGTTTTCACTGAATACAGTCTCTCCCCCCCTCCCCACACCCCAAAGGGGGAACTCCTATTAGCACAAAATTGGCAATGATGACCTTTAGGTTGACACACTCAAGGAATCCAGAATGACTGAGCTTCTAGAATGTATGACAAAGAATGGGTCCACTGTGCTCAGGCTCTGGGAGGTTCCTACTTCTCACATTATACTGGTTTCCATCATGTTACCGACCCTGATCTAGAGGCTCCAAAACAGGGTCAATGCACGATAGCCCTCTGGCCAACTCTGGCCCAACATTTGTCTTTGTCAATAAAGTTTCATTGGAACACAGCTACACCCACTTATTTACATATTGCCTGTGGTTGCTTTCGTGAAACAAAAGCAGGGTCCAGTGACCACACCAGAGGCTGTGTGACCACGAAGCTCGCATATCTACAAGCTGGCCCTGACAGACAATTTGCTGGCTCCTGCCCTATGTGGCCTGGACCCTAACTCCGCCCAGATGTCCTCTCCTCTCCGTCCCCCTCCCCCGTACTCTCTTGCTGCAGCCACGCTGGACTGACTGTGTCCTGAGCCTGCCCAGCTCACTCCACCTCAGGACTATTGCACATCCCGGCCTCCTGCCCAGGAGCCTTTCCCTCACCTTCAACGCTGCTCATTTCTTCCTGTCTGCCTGTTTTCCTCTCTGATAGGGGGTGCTGCCTGACCCCCTATACTAGCACACCCTCAAGCTCGTCACTTTAATCCACTCTCCACAAGACTCCTCTTCACTGGAAATCCTAACGGACTTTGTTCATCCACCTGCTTCACTCTTCTCCTTATTAAGGTCAGCGAGGTCTTGAGCTAGGCTGAGAGACCTGCAGTGGTCTCAGCACCTTGAAAAGCTTCTCTTACGACCTGTGGGTCCTGTGCCTCTCCCTCCAAGCTGACCAGTACCCTCCTGGGGAGGACACTTTTAGTTCTTGTACTTTGCTCTAAAGAGAGTGCATCTCCATGAGATTTGTAAGCTGGCTGTATGTCTGAGGATTTCAATGTTGGCATTCGAGGGTCCAGAACAATAGTGGTATTATTATGCCTGTTAAAAAAACACTTCAAGCAAATTCCGGTCATCTCTGGGAGGCGAACTTTGAACATCTCTGCAGTGCCCAGGGAGAACAATCTCTGTAACTGTGAAGCCAAACAGGGTTTCTGGAAAGGAAGTTACAGTCCATTGAAAACTCTCAGCGGAGCGTGAATAGCAGAGGGTCCCGTGGTGAGGCCGCAGCTGGGCCTTCCCAAGCTGGACGGAGCCTTCCTGGGGGAGACCGCACAGGCGGCGCGGCCGGCGAGCGGGTCTGGATGAGCCTCGGACCCCACCGTGCCAGAGCAGCTGGGAGATGCTCGTGATTCTTCCTCACCATCGCGGGAGGCTTGGCCGTTTTCAAACGACTCAGGTGATTCAGACCAGAAAGACAGGCCGGCTCCAAACTAAGTGAAACTCACTCACGTCTTCCCTGACAGAGGCCCAGGAATACAGCAGAAACTGGCGCCGAGGTTCCTGGGGCCTCCTCTGCGAGGGGGGTGGTCTCCTGAGCCCCTGGCCCAGTCTCCCCGGTAGGCGACCCCTGACTCACTCCTCCCTGCTCCGCTTCCAAGGGTGCCACCGTGCCAAGGTGCGGGGTGCACTGCCTATCTGCCAGCCTGCCCCAGGGACTCCCCCTCCACACTCCTGTGCCCCCCAGGGACTCCCACTCCACACTCCTGTGCCCTCCTGCCGGCCACACCCTGAGCAGGCCGCTCAGGTCCTAGTGCTCCGGGCCCTTCCCTGCCTCACCCAGACTGACCCCTGGTCCCTACTGATGAATGAAGTCCAAGCTTGGCTTGCACACCAGGCCGTGCACAGCCGGTGTGCAAGGTCACCTTCCCTCTCTGTCCACGTGGGCCTGCCCTGTGTGAGCGATGGGACGTCCCACTGTTTCTCCAAGTCTGGCCCTGTCACTGGCTGCTTCGGCTCCTGCTTCTCCCAGGCCCCTGGCGTCCTCTCCGGCTGCCTCCAGGAGCCCGTTCATCGCCAGGCCTGGTTCCACATCACCTCCCCGTCACAGTCCCTCTGGTGTCCGCCGTTTGCTCCTCTACTCTGATGGGTGCCTGCTTGTCCCTGTACAGGCTCCTCACGGGCACCGTGCCTGTGCAGATGGTGGGTCGGAGGGGGTTTATCAAATGATGCTCCGAGGACAGGGACTGGTGATCGAATTCACACCGAGACGAACGTGACTGCCAAGGGTCCACGTGCGGCCTTCTCAGAAAGCTCGGCGGAGGCGGAGACCTCGGGGGCCCTCTGATGCCCTCAGGTGTCCTGTCCCTCCAGGACGGCTGAGCCAGTCTGGCCTCTCACCTTGGCCGCCTGTGCAGCGCACGGGGAGCCTGTGCTTGCGCCCGTGCATCGGCCGCCCGGTCCCAGCTCTTGGGGGTGTCCCGTGGACTTGACCCTTGGCCACATCCACTGCGGCTGCACCCACACATGCACCGTGGACCCAGAACCCCTCGGGGTTAGAAGCCCCACAGGCACGTGCTAAGTGCCCCCGGGAAGCTCACCTGGATGGTTCTGACCAGGACCAGGCCGCTGGCAGGCCTGTTTCTGTTCTGGCCGGACCACTGCTTCGCCCAGCACTTGCCCTCCAGTGTCTGCAGAGGGAGGCCCGGTGGGTGCCCTGTGCATCCTCAGTGGCTGCACAGAGAAGCTCCCTTCGGGGCGGCGGAGCAGAGGGAAGGAGGGAACTGCCCTGACTATGGGGGCGGCACAGCAAGGCCGGGAGGGGAGGAGTCAGATGGAGGGAGGGGCCTGGCGGCCAGGTGCGCAGTGGGACAGACCAGGGCAGGCTGGGCCCGGCCTGCTGGGCTGCAGACCACTGGCTTTGCAGCAGGGGAAGGCCCGCGGCCCGGGCTGCCCCGTGCCAGCTCCACGGCCCCGAGAGAAGCAAGGGCCTGCGAGAGCCAGGTGCCGCTGAGAGGGACCGAGCTCCGGCGGAAAGCTCACGACATTAGAAGTAAGCCACCCCCCTCTGTCGGCAGTCACGTCTGTGCCCGTGCACTGGGGTGAGTCAGGACGGCGTGTGTGTGATGCAGCCGTGGTGGAGGAGTCCCCCCACAGAAACAGTGGAACCATTCCTCTTCTCCAAACCCACAGCCACATGCTGGAACAGCTTGGGGTGCTCCGAGGTCCATCCCTAACCAGCAGATGCCCGCCTCACGCCCTGTGAGTGTCCCTCAGACACCTCTTTGCTCCTCTCCCCCAGCATCTCCCTAGGGCTCGGTTTGCACCTTCCCTCATCTCACTGGGCTCCTCTTCCTCCCAACATTAAGCTCACTTCTCCCATCCCCGCAGCTGTGCCCTTCCAAAGCCCCTCTCCTTTGCACAGGCGGCCCTCTGGCCGGAATACCCGTCCCGCCTCAGTCTTGGGCAAGGGAAGAGGTGATAGGAGGTGGTTCGCATACTTACCAGAGTTCGGGTTGATCCTGTGGGTTGGTGATTTGCACATTTGCTTACATGGCAAAGCTCCTGGAAAACATGGGTTCCTTGCAGGGCACTGTGGACTGCGGGTACATTTAATTCCGCTAAATAACTGGAAAGCATTTATTAGATCAAAGATAGTCCTCTTTATGCAGAACTGTAACATTCATTATATGCAAGCAGCTCTTGGCACATATAAAATTTTTTAATAAAACGCATTTCCAAGTTTTTTATATAATGAGCATTTTCCATTCACTCAATAATTTTCTAGTCTGCTTGGGTTAATACATTGTAGCATGTGGTTGTATAAGTTTCTTCACCTGAGGACCCCGTGTTTCTTCCCCTGCAGGAGGACCAGCATCTCCACGGGACGGAGTGGGCTGCAGCTGTGCACACGCCACGGGCGCCCAGGAGGACCAGCATCCCCACGGGACGGAGTGGGCTGCAGCTGTGCACATGCCACCGGCGCTCAGGAGGACCAGCATCCCCACGGGACGGAGTGGGCTGCAGCTGTGCACACGCCACGGGCGCTCAGGTGGACCAGCATCCCCACGGGACGGAGTGGGCTGCAGCTGTGCACACGCCACGGGCGCTCAGGAGGACCAGCATCCCCACGGGACGGAGTGGGCTGCAACTGTGCACACGCCGCGGGAGCCCAGGAGGACAGCATCTCCACGGGACGGAGTGGGCTGCAGCTGTGCACACGCCACGGGCGCCCAGGAGGAGCAGCATCCCCACGGGACGGAGTGGGCTGCAGCTGTGCACACGCCACGGGCGCTCAGGAGGACCAGCATCCCCACGGGACGGAGTGGGCTGCAGCTGTGCACACGCCACGGGCGCTCAGGAGGACCAGCATCTCCACGGGACGGAGTGGGCGGCAGCTGTGCACACGCCACAGGCGCCCAGGAGGACCAGCATCCCCACGGGACGGAGTGGGCTGCAGCTGTGCACACGCCACGGGCACCCAGGAGGACCAGCATCCCCACGGGACGGAGTGGGCTGCAGCTGTGCACACGCCACGGGCGCTCAGGAGGACCAGCATCCCCACGGGACGGAGTGGGCTGCAGCTGTGCACACGCCGCGGGCGCCCAGGAGGACCAGCATCCCCACGGGTCGGAGTGGGCTGCAGCTGTGCACACGCCGCGGGCGCCCAGGAGGACCAGCATCCCCACGGGACGGCGTGGGCTGCAGCTGTGCACACGCCACGGGCGCCCAGGAGGACCAGCATCCCCACGGGACGGCGTGGGCTGCAGCTGTGCACACGCCGCGGGCGCCCAGGAGGACCAGCATCCCCACGGGTCGGAGTGGGCTGCAGCTGTGCACACGCCGCGGGCGCCCAGGAGGAGCAGCAGCCTTTCTCCTCCGTGCAGACATATCCCGCAGGTCCCTGGACCCCACGAGCACTGTGCCCCCGGCTCCCCGGTTTGTTTCCTTAGCGCATATTTGGTATCATTCTTCTGCCCAGCGTTCACTGCCCTTCCTGACACCCCAAGAAGACCGTATGTTCCTGAGCATGCTCCTATCCTCCTGTGCTCTCGACATGGGTCCCAGCGAGCTTTGCTCGTTTTCTCTCTTCTCCTTGGGAGTCGCGAGGTGGCTGCCGCAGGGAAGTGGCGAGCAGACGGTCAACCTGTACCCCAGTGGCTCTCCTGGACATCGGCACAGCCCTTGTTGCGTTGGGGGGACACATGAAGCTCGAGTTTCCCCAGGCTGCTCCCGGTGGGCTGAGCCCAGGCTCGAGACCCACAAGGAAACCACGCACGTCGCCCTGCGAGGGCCGCAGGCTGGCTGGACTCTGCCTCTCCCGTGGTAACTGCGGAAGGTCCAGCCCCGGACCGCAGCTCGGAGGGCGGAAACGGGCTCCAGCGTGTGGGGGAGCAGGTCCGGGGACGGCTGCACTGTGCCCGGCCCAGCAGATCCTGACAGATCGTCCGCATGCGCCACAGGGGACTCAACAAACCAAGGCGTCTGCTCACAGTCAGCAGGAAGGTCTGGTGGGTGGGTGGAGAGGAGGGAGGCAGGGAAGCCCGGTTTTCCCTCCAGCTGCCCCAGTCCCTTCATCCCTTCACCCCAGAAGCCTTCCCAGGAGCTCCGGGCCCAGCTTCACCCCAGGTCCTGGGGCACAGGGTGGAGTTCGTTCTTTTCTCCTCTGCTTAGTGCCTTGAAGAGTAGCAAAAACGGAGCACACTTCTGACAAGTCTAATCAAGGAGCGAGTGGGGAGCAGGAGCAGACACAGGCGCACACCCAGTGACGGCGGGAAGGAGCAGACGTTGGTCAGGACGTTGGGTAGGGATGACCTCGGCCCGAACCAGCACTGCGGAAGGCACAGGGGCTGCGGTGGGAAGACGGGGAGAATGGTGGGGTCCACTTAACAAGGTCTCAAGCTTGGAGAACAAGCCCCTCAGCCCTGAGGGTGATGGTGGGTGCACTGCAGCATCCCCAGCAGCCGTCAGATAACGCCTCTCGGGGCACGTACGGCGTGAAGGGGCCTGTTTCGTACTGTGTGTCCCGGGCTTTAGAAACGCACGCTGCGCACCCCGCGCCCTGCTTTCCAGCAGCCTGTCCGCCCGCTCAGGAGAGAGTGAGGCAGTGGTCTGTGGTGCCGCCCCAGAGGCGGGGTCCTGGGTGTGCTCCCTGAAGGCTCGGCTCACATTTTGAACCCCTCCCAGTCGCAGGGTCGGAAGAGTCTTCTAACCCTCGGCAGATGGTCTGGAGCTAAGATACCTGAGATCAGGCAAAGCCACTGCCTGGAGGCTCCAGGGCTCTGCCGGCCGGGGGCAGACTTCCTGCCGGTGCTGTGGGTCTCACTCCCGGTGGCCACCCTGGACACTGCTGGGCTCCTTGTCCTTGCAGGGTCACCGGGAACGCCCATCTGCCCCAGTCCAGGCTGCACCTCGCTGTGGTCTCCTGGGAACAGAAGCCGCTGCTGCTGCTGCTGCTGCTGGAGTTCCTGTCTCTGGGCCTGCAGCCTGTCGGACGAAGCCGGCCAGGTCTTGGTTCTGCTCTGGGTCACGTGTTAGCTCCTTCAGAGGGAAGGGGCTGCGCTGCCCGTTCGGACTCTCTGCAGAGCCAGAGGACATCCCTCAGCTGCACATGTCCTGCTGTGTTCTCACCACCTGAGCGCCTGCAGACGAGCAGGAGATGGAGCGCGCCGGCCCTGCCACCACCGTCACCGCGGGGCGGGAGGAGGGGCGTCTGCCGGGAGTCACTCAGGGCTGGGGCCCAGCTCCTCCCCGATTTGCCAAGACGGTATTGCAGTGGGTCCCAGATTTCTCTTCCCTGGAAAGTGGAGGAGAAGGGACACCATTCCTCACCCCTGCTGCTCCTTCCCCGTGTCTTCACACACAGGAAGTGGGAGTGTCATGGGTGGAAGAGCCAGGGACTGAACCGCAGCCAAGGTAGGTGCCCTTGACCGGAATCGAACCTGCGACTCTGGTCTGCGGGCGGACGCTCTAACCGGAGCCGCATCGGCCAGGGCTGGGCTGTGGGCTTTAGAGCAAACGGACCTGAGCCAGTCCCACCTTGGCCTCAGAGTTGTCCTAGAACTTTCTACGCCTCCATTTTTTTAAATGTTTTTATTGATTTTTTTAGAAAGAGAGGAATAGAGAGAGAGATTAGAAACATCAATGTGAGAGAGAAACATGGACCGGCTGCCTCCTGCACGCCCCCTACTGGGACTGAGCCCGAAACCTGGGCCTGTGCCCTGACCGGGATGGAACCAGGACCTCTCCGTCCACGAGAAGACGCTCAATCCCCTCAGCCACACCGGCTGGGCTAAGCCTCAGTTTTTTTATTTGAAAAACCAGAATAACAAAAACATCTACCTGCTATGATGATTTTGATGATGAAATGAGATGACAGTTTCCCTTCTTTTCAGGGCAAAACTACCACAGCACATTTCTTGCTTTGGTTAAGTGACAGCCAAGTTTCCACATGTTTTCTCCACTGAGCGAAAAAGGACTCGTGTCCACGTTTGACGTTTATTCTGCGTTTGCAGACACCGTGAAATCACCGCGGCATCGGGGTGCTGAGCACATCGACCACCTCCCCCTCAGCCCTTCGGCGTTCCTCCCCACCCCGCTACCCCCTCAGGCGCATTGATCTGCTTGCTGTCACTGTCCACGGGTTTGCATTTTCCAGAGTTTCTGTGAGCGAAGGGTGCATGCTCTTTTTCGTGTGGCTCCTTTCACTCACTCTTAAGGTTCATGAATGCTGTTGCGTCTATCTATAGTTCCTTCCTTTTTTATGGCTCTTCCATCATCCTTTCATGTATTAGATAATTGCTGTGCTGTGCAAATATACACATTACATTTTTTCTGGAAAATCAAGTGTAATATTATAGAAAATGTATGAGACTCAATAAAAAAAAATTAGTTGGGCCCGGTTGGTGTGGCTCAGTGGTTGAGCGTCGACCCTGCACCAAGAAGTCACCAGTTCGATTCCTGCTCAGGGCACACGCCCAGGTTGTGGGCCTGACCCCCAGTGGGGGGCGTGCAGGAGGTGGCCAATGAGTGTTCTCTCTCATCGATGTCTCTATCTCTCTCTCCCTTTCCTTCCTCTCTCTCTAAAGCCAATAAAGAGAAAGAAATTAGTGGGCTTGCTTAGCCGTGCACCATGGATGTGTCCCTATGCCTGTCTGTGCCTCAGTTTCTTTTCCTGCAGGATGGGCTAGTGACAGCACTCACTGGTCATGCTCACCGGTGCCTCTGGCATCTTTGGAGAAGCCCAGCTCTCGGCGGCTGTGTGGACTGGTGCCTTCCCCTGGCTCCGGCCCACGAGGAAGTGACAGGGTTGCCAAGGGTCAGGCGGTGAACGGTGCAGGAAGCAGGGCTGCTGCGTCCCTGCCTGGGAGAGCTGCCGAGTGGGGCGCGCTCTGCGTCGGCTCTGATGGGGTGTCTGGGACGCGGGCCCAGGAGGGGCTGCCGGAGGACCCTCCGCAGGGGCGGTTCTGGGCCAGCTCAGAGGGGCGGCAGCTGGGACGCTGGTCTCCAGGTGAGCAGGATGTTCCAAGAAAGACTGAGTGATGGTGACGAGATACAGGGAGCTCGACTCCTGTTTCCCAGCAGCAGTGGAATTTGGGAGAAAACCAGAAAGTTGTTCGGATCCCTCTGGGAAGTGAGGAGGCATAAGGAGGTCCCCCAAGCAGCCTGCTCCTTCCAGCAAAGTGAGAGAAGTATAAAAGGGGGGACAGGCTTAGCGCACCGCGGCGGCCCTCACCTGGGCTGAGGACGGGGCTCGCTGAGACTGTGTTTTGAAAGATGGCCACAGCGGTACCCTCTGTCCCATATGCTCCTCTGCAAGCTCGCCACCCCTCATCAAGACGTGGCCTCTCTGACGTCCCTCTTGACCCGGGCAATGTGCCTGTTTTGACTCACAGAATATGGAGGAAGCAGCAGTGTAGGACACCTGAGGCCAGGTCATTGTAACGCCGTGACCTTCCTCCAGGTTCTCTGGGGAAGCCCACTCTTGGCGCCAAGGCACCGAGCGGTGGGGGAGCCCGAGCCGCCCGTGGAGAGGCTGGATGGAGAGACATAGTCCCAGCCCAGCCCCAGCGGGGCTCCCAGCCAGCAGTGAGCGCCCACTTGCCAGCCGGGTGCGTGACTCATCATGGAAGTCGACCCTCCAAGGCCCAGTCTTACGCTGCAAGAGGCAGAGATAAGCCACACTATCCAACTTAACAGATTCATGAGAAAAATAAAGGTTTGCTGTTGTTTTAAAGTCACTAGCGTTTGGGGGCAAGTCCTAAGGCAGCGCAGCTGACTCGTGCAGAGCTCATCTGGGAAAGATACAAGCTAACGACGGTGTTCGATGCAGACGCCGGTCGTCAGGCAGCACAGCTGACTCGTGCAGAGCTCATCTGGGAAAGATACAAGCTAACGACGGTGTTCGATGCAGACGCCGGTCATCAGGCAGCGCAGCTGACTTGTGCAGAGCTCATCTGGGAAAGATACAAGCTAACGACGGTGTTCCATGCAGACGCCGGTCGTCAGGCAGCGCAGCTGACTCGTGCAGAGCTCATCTGGGGAAGATACAAGCTAACGATGGTGTTCCATGCAGATGCCGGTCCAGGAGGAGAGGCAGCCCCAGCCTCCCTGTCACCTGGCAGCTTTCTCCAGCGAGCAAGGGGCTCTCCACATACCGGCAAGTCTTGGGCATTGAAAGACAAGGTTAAGAACTGCCTGCCCTCTGTGGGACATCCAAGTTTTAAAAAATAGCACTTCTGGTCACAACATAAACATATTTTGGCTTAAAAACTCTTCCGATTGGAATACTGTCACTGAATTGCGGGACTTGCTGGACACTCCAGACGACTCCTCTGCAAAGGTCAGGTGTCTGCCCCAGCATTCAGGTTCGGAGACAGGTTGTTGAGGGCCTTCAGGGAGGACTTACTGAGGCTTTATGACAACCTGAATATTATTTTGCTGCATTTTGTAGGTGAATGACTGAGATCCCAGAGGTGAGGCCCAGAGAGTCAGCGCCTGGAGGAGCGAGGACAGGAAGCTGGGTCTGTGTCTGAGAGGTGCCTTTGAAAGGGCACTGTGCTCACCGTCCCTGGGACATCCTGTTAAGCAGCTCTGGGCAGGCCCGCAAGTCTGCACGTCCAGCACGCGTGGACATGAGCCCGAGGAGCAGGCGCTGGGGAAGGGTGCTGCCGGCTGGGTCACAGCCTGTTGGTCTCTGGGGCAGATAGGAATCCAGAGGACAGGGAAGCACTGGGCTGTTTGACAGCCTGTTGATTGGACTGTGGCGTCTGCACACTTCTGCGGGCTGAGCATGAGCTGGTCAGAGAAAGGGCAGACGCTCTCCGTGTTAGCCCTTGAAGTTCTACGAATCTCTGCTCTGCGAATTCCCAGGAGGTTTCTGCCATCTGTCCCTCTGTCTGCCCAGCTGGGCAGCCTGAGTCATCCCTGAACTCAGCTAGTTCAGGAAGCCCGGACTACCCAGGAGCCCGGCCTTCTGAAACCCTCACACCTGCTGCATGCGAGACGCTGTCAGGAGAGTCACCTGTGCAGCGGGGCACCTCTGAGCCAGCGGTCCAGCTCTGAACCCCTTGCAGCTGTGTGGCTGCAGGGAAGGCCCTCCCCTCACGGACTCAATTGCACTGGTCAGTGAGGCAGTGATGCCCTCTCAAAGGTCCTTGAGATGACGGGAGCATAGCAAGCTGCTCAACCAAGTGACGCAAGCACGGACCCGTGCCTAGGGCGGGGCTTGGAAGACACAGCCTGGGAGCCCGGCACACGTCTCGCTCACCCAGCTCTCACGATGAGAACGCAAGGTGCCCACGGGTGCGAGTCCCCGCCGGCCACGCGAGCCCACAGGGCAAGGTGCCCACGGGTGCGGAGTCCCCGCCGGCCACGCGAGCCCACAGAGCAAGGTGCCCACGGGTCCGAGTCCCTGCCGGCCACGCGAGCCCACAGGGCAAGGTGCCCACGGGTCCGAGACCCCGCCGGCCACACGAACCCACAGAGTAAGGTGCCCTCAGGTCCGAGACCCCGCCGGCCACGTGAGCCCACAGGGCAAGGTGCCCACGGGTCCGAGACCCCGCCGGCCACGCGAGCCCACAGAAGTGCCGAGTGGGCTGCAGTGTGGACTGAGCCTGCGGTTCCTCTGCCCTGCGCACAGCACTGCTGGTTCACAGGGAGAAACCAGCCGTGAGACGCCGGAGCCCCAGATATTTTATGGACACCCCTTGCTCTCGAATTTGGCATTATAAAAACACTTTTCTGGGTCCCAAGTGTCTTCTCCGGTAGCCACGATTCCTCCGCCCCTCAGCAGGACTTCTGCAGAGCCCGTATCCTATGTCACGTTCCCGATGCTTCCTGTGACCAGCCTCAGCAGGACCTCTGGGCTCCCCTGTGACTGTCCTGGACCAAGCCTCTCCACCTCCACCTCTGCGATGACCCCTCCTCCGCACCCCTGACCGCTAATGGGATCTTTGTCCTGACCGGGGTTCCCTCGAAGAAGGGTCCTTTCGATCGCTGCACGGCCTCTGAGCCCCGCCCCTTCCCCACCCCGCCCGCTGAGCCGGAGGTGAGCGGTGGATCCTGCTGTTTATGAAGTGTGATGTCCTCTGTAAGCTTTGCTATCACACTTAGATCCTCTGAGAGCACTTTCTTCAGGGGATGTTAACTGATAGGTGGGCCTGTTCGTGGTTAAAACTGTATGTTTTTATGTACTGTACTTCATTATAAGAACGAAGATACAGGGATGTTAATGCTAGGAAGAAACTCTGTTTCTTGTTGCACTTAAAATGAAATCAGCCCTGGCTGGTTTGGCTCAGCAGTTAGAGCATCGGCCCACGGATCAGAGAGGCCCAGGTTCGGTTCCTGCTGGGGCACGTGTCTCCGTTGCAGTTTGTTCCCGGTCCCAGTTGGGGTCGTGCAGGTGGCAACCAGCCGACGTGTCTCTCTCACATCGATGTTTCTCTCTCTCTCTTCCCCCCTCTCTCCCTCCCTTTCTATCTGAAGATAAATGTAAAAATGTCCTCGGGTAAAGATAAAATAAATAAATAAATGAATGAAATCAAAACGATGAGCTGTTGTTTAGACCCGGAGGAAGCCCGGTGCGCAGGTCCCCTGGGGGTTGGACCTGCGGGACCCTGGGGCAGGTATACTGAGCAGGTACCCAGAGGGCGTGGGCGCACTCAGAGTGACTGATGGCCCCCTGTGGCCACGCTGCCCAGACAGTCCTTTACGCCCTCTCTTCTTTAATCTATGAAGGGGAAAATGGTCAAAGATGCGAATAAAATGTCCTAGGTCATGGGTTAGAAGCTGGCGGGGCTGGAACCCAAGCCGTCCCCAGGTCCCCTCGCATGTCCCCCAGGCCAGCTGCGGCTCTGCCTCGGCCAGTGCCCGGGCCAGGCGGCTCCCAAGCACCATCTGAAACCGGCATCATAAAGACGGGGCCAGGACACGAGCAGGTGGACACCAGCCCCAGGACCAGCACACCTCTGACTGGAGATCGCTCCGCTCCGGGGCTGTTCTCCTGTGCAAGGAGATGGGACCGCCCACGGCAAAGTGCCCGGAAAGCCCACGAGCTGGTGCTGCTCTGATGCCGTGGGCAGGTCCGGCTGGAATGGAACAGAGCCGGCCGGCCGCAGGGTGGCCCAGGCCGCTGCCCGGTGCAGCCCCCCCCACCCCCCAGGCTCCTTTCTGGCCGTGGGCTCTGTGGGGTTGGCACTGGAGGGCTCTCTCTGGGGTTGGCACTGGAGGGCTCTCTCTGGGGTTGGCACTGGAGGGCTCTCTCCGGGGCTGGAGCCGCTAGTCCTTGTCAAGGGCAGGCGGTACATGGCGTTTCTTCCCTTCCTGTCGATTCCAGGGGACCCCTGCCTGGTGGAGAACCCCGCAAACGGCCCCGCCCACACGCTTGGTCTGCTGAGCGTGAAACTGAGGAACTCGAGCTGCTCTGGCTCCGGGCCCGTGGCTCTTCATAGACTGTTTCGGAAAATACGTTAGGTTAAAAAAACCTTCCCTGCAGACGTCCTCTTAATTTTTAAACGCTTTGCATGTCAAGGGAAACGCAGGCCTATGTCTCCAGTCATTTACCCGTAAGTCACTCAGGTTGTTCTTCATGAGCCATGGGATGTCCTGGTTGTTCCTTTCTGGGGCAGGAAGCTGCGCTGACCTCCCGTGGCAGTGACCTCCCGTGGCAGTGACCTCCCGTGGCAGTGACCTCCCGTGGCTGTTTCCTGACGAAGAGCCAGAGCCCAGGCCCAGCAGGGCTGCGGCAGACGGAGGTGCCTTCCTGGGCTGTCACCGACTTACGGTTCTTTTAGATTCCTTGTCCCTTTGCAGAAACAGTTCATCAACAGTCATTGATTTGTTTCTCCAAAAAGCCATCTTGAGGGCCAAGTCACCAACACAATTCAATGGAAGTACACAGGTATTTTGGAGTGAAATCTGAAATGGAACAAATCTGCCTGGCTTCCTGCTTTTTTGTGCGCTTCGAACTGGGTTAGAAGTCAGAGCAGGGCTGAGCCACGGCTTTGCCTTTGTCCGTGGCCTCAGAGATCTGGAGACGCCTTGGTGTGGCCGAGATGACCTCAGCCTGGTTTGAAATAATCACAGGAGTGAAAGCAGGTCACCCAGGACGGGCACCGATGTCCTAGGGCACCAGTGAGCACCGTCGTGCAGCTAACGCCCCGTGGGAGCAGTTCAAAGGTGTTGCTTTGAGCCTTGAATTTTCTGAGTAACGGGCGGCAGGCGTGGTTGGTTTCGCTCCCGCAGAAGCTGCCTCTTCCTCTGGCTTCCCCGTGAGGATGAAACCAGCCCCCGAAGCCCTGGAGAGGCCCTGTCCGCGGTGCCGCGCAGCCCACCGGAGCCTGGAAGCTGGGCGGTGCGCGGTTATATATTTGTCAAGAGGAAGAACGTGTGGATGCCCGATGCCCCTGACTTTTGTTTTTCGTAGAAAAGGCCTCAGGTAAGTAAGCTTCCTGCCTCTTCAGCCCCCTTTTCCAGTGTGGTGGCAGGATATCCCTGTCTGGCCTTCTGAATCCTGTCACCCGTGTCTCCTTGTGTAAATCAGCTACAGAAACTAAAAAAGAACTATTGTGTTTGGAATTCTCAAGAATTTTTCTCCTGGCTACTTCCAGATTCCCCTGGAAACTTAGTTCCCTTATTGGCTGAACATGGAGGGACCAGTTTAGTGTCCTAAATCTGTAACGTATCCTGCCAAAATGAGAAGGGAAACAGTAAACGGACCAGAGATAGGGGTCAATCTGCTGTAACAGGAAAAACAGTGTGTCCAGGTGGCGTGGACAGTGGGTAGAGGCGTCACGGGACAGACAATGAGGGCAGCCATGGCTTCCACAGACGTTAGGGAGTCTAGTTTGTGCCTGAGGGCGACCCACAGGTGGCAGGTGCTGAGGACTTCAGGGAGGCTGGCTGGCAGGTGGTAGACTGGCCCAGACCCCCAGCAGGATCCAGGGCCAAGTCTTCGTCCTTGAGGGGCTATTCTCTTGAGCAAAAATTGTCTGTAACTCAAGAGGAGCTGGGGTCTGGCTGAAAGTCGACTCTTAGGAACGAGGCAGAGATCCAGTTACCGGAAGTGGGACACGAGGCCAGAGCTGGGCAGGAGCAGGTGTGGCCCCTCAGCGCTCGGGGAAGAGGTAGGCTGTCTGAATCCCCCGATTTGAAATCAGGACTGGTTTGGGGAGAGGAGAGAGGCTGAGGGGAGTCGGGCACACCCGTCCTGCACCCCGCTTCACCTCTCTCTTGGGTGAGGCATTGCTTCACCGGCTGGGCTATTTGGAAAGTACACCAGACGCAGCAGGACAGGCCTGCACCCCTTCCTCCCAGCCAAGCCCTTCCAGGCGCGAGGGTGCTTTCCAGTAGCTGTGGGGATTGTTGTTTGCACCTTTTGCAGACTTGGGGTTACCCGTCATGTCCCAGTTAGGTCTAACCGTTGGCTTCTGTTCCTATGACAACAGCCACTCAGCCTACGGCGTGGCCTTTCCCAGTTCAGTGCTGGGAATCCTGAGGGGGTCGAAAACAAGACGCCCTTTAAGAAGGGCTCCTGGTGGCTAACTGGGCTCAAACATTTGAAAGCAGAGCCCAGCACCCATTTCTACGCCCTCTCACACAAAGTGCACTTCACCGAGCAGCCTGCACTAGGTGCCTGCCCTGTTCCCGCCTCGGACCAGCCCTCCCTCGTAAAGGAAGGCGTTCCTGGAATCCTGTGTCAGCCAAGGGGCCGAGCTGTCTCCATGCCCTTCGAGCTGCGCGGTGCTGGCCAGTCAGAGTGGATCTGTTCTGACCAATCAGGACAGTGCCTTTTGGACCAATCACACTTCAGTATTTGGAGTCCTCATTTGCATGGTGATGGACTAATTATGGGCCAGGGCTGGGGACTTCTGTCCATATAAGCCAGCTTCCTTCTGGCTCCGAGAGACTGAAGACTACATCCCCTGGCTGAGCTGGGACACAGACAATGTCGTGTTCTGTAGAGCCGACCAGCACAGCACGGAACAGACCAGCTCGGAGCAGAGCAGAGCTGGGGAGGGTCCTGGACCTCGGCTGCCTCACAGCTGTGCTGTATCAATGAGCTGCTTTGCATTGAATAACGTTTCCTTCTTCACTGCACCCCAACTTGGAGATCCCTGTTGGCGCTGAATTGATGGCAATGACCATCTGTGACAGTGCCCATCAGAGCCCTGGGAAGTAGAACCCGCGTTCCTTGTTTGTGAATGAGAATGTGTACACACACAGAAGTAAGTGACCACGAGAGACTAGTCCAGGGCTAAACGCTCTGTGTTCTGGTTCCTCTCCATTGATTGAAAGCATGCCCACCTGCTCTACGTGAAGCTGTGTAGGCTGGGCTCCCCCCATTCGAACTCCCCCCGAGTCCAATGGTTCCCACACCAAGTTCTTCCAGGTGCTTTGGCCCTAGTCTGCAGAGGGATCCAGCCTGCTGTGGCTGCGGCCACTACAGTTGGCCGCTTCGTCCCCAGAGGTGGGCGCCTGGCCGCCTTTGCTGTGGCCCCGTGTCCAGCCTGACCTCTCCCACTGCGCCCTCCCCTACGATGCCTGGGGCTTGTCGTACCCCTTCCTCAGAGGGCTTAACACCCCTGGGACAGAGCCAGGGGGAGCTGGGCCCTGCACTCTGAAGGCCCTGGGTGTGCCCTGGGAGGGGTACGTGTGCTCAAGGACACTTCCCCACAGCCGAGGTGTTCGCAGCGCCGGAGACGCCTCGTGTACACCCACCGCATGAGCCTCCAAACCCAAACTGCCAACGATCAGAAAAGCCAGGAGCTCAACGTTCCCAACCACAAGGCATATAAAAATAGTCTCCTAAATTATCAGCCAGGCAGAGGCGAAATTCAAAGTCGGTAAGAGCATTTAAGAAAATAATTAAAATGTAGATACTCTAATGAAGTGTGTGGACGCGGGCCAAATCATCCTCGGAGGGGAAGTAATGTCTTTAAACGGCAGTTTCACCGAGCGCGCTAAGGGCTTTCAGGACTGCAGCGTGGACGGAGAGCAGAGCCAGGCCGGCCAGGAAGCAGGACGCGCAGCCGAGACACGAACCAGAGGACAGCAAATTCCGTGAGATGGCTCAGTTCCTCCGGAAGAGTGTTTCCCAATTGACAAGCTGTAAGAAATATTTTTGAGAGAGAGAGTTGAAAAACTTTGCGGTGAAAAAGTCCTGGTGAAATTTTTAGAACATTTCAAGGGTTTGAGACTATGGTGCACACTTTGAGAAAGTGAACAGAGCCCGGCCGGTGTGGCTCAGTGGTTGAGCGTCGACCCTGCACCAAGAGGTCGCCGGTTCGATTCCCGGTCAGGGCACATGCCCAGGTTGTGGCCCGATCCCCAGTGGGGGGCGTGCAGGAGGCGGCCAGTCAGTGTTCTCTCTCATCGATGTTTCTATCTCTCCCTCTCATTTCCTCTCTCTAAAATCAATAAAGAAAATAAATTTTGAAAAAGATAAGAGAGAGAGTGAGCAGAACCGTGGGCCTCGGACCAGACTGTTGGATCCGAATCTCACGGCTCCATCTGCCTTCGGTCAAGAGGCTTCGCTTCCTGCTGTGCCTGTTCCCTTTGGAAGAGGGGGGACAATGACAATCTGCCTCGGCACGTGTGTGTGAAGCGCGAGTGAGCCATCCGTGTGTTCACGGCAGCACCACCGTGGCAGCCGGGGAGCTCCCCCCTCATCTTACAAGGAAGCCGGGGTTTGAAAGGTCGAGACTGTTCAAGGTCATGCAACTGTCTTCGGAAGACTTTCAAGGTGTTGAAGGACCTGGCCTGTTTTCCTGAAGAAGAGGCGACGTGCCCCATGTGCCCTGGGAAGAGCCCACAGCGGGGTGGGGCTGGAGGAGGCACGTGGTGACGCTGATGTGGTGCCAACCCCACTGGGCGAGCGTGCCCAGCTGTCTGGGTGTGTCTGTGGGCTGCTTCCAGGAGAGGTGAGCATGTGAGTCTGCAGACTGAGAAAGAGGGTCCGCCTCCCCACTGTGGGTGGGCATCATTTAGGCCATCGAGGGCCCTCAGAGAACAAAGCGGCAGAGGAGGGCACAGTGGCTCTCTCTGCTTGAGCTGAGACGCTCATCTTTCCTGCCCTCGGACATCGGTGCCCTGGCTCTCGGGCCCTCGGGTTTAAGCAGCTTGAACACTGCTGGCCTCCTCGGGCCTCCGGCTGGCCCCGGGCACACGGTGCGGCTTCTCAGCTTCCATAAGCGTGGGGCCGTCGCTCGTGATAACCCTTTCTGCGGGTCTGGGTGCACCCTATCGTTTCTGCTTCCCTTGAGAACCCTGACAAAACAAAGTCAATGCGATGAGCGTGGTTTAACTGTTTCTGCATTTCACCATCGTTGTCTATTTTCGATCTTTTTTTTGTTTTTAATCCTCACCCGAGGACATTTTTTGTTCAGAGAGAGTGGGAGGGAGAGAGAGGAGGAGAGAGAGAAACACCAACGTGAAGGGACACATCGAGTGGCTGCCACCTGCACGACCCAACCAGGACTGGGGACAAACTGCAACCGAGGTACGTGCCCTTAGCGGGAACCGAACCCGGGTCTGTCCGGACCGCAGGCTGACACTCTAACCGCTGAGCCAAACCGGCCGGGGCTGTCGTTGTCTATTTTCGTGGGTCTTTTCCCCTTTCCCCTTGGCTTCCCAGATTGGGGGTGAGGAGGAAATGTTTTTCCTGACGGTTGGGTTTCTGAACACTTAGCCTGTGATAAAGACTCCATACTGTGCCTCTGACAGAAAGACCGTTTCTGCTGTGCTAAGGAAAAGAAGGGGTTCAGCGGCAGCCTTGGGGGTGAAGGGCATGGCAGGCTGGGGCACGTGAGGAGACGCGGGAATGAGGTGGGAATGGAGATGCCCACTTTGGGGGCAGAGTCTGGTGGGTCCTCACGGAAGCAACAGCAAGGGTATCACAAGCTCGGGTGCCCAGCATGGCCCTCAGAGACGTGAGCAGACACCTGGGACCCCAGCAATGACAGGTGGGCTGGAGCTGCTCGTACCCCCCCAGCAATGACAGGGGGGCTGGAGCTGCTCGTACCCCCCCAGCAATGACAGGGGGGCTGGAGTTGCTCGTACCCCCCCCCAGCAATGACAGGGGGCTGGAGCTGCTCGTACCCCCCCAGCAATGACAGGGAGGCTGGAGCTGCTCGTACACCCCCCCCAGCAATGACAGGGGGGCTGGAGCTGCTCGTACCCCCCCAGCAATGACAGGGGGGCTGGAGCTGCTCGTACCCCCCCAACAATAACAGGGGGGCTGGAGCTGCTCGTACCCCCCCCAGCAATGACAGGAAGGCTGGAGCTGCTCAGACCCCCCCCCAGCAATGACAGGGGGGCTGGAGCTGCTCGGACCCCCCCCCAGCAATGACAGGGGGGCTGGAGCTGCTCGTCCCCCCCCCAGCAATGACAGGGGGCTGGAGCTGCTCGTCCCCCCCCACCAGCAATGACAGGGGGCTGGAGTTGCTCGTCCCCCCCCCCCAGCAAAGACAGGGGGCTGGAGCTGCTCATACCCCCTCAGCAATGACAGGGGGGCTGGAGCTGCTCGGACCCCCCCCCAGCAATGACAGGGGGGCTGGAGCTGCTCGTCCCCCCCCCAGCAATGACAGGGAGCTGGAGTTGCTCGTACCCCCCCAGCAATGACAGGGGGCTGGAGTTGCTCGTCCCCCCCCCAGCAATGACAGGGGGCTGGAGCTGCTCATACCCCCTCAGCAATGACAGGGGGGCTGGAGCTGCTCGGGACCCCCCAGCAATGACAGGGGGGCTGGAGCTGCTCGGGACAGCAGGAGCCACAGCACCGGGGATGAGGGGCTCAGCAGACACCCACGTGGACCCACGGTCAGGAGCAGTGTCCTCGGTAGTCAGGTGCCGCCTGGACCTCAGCCTCTAGGAGACAGCCAGGACGGCAGGAGGGGGCTCAGTGACCACACTGGGTGTTCCGCTCCCCACCGCACGAGGCCTGCAGACGGAAACGGAGTAGAACTGCTGTCTAGACTGAGAATTCGCGTCCCATGGCGGGGACCGTCCCCCTGCTAGTTAGAGGTGCCGAATGCAGGTGCTCCTGGTCATGGAATGTTCCGGCAGGTCCTAGGAGCCTGCACTGAGGACGCCTGGAAGAGATGCCCGAGCTGGCTGGAGACCCGGGACTGTGCCTCACACACGGAAAGGGGACAGCCAGCAAGCGGGCGTCAGGGCGAGCCTGGGACTGTCTGACCCCCGAACGTCTCCTCTTAGTGCCTCAGTGTCGTGGTATCGATTCATTTCCGAGGGGAAGAGCCACAGGACGTAGGAGGCTTGTGAAGGGAGATGGAGGACTTGGGAGTTGAAGAGAGGATGGTGACAGAGTGGGTCCGATCACTCGGTGCGCAGGTGGCCAGCGCATGGGCCGTCCCAGGGCTGTGTGACGGGGCGGGTTTGTGCAGGCGAGGGCCCTGCCAGGGGACAGGGGGCGAGCTACAGGGGATGAGGGGGGGTGTGGATGACGAGCATGGGCGGCGCCAGGTGTGAGGTGCGGGGCGGGCTGCCCGCTGCGGAGGCCGAGTGGAGGCGGCCGACGTGTGCAGGGCAGGGGCACCTGTCCCGGGCCGTCTTGCTGGGGTCAATGGTGTGAAAAATAGCCCCCTTAGCTGGCATTGGGAAATGTAGCAGATTAATTTTAAAAGTTATCTAATTTGAAATTCTGTGATATATATATATATATATATATATATATATATATATATATATATATAAATTTTTTTCCTTTATTGATTTTAGAGAGAAAGAAAGGGAGAGGGAGAGAGAGATAGAAACATCGATGAGAGAGAACATTGACTGGCCGCCTCCTGCATGCCCCCCACTGGGGATCAGGCCCACAACCTGGACATGCACCCTGACCGGGAATCGAACCAGCGACCTCTTGGTGCAGGGTCGATGCTCAACCACTGAACCCCACCCTCTGGACCTGTGAGCTTTTTCAATCTAAGGACGCTTGTCTTTTTCTTTCTTTCCTTTTTTTTTTATCCTCAGCTGAGGATATTTTTCTCATTTTTGTTCAGATAGAGTGGAAGGGAGAGAGAGAGAAAAACATCGATGTGAAAGGGACACATCGAGTGGCTGCGTCCCACACGACCCAACCGGGGCCGGGGACAAACTGCAACCGAGGTCTGTGCCCTCAGCGGGAACCGAACCCGGGTCTCTCTGGACCGCAGGCCGACGCTCTGGCCAGGGCACACTTGTCTTTTTCAATCCTGGGATATTATCAGTCACTATTTCTTGAACTGTTGTCTCTTTTTACCCTCTCATCATAGGATTCCTGTCAGCTGTGTGCTAGAGATTCTCATCGGTCCCCTGTGCCTTTTCACCTGTCACTCTGCCCCCTTGGCTAACTGGGTTACAGGAGACTTTTCAGTTTGGTTTCCTCCATCATCGGTTCTCCTTGATTCCGTTCGACCCCTGTTCATCTCATCCATCACCACGGGTTTTGTTTCGATGATATGCGTCCTCGTCCACAGTGCTAATGTTGCAAGTTCCTGTTCGCGTTCACAGTCGCTGATGTTTTAGTCACAACCTCCCATCCTTGTTGTATGGATGGGCTCCTTCCTTTGTTGCTTCAGGAATTTTTAGCCTACCAATTTTGAACTTCATTTAGATTCCTTTTTTATTTCCATTTTCTCTAGAGGTTGGTTCTCCCACTTACTGGGTTGGTTACCTGTCTGCCATCCACAGTGTTTTATTATTTTGGCTTTTGAGCTCATAGTGCTGTGCATTTAATTTTAAGAGCTTTCTTTCCGCGTTCTCTTCTTACTGCATGGTGGTTTGCCAGACCAGCCAGGCCCCCGTGGTCCGCGCCTAGAGCAAAGCACTGGAGAAGGGCTCAGGGACTCCCCTTTGGGAGATGGCTGTCCAGTCCTGACCCTGTGAACAGCGTCAGTAGCACCAAGCTGCACAAATTCAGAGGCACCGTTTACATGGAACACAAGGTCAACAGTGCCCCTTGGAATTGTGCAATGCGCCCTCATGGCGGCCCCCTTACAATCTGAGGTATCTTTCTGATCATCTTCCACCCGGTGCAAGTACCGCTTTTCTGAGGCTCCGAGAAGGCGAGTCATTTCTACAGGAAGGTCACAGGAGAATGGCCTGCAGTCCGTGCGTTTCTCTGCTGCGCTTTGCTGAACCCAGAGCCGTTAAAGAGTGCTGCAGAAACAGATGGGCTTTCAAAATATGGCATTGACGGTCCTTCTGGGATCGACTTGAAATAGTCTCAGAGGTTTGGCTACAGCAGTTTTCTCTGTGTGTATGTGTGGCTGTGGGGAGAGGCATGACGGGAATGCACGGGTTGGAGGTTTCCCAGATGGCCTCTCATCTGTCACGATGCTGGGGCGCCGGAGTCCTGAGAGGACACCAGAGACTGGGCTGTGTGTGTAGTGAGACTTGTCTATGGTTCTTGCAGTTCCGTCCACCACGACCGAGACCGAGTGTGGCCTCCAGGCAAAATTCTCTCTGGATTTCAAACAGCCCCAGGGTTGGGTCACACTGTGATTCGGTGGGATTTTCCAAAACCACCCTTCACGTCGAGTTGGCCTCACTGTCGCAGCCCCCGCACTGCGTCAGAGGCAGAGTCTGGAGCCCCATGGGGGACTTAGCAAACACACACACGAGCCTTCGCACAGTGGGTTCAGCAAAGCTGGGAAATGTCATCCTGGCTGCACTAGTGCCAGGACCACCGGTTGACTGCAGGCCAGTGCTTGACGTCTCTCCTGCTAAAGCCTCCACCAAAGAAACGGTCTCCAGGCTACCATGGGAACTGACCACACGTTCAGCCAATCAGATCCTTGGGGGAGGGTTCACACGTCCTTGTTTGCCTAAGAGTATGACATGCAGAACTGCCCAGCTGTTTTCTCACGCCTAGCATGCTTGCCTGGCACACAGTGACCACAGGGAAACACTTTAACCCCCAAATACCAACCTAGCCATTATCAGCCTCCAAGAGCGGCAAAGGGATAGGACAGGACGGTTCCTTTCCAGTGTTCCAGTTCCCTAAGGTGCCGATCCGCATGCACTCTGTGTTTGCGAAGTTGATGGAACTGCTGTTCTAAATGTTTTCGATCTGGAAAACTTCAAAGGCACTCGGCCAACCAAGTCCTCTCGATGTTTAAATTCTTGTCTGTTTTAAGAGAAATGCAAGTCACCTTACTTAGACTCGATTTGTCAAAACACTGTTTTGTAAGAGGTGTTTTTTTGGTCCCCAAACCCCTGTGACCCCTGCTGGAAGCTTGCGTCGTAAAGCAGGCAGTTGGTGATGGGCGACTTTCCTCACCCTGACCCGGATTTCAGCTGTGCCTCATCTCCCGGGAGGTCTCTCCGGCCCAAACAGGGCTGCTGGTCTCTCACCATTTTTGAGAAGTAGACAGGTATTTTAAAAGAAGAAGCTGTGGCTGGTTGTCCTCAGATCCCCAACCAAGTCTTAGAGGTTTGGCTACAGACCTTGAACACCCTTCCCAAAGGAGAGCAAATAGAGCCTTGTGAAAATACAGCGTTTGTGCTCTTTGACTTGGCGAAGCGTATATACTTGAAGTGCAGCATGATAAACGAATGTTGTTTTTCTGTGGTCACTTCTATTTAGTCTGCTGCATGAGGGTCTGCATTCATTTCAATGGTATCTAAAGTGACAAATCATCCTTTTAAATAGTTCTAAATTGCATCCTTTAAATGATACTTTAAAATTGAGGAAGAATTTACATGTAGTGAATGTACAGGTCTGAAGTGTCAACTGAGGAGTCTTGACACATGCATATACCATATAGCCAACAACCCAATCAAGGTATAGGATATTTCCATCACCCAGAAGGTTTACTTGTGTCCCCTTCCAGGTAACTGCCATCACCCATAAGCAACTGCTGTTCTGATTTCTGTCACTGTGGCAGGCAGCTTCTGAGATGGGTTCGAAGGATCCCCACTTGGGTATCCGTGCCCTTGCACGATCCCCGCCACGGGTGCACGGGCTGTGCTGAGGGACCTGCTGTCTCTCCTGACACCCCCGCGCTGATGGCTGCCATCTGCCATGGGAGAGGCCTATAAGGGCAGGCTCATATGCAAGGAACCGATGTCTCCAGTGAAGAGCCACCAAGCACCTGAGACCTGTCAACAGCCACACCAGTGAGCTTGGAAACAGAAGTCCTTCAGTCAAGCCTGGAGATGACCAGCCCTCCCAGTCCACCCCCTGAAGCAGCCTTCAGAGAGTCTGAACCAAAGATATTTAGCTAAGCTATTCCTGGACTCCTGACCCTCAGAAACCGAGATAATTCATGCTTTTTTTTTTAAAAAAAAGGTATGTTTTTATTGATATTTTATAGAGATAGGAAGGGAGAGAGAGATAGAAACATCGTTGTGAGATAGAAACATCAAACGGCTGCACCCCGACAGGGGATCGAGCCCACATCCCAGGCATGTGCCCTGACGGGGAATCGAAACAGGACCTCTCAGTCCATGGGAGGGCACTTCCACTGAGCCACAGCGGCTGGGCCGTTGTTGTTTTTTAAGCTGATAATTTTTGGTTTAATTTCTTACGCAACATTAAATGGTTATTACAATCACCATAGATTTGGTTTGCCCTTGCACTTTAGAAAAATGAAATCATACAGTCTATATTCCTTCATGCTTGACTTCATTTGTTTAACAGTGTGTCTGCAGGAGTCATTCATGCTGTTGTGTGGATCAGTAGGTCACTCTTTTTCATTGATGAGTAAATTTCATTGCATGAATATGTGACAATTTATTTTTATCCTTTGTCCTGTTGATAACTATTTGAGTTGTTTCCAGTTTTATGATTTTTTTTGAATAAAATTGAATAAAGGTGCTACGAAATGCTTGTACAAATTTTTATATGAATATATTTTTTATTTTTCTTGGGTAAATATTAAGGAGTCCATGTGCTGGGTCAGTAATGGTTAATCTTAGAAGAAACTTCAAA
The DNA here is from genome assembly GCF_014108415.1 of Molossus molossus. Taxonomy (NCBI): domain Eukaryota; kingdom Metazoa; phylum Chordata; class Mammalia; order Chiroptera; family Molossidae; genus Molossus; species Molossus molossus. The sequence continues at coordinate 70,083,570 of NW_023425352.1, forward strand.
ATAGTTTCTATAGTGGCTGTACCATTTTGACCTTTTTCTGTGAAGTATCTATTCAAGATTTCCTCTACTTTTTTTTTCTCCTTTTTTGATCTTATTTAGGTGAAACTTAGATTTCTGATTTTATGTCTTCCTTCTTTCTAATCTAAGTATTTAAAAGTATAAATTTTCCCTTAGTACCACTAATTTCATCCAACAAATGTTTATAGCGTATGCTGTGTTTTCAAGTGTCATTCAGTTTAAACTATTTTCCACATATTCTCTCCTCCCTGGTGAGAGATTATTTTTAAGTAAGATACTTAATTTTCAAATATTTGGGATTTTTCTATATATTGTTATTGATTTCTAATTTCACTGTAGTCAGATAATGTACTTTGTTATATTTTAATGTTTTCAAATTTATTGAGACATTTTATGGCCCTGCATATGATCTGCCTTGTGAATATTTCGTGTCCACTTGAAGATAATGTATACAGTACAGCCGTTTGGTACAGTGTTCTATTAATACTAGTCAAGTTGATTTTTAATTTCATTCTAACTTCTGTAAGAATAAAACCCTCTTAGTGGATTTTTTTTTTTTTTGGTCTTGTTCTATTAATTACAAAGAAAGTGGTGTTAAAATCTTCAGCTATAATTATGCAGTTTTCTAGTCTTCTTTGTCAATTTTTGCTATACGTACTTTGAACTCTGTTATGTGATGCATACAATTTTGGAATTTTTGTGTTTGATTGATGAATTGACCATTTTGTTATTATGAAGGTGTACCACTGTATCTCTGAAAATACTTTCTGTCTTGAAGCCTACTTTTTCTGATTTTAATACCAACATACCTTCATTCTTATGTTTCCTGTTTGCATAGCGCATAGTCAACCGCTCTTGTGTATCTGCATTTTAAGTGTCTCTCTTATAGTCAGCATACAGTTAGATCTGTTTTATTTTTCATTCTGATAAGGTCCATGTTTTGACTGAAGTTTTTTGTTTCATTGCATTTAATATAACTATTGATAGATTGGATTTAAATCTACCATTTTGTTTTCTAGTTGTCTCATCGATTTGGTGTATCCCTATGTTCCTGATTTTTGTCTTTTTTGTTGTTGTTGTTAATTGAATTTTCTTTAGTGTTCCATTTTAATATTTATTTGCTCTTTAGTTACAAATCTGCATTAGTTATAATCTACATAGAATTAATATAGTAACTTCATGTAAGTATAAGAATCTTAAAAAAAAAAATTTCATTCTTTGTGCTTTTTTCACCATAAATTTAACATCTTTATATGTAGTAATGTAATGTAATAGAAGAGAATATATATTAAGAGAGAATCCAGAAAAAGATTATGTATATTTTATTTTACATTTATATTATATTTATATATATTTTATATTATACTACATATTTTAATAAAATAATATATACTCTTTAATTTTTATTAAATAATATATGATTAGTTAAAGGAAAACTAGTAACATAATTTTAATCTATCTACAGATATTCTATTATATTCTATTTTATTTTATTTAGTATGCATAAGGATGTAAAAGTTATGGTGATAATAGGACAAAAATGAAATTATATATATGATTTATAACTGCAAATTTTTGTTATTTTTAACTCCCAGATTTAAGTTTCTATCTGTTGTCATTTCCTTTCAGCATGAAGACTTTCTTAAACATTTCTTGTATGGCAATAAATTTCCTCAGCTTTCTTTTATGTGATACTATCCTAATTTGACCCATGTATTTAAAAGATAGCTTTGCTGGGTGTAAAAATGTAATTTGAGACCTTTTACCACACAGTATTTAAAAGATGTTCCATCATTCTCTGGATTCCATAATTTATAATAAACTAGCCATAATTTTAATCATTATTATGTATATCTGTAAATCTTTTTTAAACTGCTTTAAATATTTTCACAGTATCTTCAGTTTTCTGCAGTTTGAACATGATTAGACTACATGTGGTTTTCTTTGCCTTTATCTTGCTTGGATTTACTGAAATTCTTGAATCTATGTTTGTTTTACACTAAATTGGGAAAAATTGGGGGTATTATTTTTTGAGTATTTTTGTCTGCCCCATTCTTTCTTCTAATTTTCTGGCATTGAAATTATTAATGTGCTAGACTGCTTGATATTATCCCTCTGGTGACTTATTTTTAAATTTTATTTTCATTGTTTACACTGTTACAGATGTGCCTATGGCCCCCTCATCTTTTGCCTGCCTCCCCCCACTTCCCTCGGCCATCACCATACCGTTGACTTTGTCTGTGGATTGTGGATGTGTGTTCTTTGGCTAAGCCCTTCACCTTCTTTCATCTGTTACCCCATCCTCCTCCCTCTGAGAGCTGTCAGCCTGCTCCATGTAGCCATGCCTCTGTTTCTGTTTTGTTCATCAGTTTATTTTTGTTCATTGGTTTCCACATACGAGAGATCACATGGTACTTGTCTTTCTCTGCCTGGCTTATTTCACTCAGCATAATGCTCTCCAGGCCCATCCATGCTGTCACAAAGGTAAGAGTTCCTCCATTTTTACAGCCGCATAGCTGTAAAATTCCACTGTGTCCATGTACCACAGCTTCTAATCCACTCATCTCCTGGTGGGCACTTGGGCTGTTTCCAGATCTTAGCTATCGTAAATAGTGCTGCTATGAACACAGAAGTGCATATATTCTTTCTGACCGATGTGTCAGGATTCTTAGGATATATTTCCAGAAGCGGGATCACTGAGTCAAAGGCAGGTCCATTTTTACCTTTTTGAGGAAACTCTACACTGTTTTCCATAGTGGCTGCACCAGTCTGCATTCCCACCAGCAGTGCACTAGAGTCCCCTTTTCTCCACACCCTCGCCAGCACTTGTTGTTTGATGATTTGTTGATGGCAGCCATTCTGGCAGGTGTGAGGTAATACTTCATAGTCATTTTAACTTGCATCTCTGATAATTAGTGATGTCGAACATTTTTATGGCCAACAGACATATGTATGTCCTCTTTGTAGAAATGTCTATTCAAGTCCTTCACCCATTTTTTTGGTTGGATTGATTTCTTCTTTTTATTTAGTTGCATAAATTTTTTGTATATTTTGAAATATATAAAATATATATTTATTCAGATGTATTATTGGCAAATATGTTCTCCCATACAGTGAGTTCCCTTCTCATTTTGTTGATGGTTATTTTTGCTGTGCAGAAGTTTTTGAACTTGATGTAGTCCCATTTGTTTATTTTTTCCTGTTCGCTACAAGAGATGTCTGAGATTTTACTGTTTATATTTTATTCTAAAATTTTTATGGTTTTGAAACTTAGTTCAAGTCCTGTAACCATTTTGAGTTTATTTTTGTATATGGTGTAAGTTAGTGATCTAGTTTCTTTGTTTTGCATATACCTGTCCAGTTTTCCCAACACCATTTATTGAAGAGACTGGTTTTGCTGCATTGTGTACTCTTTCCTCCTTTGTCAAATATTAATTGACCATAATGCCATTGGTTTATTTCTGGGTTCTTCATCCTGTACCGTTGATCTATATGCCTGTTGTGCCAGTACCAGGCTATTTTGATTACAATAGTCTTGTGGTATAGTCTGTAATCAGCTATTGTGATACCTCCAACTTTGTTCTTTTTTTTCATGATTGCTGAGGCTATTTGGGCTCTTTTTGGGTTCAATATAAATTTTTGGAATATTTGTCCTAGATCTTTGAAATATGTCATTTGTATTTTAATAGGTATTGCATTGAATCTATAAATTGCTTTGAGTCATACAGATATTTTAATTATCTTAATTCTTTTTATCCATGAACATAGTATATGCTTCCACTTATCTGTATCTTCCTCAATTTCTTTCTTCAATGTCCGATAGTTTTCTGAGTACAGTTCTTTTACCTCCTTGGTTAAAATGTATTCCTAGGTACTTTATTTATTTATTTATTATTTATTTATTTTCTGTTGCAATAGTAAATGAGATTGTTTTCTTAGTTTCTCTTTCTGATAGTTTATAATTGGTTTATAAAAATGCCACCAATTTTTGAGTTTTAATTTTGTATCCTCCTACTTTCCTAAATTCATTTATTAGATCTAGTAGTTTTTTGGTGGTGTCTTCAGTGTTTTCTATGTACAATGGCATGTCATCTGTGAATAATACCAGTTTTACTTCCTTCTTTTCAATTTGAATGCTTTTTATTTTTTCTAGTCTGATCACTGTGGTAAATACTTCTAGTACTATGTTGAACAAGAGCAGTGAATGCAGACAACCCTGTCTTATTCCTGATCTTAAGGAAAACACTTTCATTTTTTTTCCCACTGAGTATGATGTTGGCTGTAATATGGCTGTTTGTTGTATACGGCCTTTATTGTGTTGAGGTATAATCCCTCTATCTTCCTTTTACTAGAAGATTTTATCATAAATGAGTGTTGGATTTAATCAAATGCTTTTTCTACCTCTATTATTGATATAATCATGTGATTTTCATCTTTTCATTTTATTTGTGTGATATATCACATTTATTGATTTGCAAATTGTCCCAGCCTTGAATCTCCAGGATAAATACCACTTGATCATGGTGGATGATCTTTTTAATGTATTGCTGAATCCAGTTTGCTAACATTTTGATGAGGATTTTAGCATCTATATACATCAGGGATATTGGCCTATAATTTTCTTTTATTTTGTTTCTCTACAGTATCTTTATTTGGCTATAAAATAAGAATAATGCTGGCCTTTTAAAGAGGGTTTGGGAGTCTTGTCTCCTCGTGAATTTTTTGGAATAGTTTGAGGATAGGTGTTAGTTCTTCTTCATTAAATGTTTGGTAAAATTTTCCTGGGAAGCCAATTGGTCCAGGACATTTTTTTTTTCTGGGAGTTTTATTTTTTTACTAATTCAATTTCATTAGTTTTAATCTGTCTATTCAGGTTTTCTGATTCTTTCTGATTCAGTTTTTGAAGATTGTATATATCTAAAAATTTATCCATTTTGCTCAGGTTGTCCAATTTGTTCACATATAGTTGTTGCCAGTATTTTCTAATCCTTTGTATTTCTGTGATGTCAGTTGTTACTTCTCCTCTTTCATTTCTGAGTTTATTTATTTGAGTCCTCTCTCTTAATATTGTCCCATTGTGTGTGTGTGTGTGTGTGTGTGTGTGTGTGTTTTCTCTTTGTTCCTCCTATTTATTTTATGTTGTTTCTAAATATATTTTTATTGAATATTTTTTAGGGAGAGAGAGATAGAAACATCCGTGTGAGAGAGAAACATTGATAGGCATAGCAAGCAAGGTTATTGAAGTAGCTATTGTAAATATGTGTAGAGACTTAAAGAAAAACATGGTTGAATTGAAGTAAGAAGATATTCTAAAAACAAAAAGTAAAATATCTAAAATGATCAATTCACTCTCTAGAAATACCCTTTTCCAACAGCATGCATGGACCTGGAGATTAGGGATCAAGCCTGCAACTGGGCATGAGCCTTGACCAGGAATCAAACCAGGACTTCTCAGTCCCTGGGACGACATTCAGTTCACTGAGCCACAATGGCCCGGCTGGGAGGACTATTTAAAAATATTGATTGACCTGCATTCACATGCAGTGATTCATTTTTAGCAGCCTTTCATCTTTGTCACTCCTTTTTTAAAAATTTGAATTTATTGGGGTAACATTGGTTCATGAAACCCTACAGGTTTCAAGAGTACAAATGAACAGAACAAAATCTGTACACTGCAGCCTGCTCCCATCGCCCTAAGAAAACTCTTTCCATGTCTCTTCTCCCTCCCTTTGCCCACCTCCGTCTACCTTTCTTCTCCCTGGCTATCACCACACTGTTGTCTGTATCTATGTATCATATATATATATATCATATATATATATATATATATATATATATATATATATATTTTTGCTTAATCCCTTCCTCCTCTCCTTCTTCTTCTCCTTCTCCTTCTCCTTCTCCTTCTTCTTCTTCTTCTTCTTCTTCTTCTTCTTCTTCTTCTTCTTCTTCTTCTTCTTCTTCTTCTTCTTCTTCTTCTTCTTCTTCGTGGTATGTGCCCCTAGCGGGAACCAAATCCAGGACTCTCTGGTCCGCAGGCCAACGCTCAACTGCTGAGCCAAACTGGCCAGGGTCCCTTCACCTTCTTTTATCCACCTTCACAACCTCCCTCTCCTCTGACAGCTGTCAGTCTGTTCCATATATTCTTGCCTCTGTTTCTATTTTGTTCGTCAGTTTATTGTGTTCATTGGATTCCATATATAAGTGAGATCATGTGATACTTGTCTTTCTCTGATTGGCTTATTTCGGCGAGCATAATAATCTCCAGGTCCCTCCATGCTGTTGGAAAAGGGTATTTCTACAGAGTGAATTTCTCATTTTAGATTTTACTTTTTTCCCCTAGAATATCCGCTTACTTCAATACAACCATGTATTTCTTTAAGTCTTCACACACATTTACAACAGCACTTCAATAACCTTGCTTGTCACGCTGCGTGTGGACTGTCTCGGGTTCTGTTCCTGTTGACTCCTCTTTGTCTCTTTTATGAGTCACATTTTCTGTTTCATTGATCATTGGTCACATTTTCCAGCTTCTTCACATGGAAGACTTTTTATTGCATGTTAGACACGTGAGGTGGTGTCGTTTTCCATCACAGGATGTTGAGTTTCGTTCAGTCAGTGATTTCATTACCAGTAGTTACTTTTTGTTCTATCAGGCTTGGCTTTTGTCTCTCTTTGGAAGAATATAAATGTTGTTTGTTTACTCGTTGCTTGTCTGTTTTGACTTTAAACCTAGCTTCGAAACTTAGTTCTAAGGCAGGAGCTGGTATAGTCTTTATTCCTAGCTGTGGCCTTCCTGGAGCCTCAGGGGAGTCTCTGAGGCCCTCAGAGTTATCTGCGGACACGGGCTCAGCTGTCACTCTGAGGTCTTAGCACCGCGTGACCTTGGGGTCTCTCCTCAGCTCCCAGCTCCACAGTCCACGATCTCTCCAGGCTGCAGGCAGGCTCACCCCGCCCAGCCACAGCAGACCTGTGGGGAAACGTGCAGATTTCTGGGCTCTCTGGGAGACTCTTCCGTCTCCCATCCTCCGCCCCACAAATTCTAGTCACTTCAGCACGAGAGTGTCCTGAGCTTGATGTCTCCTCAGCTCTTCCGCTTGAGCCCCACCTCCCTACACTACGGCCCGAAGCTGCTTCCAGACAGCAAACCAGGCTGAATGTGGGGGTCACCTCATGTGATCCCCTTTTCCTAGAGATCCAGGCTTGTGCTTTTCCTTGGCCAATACTTGAAAACAGCTGTTTCATGTATTGGGTCTAGTTTCACAGTGATTTTCAGCAGTTGCATCACGGTTACTCTGTGGTGTTCATAGCAGGAATCCGGACCGACAATTTTCCCATTTTGATTCAAGGGCTCCACACATTTCCCTGCCTTTTGCTCTTGCCTTGCAGTGCTGGCTCCTGGCACGTGGTTCTGGAGAGGGGGTGCCCTCTAGCTCAGACACTAGCTGCCGCGAAGGGAGTCGTTCCTGTGGAAACAGCAGGGGCTTCAGGAAAACCTGACTTCAGATCCTAGTTTAGTCCTTTACAAGCTTATGACTTAGACTAATTAGCTAATCACTTTGAGTTCCAATGTTATCATTTGAAAGTAAGGACGGTAATAATAATGTGAACACTGATGCTGATAGCTAACATACAGATTGCTAACTCTATGCCAGGGCTTTTCTAGTTTTAAACTTGAAGGTTCTTGGTGAGGATAGACACAAGGATACACTAGTGTAATAGTCGAGTGACCCTGGGGATTGGGAAGAGAAAAGTAAGAGATTTTTAGACTCAGATGAGGCCTGACAGCTCCCATGACCAATCTTTTCCTGAGAATTATCACTTGATGCTCAGTCTTCATTGTAGTGGTGCCATTTTTTAAAACATATTTTTTCTTCATTGATTTTAGAGAGAGAGAAAGGGAGAGGGAGAGAGAGAGAGAGAAACATCGATGACAGAGAACTCAATTGGCTGCCTCCTGCATGACCCCTACTTGGAATCCGGCCCACAACCTGGGCATGTGCCCTGACCGGGAATTGAACCAACGACCTCTTGGTGCAGGGTCGATGCTCAACCACTGAGCCACCTCAGCTGGGCTGTAGTGGTGCCATTTTGTTCCTATGATCAACCAGGAAAATCAAAAGCTTACTCCATGTATGAGTGGTTAAATGACCCCTAGATGTGAGCCAACTAATGGACTGTGGACATTACTTGCTAACTTTGTACATAACTATGTTAGTCATGGTGGTAAACCCATTACAAGTTCTCAGTAGTATTCGTAGAATGAATAAATGCGTGAATAATTAAAAATCAATTAATCATTTTGGGTCATTTGTTTTCTTGTTACTCAGCAAAGTAGAGAGTAGCTGCTTTCTTGACCAAGACTATTACGTAAACTTTAAACCTTGTATCAGTCAGGATAGCCTAAGTGACATTTCAGTGACAAACAATACCTAAATCTCAGGCATCCCACACAACACAACGTTGTTTCTCAGTCATGTTGAATGTCACGTTCAGGACAAGGAATTTGTGACAACAGTTATAACTACTTATGTTGGCTGCATTGTTTTTCCGTTGGCTACAATGTAACTCCATGGTTTTCACAGTCTTTGTTAGAAAAGATGCATCTGGATGTAGGCTCTGGATAAAATTACATCTTTAATAATTATGAAAGTGCTCACTGTGGTGTCTCAGGATGTAAGGTTACCGAGACTACTTTTCTCTCTGCGTCACAGGCATTGAGGCAGAGGAACAGGGACAGAGCACCCTTTACTGTCTCTTAAGAGTCTTTGCACATCTTACTGGTGAAGCAACCGCTTAGCCACACTAACATTGACGTGAGTAGGGAAGCAGACTTAGGCTATATAGCAGTGGTGGGGGCTGGAATATTTGTGAATGGCCTTATTGACTATACGTTCTCTTTATGAGTTTCACCAACCAGCCTTAGCCATTTCAGCTACACATTTATTTGACAACACCTAATATTTACGGGTATTTTTGCAAAGGAACCATATGCTTTAATTTTTTTGTTTTATTTTTTAAATATATTTTATTGATTTTCAGAGAGTTAAGGAGGGAGATATTGAAACACTGATGAGAGACGAACATCAATTGCTTGCCTCTTGCATGCCCCTGACTGGGGATCGAGCCTACAACCTCAGCATGTGCCCTGATCAGGAATCGAACCCATGACCTCTTGGTGCATGGGTCAAAGCTCAACCACTGAGACACATCGGCTGGGTGAACCATAATGCTTTTAAATGATGATTTGTTTCTTGGAAATATGACCCAGATTTTCTCCTTAAAACTTTCGTAATTATTAAGGATGTAATTTTATCCAGAGCCTACATCCAGATGCATCTATTCTAACAAAGACTGTGAAAACCATGAAGTTACATTGTAGCCAACGGGAAAACAATGAAGCCAACATAAATAGTTATAACTGTTGTCACAAAATTAGGACTGTGTGCTTTACTTGGTTTCTAATAACTTTTGAAACTATCTTGAATCAAATAATTATCATCAAGTTTTCTTTCACTACCTTTGTGATAAAAGGATCACAGAAGGTAAAACATACTGATCAATGAGATGCAGGGTCCATACTTCAGTGAGCAATTTTCCATCAAAAAGAGCCAGAGCAAACTGCAAACCACACAGTGAGAGATGAACTGATTGGAGGGGGTTTGGAAATGGATCGAATGCTCCCTGCAGTGTAAGTATTTTGGTCATATCCGTCCGCAAAGACCCCAGATCCAGGTTTGAAGGCCATGTCCCTGCCTCGTGCTCCAGGAGATGCGGTTATTTGGGGTCAGCTTTGATTTGCCAGTCTTACCACACCGAGTTTTCAATGCTATTCATACAAGGTTATAGAGATTCGGTATAGAGAAAAGTATACAAGGCATGAATTCTGTAGGTTCCATATCAAGATCAGAAGTCTACTCAAATTTCCATTCTCAGTAGGTTTATGCGTGTTTTTGTAAGCTCTCGGGTAGAAAAACCTGAGGGTCAGTTTGGATCCAAAGCTGAGTCTCTGTGCCTCTGGGATGTTTGCACCTGTTAGGTAATGTCACCACACACTCCACAGAAACTGCTGACTTTGTCCCTCTTTGCAGTGACTTTAGGAGTGGAAATGCTATTTCATTCCCACGGACAACAGCCATCTGCCTGCCTCCCTCTGCCATGACAGTGACCGTCAGAATGTCGTGACCGCCGTTGTTGCTGGCCCTCCCTCCACGTCTGTGGGTGAGAGAGGCAACGTCTGAACTTGACACCGTCATATTGCTGCTCCGACATCTTCACTTCGTGCACATTCTCATGTGATAGGAACGATAAGCTAGAAGTCCACGTGGAAGACAGAACAGAGCACTAGAGACTCTGTCCTGGACTAGATGGCACAGACCCGCTTCTCCACGCTCCTCCCACAGAGACGACCGTGCGTCCTGAGAACAAGGGAGCGTCAGCCGACGGGAACTCTGAGCGGGACAAGAGGGAGGCGAACTGCTGAAGGACCAGGGCTGGGAGAGCCGCAAGGCAGGTGGCTTTGCAAATTCCGTCACGTGAAAGGATCCAGCCAGAGTAGCTCCCCGCCGACTAGCAGCAGAAGCAGCCCAGGTAGGCTTGTCTCCAACCTGCGGGCCCTCCGGGGAAGGCACCAGGCGTGCGCTGCTGACAGTGCTGGGGGTGTATCCCCTTTCCCTGCGGGGCCCAGGCTCCTTCCCCGGAGATCCCGAGGGCGGAGAGAACCCGCCTCTTTGTCCGCTTGGTCTCAAGACTCTTGTCCCCCAGTGGGAGACACGGTGGCAGGGTGGGACCAACAGTGGACTCTGCCACAATAGGCACCTGACGCTCGCCATTCATTGCAGGCGAACAGATCTCACCAACATGCCGTCCAGGGACTTCTTTTACCCACGTCGTGGTACCAGGGGCCCAGCCTGGGGAAATTCCTCCTGTGCCTCATGCACCACTAGCAGGAAACAGTGGGAGCCCCAGGGAAAAAGAGATGAACAAGGTAAACCAAAATGATACCGCGAAGGCCGTGAAAACGAGACCATGATGACCAAAAGTAGGCCAGGCCTTTGGACTAACCCGGAACAGGGTCACTGCGGTTAGAGTGAACCATTTAAATAGAATCTGGAGTGTTAGTGTAGCCAGCTTGTTGAGATACAGGCGAAATCATCTCTCACAGAGGAACCTGGAACATCACAGCCCGGAAGAGAAAAGACATCTACTGCCCCAACACCGAGAGGGAGAAATATTGGCGTTGTCTGATGAGGACTGTTAAGCAGCCACCGTAAAAATACTTCCACAATAAATGACGAGTTCCCTTGAAACAAACAAAACAATAGAACATCTCAGCAAAGCAATAGGACTCACTTAAAAGGACCAAAAAAGAATTATGGACTGAAAAATACAATAACAGGATTTTTAAAAACTGTGCTCGACGGGCTCAATCATAGTGTGGAGAGGCCAGAATCAGGGAACCTGAGGAAAGCTGAATAGAATTGAATCAACCTCAACAACAGAGACAAAATAGACTAAAGAATTCAGAGTCTCAGAGACCCACCCGTGAGTCATGATTCAATGTTGTTATCATTTCCGTCCCAAAGAAGAGAAAGACAGATGGACCGAAAGAGCATTTGGAGAGATAATGGCTGGAAGTTTTCCACATTAACACAGATTTAAAAAGCTGAGAAAAGTCAGAAAAAGATAAACCCACTGAAACCTGTGCCAAGATACACTGTAACTCAACTTTTAAAAACTAAAGAAATTAAAAAAAAACATCAAATCAGCCAGAGAGAAACAACGTATCCCTTACAGGGACCACCAATTTGATCAAAAGCAGGGTTCTCATCTGGAAACTTGGAACTCAGGAAGTGGGACAAGACTTCCAAGTGCAGAAAGAAAACAAATGAACTGTGAATTCTAGATCCAGGAAAACAGTCCTTCTGAAATCAAGGAGAAATCAAGATTTCTTTTATACAAAGGAAAACTGGAAAGTGTCTTCTTCAGACCTCCTTTAAAAGAAAGGGTGAGTGAAATTCTTCACATATAAAGTAAATAATAAAAAAGGGGGGATCTTGGAGCATCGGGAAGGTAAAACAACAGAAAGAGCCCAAGTGTGGGTACACATATTCTATAAACTACATTTGATTATTGAAATCAAAGCTATAACAGCATCTGATACTGAAGACAGTGATATTTAAAAGTGGGGGAAAATAAAGAAATCTATTACAAGTAAGGTGGCAGCCAATTGGTGTTCTCTCTCATTGATGTTTCTATCTCTCTCTTCCTCTCCCTTTCTCTCTCTCTAAAAATCAATAAAGAAAAAAATTAAAAGAAAAAGAAGATCTAAATAATACAACCAGCTAGAAGTGGCTGATTGGCACACATAAACCCTCCACCCGACAGCAGCACCCAATAACATATATGTGGTACTCACAGAAAATTTACTAAGGTAGATCAAACCCCGGACCATAAGGTATCTTCAACATATTTAAAAGAAATGAAATCATACAGAGTATGCACTTTGATCATAATAGAATCAACCATTATGTGTGAGAAAACAAAAAGGAAAATCTTTAAAATTTGGAAATTGTATAGCACACATAAATAATTCATGGTCAAAGCAGAAGTCTCAAAGGAAACTGAGAAAATGCATAAAGCTGAATAAAAATGAAATTGCAACATATTAGGGACACAGAGTGATGAAAGGGACACTTATCACACTAAATCCACATTAGAAGACAAGGAAGGTCTGAAGTCAATACTCTAAATTCATACTTTAAGATATGAGAAAAGAAACAAAATAAACTCAAAGCAACCACAAGGAAGGAAATAATAAAGACAGGAGCAGAAATCAATGGCATTGAAAACAAGAAAACAATAGAAAACAACATCAACAATAAAACAAAAGCTGATTCTGTGGAAACAAACAAACAAAAAAAGTGATCCACCTGTAACAAGAAGGAAGCTATGTACCACCAATGTCAGGAATGGATCGGATATCACGAAGTTCCTGCAGCCACTCAAAGGACAATAAGAAAATTTCACAATGTGACTCTCATAAATTCCACTATTTGAAGAATAAAGATGCTTGAAACTACAAATGCTCAAAACAAAGATGAAATATACAATCTGATAGTATATAACCATTAAAGAAATGCAGTCTTTATTTTTTATTTTTTAATTTTTTTATCCTCACCCGAGGACATTTTTCCATTTTTTGTACAGATAGAGTGGGAGGGAGAGAGAGGAAGAGAGAGAGAGAGAAACATCGATGTGAAAGGAACACATCAAGTGGCTGCCACCCGCACGACCAACCAGGGCCGGGGTCAAACTGCAACCGAGGTACGTGCCCTTAGCGGGAACCGAACCCGGGTCTCTCCGGACCGCAGGCCGACGCTCCAACCGCTGAGCCAAACTGGCCAGGGCAAGAAAGGCAGTCTTTATAAAGAAAGGGCCTGAGCAAGGCAGGAGGGTGGAGAAGAATGACCGAGGAGAACCCCAGCTGGCCAGGGGCTGAGTCGGTGGCCTGAGGGCAGCCGGCTGCGCAGACAAGGCCACGCCCCTGGGACAGAGAGGGTAAGAACAAAAACTACAATGAGAACAGAGATAAAAAACACACATTTAAATCCTTGGGGTAAGACCTCTGCGACTGACTCCTTTTGTGTAAGACAACTGATGAGTTTGTCATCATTGTAATATTTTGAGTTTTTTTAAAAAAAGATTTTATTAAAAGAATCTGTCATGTTACTTTTGTTTTTAATAAAATGATTAAAAAGCATTTCCATTTGCCATGTTTGAATGCCTAGGGAAATTTAATCTGTTAAATGATGTAAATGGAGTGTGACCTAAAGACTTGGAGGCATCTTCATTTAATATTTAAAGGAAACTAATTGTTTGATACATTCATAGAGTAAATAAATTGGACATTATCAAAGTACAAATTCTAGGAATAATATTTCCCATGCATTAAAGCTTCTCAAATAATAAAAGATTTATCAGTAAAAAGAAACCAAATAATCCTAATTCCAATCACCATTATTTCCATCCCATTTATTGAGCATTTCTTTTTTTTTTAAAATTTTTTTTTCTTTATTGATTTTAAAGAGGAAGGGAGAGGGAGAGAGAGATAGAAACATTGACGAGAGAGAACATCGATTGGCCGCCTCCTGCTTGCCCCCCACTGGGGATCAGGCCCACAACTGGGGCATGTGCCCTGACTGGGAATCGAATCGGCGACCTCTTGGTGCAGGGTCGACGCTCAACCACTGAGCCACACTGGCTGGGCATATTGCACACTTCTTCTGTGCACCTAGGGCTGCTTCAGCACAGAGGTCCTCAGCCCTGTCTGCATGCCGCCTCACCAGGGGCTTTAATACAATACGTCAGCCGGGTCCAGCTTGTCCAAGGTGTGGCCTGGGCATCAGCATTTCTGACGCTCTCCTGCATGGGCTGGGGAGCACTGCCTCACCATCTGAGGGAGGAGGTGGGAGGGAAGAAGGAAAAGATGACCTGGAGGAGGGTTTCATGAACTAAGACGCAGGGGAATGGGGAGGAGCAGGGCTTGGTCAGCCCACCTTCAAAGCAGACGCACACCCCCGTGTCTGGAGACAGAATTCCCTGACACCGTCTCTCATAGGTGAGAGTCTCAGCCCAGAGTCAGGGATGTCCTGTCTTTCCTACCAGCTGAGTGCATCAGCCCGTCCTAAGCAAAGGGCGAAGGGGCACGACATTGTTTCTGTTCAGACGGTGGGGCCCCTAGAAGGTGCTATGTCTAGTTTAGAGGGAGGCTGGTGGACACATTGCAGAACTCAGGGGGTTCGCTGCTTGGGGTGGTCTGTTCAAGAACAAGACCTGGGTATTGCAAGGTCGTTTTATTTACTTGCAGCAAGTAGAGGAGATGGGACTCACATCCAACGCTCTGTCTCCCCAAGGGAGGCTCAGGCATTGTTATAGACACTATTTGGTCAAGTGCATGTTGACTTCTTTGCAGGTGGCTACACTTACGGGGTTGATCCTACATCTGCAAAACATGGTGCTGTCTTGTAACATTTAGCAAGAATAACTTTCAGGAAGAAAGATCAAGACCTTGAGGCCCTTGTCCTATCTAAGAGAAGAACCCTGTGGGAGGGGAGCTGGCCTTGTCCAGACTGAAGTGGGAGGGCCACAGGCCTGACCCTGTGGTTCTACTAAAGCAAGACAGGCTGGCCGGTGGTGGCCGGTGGTGGCCGGTGGTAGCCGGTGGCGCAGGCGGCGGGCCGCAGCGCTGACGTGGGCGGATGCGGCCCACTTGTGAGGGGTGTCTGTCCTTTCTGCGTACACTACTGAGAACCCTTCAGTATCTATCGTTCCGGTACGCGCTGGGAAGACAGTGACAGCGAACAGAACCAGAACCTTGGACCCATCACAGCTATCCTGACGAGCGAATGGTCATGGCCCAGCGGTAAGTTCACAGCGGTGACAGGTGCTACGGAGCAGGTGGCCCAGAGGGCGGACTCCCGCGGGGGCCGGAGCACAGCCCTGTAGCCGGACGGCCTGGGCGTGAGCTCGGGAAGTCACGAGCCCCCTGCGGCTTGTCCCCGCACCCCTGAAACAGACGTGAATAGGAAGTAAACGGACTGACGCGTGCATTTGGCTCGGGGTTCCCAGGAGGTGCGGTAGGTCACAAAATACTTATAACCGTGACTGATATATGATCAGTGCTTAATACATGCTCATTATTATTACTCATCACCATCATCATTATTACTAACAATGACCCTGAGGAGTCGCGAAGGCTTCTCTGAAGAGGTGGCGGGGTGCTGGCCTGGGAAGGGGACAGACGTGCTCTGAGGGCTGTTTGAGAGGGCAGAGGGCACTCCAGACGCAGGGACAGCATGTCCACAGGCTGGGGTAGGACGCCTCGCGCGGCCTCAGCGGAACAGGAGTGTTGCGGGAGGAATGGAGCACGCAGAGCGGGGGAGGCTGGGGTCCCGGGGAGACCAGGTCTCAGGGGCCCGCAAATGGAGGCCAGTGGGTGTGGACTCGGCCCGCAGGCCAGAGACCACACCCTCCCGTGAGGTTCCCAGGTGTCTTCCTCAGGGAGCATATTCTATACATATTTACCAACTCTGTGGACTCGTGTTCACACATGTAGAACGGATCTTTCATAATAACGTTTTCCCTTTGGAAGACACTTTTATTGAATAAGATTTGGATGAAAGTCAGAGTCCTGACTAGTGTCTAGTGTGCCTCAAACTGCAACCCTCAGTCACCCAGGAGCCTGTGTCACACCTGTGCAGTCTCTCTCTCTCTGTACGTTTATACATGTGTGTATACGTATGTGTGCATGTGTACATGAGTTTGTCTGTGCATCTGTTTACCCACTTCCATATGTCTGGGCTAAGACACGAGGCTGTGTCAACCACACCACCAGGCTCTCTATATACATTCACTTACTTTTCCCCCTTCTCAAGGATGAAGCACCTTTCGCTCGCTCTGAGATCTGTGCTGTGGACCTGGAAGTGTGGCGCCCACCCCGGCCCGTGTCCAGAGGCTCCACGCTTGGCTCAAAGCTCGGCAGCTGCTGTCTGAGATTCTCACAACTTCTGTCCCGGGAGCCCCAGGATTTCACTCCCACTGGGGCTACCGATGACGTAGCCGGTCCTGGGCGCGGGGCCCGACGGGGTCTGTCTCCCTCGCTGGCAGCTGTGGACACTGAGGCCCGAGCTGCCCACTCCCTGCGGCTGGGGAGTGCAGACAGAAGGGACCAGCTGGGCCAACCCTCCTTATGGTGCACAGAGGTCGCCGAGTGCTACGTTTGCCTTTGGGGAGAGACATCATCAATTTCAACCACTGGCCTTGAACCAATACACGATGTTCTCCGAACCCGAGAGGCCCTTCGCTGCTGCGGGCGTTCCGAGGCCTTCGCCCAGCAGGATCCGCGGGCCCCTCTCAGCAGGACCCAGGCTCTGGGACTGGCGGGCCAGCCGCCGCGCTCAGGGTCAGCTGGCGCTGAGAGGGAAGGGGCAGAGCTTCTGCAGGACACTCTTGTCCCCAGGCCCGAGGCAGCACGAAGGGCGTGGTCCAGCCTGGTCTCCACTCATAGGCTCAGGCTGCTGTGACCGTCCTTCCTGCCGGCCGGCCCTGGGGACCGCAGGCTGCGGCGTCAGGGTGGGACCACAGCTCCACAGAGACCGCTCAGCCGAGCACCTCCCGTGCCGGGGTGGGTCACTTCCCCACAGCACAGCGGATGGCCCTCCCGGTTCCGCTCCTCGGGTGAACCTTGATGACGCGCAGGTCACCCTGGGATCAGGTGTCCTTCACTCGCCCTGGTGGGCTCTGCCGCTGCCCCGGGGTCACGAAGACCGAGTCGGCCCTCGCCTCGGCATCTCCCCCTCCTGCATTGCTCCGGTCCAGTCTGCAGACCCTCGGTGCCTTCAGACGCCCACCGAGGACGCCCTGAGCCCTGTCCCTGGCCGGTGGTCTCGGGTGCCGTCACGTCATCGCAGCAGGACCGCCAGAACGGGCCTGACTGTCCAGGGGGGCCTCCGCTTCTGCAAGCCGTCTTGCAGGCCCTGCACAAAGCGTGCGGACAAAAGCGCATTGATGATCCCTAGCTTGTCCTGCCTTTACAAGAACCCTTTCTTCCTCTGACTGCAGGAGGGAAGGAGCAGCCAGGGCAGAAACCCAATCCACTCTGCATTTGTTTGCTTTTCCACCTGGAGACGAAAAGCCAGGCCAGGCTGGGCCTCCTCTGTCTCATTATCACTCATCAGGCATCTCAGGCTGGGGGCCATCTGCACCGGGCCTTCTGTGGGTTTTGGCCGCAAGGGGCCTGCAGGAGTCTGGCAGGGACACTGCCTCACCCAAGTGGCCACCCTCCCCTTCGCCCCGGGGTGGACGTGGAGTGAAGCCACACCCCCTGGCTGGGGTTCTTCTCCGGTTTCTGTAGGTCCCTGGTTTCCTGAGTCACCGGACATCCCAGCACCCTCATGCACACCTCGTCCGCGGCTCGAGGCGCTGACACATGTGACAAGAGGGCCAGAAATGGACCTGTCTGCGGACATGTTTCTCCACTGCTGTCATTCAGGGGCCTGGGTCTGTCCCGTGGCCTCACTGGCTTGCCCAGTGGTGTTCAGCTCTGGGTTCAGGCTCCTTCCTGACAGCAATGAGGCAGTGAGCTGCTCCCTGCCGCCTTCCTCTGGGTTCACAGAGGAGCTGGCCAGTCCCCGACATCTCGGCAGAGCCTCGTCCCCAGGCTCCGAGTTTCTGGCCACAGATGGACGCTGTGCGCCCTTGGAAAGCTCCCCACCCCTTACTTGTTTAATTTTAATAGTCTCCTGGCCTCGATCCCAAGATCTCTTTCAAGACAGCCAGGCCTAGGAAACAAAAGCTGTTCCCGGGACCCCAGGGGACGAAGACTGGAAGCAGGGTGGAGGCCTCAGGGGTGCCCGTGTATGTTTCGTATGGCCAGGGCAGACGGGGTCAGACCTGCGGGGAGCAGCCTTCGGACCGACGGCAGCAGGCACGAGAGCACACGTCTGTCCTGGACAGTCCCTGTGCGGACACTGTAGGAAGGTCTGAGGTTTGCTGCTGCATTTCTGCGAGCTTCCAAGACCTGGGAGAGTCTGGGAAACGGCCTCAGCGTGGAGCCCGCCCCCTCTGACGCCCTCCTGCAGGCTGGGCACCAGCCCCGCGTGGGAAGGGCCTTCCAGGCACCTTCGGGAGTTCGCGGACACGGAGCCCCCCTGACTGGGCCGCACACTGGCTTAGAGGTGCTTCCAGTCCTGAAGTGCAAGGCAAAGGATTCGGGCCCTGCTGCCCCTTCTGCCAGAGCTGCACGTTTTTCGGGGGGCTGCCGTCCTCGTGGAGGGATGGGGAGCTTGGGTCTGGGGTTACTGAGTCATCACCCCATGCTGACCTCAGCTCCTCGCAGCCTCTGCCTGGCGGTGGCAGAGTCAGGAGGAGCGACGGCGCCATGGGCTCCTCTGGGGCAGCAGGACTGCGGCTCCCCCTCCCTCCCCATCGCCCCGCTGTCCCCTCCCCCGAGCCTCGTCCCTCTGGAAGCTGCGGAAAGTTTGGGTTGAGCCTGCAGAGCTCCTAACCCCTGGCCCCTGGCCCGAGCAGGGTGGTTTTCTGGGCTCGCTTTCCCTTTGCCCACACCAACCAGTGAGTCCTTCTTCACAAGGGCACAGCCCTGGGCAGTTCACACATTCCTTAGAAAAGCTCATTCTGTAATCAGTGCTTTTTATTGAATGGATTGGGGTGACATTGATTCATAAAATTATATAGGTTTCACAGGTATTATTCTATAATACACCCTCTGTATATTGTATTGTGTGTTTGCCACCCCAAGTCAAGTCTCCTTCCGTCAGGGGGCTTGATGGAAGTCTTCACCCTCTCTACCTCCCCCCCTTCCCTCTGGTAATCACCATACTGCTGTCTGTGTCTATGAGTGTTTTCTTACTCCCTTCAGCATCTTCCCCCCAACCCGTACTCCCCCGACAGCTGTCAGTCTGTCCTCTGTATCTGCGCGTGTGTTTCTGTTTTGTTTGTTGGTTTATTTTGTTCCTTAGCGTCCACGTGTGAGTGAGATCTCATGGCCTTGTCTTTCTCTGGGTCATCCAAGCCACACAAACACACCAGCCTCTCTTACCCCATAAGGCTGACGCTTATCATAATAACTCAGTGATTTAAAAAAAATATTGTGTTGACATAGTATTATTTCTGGCTAAAAAAAAGAAAGGAGAGAAATAGGAAATACAAACACAATTTTTACCCAAGCTCAGCAGAAAACCTCCACCAAGTGCCCCGTCAGCAGGGTTTCTGGGCTGTCCTGCCTGGTCCTAGGGCAGGCGGGGTTGTAGCGGGACCGTCCGCACCCTGGATTCCGGGGGGAGCAGCACAGCGAGGACCGAGAGCAGGCGGGGGAGGCAGACGCCGGGACTGGCCCAGAGCAGCTGGAAGGCCCAGCTTCAGGAGGGGGCCTGGGATCTGCCTGTGCTAACTCCCCGGGGCCTGGGCACGCGGCAGGCTCCCAGGTCCTGTCCCCCACGGATTTCCACTCCACAAGCCCAGGGAGGTCTGAGAGCAGATGTCTGCTCCTCTCTCTCTCTCTCTCTGAGGCAGTGGAGGCCATGTCCCTACCTCAGAGTTTTTTCCTGCCCCCACACTCATGAGAATGGGGTACCCCACCCCAACCTGCACCAAGAGCAGAGCACTAACAAGGGTCAGCTCAGAACCCTTGCAGAGCCTGCAGCGGGTGGGGGAGGCTTCCCTCAAGAGCAGCACCAAGGGCCACTGGTCACCAGGTTCTGACCATGTGCCAGGCACACGCTCCACCCTCACGACAGCCCTGTGAGTGCAGTGAGGACACTGAGGGCCAGAGGCTGTGGTCACACCCTCCAGAGTGTCCGGCCAGGAGACCCGGAGGACTCTAACCAGTTCCTGAGCTGGCTACTCAAGAGGCTACAGAAAGCCCCCCAAGAAGGCCCCTGGGAGGTGCATGGCATGCCCCTGGCTGCAGACAGCTTGGGCACTGTGCCTCCACGCTGCGTGGACTCACCTCCCTGTGGTCAGAGGCGGATGGATGAGAGATGCCCGGGCGCTGCGGGGCCTTGTCCAGGGCTCTGCTGTCCCTGGGCCTCGCCTCCGAGCCTTGGGCAGGCCTCTGCACAGACAGCTCCCAAGCACCGGGCATGGCACCAGGCTCCTCATTTCATGATTTACCCCATTAAACAAATGGGGAAACTGAGCCCCAGAGAATTCAGACAGTGTAAGGTCACCCCATGTGGGAACCAACCCAGCTGTGCTTCCCTACCAAGCTGATGGATGGGCCATCCCAGCTCTCGAAGGGCAACGCTAGCTGCATCCTGCCACAGTGCGAGCAGGGGACCCCGTGAGCACAGTGGCGGCAGCAGCACCCTCTGTGGGGAGGATCCTTCAGGACACGTGGGAACGGCAGTTACACAGGGCTCAGCGCCTGGCAGGGGCTTGGCAAAATTGATGGAAATGCGTGTCCGGTTCTCTCACGTGACCAGCTCTGCCTTGGGGGCGCACCATGCCCCTCCACCCTCACCATGTTTCAGGGAGTAGGCACCACGGAGCACCGGGTTCATCCAAGGCTCCGTGGGCTCGGGCACCCAGGGTGCACGCTCCGACCGCGGCCTCCTCCCTCTGTCCCTGTCTGAAGCCCGAGGCGAGGGGAGGAGGCCTGGCCTGGCAGACACGAGAGGGGACCTGTCAGGGCAGAGGGCCCGTCTGCGGGAGGCTCGGGGGCGGGAGATGTGGCCCATCTTAAGCCTGACATCTTCCTTGTTTGCAGTCTCTCCTGACGCAGGAAGTGGGGGGCACATCGCTCACCAGCCGCCCCTCGGACCACCGGGCACCAGGACAGCAGGGGAGCGGGGAGCCGCCCCGCCGCGCTGAGGCGTCCTCGCCCAGGCTTCAGGCTCCTCCGAGGGCTGCTGCTGCCCACAGGCGCTCGTCAGACCATTTCTCCTGGTTCTGAGACACGAATGACAGGGCTGGCCCCGGGGCAGACCCGCCACGAGGTCCACAGAACATAGACTCGGGAATGCCTAAGCGGGAGTAATTTCTAAGTCACAGCCAACAAATAATAATTCCCTTTGTAATTCCTGACCAGCAAGAACCCCCAGCTGGCCTGTCCCGGGGTCGGGACCCAGCTGGAGGGTGCCGGGGGCTAACACGTTGTCTCCGGCTGCCCGTCGGGCCGACAAGTGCCCAGGCCGCTGCTCGGCAGGCGTGGGACGCACTGTGTCCGGTGTTGGGAGCAGGAACCTGTCGCTTAGGCCCTGGCACCCTCCTCGGGGCAGTGTCCGGCGGGGACAGGGGCTCGGGGCCACTGCTGCCCGGCGGGGTGGCCCTGTGAGGCCGCACCTTGCTTCTGTGTGTTCATTGCCAGGACAGGGATGCTTCCCTGTGGGCTGAGGGCTGGGAGGCCAGTCGGGGCGGAAGAGGAAGCGAGGGCGCAGATGGGGGTGCCTTGGCCCTGGCGAGGAGGGGCAGAGACGTGGAGGACGCAGTCCTGACTGCCCAGGGAGACTGGCTGGTTGAGGCCCCCGTCTACACACAGGAGTGTGCCAGGGACCCGGGGATGTTTGGTCCCCTGCTCTCCCCTGTCCCAAGGCTAGGGTGTCACCCCCTAAACCCTCCAACCCCCCACCTCCGCCCTCCCAGTCCCATGCGGCAGTCTGGCCTGTCTTGGTGCTGCTCCCGCCCAACCCCTTCTGGGGTGACTGCTGCGGGATGGGGTGCACCTCTTTCCCTTGCAGGATCCGCCTCTCTAGCTCCGTCCACCTGGCCCCCCTCGGCCTGCTGGGCCTTCTCCCCCGAATGACCACACACTCACTACCCCAGGGCTTCCCTGCCATGGTCCCCGGCCAGTTCCCTCTCGGTCACACGGCTGTTTATCTCGTCCTTCAGGAGCGAGGCCTCCCTGACCAGGAGACAGCCTGGCGTGGGCTGGTGTGCGTGCAGCATCCACAACTCGTCCGATCTGTTTCACACCTGTACTTCTTAGGGGGGCATTTTTGGGTCAGCATCTGCCCCTCTCCCTCTGGAGGGTGATCAGGGCAGGAGCCCCCGTGCCCCAGGGCCCATGTGGGACACGGGAGAAGGTGCTGAACACGGGAACGGGGACCCCTGGGTTCCAGGGACTATCCCTATCATTCCGTGAGACGGGCCAGCAGGGAGTCAGCGTCTCTGGACACACCTTCGGGCACCCAGAGAAGGTGAGGGTTCCTGGTTTGTGTCAGAAACACAGACAGGAGCAGAACCTCCCCCGCCAGGTCCCCGAGGCCACACGCGGGCTGCAGCTGGGATCACACACACCTGTGCCTCGGGGATCACTGCCTAGCGCTACCTAGTGAGCAGGTAGGATGCACTGACAGGTGTCAACCAGCTCTGTCCAGAGAGTCGGGCAACCCGGCAGGTCCCAGCAAAGAAAGTGTTTGAGCTTTGACTTGGAGCAGGAGGACCCGAGGGGAGTTTGGAGGGGCAGGTAAAGGGGTAGAGTGTGGAGGAGCAGTCGTCACAGTGGCCTTGGAGGGAGGAGCTGGGAAGGGACCGGCCATGAGGGAGCAGCAGCGTGTGGGTCTGCGGGGTGGAAAGCAGACTTTCTGTAGGAGAGCTGAGCTCAGCAGCCATGGGGAGCTCTCCCCGCGGGCGGAGGGGAGGCCCGAGGTGCGGCAGGAGGGGAGGTGTGGCCACACTCTCGCAGCGGGGAGGGAAGCTCACAGAGGGCAGGGGCACAGAGTCGGGAAGGCAGGACCCAGCACCTGCTCCGTCTGCTGTAAGCGTGACTGAGACCACAGCCCGCTCCACACAGAGCCTAACAGAGCAGGGCCTGCGACGGTCAGGCGGACGCTCTTCCCCTGCGCTCTCATCCATTGGCCTCACCCTCTGGAGGGTGGGGGCAGGCGGGGGCAGATGCTGATGAATAAACACAGGAAAATGGACTTGCAGACGCTGACAGGTGCAGGAAAGGAACAGAAGACAGGCCCTTGAGAGGAAGAGATGGGGCGGGAGTCGGAGCTGAAGAGGACGGAGGTCAGAGGAGGGCTGTCCAGGAGGCAGCTTCGGGCTGAGTCCCGAGGACCCAGCAGAAGCGCGTCAGAGAAGGCCGAGGGTCTGGGTGGAGGGAACAGCGCAGACACGTGTGCCCGAGGGTGTCACACCTGTCACTCAGCGCCCGAGGGGCAGAGGACGCAGGCTGAAGAGGCAGTGAGGCCCTCACAGAACTATGAGGCCTGGTGAGGCCTGGAGAGTGTTGGTGAGTCTTGGTCCTGGTGAGGCCTGGAGAAGCCTGGAGAGTGTTGGTGAGTCTTGGTCCTGGTGAGGCTGGAGAGTGTTGGTGAGTCTTGGTCCTGGTGAGGCTGGAGAGTGTTGGTGAGTCTTGGTCCTGGTGAGGCCTGGAGAGTGTTGGTGAGTCTTGGTCCTGGTGAGGCCTGGAGAGTGTTGGTGAGTCTTGGTCCTGGTGAGGCCTGGAGAGTGTTGGTGAGTCTTGGTCCTGGTGAGGCCTGGAGAGTGTTGGTGAGTCTTGGTCCTGGTGAGGCTGGAGAGTGTTGGTGAGTCTTGGTCCTGGTGAGGCCTGGAGAGTGTTGGTGAGTCTTGGTCCTGGTGAGGCCTGGAGAGTGTTGGTGAGTCTTGGTCCTGGTGAGGCCTGGAGAGTGTTGGTGAGTCTTGGTCCTGGTGAGGCCTGGAGAAGCCTGGAGAGTGTTGGTGAGTCTTGGTCCTGGTGAGGCCTGGAGAGTGTTGGTGAGTCTTGGTCCTGGTGAGGCTGGAGAGTGTTGGTGAGTCTTGGTCCTGGTGAGGCCTGGAGAGTGTTGGTGAGTCTTGGTCCTGGAGAGGCCTGGAGAGGCCTGGTGTTGGGTCCCTGAGAGCAGGTGCCAAGTCTGGGGCTTCTGTGTCCCTGTGTCCAACCCTGGGCCTGGCATCGAGCAGGCGCTTAGTCACAGTCAGCCTGACCCAGGAATGGAAGACCTTCTCGCCCAGCGGGCCCTGACAGCCCATTCTTGGGGGCTGGGGTTGGACCTTGGGAGGTCTGGGTCTTCCCTGGACTCCTGCTGGCCGAGCCCTCTCACTGTGCCCAAGAGGAGGAGGACCCCCGGCAGGCGGCACAGGCTCTTTTTCTTCGCTAATTACTACCTGACATTTTAATGTTCATGTTTAATTACATTCTCCACCACTTGGTGCAAAAAAATAAAAACACATGAAGCCTTAGAGACCTATAAACCAAATAAGAGAACTTTTGTAAAGCCCGTTTGAAGTCCCGACTGGAGCCCAAAACTCTTTTCTCCGTGAATGTGCCAATTGTGTGATGTGGGTTTGAAATGAGGAAAGGCTCTGGGATCTGGGGCACCCCTCACTCCCCTGCCCCAAGCACACAGGCTGGAGACACCGTCAGCCCACTGCCGCCCCACCCGGGCCCCTTGAGCCCATGCAGCTCTGACCCTTTCTGGGAAGCAGCACAGGCTACCGAGAAGAGTGTCACTTAGATTTGAGGGGCCTGAGACCACAGTCCAGCCCTGCCATCCCTCACGGGTGACCTGGGCAAATGGCAATGTCTGTTTCTGCATCAAATGGTGTGTGGCGATGTTGGTGAGTGAGAAGCCCGCCCGGTGCCTTGTGTGTGAGACCATCTCATCCCCACCGGGTTCAGTCAGGCGACTTGGAACATGGACACCACATCGTGACTTCACTTTATAACCATATAACCTTTCAAAGGATGTTTCATGGGCATGAATGCACCTTCCAGAGAAAGGCCCCCCCTCGGACACGGTGTACCTGGGGCTCCCGCATTCGAGAGTGGCTTTGGAGTGGTCAGGTTGGGTGGCCCGCTCTGAGTTGCCTTCAATAACTGCTTTTCTGAGCAGCTCAGCCACAGTTTTGCTGTCAGGATGCTCTTACACTTAATGGCGAGGTCTTGTTGATGTTGCACCACAGCTCACACCAGCCAGATTCACTGGAAACCTCTTCACTTTCCTTCTTAGTCTCTTGGAAGCAGAGAGGAGTAGCCACCATTGCAGAGTGCAATTTCCAGAGGTCGTGTTGGTGTATTTATCACCCAATGAGACTTTGCCACTCTCCCACAAGGAGGTGGAGGCCCGTCCCCGCCCAGCGTGAATCCGGGTTGATGGCAGTAACGTGCTTGTAACCAACAGAATGTTGATGCCACATTGTGAGGAGTTCAAGCCCAATGGAGAGGCAGTTAACAGATATAATGATTGAGATGTGCTTCTACCTGGGAACCCAGCCTTCTAGCCATCTCAGCAGCAAATATAGGAATAAAGAAATCTTCTAATGATTCCAGCCCAGCTGAGTCCCAGATATCACAGAGCATAGACAAGCCCTGGGCAGGTGGCTCGGTTTATTGGAGCATTGTCCCCAACACCAAAAGTCTGTGGATGCAATTCCCAGTTAGGGCACATTCCTAGAAGCCTGGCCACCTTCTTGACCTGCAAATCTGTGAATATAATAGCATGGCCTTTGGGTTAGACCACTAAGCTTACAGTAGTTTATTAAACAGCAAACGAAAACTGGAAGGTCCAGATAATACCTCGCTGGAGGCCAAATGAAGAAATGACACGGATAGTGTGACCATATGATTTATGGTCCAAAATGAAATACTTTTGAATATGTAAGGAAGTACTGCTAATATAGATGTCAGAATAACAGGCATAAACTGGAATTCTCCTGAATTCCTCGCCACCTTAGCAATGATCTACCTATTCTCAATCCTCTCCTTCTCTTTCTGTGCTGCAGGGGACAAGGCGTGGCCTTGGCTTTAGAAGATCTGGATTTATTTTCCTGTTGTCATTCTATCAGCCAAGTGACACTGGATATGTCGCGTAGATAATCTTAGCTAACGTTCTCAAATATCAGTTTTCTAGTCTTCAAAATTAAAAACAAACAACAAACAAAAGTCCCAGCTTCCTTTCTTCAGGCTCCAGATCATAGCAATCAACCTTCCATCCCTTTAACCTTGCAGGCACAGTCTTGAAATCAGTCTTCAGTGATGAGATCTCTAACCCAAAGAGCTCTGTTCAGTTCTCATCTTACATACCCTTTTGTGGTGTCCAACCGTGGTGGTTAATTTTGTGTGTCAATTTGATGGGCCACAAGGTGCCCAGACATTGGATTAAATATTATTCTGGGTGTGTCTGTGAAGGAGTGAAGCAGATCGCCTTCCTCAGGGTGGGTGAGCCTCATCCAACCCACTGAAGGCCTGAGCAAAACAGAAGGCTGAGCAAGAGCGTTCACCCTCTCTGACTGGGCCATCTGTCTCCTCCTGCCTTTGGGCTTGGACTGGAACTTACACCATCAGCTCTCTTGTTCTAAGCCTTCAAAATGCAGACCTTGGGACTGAGGCAATTCTTTTAAATAAATAAATAAATATCCTATTGGTTCTATTTCTCTGGAGAACCCTGCCTAGTACGCCGATCCTCCTTGGCACCCTGTTCTTGTAACATTTTCTCCTTTGCTTTCTGCAGTGTCTCGCTGGCTTGACTGCAGAATTCTTTCAGTGGGCTCATCATCAAACTCGACACAGCCGAGGGAAGAAGCAGAGCTTTTGAAGATTGAGTGAGAGAAACTTCTTAAACTAAAGCACAAGGAAAAAAGAATGAGAAAAAAAGACAACAGGGTATTAAAGAAATGTGGGGTATTATCGAAACATATCAAAAGACACAACTGGAATACCATAGGAGAGGAAAGAGTGTAACAAGGCAGAATAAATACATTAAGTAATAATTGCAGAGAACATTCCCAAATCAATGACAGACATTAAATCATAGACCCAGGAAGCTCAGAGAACACTAAGTAGGATAAATATCAAAGGCAAAAATAAAACAACAAGAAAATACACCTAGGCATATAATAGGTAAGTGGTAGAAAACCAAAGATGAAGAGAAAATCTTGAAAGAAGGCGGGAGGTGGGGGGAGCCCATAGAGAGTTACAAGGATAAGAATGACAGCAAACTTCCTTTAGAAACTATGCAAAGAAAAAGAGAATGGAGTGAAACATTTAAAGTGTTGGAAAAAAAAAGATATCAACCTAGAATTCTATATCTAGACACATTATCTTCTAAGGAGAATAGACTCACTCAAGCAGACAAGTCTCAGAGAATGTGTCCTCAGTAGGCCTGCCCTGTAAAACATGTTAGAAGACATTTTTCAGGCAGAAGGAACAAAAATATAGGTCAGAAACATAGATCTAAATAAAGAATGTAAGAACTACAAAGAAGGAATAAGGGTAAAATATTTTTATGTCTTTAATGATCCAAATATAACTTTTTTATATAGCAACAATTGTCATTGTAGTGTATGGATAAGTAAAATGAATGACATTGTCACAAGAAAGGTCCTTACACAACATTTACAGTGTTATAATGCTATTTAAAGGTGAACTTAGATTATTTTAAATATTTATTGTAAACTAAAGAGAAACTAATAAAACATTTTTAGGTATAAATGATCTGCCAAGATAGAAGATAAGTATAATCATATAAAAGCTTAATTAAAATCAGAGAAAGCAGAAAAAGTGGAAGAAAGAAACAAAGACTAAATACAATAAATAAAAAACAGTTATAAAAATGGTAGATTTTAATTCAACTATATCAATAATCACTTTAAATGTAAATGGTATTCTAGCTGGTGTGGCTCAGTGGTTGAGCATCGATCCATGCACCAAGAGGTCACCAGTTCAATTCCTGGTCAGGGCACATGCCCAGGTTGTGGCCAAATCCCCAGTGGGGGGCATGCACGAGGCGGTCATTGATGTCCTCTCTCATCGATGTTACTATCTATCTGTGTCTCTCCCTTCCTTTCTCTCTAAACCCAATAGAAAAAAAAAAATTTTCAATGTAAATAGTTAACAGCAGTTCTACTCCTAGGTATATACTCCAAAGAAATGAAAACATATGTCCACAAAAAACTTGAGCACCCATGGTTACAGCAGCATTATTTAAAATAGCCAAAAAGTGTAAAAAAGGTCCTATGTTTACAAACTAATAAATTGATAGGCAAAATATGGTGTATTCATGCATTGGAACATTATTCATCCTAAAAGATGAAGGTAGTGACTTTACTTCAGGGGAGGGAATGTAGATGCACTTTTTCCTATTCCTCCCACTAAGTACATTAAAATGTACTGGGCATTACATACAAAACAAACATAAGACGTCTCTGAAGCATGGAGAGAGAAAAAAGACAAACCAGCTAGGGACCCAGGATCTAGGGGAAAACATGAGAGGGTGTACCCGGGGTTTTCTTTTGTCTCATAGATCTCAGACTTGGAGCTCAAGAAGCCAGTAACATGAAAACGCCAATGATGAAGACCATAAAAGACCCAAGAACAAGTTGCTCGTTTTAGCTGCAGGGCAAGAACATGGACAACCTGGAACGACAGAAGACGTGTAGACAAGCCTACTGTGCTCCAGCCAAACAGAACAGAACATGGTGGCTCCGCCTTCCCCACAGGAGCAGAGGATGTGGGCAGCCGGACCTGCAGCGCTTCGGGCCCCAGTGAGGACTCCTATCCCTTCCAGGTAGGAATGGAGGCCATGTGGGGAACAGCAGTGAGCTACTCCTACTCCTTCAAGCCAGGGAAAGCAATGGGAACCCATTGGGACCCAGAAGTAACAAGGTGTCACCGCTGGGTGTCAATACAAGCTGAGTGACAAGCCTGGACTTACCTCATGTGGCAATATCAACACAGGGTCTACAGCTCTCGTTTCCCTGTCAGGGCAGTGTCAGAGAAAGTCAGTTAAAAAAGAAGTTAAAATAACATCCAGAGTCTCCTAATATCATACCCCAAATGCCCAGGCTTCAATAAAAATTGCTGTCATATCAAGAACTTGGACAATTTATTATTATTTTTTTTAATCCTCACCCGAGAACATTTTTCCATTTTTTGTTCAGGTAGAGTGGGAGGGAGAGAGAGGAACAGAGAGAGAGAGAGAAACATCGATGTGAAAGGAACACATCGAGTGGCTGCCACCCGCACAACCAACCAGGGCCGGGGACAAACTGCAGCCGAGGTACATGCCCTTAGCGGGAACTGAACCCGGGTCTCTCAGGACCGCAGGCTGACGCTCTAACCGCTGAGCCAAACCGGCCAGGGCAAGAACTTGGGCAATTTAAAACTGAATGATAAAGGACAGTCAATAAATGTCAACATCAAGACTATAGGGATATTAGAATTATCTGACAAAGATTTCAAAGCAGTCATTATAAAAGTGCTTCAATGAGCAATTACAATCATGAAATTCAGTGAGGAAATAGAAATACTTAGAGCCATCATTAAAAATATTATACAAACAGATACAAGAAAATGTACAGATAAATCAAAATGGAATTATAAAAAATGCTTATGCATCCTATAGGTAGGCAGGAGAAAGAAAACAGAAAAAATGAAAAACAGAAGCAACAAATAGAAACCAAAAATAAAAAAGACTGATGTAAAGCCCTAACATATCAATCATTACACTAAATGTAAATGGGTCTAAATATACCAATTAGAAGACAGATGTTGGCAAAATGAATTAAAACTTGACCCAAGTATATGTGATCTATAAGAAACTCACTTTCAATATCATAATAGAGGCAGGTTGAAAATAAGAGTATGAAAAAAAGACATATTATGTAAAAATTGATCAAAAGAAAGTAAAAGTGGATACATTAAGATCAGATAAAGACCAACACAGTGACACTGCGGAAGCCACACAGAAGCCACAAGGGGTGTTTAAGCTTCTGATTGTATTGGGCTGGATTGTTTAGGTCTATGTAAGGGCTCCCTACCTGATGACCTCCCAAGAGCAGCCCACGGTACCCAGGAGAGCCAGCAGAGCGTCTGGGTGTGACTTCTCCTTGCGACTGCCCAAACTGGAGAAGAGCTGAAACGTGTTCAGCCCGGCACTTCCTATGGCCTGAAATATATTATTTCTGCACAGCACCGAGCACACTGTGGTAGCCCTCAGACACAGCAGTGACCCCAGCACTGGGAAATGGGGGGTCCCTTCCCCTCCCAGATGGCAGATAGACCCCCAGGAATGAGCACCACCTGGGGTCTCAGCCTCCGCTGGCAGACCCGGAGTGGTGCAGTTGAAGCAGGATTGGACCTAGAATTCTCCACTGCACCATTTTCATTGGATAATTAGTCCTCATCAATTTAACTTTCTCAAGTTTCATCTGTGTGGTGGGGACAAAACACGCACTCTGCACCGTCATTGGGAGGGTTAAGCGAGAGTATGTGCAGAGGGCCTGACATGTAGTAGGTGATGGAGACCTGCTACTGCCCTCTTCTTAGGCATTTTCTTGGTTATAAAGATACAGATGATGGATGTAAAAACTTTATGGCTGATTTTATTCTTTGGATATCATAATGGACCAAAAGCCCGCAGAATATAAATAAAATATGAGCATTCATTCCTTTAATGATATTTACTGAGCTTCCACCTATGCTAGGTACCGGGAAGGCAACACCAGCCGCACAGACTGAGGTCACATTGTTCTGTATCCTGAAGGAGGCCTCGTCTACGAAGATAAACGTGAGGGCATCTGGGCACGGGGGATGCGTGAACAAAGACATTGCACTGAAAGGTTGAAAGATGATACAGGTGAATGCGGAGATGGAGTAGGCCAAGGAGCCAGAGGTGGACCAAGGGCAGAGTGCTGACTGCAGCACTGTCTGCAGCAGCCAGGGAGCACGAGGGGCCACCGGCTGGACAGTGATGATACAGTGCCCTAACCTCTCCACTTTTTCAGTCTGTTCTAGTTCTTAGTATTGCTCTTGGTGAACTAATCAAGATTGAAAGTAAAGGAGTTTGTAATAGATTTTTTCTATTCCAATCCCCTACAGTCCTCTGGGCAACTCAGAGTATCTGGCACACCTAGACATCGATGAAAATCTATTAAAATGAACAAAGAGTACTTGAATAAAAGTTGAACTAAAGTTAAGCCCTTTGGGACTTCGGAACACTGTTCTGGATGCTTAATAAGACGATTTAGCCTTAATGAGCTTTAGGTGAGCTGCAACATGTTCCTCTTCAGTTCACTGACGGGTGGTCATTTGGCAAAGCCTTGATTACAGCAAGCACCCGGGCTGGTCAGCGGATGAAGCTGTGGTTCCGGTCCTCTCCTCCCTCAGCCCGGACTCCTTCTCACGGAAGGACACTCTGTTTGCACAGCAGCCGAGGCTCACATGCGAATTCTTTATGTGCGCTTCGAGCCATCCGAGCATCTGACTTCCATTCTCCGCTCACAGCTGGGAGCAAGCGCGAGAAGTCAGCAGAAAGCTGGAGGTTTGTTAACAAGGGGTTTATCTTGGCACTCAGTGGCAATTAAATCCAGCGGGTTAAAAGCTTCTGAATGTATTACCCGCCTTTAAACAGGGCACTTTGAAAGAGTTTCCACAATGAACGACATTCATCACCTATGTTATATATGGCTGCCTTTCACCCTCGAATAATGCTCTCTTTCCTTGGAAGGAAAAGCAGATTTCTCATCATCGTGACTGAGTCCAAACATCTGTCACCCGCAGAGGCGTGGCTTGGGGGTTGGCTAACGGATATCTGGCTTTCTGAGCGCGCAGAACCACACTCGCTCGCAACACATTTACACCCACACCCCCAAACGCGTCTCTCCAGAAACCGTACTCTTTATTATTCTTTCTTTGACTAAAATGGAAATAGCAATGAAGAGCGATGTAGCTGGAGTAGTGAAAAGTGCAAGGACTCGGGGTGAGGAAGCCCGGGTTGGCTATCACTGCCTTCACAGTGTGCATGACCTTGACCAGCAGCATAACCTCTGCAACTCTGTTTCCAGGCCTGTGCAAGACGGGATGATGCTACCGCTGCCAGTGAATTCTTCCAACCCGCCCGCAGCCTTATGGGTTCTTGCTTCTGTGCCTGTGCCGGAAGGTCCCTTTGCCGTCTGCACTCCACTGCGGCCTTCCTTGTCATCCTTCACATGTCATACATGATGCTGCTTCCTCAAGGAAGCCCCCCTGGTTTGCCCAGGTACAGTTACCAGCTCATTTTCTGTTCTTCTTCTTCTTTTTTTTAAAAAATATGTTTTTATTGATTTTTTAGAGAGGCAGGAAGAGAGAGAGAAATAGAAACAGCGACGTGAGAAAGAAACATCAGTTGGCTGCCTCCTGCACGCCCCCTACTGGAGATGGAGCCTGCAACCTGGGCATGTGCCCTGACCCGGAATTGAACCCGGACCTCTCAGTCCAAGAGACGGCGCTCAATCCACTGAACCACACCATCAGGCATCCAGCTCATTCTCAATCACCCCAGAAACCTTGCATTGGTTCCATTATAGTGTCCATTGCATTTCACAGTGACCACTTCCCTGTGTGCCAATCTGCTCACCTAAACTATTAAGCCGCAGAGAACAGACAGGCCCTATTCTTCTCCATTCCCCTGGTGTCAAGGGAGGGGTTAGCACCATGCTGGTGAGAAGAACAGGCTGAAGGAAAGAACAGATAGTGCACCAGCGATCGCTGGAAGGACACACTGCCCGCGTGGTTTCACAGGACGCCTGTCCGCTGGCCCCCATTCCCTTCCCCTGCACAGGCGGAGAGCGTGGCCTTGCTCAGAGCCACCGCTTGCTCATCTCATGCTCGTGGGCCATCGCCTTCATGTGCAGCTCAGACTCCTCAAGGCAACCCACCTCTTTATGACAGAGTTGCAACCCGTTCTCAGCACTCCTCCTGTCTTCCCCACCTCTGAGTTCCAGGAAACACAACCCAGTTTCCAGATGCAGGAGGCTCATGCTCCCTCACCCCTCGAGGTCTGTCCCTCTGCCCTCCGACATCACTAGCCTCTTCGCCTAGCTGCTTCCTACCTGTCTCCAGGGCTTAGCCAAGGGGGCTCTTCCCCCAGGAAGCTTTCCTGGGTCCTCTAAGTGTCCTGTCTGGGCCTGCCAGAATGCCATCTTGACCCCAGTGTGTTTGTCTGCCTTAGGTCTGTGACTGACTTGAGGGCAGAGGCCTGGGACTGAGTGACCAGCAGTAAACATTCCTGCCACTAATGGGTGGGCAGGTGGATGACGCGCCAGCCTGATAATAGAGTCACAGCCGAGGCCGATTACAAAGTGTCTGAAATGCTAGGTGCCCCTACCACTAGACTGAGGGTTTAACCCTTTGAAGGAGACTTCTCTTGACCTTGAGCAGTTCTGGAGAAACACTTCTTATGATCCCCCACTGTAGCCATTAACTTTCCAATTTTTCATGGTAATTCATTGTGTGTGTATATGCACATAACATAACATGTACGTATGTATTTCTACATATGTGTTCAACTAATATGTACTGAAGGTATGTTGTTAGTTATCTTAAACTTCATGATTATTTCAACACCTGATAGAGTCAGCATTTGCCACCCCTCCTCCCACTTCCACCTTTATCTTCAACTTTCCTGTGTGGTTTAGTTTGAGGTACATCTTTGGTCCCTTCCAGCATTTGGCTGTACTCAGCTTTCCATTTTTGCTAATTGTTTTAAATTGCTGCTTATTTCTGTGTGGCATTCTGAGTACATTTCATAACACTATTTTCTGTTTTATTAATTTGTCTTTTACTATGCCCAGATTATATCCCATCCATAAGAATTATGTGGTTTTTTTAAATTTATTTTTGTTACAGATGTTTCTTCTTTTTTCCCCCATTGACACCCTCCTTCCCATCTCCCCCACCTCATCCCCAGCTTTGCTGTCTGCGTCCATCCGTTATGCGCACATGCATATAAGTTCTGTGGTTTATCTCTCCCCCTCCACCTCTCTTCTGAGGGTTGTTAGTCTGCACTCTACTTCCACATCTCTGGGTCTACCTTGCTCCTCAGACTGTTATGTTCATTATATTCCACAAATAAGTGAGATCATGTGATATTTGTCTTTCTCTGCTTGGCTTGTTTCGCTTAGGATAATACTCTCCAGGTCCCTCCATGTTGTCTCAAAGAATAAGAGATCTTTCTTTCTTATAGCTGCATAGTACTCCATTGTGTATATGTACCACTGCTTTTTTATCCATTCGTCTACTGATGGACAGACACTTGGGCTGTTTCCAGATCTTAGCTATTGTAAATAGCACTGCTATGAACATGGGGATACGTATATTCTTTCTGATTGGTGTTTCAGGCTTCTTACGGTGTATTCCTAGTAGTGGGATCACTGGGTCAAATGGCAGTTCAATTTTTAACTTTTTGATATAACACCATAGTGTTTTCCATGGTGGCTACACCAGTCTACATTCCCACAGCAATGTACTAGAGACCTATTTTCTCCACATTCTCACCAACACTTGTTTGATGATTTGTTCATGGCAGCCATTCTGACAGGTGTGGAGTGATACCTCATTGTTGTTTTAATTAGCATCTCTTTGATGATTAGTGATGTTGAGCATTTCTTCATATGTCTTTTAGCCATTTGTATGTCCTGTTTGGAGAGGTGTCTATTTAGATCCTCTGCCCATTTTTTATTTGGATTCTTTGTCTTCCTTTTGTTGAGTTGTATGAGTACTCTATATATTTTGGAAACTAACCCATTATCTGATGTATCATTGGCAATTATGCTCTCCCATAGAGTGGGTTGCCTTTCTGTTTTAGTGGTTGTTTCTTTTGCTGTGCAGAAGATTTTGAGTTTGATGTAGTCCCATGTGTTCATTTTTTCTTTGTTTCTGTTGCCTTAGGTGATATATCAGTGAAAAT
This sequence comes from Molossus molossus, assembly GCF_014108415.1. Lineage (NCBI taxonomy): Eukaryota > Metazoa > Chordata > Mammalia > Chiroptera > Molossidae > Molossus > Molossus molossus. Next base: position 70,118,777 of record NW_023425352.1, read on the forward strand.
TCTGCTGCCGAAATTTTGTTGCCTACATTTTCTTCTAGGATATTTATGAATTCACGGGTCACATTCAAGTCTTTTATCTATTTTGAGTTTATTCTTGTGTATGGTGTAAGTTTATGGTCTAGTTTCATTTTTTTTTTTTTTTTTGCATGTAGCTGTCGAATTTTCCCAACACCATTTAATAAAGAGGCTGTCTTTACTCCATTGTATGGTCTTGCCACCTTTGTCAAATATTAATTGAGCATAATGTCTTGGGTCCATTTCTGGGTTCTTGTTCTGTTCCACTAGTCTATGTTCTTGTTCTTATACCAGTACTAGGTTGTTTTGATTACAGTGGCTTTGTAGTATAACCTGATATTCGGTATTGTGATCCCACCTACTTTGTCCTTCTTTTTCAAAATTGCTGTGGCTATTCGGGGTCTTTTTTGGTTCCATATGAACTTTTGAAGTATTTGTTCTAGTTCTGTGAAATATGTCGTTGGTATTTTGATGGGGATTGCATTGAATCTATAGATTGCTTTGGGTAGTATGGACATTTTAATGATGTTAATTCTTCCAATCCATGAACAAGGTATGTGTTTCCACTTTTTTATATCTTCCTTTAATTTTTTTTCAATGACCTGTAGTTTTCTGCGAATAGGTCCTTTATTTCTTTGGTTAAATTTATTTCTAGGTATCTTGTTTTTTGCCGCAATGGTAAATGGGATTGTTTTTTTAGTTTCTCTTTCTGTGAGTTCATCATTGGTGTATAAGAATGCCATCGATTTCTTGATGTTAATTTTGTATCCTGCTACTTTGCCAAATTCATATATTAAGTCTTGTAAATTTTTGATAGAGTCTTTGGGGTTTTCTATGTATAATATCATGTCATCTGCGAATAATGACAGTTTCACTACCTCCTTTCCAATTTGGATCCCTTTTATTCTTTCTTCCTGTCTGATTGCTGAGGCTAAGACTTCCAGTACTATGTTAAATAAGGGTGGCAAAAGTGGGCATTCCTGTCTTGTTCCTGTTCTTAAGGGAAATGCTTTTAGTTTTTGCCCATTGAGTATGATGTTGGTTGTAAGTCTTTCATATATGGTCTTTATTATGTCGAGATATGATCCTTCTAATCCCACATTGCTGAGCGTTTTTATCACAAATGGGTAATGGATTTTGTCAAATGCTTTTTCAGCATCTGTTGATATGATCATGTGGTTTTTATATTTCATTTTGTTTATGTGGTGTATCTCATTTATTGATGTGTGAATATTGTATCAGCCTTGCATCCTTGGGATGAATCCCACTTGGTCATGGTGAATAATTTTTTGATGTATTGCTGGATCCAATTTGCTAGTATTTTGTTCAGGATTTTGGCGTCTATGTTCATCAGGGATATTGGCCCGTAGCTTTCGTTCTTCGTAGTGTCTTTTTCTGGTTTTGGAATTAGGATTATGCTGGCCTCATGAAACAAGTTTGGAAGTCTTCCTTCTCCTTGAATTTTTTGAAATAGTTTGGGGAGAATGGGTGTTAGTTCTTCTTTGAATGTTCGGTAAAACTCCCCTGTGAAGCCATCTGGGCCTGGGCTTTTGTTTGCTGGGAGAGTTTTTATTTCCTCTTCAATTTCCTTAGTTGTTATTGGTCTTTCAAGTTTTCTATCTCTTCCCAGTTCTGTTTGGGGAAACTATGTGTTTCTAGAAATTTGTCTATTTTGGTTAGATTGTCGAATTTGTTGCCATATAATTGTTCCTAGTAGTTGTTAATGATCCTTTGTATTTCTGTGGTGTCAGTTGTTACTTTTCCTCTTTCATTTCTGATTTTGTGTATTTGGGTTCTCTCTCTTTGTTTCTTGGTGAGTCTAGCTAAGGGTCCATCAATCTTATTTATTTTTTCGAAAACCAGCTCTTTGTTTCACTGATCCTTTGAATTGTTTTTTTTTTTTTTTGGTTTCCATGTCATTTATTTCTGCTCTGATCTTTATTATTTCCTTCCTTGTACTTGCTCTGGGGTTTTCTTTTTGTTTGCTCTCTAGTTCTTCAAGTTGTGAGGTTAGATAGTCTATTAGAGATTTTTCTTATTTCTTGAGGGTGGCCTATAGTGCTATGAACTTCCCTCTCAGAACTGCTTTTGCTGAATCCCATAGATTTTGTGTTGTTGTGTGTTTATTTCCATTGGTTTCCAGGAAGTTTTTAATTTCTTCCTTGATCTCCTCGGTAACTCATTCATTGTTTAATAACATGCTATTTAGCCTCAATGTGTTCAAATGTCTTTGCATGTTCTTGTTGCAGTTGATTTCTAGTTGCATGCCATTGTGATCTCAGAAGGTGCTTGATATGATTTCAATCATCTTGAACTTGTAGAAACTTAATTTGTGTCCTAACATGTGGTGTATCTTTGAGAATTACCCATGTGACTTGAGAAGAATCTCTAGTTTTGGGGTGTATTTTTCTGTAGATATCTATTAAATCCATTTCTTCTAGTACTTCATTTAGAGCCTGTGTTTTCTTCTTAATTTTTTGTCTAGATGATCTATCCAGTGATGTAAGTGGGGGTGTTGAAGTCTCCTGATATGATTGTACTGCTGTTGGTTTCTCCTTTGAAGTCCTCCAGAAGATTTTTAATATATTTTAGTGCTCCTATATTGGGTGCGTATATGTTTACCAAGGTAATATCTTTCTATTGGGTAGATCATTTAAATATTATGTAGTGGCCTTCTTTGTCTTTAGTTATGGCCTTCATTTTCAAATCTATTTTATCAGATATGAGTATTGCTACCCTAGCTTTTTTTTTTCTTTCTGTTTTCTTGGAAGATTTTTTTCCATCCCTTCACTTTCAACCTATGTGAGTCTTTTGTTGTGAGATGGGTCTCTTGTAAAGAACATATAGATGAGTTATGCTTTCTTATCCAATCAGCTACTCTGTGTCTTTTATCAGAGCATTCATTCCATTTACATTTAAGGTGATTATTAATATGTACTTATTTATTGCCATTTTTGTTTAAAGTGGTTCTATTTTTCTTCCTATTTCTTATACTAATTACAGCAGTCCTTTGAACATTACCTGCAGTGCTGGTTTGGTGCTAATGTATTCCCGTAGCCTTTTCGTTTGTTTGTTTGGGATGCTCTTTATTTGACCTTCTATTTTGAATGATAGCCTTGCTGGGTAGAGTCGTCTTGGATTTAGATCCTTGGTTTTCATGACCTTAATTACGTCATGCCAATTCTCTTCTGGCCTGTAGTGTTTCTGCTGAGAAGTCAGCTGATGGCCTTATGGGGTTTCCTTTGTAGGTAACCTGTTGCGTATCTCTTGCTGCCTTTTGTATTCCTTCATTGTCTTTAATTTTTAGCATTTAATTACTATGTGTCTTGGTGTGGGCCTGTTTGGGTTCTTCTTACTTGGGGCTCTCTGTCCTTCTTGAACTTAAACACCTTCTTCCTTCACCAAATTAGGGAAGTTTTCTGTCACTATTTCTTCAAATATATTCTCTAACCCTTGCTCATGTTCTTCTTCTTCGGGGACTCCTATGATGTGACTACCACTACGTTTCCAGTTGTCCCCAGTTCTCTTAAGCTGTTTTCCTGTTTTTTAATTGTTTATTTCTTTTGGTACGTGTGCTAGTGGGACCGGATCCAGGACTCTCTGGTCTGCAGGCCAACGCTCCAACCGCTGAGCCAACTGGCCAGGGCTCTTTTGGTTTTCTGATTGGTTGATTTTTTTTTCTACCCTGTCTTCTAATTCACTGATCTAGTCCTCAGCTTCCTCTACTCTGCTGCTTAGACCTTTGTCTAAATGTGTTCTTTATTTCTGCTATGTCATTCTTCATTTCTTCTTGGTGGCTTTTTATTTCCAATTGGTTGATTTTCAACATTTCTATGTCTTTACTCATGGTGTTGATGTCCTCATGCTGTAGAGCTTCCTCAAGATCATGGCTCTGAATTCTAGTTTTGTCAGCTTGCTTAAATGCATTTCATTTATCTCATCTTTGGTAGAGTTCTCTTCTTTTATTTGGGATTTGTTTTTTTGCTATCTCAGTGGGTTTTGGAACCTGCCAAATTTTCCCTGTGGGTGTTGGTGTGTGTTGTTTGTGGTTCCCTCTATGGGTTCGGATGAGCGTGGGAGGACCCATGTTAAACACCACTGTCAAGTCTTACTTTCCTGGGTTGAGATGCAGCCCTTGAATGGTTCAGTTATCCTCTAGCTTTATTGCCTGGAGGCTATTTGTCTTGGTTACTTGAAGAGCCTTACATTCTCAGTTGAATGAAAAACTCCCTCAGGTGTTTAGCATAAGGGGATTTCGGAAGAGTGGGGCAGATGCTGCTTGTTAATGAGCCTCAATTTGCATTTCAGTGGCCACCCGGTTGGGTTGTATCTCCGAGGGAGGGGCCGCTGCCTCTCCCCAGAGCCCTGGGAAGGAGTAAGATGACCACCTTCCTGCGTGGCTGCAACTCAGCAAAAGCTCTTAGCACCCTCCAAATCCTGAGTGTCCCCACACAGTTCCAGTCCAGTCCTCCCTCCCTCTGCCAGAGCCCAAGGTGAGTGGCTGTGGCTGTTTTAAAGTCTGTCTCGGCTCTGGCTGTGGAGCCGTTTGGGAGTTTAACCTGCGGGCGCTGCTCACAGCTAAGGCCCCTGCTTTCTGTGGTCTCCCAGCCCCCCTCTTGTACCTTTGCAATCCTGCCAGGATCGGTTCAGTGTCCCTGGTTATATGGTCCTGTTCCGCTGCTTTTCTGTTGCTTGTTCCTGATGATTTGTCTTTTAGTTGTAATTCCAGTTTGGTCCCGGGAAATGGTCTGTGTAGCTTCCATTCACTCCACCACCATTTTGCAATCACCAGTTCTTCCTCGAGAGTTACGTTTTTTATTATAAGGATTATATTTTCCATTTAATGAATGTCTAATTATTTTTCTTTTATAAATTCACTTGCTTTTGATTCTCAGTCATCTGTTTTTATTTGTAAAAAGCTATTTTTTAAGGTAACATTGGTTAATAACATTATATATGTTTCAGGTGTATAATATTCTAATTTGAAATCTGTGTACTCTATTGTGTAAAGTCCAATTTCCGTCCATCACCATACATTTGACCCCATTTACCCATTTTGTCCTCTTCTTCTGGTAACCACCAGTCTTTGGTAATTATTTATGAGTTTGTTTTTCTTTCTTTCTTTCTTTCTTTTTTAATTTTACATATGAGTAAAATCATATGGTTCTTGTCTTTAAAATTTTTTTTCTTTATTGATTTTAGAGAGAGAAGAAGGGAGAGTGAGAGATAGAAACATCGATGAGAGAGAACATCGATTGGCCACCTCCTGCATGTCCCCACTGGGAATTTGGCCCACAACCTGGGCATGTGCTCTGACTGGGAATAGAACTGGCGACCTCTTGGTGCGTGGGTCGATGCTCAACCATTGAGCTACACCGGCCAGGTGGTTCTTGTCTTTTTGTATCTGTCTTACTTCATTTAGAATTATACCTTCAAGATCCATCCATGTTGTCACAAATGGTAATATTTCATCTTTCTATGACTGAGCAGTATTCCAGTGGGTTTATCTCTATCTATCTATATCTATCTATCTATCTATCTATCTATCTATCTATCTATCTATCTATCTCATCTTCTTTAGCCATTTATCTGGTAATGAATATTAGATCACTTCCATATCTCGACTATTGTAAAAAATGCTGCAATAAACAGGGGTGCATATACTTTTTCAAATTAGTCTTTTTGTATTCTTTGAATTATAACCAGAAGAGGAATTGTTCGATTATAATGTAGTTCTTAATTATTTTGAGAAACCTCCACACTGTTTTCTACAGTGGCTGCACTAATTTCCATTCCCACCAATAGTGCACGTGGGCTCCCCTTTCAACACAACCTCTCTAATACTGGCTGTTTCTTGTCTTTTTGATAATAACCATTCTGATAGATGGGAAGTGATACCTCATTGTTGTTTCGATCTGCATTTTCCTAATAATTAAAAAACACCTGTTTTTTGTTCATTTGTTTGTTTGTTTTTTAAAGAAACACCTATTATTGTTTTTGATGGATAGTATTTCTTTCACTATCTCTTGGAAGATGTTAAATATCTTTATTTTTGAAGACCAGTTTAAATTTCACCTACTGTCCCTTGGCCCCACACACCCGATGTATTCTCTTTGTTCCACTTTTTCCTATAGCCCTTGTCAACATCTAACATACTGTATCACTTACTTTGTCTTTCTCCCTCCGTCAGTCCAGGGCAGGATTTTCGTGTGGTTGTTGGTGCATCAGCAGCACCTGCAGCACTGCCTAGCAGAGAATAGCAGCAACGCGTGTCTGCCAACACTCATTTAACTGACCAGTGAATGGCTTTGTCTATATCTTCAGTTCTTTAGTCTGTGCTTCACCACAGGATTGGGGGGGGACACAGTTCGGTCCACGGCACCTGCTACAACCCAACAGAAGCGGGCAGAGCCGCTCACGGAGACGTGTGCACTTGGCACTTCGCTGCGTTCAGCCCATGGTCAGCCACAAGGACAAATGACACCTTCTGTGACTCAGAATTCACCGACCCTGCCACTGTGCACGTCCCCGCTCATGAGTCCATGTTACGAGTGTGGGGGTGGGGGTGGTCCGGGAAGGCAGACTGGACAGTATGCTGGTGAGAACAGCCGCTGGTTATCAGTGGAGACCTCCAGGCGCCTCGGACAGACTCTGCTCTGCGGTCCTGGCCCCTCGAGGCCCCTCGGGCGACATGGTGCCAGACGTCAGCACCTTGACATGTTCGCTATTTTTCATGGAGAAGGCCCTTCTTCTCAGTATCACTCATAGTTTCTGGGAAGGAGTCAGGACCTCACATCCTCCCTTTTTGAGGTTTAATGTTAGCAAGGGGACCCTGCTGGGTAGAGCTGACAGAAAAGGACGCAGGGGTTCCTGGTGGGAGGGTCACTGTGAGGGCAGAGGAAGAGAGACTGGTTCCCAGGCCCGTCACAGCTTCTAGGCGGCCACGAGAGCAGGCTGAGCCTGGACATCAGTCCTGTCCGAGCATGTCCTGGGAACACGTGTGGTGTGCGTGTCCGTGTGTGTGCTCGTGTGTGTGTGTGTGTGTGTGTGTGTGTGTGTGTGTAAGTAAATCAAAGCAGCTGGCTACGTGAATAATTAAACCCAGGTTGGCCAGGCCCACTGACCACGGACCCCGGCTTCTGAGGCAGCTGCCCCCCTGCCACGCCAGCACCCAGACCAGCAGGTGCAGAACCTTCTGCGCAGGGGTTGCCAGAGCAGCGGGCAGAGGGGCGCGGCAAGGGGGCATCGGGGACATCGGCCTGACCTGGGCTGCCCCCGCGTCCCTGGGGGAAGGCTGCTTCTTGCAGAGGGTGAGAAGGGGGTAAACACAGACTATTTTAAAATTAAATATTAGAAGCAGTGCCGCTTCGTTCTGTACACCAAGTCAGGAATTGCCTCCACTGTTTTGAAGTCAAGGAAACCAACGCAGAGATGTTTATTTACGCAGCAAGCGCTTGCTTACTTAGCACCGATTTGCTCCGGGACCGTAATGAGGTGGCGGAGACTCAGAGACACCAGCACCGGCTTACAGACAGCACCCCAACCCCTGCTGACACCACGCGGACTGTCAGGCTGCCGAGCCTGAGGGCCGGAAGGAGGGCTCCGGGGGGTGGCCCGCAGTGCCTGGGCAGTGAGTGACAGTCGGCAGGGTGGGAAGAGGAGGTCAGGGCAGCGGAAGAGACTCCCTCTTCTCACGCTGGCGGCTGCCAGGTGTCCTCACTCATTTCTCTGCGAGGACTTGATCCCATCCAGGGGTGGGGCTGAGCCGCTCCGAGACCACAGATGCTCCGGAGAGGAAGCGGCCCTCACCCCGTGATGGACCGAATCTGCGACCAGGGACACCAGAGCGGGAGGCGAGCCCCCCGTTGGAACTCGTCTCCCTGCGCTCAGCATGTCCCCCACAAGGGAACATTTCTCATGGATCTGGCCAAACTGGGGTTGGTGCCGGAGACACACAGACCTCCCCAGCCTGGCGGGCCTCTCTGCCCAACTGGAACGCTCCCCAGGAGCAGCCCCATCAGCGACTCCTGCCTTCATCTGCTTTTCATCACCGCTCGCTCGCCTCTCTGAGCTGCGGCCCCTCCTGTGAGCAGAGCAGCTCTGTAGCCGCCCGCTGCTTGTGCCGGGCCAGGGACATCACTTGGGGAGGTCGCCGGGCGGGGCTCTTTGACGAGGCCCTTCAGCAAATCACGATGTGTCTGGGCCTGGGCCGCGGGGTGCTGGCACCCTGCAGGGTCTCGGGTTCCCGGAGCAGTCTGGTCTGCATCAGCCCAGTGCTCTGGGCCCAGCTGGCCACAGGCTGCTCGCTGGCAGAGGCCGGAGCTCCGAAGGCTGTTTGTCTGCAGATCACATTTTGGTACCCAGGAGGGAGGCTGCTAACAGAGTCGGGGAGCATCCGGGATCCTTTACCCCACAGTTTCTCAAGTTGCTGTCAATAGGACTTTGGCTAAACCTGTTCCTCATGTCTCCAAATAAGTTACAGTAAGAGCGTTGTCTGTGCCATCACACATGTCCGCAATCCGGCGACGGCCCCCCGAGGCCCCGCGCCCTGGCTGGGGTGCTGCTGGGGTGTCAGTGCTGTTTGAAGCCAGGATCTCCGAGGCACTGAGAGGTGCCGGAAAGAGGGATTCCGGCGCCATTACTCCGTGGTGGGGTTAGTACCCTCTCGGGTGCTTGCCAAGACACGGGGCGTTGGTGGAAAAATGCACGGACGGCTGGCGACTGATCCCCGCCCTGGGGAAGATGGCAGGATGCTCAGGCACCTGGGGGAGACCCGGGCACATGGCCGTCCAGGTGCGGGCCTTCCACCCTGTGTGTTGTAGGAATTGTGTATGCTGGTCCCAGCACCCGCGTCTTCTTTCACATGGACTGTGGCAATCAGGGACCCCCTGAAGGTGCCTGCCAGGGGTACAGGTTTAAAAGGGACAGATTTTGTGAGGACACCTGAGGGGAAGCTACAGCCAGATCCAGAGGGGCTGAACTTGAGGTCCTGGAGTGTCCCCCACGGGGACATGAGCAGGGGGCTGGGTGAAGGGGTGGCCGTGTGCTTGGAGCTTTCCTGACACACAGGTCTGCAGCCGTCAGAAGGCTGGCCGAGGGCCAGGGAAACACGTCCTCTGTGGCTGGAGGGTCGAGGGCAGCGAGAGAGTTCTGGGTGGTGCTCGATCCCATGGAGGTGGCTCTGCCTGTGTCCTTTCGCATGGATGTCCCTGGCCGTTCTACCTCGCTTCCGCCCTCATGGGTGCGGACAGCAGGAGGACAGCCTGGCAGAGGTCCCCGCACGCCGGCCTCTGTACTCTGGCGATGCCCGGGGAAGACGAGAGCCCGCGCAAAGGGACCAGCCCTCTAATGAGAGGAGTGAGAAATCTGAGAGGGGGTGAGACCCCGAGTCCAGTAAAAACAACGAACACCGCGTGGGGAGAGAGATGCCGGCGGCAAGCGAGGGGCAGAAAGGCCAGCAGCCCCGGACGGACGCAGACGGACGTGCTTTTGATTGTAGGGATTTTGTCATATCTCCACGTCCTGTGGTCGACTCCAGCGAGGCCGCAGCGCTCACAGCCCCCAGCCCGTGGTGGAGTCTCTCCGGCCCCTCGAGCCGGGCTGGCCTCGTGAGGCTGTGGCCAGTGGAGTGGTGGTACCTGCCTGTGTGTTCGGGCCCGCCTGCCGTCGGGACCTCCGCTGCCAGGGGCTGTCTGGGACCTTGCGGAGAAGGAGGGACATGGGTCCCAGTCACTCCTCTTCCTCTTCTTCCTCCTCCGCCTCCTCCTTTTCCTCCTTCACCTTTACCATACACATTAAATATCCCTTCCTCCAAGAAACCTCCTCTAGCCCATCAGGACGAAGGAGGAACTCTCCTCTGGTTTTTGCTAGAGTTGAAATGATCATCCCACGTAGTCATTTGGGACATACCTATGACCCCCACTAGAATGCGTCTTAGCATCTCACAGTATCGGGGGTGCTCATTGGGCTTCATAGCTCATGCCTCGGCAGTGGGGTTGATATGTAGTATGATTCATACAGGTTTGTTGAAGAAAGGAGGAGGGAATGGAGGGAAGGAGGGAGGGAGCAAAGAAGGGAGGCCACTTGGACCTTACCTAGTAACTAAAATAAATAAATAGTGTTGACAGGACTTCTTTGATTTACTATGAAATCATAGAATCTCAGAATGGAAAAGGACCTTGATATTAATAGCTACCGTTTCATGATTACTTCTTTTTACTGGTCTCCTGACAGTATTGGGAAGCAGGCATGAAGGATCACTTTCAGTCCTATCCTGGGATATATCTTATTCTTATATGTCTTACGTTGTACTCCTGTCCCCGAGGAGCTAAATGGCTTTCTCAGCATTGTGGTGCCGCTAAACGTTAACGGCAGAACTCAAGCCCGTTTCTGACTTCAAACGCCCCAAATCATCCTGTCTGGGGGTCGTCTGGGCCAGGTGTCCCATGCTCGTCTTTCCGGTGATGCTTTCAAATATCCTGCCACGTCTCTGCACCATCTGCCACCAAATTTTACTTGTTTTTTCTTTTTTATTAAACTATGTTTTTTTAATTGATTTTTTTTTCTTTAGAGAGAGAGAGAGAGAAAGGGAGAGGGAGAGAGAGAGAGAGAGAAGCATCGATGTGAGAGAAACATCAATCGACTCTCAGACACACTCCAATGAAGGACTGAACCAAGGGGTCGCAGGTTCGATTCCTGGTCAGGGCACATGCCCAGGTTGTGGGCCAAATCCCCAGTGGGGGGCATGCAGGAGGCGGCCAATCAATGTTTTCTCTCACTGATGTTTCTATCTCTCTCTGTCTCTCTCAGATCAATAAAAAAAAAAAATCATAATAAAAATAAAAAGAATAATAAAATGGGAGAATTCATCTAGCTAATTTCAAGAATTATTACATAACTCCAGTCATCAAAATTGTGTGGTATCGGTGGAGAGATAGATACCCATATTGGCCAACCACTGAGCCACACTGGGCAGGCTTATTATTTCTTTTAAATATTGTTTTAGCTAGCCCAGCTGATGTGGCTCACTGGTTGAGTGTCAACCCAGGCACCAAGGGGTCCCGGTTCACTTCCAGGTCAGGGCACGTGCCCAGGTTGGAGGCCCAATTCCCAGTGGGGGGCGTGCAGGAGGCAGCTGATTGATGTTCTCGCTCATCTGTTTCTGTCTCTCCCTCTCCCTTCCACTCTAAAATTAATAAAAAAAAGTTTTAAAAAATAAAAAAAAATATTTTAGCTACTCAAGTTTCTTGCCTTTTCATATACATTTTAGAACAATTTTTCCTACATCTACAAAACAAGACATATCAAACAACAATGAAAGAACCCAAGTTGCTGGGGTTCTGATAGAATGGGACCCCGAGTGTCAGCCTGAGGTGCAGCGGGGTCTCGACTCTGCTGGTGTCCCCTGGCGTGCACCTCCACTTCCTTGGATGTTCTTTGATTTCTGCCGTCGACACTCTGTAGTTCTCAGAGTACAAACTCTGCACATGTTTGTTAGATTCACGCCTAAGCATCTCACTGTTTGAGCCATCATAAATGGTATTGTACCTGGTTCATTTATCTTAAAATAAAACTTTGTTGCCCCATAAATAAAAAAACAGGTATCCCTCACCATAAATAGAGGATAACCACAAAGATACATGAATTTAACTGAAACAAAACATGTAACTTTTTTTAAAGTTCGGTCTGTGTACTTGGCAAGCTCAGTCCATGTACATCGGTCATGCCACACTTTGGAATGTAATCTACCCTTCAGTGATACGTGACTAACCAATGAGACACTTCTGCAATATGGCCATCAAGACCTTCCAGAGAAACTCCAAGGGTTGGGAAACTCACCCCTCCTGAGAGAGCTGATTCTACAGTCAGACACGTCCGCTGCTGAGAACTCTGTGGTTGAGCTGAAATCGGTAGCCCTGTCCCCTCCACCTCCGAGTTCTGGGGCCCAGGGACCACTAATAAGTTCGAGGCGCCTCAAAGTGTGAACTGTCTGCTGTGCTCTCCGTGCCAGCAGGGTGACACTCCCCGGAGTTAAGTGGGACCCCCAGGGTCTCCCTACCTGGCTCTAGACACCTTGTCCACCCTCAGCATTCCCTTGGCCCTTCAGCTGGCTGGGAGGTGGCCAAGGACGTCTTTCTCAACCGACCCTCGGTCCCACCATTGTCACAAGACCTGGCTGACCTCAGCATGTCCATTTCTGTAGCCCAGGTACCCTCTCAGGACATAGCAGAGGAGACAGATCATTGTCACAAGATCTGGCTGACCTCAGCATGTCCATTTCTGTAGCCCAGGTACCCTCTCAGGACATAGCAGAGGAGACAGATCACTTTATCCTTCATTTCACCCACCCTAAGTGAGCAGGGGCTCTTACAGATTCTGGGGACAGACAGAGGACTAGAACAAAGCCCTGTCCGCCAGGAGCTCAGGGACCCATGTACAGGACAAACGTGTAATCCTGAGTCACCAGGGCTGTGAGGGACATCTGGGCAGAGAGCTACTGGGCTCCGGTGTCCAGGGATCCCTGCGACTAGTGTTTTATCTGTCGAGGACCCAATAAGGCCATTTGTCCCCATCCCACTGCTGAGAAAACTGAGACTCTTGCATGGCTCACCCAAGACTGCGAATGGATTCTGTGCTCTCTGTGGAAAACTTTCCTGAGGCACGAAAAAGCCATCGCTCCCCTGGACGTTCTGACGGGGGCTGCCTGTGCTCCTGCCCCAGCCTGCCATCTGCACAGCGTGTCCAGGGAGCTCCCGGCCAGCACCAACCGTCTGGGAGGAATCCCGCCCTCCCCTCCCCCAGAGCCTCCCCTTCCGACCGGAGGGCTGTTTGCAATGGCCTGGGAGGCGGTGGTGAGGGGCGTCAGGAAGTGGGAGCAGGGGAAAGAGCAGCCCCGAGCTCACAGTATATGATGTGTCCCCCCAGGGGACTGAGGTATTTGCCTAATGATACACTTGCATCAGCTGAGAGCCAGGATTTGGACCCTTGGCAGGGGCCCCTCAGCCACTGCTAGATTCAGAAACAGGCTGGGCGGCCAGGAACACTGAGCACGCGGCGATCGCAGAGAGGGAGGGCCCGCAGACCCCTGGGCCAGGGAGGACCCTCTGCTCTGACCCCACTGCCCCGCCGGGCCCACGTGACTGCCCCTCAGAGCCCTGGGCGGAGCATCCTGCCCTCCTCCCGGCAGGGACGAGCCGCTGCAGTGTCTCAGCGCAGCTCCCAGTGAACCCGCTGAACCCTTGGGGGCTTTCTTTCCATTTCTTCTTGGCAGGACGGAACTTCCTGCTTCGAAGAAAAACATCTTTGAGCAGAGCCCTGAGCCAGTTCCAGGGTGTCCCGCACATTCCCCAGCTCGGGCGGAACAGCGTGATGAGCTCCATGGAGCCCGATTGGAAGCACATGGACCTGCTTCCTTTCAAAGTCCCCGGGGGTCTCGGCCTGAAGGAGAGGGTTGTTGATAAATCACGTTGGAGCTTTTATCTGGCCCATTGTGTGTGAGCAAAGTCCAGGAGAGGAGGGAGGTGCTGGCGAGGCCGGGAACTCCCTTTGGGAGGATGGTGAGCGCTGCCCGCTGCTCCAGGCCTGAGGGTCAGGGCGGGACCAGAGTGCGCTGACCCCTGCATGCCAGCTCCTGGCTACTGTGGGCACCAGGGGGCTTCAGGCTGAGGGTCAGGGCGAGACCAGAGTGTGCTGGCCCCTGCATGCCAGCTCCTGGCTACTGTGGGCGCCAGGGGGCTTCAGGCTGAGGGTCAGGGAGGGACCAGAGTGTGCTGGCCCCTGCATGCCAGCTCCTGGGCTACTGTGAGCGCCAGGGGGCTTCAGGCTGAGGGTCAGGGAGGGACCAGAGCGCACTGGCCACTGCATGCCAGCTCCTGGGCTACTGTGGGCGCCAGGGGGCTTCAGGCTGAGGGTCAGGGAGGGACCAGAATGCGCTGGCCCCTGCATGCCAGCTCCTGGGCTACTGTGGGCGCCAGGGGGCTTCAGGGCTGAGGGTCAGGGAGGGACCAGAGTGCGCTGGCCCCTGCATGCCAGCTCCTGGGCTACTGTGGGCGCCAGGGGGCTTCAGGGCTGAGGGTCAGGGAGGGACCAGAGCGCACTGGCCCCTGCATGCCAGCTCCTGGCTACTGTGGGCGCCAGGGGACTTCAGGCTGAGGGTCAGGGCGGGACCAGAGTGCGCTGGTCCCTGCATGCCAGCTCCTGGCTACTGTGGGCGCCAGGGGACTTCAGGCTGAGGGTCAGGGAGGAATCAGAGTGCGCTGGCCCCCTGCATGCCAACTCCTGGCTACTGTGGGCATCAGGGGGCTTCAGGGCTGAGGGACAGGGACAGGGAGGGACCAGAGTATGCTGGCCCCTGCATGCCAGCGCCGGGGCTACTGTGGGCGCCAGGGCGAGGGTTCCCAGTACCTGCCCGACTCATAGGCAGTTACAAGGTACAGAGACAGAAGCTGTGGGGATTCTGACCCTCAGCAAACATCCACGGAGTGCTGAGCTGTTACTGGTGCTCCCTCCCATCCTCACCTCTGTGCTCCAAGGGAGGTAAGTGCTGGCAGCCAAGGAGCCGTGCTCTGAGTCGCCACCCTCGCTTCTCTGTCAGTACGGGCACCGCTGTGCCTGGCCCCGCCTCGGGGTGAACAGAGGCCCGGGCCGGGCAGAGAGGGCACTGTCTTCAGGAAGCCAGGCCCCTGTCTCTGGGCAGCTGAAAAGGCTCAAATCTGGCCCGTGAGGACCCTCAGCGGGAAAGCAACCTGGCTTGGTCAGCTGTGGCCCAAGCAACCAGCCTTGCCCATGGTCATGGCCGGGATGTAGGTCATGCACAGCAGTCACTAAGTTTGCAACTTTGCCTTCGTGGTTTATAAACAAATACCCTCTGCACTAGAATGTCCACGCCATTAGAAATGTCCTTGCTATCTCTAGGAAGCAGGACTTCTAAGAACTCTGCAGAGACTCACTCCTTCTCACAGGGCAGGAAATGGTGCTGAGGACCACGGGCTGGGGAACCGACAGCAACGGTGTCAGTGGGCGGATTCGGTCTCCAGTCACCTGTCGTCTTACCTGCGAGATGACAGCAAGGACATTTACCCTGGATTTGGTGTGAGGGTTATCTTAGTTATTGCTGTACCTCTGTTACAAAAAAAAAAAATCAGGGTGACTTAAAAGGATAAATAAATTAGACTAAAATGGTATAAATATAAAACTAGGGGAAGAGAGGAAAGAAAAGGAGAGGACAGAAGATGAGTCCTGGGGTAAGGCGAAGAATCCATGTACTGGAACCATAATGGTGTTTCACTTTCTGAGGGTGGAGAGCGTCGTGTCTCTAGGAATGTTCGCTCTGTGAGAATGGAGGGCACACGGTGATGCCAAGCGAGTCCCCCAGGAATCCGAGTAACTTTTGGTACCAGGACAAGGCAGGAACAAGCCTGGATAAGTCTTCTGAAGAGCAGGCAGTGTGGGGAGTGAGTGACATCCGGGGGAGATTTGATCAGTTTTCACTGGGGGCAGCCCCTTGGGCTGGACAAAGGGCAGCACGCCCCAAACTGCTTCGGTTGAGTGATTGTCCGTGCATGCCTGGTACCCGGCTGTTTGCTGAGCTGATCTGGTGTAGATGCGGATTTCACAACACGAGGGAGAATGACATAGCTACTGATCTGTGAAGACAGCATTTCTGTTACGTGCCGACAAAGTGAAGACGGTCCTCTCCAGTAGCCACTGGACTGCCGATGACACGCAAGCTTCGGCGAGACGTTAGAGGAAGTGTTGGCCCCCTCGTGGGAAAACTGGGATGCCCAGCAATGACTCAGGCCTGAGTTCTTGCGGAGGGGTGTGTGCGTATGTGTCTGTCTGTATTTCATAATTCTCCGTAGAAAAGTATTTTGCATCCACTTGAACATACAGAGTCGAATGGGAGGCGAGGCCCGAACATACACACACCTTATTAAATGGACACCGTAGTTTTAGTCTTGAAAATGTTCCGTGTCAATGCACTCAGCTAAGCATCTCCACAGAGCATTCCAAACTTGGGCTGAATGATCCTGCTTCCCAGAAATGGTAAGCACATTGTTATTCGGCAAATGGTTTATTCAAGAGATACCTGCTTATAAACCCCTTCGGTTGAAAACTGTCTACGAAACCTTAACTTGAACTTCAGAGTGTTGGTCCTGCATTCCAGCGACGTGCAGCTGGGCTGCAGGGCTGAGCGGCCCCAGGTGGACGGAGACCACGTCTCGGCAGCAGCGCTGGACGGGACGCGTGTGTCTGTCAGGCGTGTTCCCTACCAGGCAAGTGTCTGTCTACTTACCCAGAAAGGGGGTAAGATAATGAACAAAGAGTTGGACGGTCTATTTCTTAGTGCTGGGATATATTTTCCCAATGCTTTGATTTTATGACAGGGATGCACTTAGGAATAAAACTCTCAATAAGGCTCAAGGGAGAACGCAGCCTTCCCGCCCTCCTCCTGCCCACCTGGCTCCCAGGGGCAAACTCTTGTTAAAGTTCCTGGTTTCGCTTTTCCTGGTTGTGACCTCCATGCTCTAAATAATGTGCTCAGAGTTGTATCTTTATTGTTTTTGTTTAATCCTCACCAGAGGATATTTTTCCATTGATTTTTAGAGAAGGTGGAAGGGAGGGAAGGAGGCGGGGGGGGGGTGGGGAGATATTAATGTGAGAGAGACATATCAACTTGTTGCCTCTCACATGTGCCCCAACAGGAGCCAGGGTGGAACATGCAACCCAGGTATGTGCCCTTGACTGAGAATCAAACCTGCGACCCTTCAGTGGACAGGCCGATATTCTGTCAACTGAGCCACACCAACCAGGCCAGGACTTGTATTTCTCCACTTGCCAGCTCTCAACAGTGATTCTTAGTTTCCCCTATTTAAAAAAATAAAAATTGTGTGTGTGTGTGTATAACATATATATGTTATACACACACACACACACATATATATATGTATGTATGTATATGTATATATATATATAGTTTTTAAATATGCTCAAAGCTTTCTTTTTTAAATTTTCTTTTTCAACTACAGTTTACATTCTATATTATTTTGTATTAGTTTCATGTGTACAGCATAGTGGTTAGACAATCATATATTTTACAAAGTGATCCCCTTGATATTTCAAGTACCCACCTGGCCCCATACACACTTATCACAATGTTACTGATTATATGTTCTGTGCTGCACTTTACACTCCATGACTGTTTTGTAACTAACTACCAATTTGCACTTAATCCCTTCAGCTTTTCTTGCCCAGCCCCATTACCCCATACCCCTCTGGCAATCTTCAGTCTGTTCTCTGTATCTATGAGTCTATTTCTGTTTTGTTTATTCATTTGTTTTGTTTTTTAGATTCCACATACAAGTGAAATTATATGGTATCTGTCTTTATCTGATCTATTTCACTTAGCATAATACTCTCTAGGTCCATCCATGTTGTCACAAATGGTAAGATGTCATCCTTTTTTATAACCAAGTCATATCCCATCATATATATGTACCACAGCTTTTTTATGTACTTGTCTACTGATGGGGCACTTGGGTTTCTTCCATATCTTGGCTATTGTAAATAATGCTGCAGGGAACATAGGGGTGTATATATTATTTTTAGTTCGTGTTTTGTGTTTCTTTAAATATATACACAGAAGCGGAATCACTGGGTCATACAGCAGTTCTATTTTTAATTTAAAAAAAAAAACCTCCATTCTGTTTTACATAGTAGCTACACCAATCTGCATTTTCACCAACAGTACATGAGGGTTCACTTTTCTCTGCATCCTCACTAACACTTGTTTGTTGATTTGATGATAGCCATTCTGACAGATGTGAGGTGGATTTTTTTTTTTTTTTGGTGGAATCTTTAGGATTCTCTTTATATAGTATCATGTCATCTGCAAATAATGACAGTTTGACCTCTTCTTTTTCAATTTGTATGCCTTTTATTTCTTCTTCTTGTCCGATTGCTATGGCTAGGACTTTGATTACTGTGCTAAATGACAATGGTGAAAGTGGACATCCCTGTCTTGTTCCTGATCTTATTGGAAATGCTTTTAGTTTTTTTCTGTTAGGTATGTTAGCTGTGGGTTTGCTGTACGTGATCTTTATTATGTTGAGGATTGTTCCCTTGGTTCACACTTTGCTGAGAGTTTTTATAAATGGGCGCTGGATGTTGTCAAATTATTTTTCTGAACCTATTGATATGACCATATGATTTCTTTCCTTTATATTGTTTATATGGGTATATCCGATTGCTTGAGTTGCAGATGTTGACCCATCCTTGCATCCCAGGAATAAATCCCACTTGATCATGGTGTTATGATCTTTTTAATACATAGCTGAATTCAGTTTGCTAATATTTTTTGAAGCTTTTTGCATCTATTTAATCAGGGATATTGGTCTATAATTTCCTGTTTGTAGTGGCTTTGGTAACAGGATAATGCTTAATGCGGGTCTTATAAAATGAGCTTAGCAGTCTTCCCTTCTCTTGAATATTTTAGAATAGGTTGAGAAGGATAGGTGTTCATTTTCTTTGAATATTTGATAAAATTCACCTGTGAAACCATCTGGTCCAGTACTTTTGTGTTTTTGTTTGTTTGATTGTTTTATTAGTACTTCAGTTTCATAATTTTTCTGTTAAGATTTTCTGTTTCTTCTTGATTCAATCTTGGAAGATTGTATATTTCTAGAAATGCATCACTTTGTGTTAGATTGTCCAATTTTGGCATATAATTGTAATATTTTCTTACAATCCTTTGGATTTCTGTGGTGTCAGTTGTTATTTCTCTTATTTCTGATTTTATTTATTTGGGTTCTCTCTTTTTTTTTTCCCTTGATGAATCTCGCTAAAGGTTTATCAATCTTGTTTACCTTTTTAAAGAACTAGCTCTTGAGCCCTGGCCAGTTTGGCTCAGCGGTTAGAGCGTTGGCCTGCGGTCCGGAGAGACCCGGGTTCGGTTCCCGCTAAGGGCACGTACTTCGGTTGCAGTTTGTCCCCGGCCCTGGTTGGTCGTGTGGGTGGCAGCCGCTCGATGTGTCCCTTCACGTCGATGTTTCTCTCTCTCTCCCTTCCTCTCTCTTCCTCCCACTCTATCTGTACAAAAAATGGAAAAATATCCTCGGGTGAGGATAAAAAAAAAAAAAAAAAAAAGAACTAGCTCTTGATTTCATTGATATTTTGGATTTTTTTTAAGACTATTTTATTCATTTGGCTCTGATTTTTATGATTTATTTTCCTTTTTCTACTTACTTTGGGCTTGGTTTACTGTTATTTTTCTAGTTGTTTTAGGTGTAGGATTAAACTGTTTATTTGAGAATTGTTTTATTTCTTCAAGTTGCCTTCTATTGCTATGAATTTTCCTCTCAGGAGTGCTTTTGCTGCCCTCTATAATTTTTAGGTTGTTGTATTTTAATTTTTATTTGTCTCAAAGTATCTTTTGATTTTCTCTTTCTTCTAATTGTTAACCCATTTATCATTTAGTAGCATGTTATCTAGCCTTCATGTGTTTGTGTGTTTTTCAGTTTATTTCTTGTAATTGATTTCTAGTTTTATAACATTGCGGTTGGGGAAGACACTTGATATAATTTCAATCTTTCTAAATTTATTGAGACTTGTTTTGTGGCCTAACATGTGGTGTATCCTATGAAATGTTTTATGTGCACTTGAAAAGAATACATATTCTGCTTCTCGGGAGTCAGATGCTCTGAAATTATCAATTGAACTCATCTGGTTGAATGTGTTATTTAAGGCCACTGTTTTCTTATTGATTTTCTGTCTGAAAGATATATCCACTGAGGTCAATGGGGTGTTAAAGTTTCCTACTATATTACTATCGAGCTCTCCCTTTTACGTCCATCAATATTTCCTTGATGTATTTAGATACTTCTATGTTGGGTGCATAAACATTCACTAGGGTCATTTTGTTGGACTGATCCTTTTATTATTATATAATGCCTTTCTTTGTCTCTTATTATAGTCTTTGTTTTATAGTCTATTTTGTCTGATATAAGTATTGCTACCTCTGCTCTTTTTTTGTTTCCATTGTTTCCAGATGGAAACAATATTTCCATCTCATTACTTTAAGTCTTTTGTTCTGAGGTAGGTCTCTTGTAGACAATGTATATATAGGTCTTGTTTTCTCATCCATTTTGCTACCCTATGTCTTTTGATTAGAGCATTTAAGCTGTTTATAAATAAAGTGATTATTGATAGGTGCATATATATTACCATTGTATTTTTTATAACTATGTTCTATGTTCTTTTTTTTTTTTTTTTCATTCTTTTTCTTAAAGAAGACCCTTTAACATTTCTAGTAATATTGTTTTGTTGATTGTGAATGAACTCCTTTTGCTTTTGCTTTTTCTTGTCTTGGAAACTCTTCATTTCTCCTTTAATTTTACATGACAGCCTTGCTGGGTAGATTAGTCTTGGTTGTAGGTCCTTCATTTCATTACTTTATATATTTTGTGCCAATCTCTTCTGGCCTGAAATGTTTTTGTTGAGAAATCAGCTGACAGTCTTATGTGAGCTTTTTTCTAGGTAATAATTGTCATTCTCCTGCTGCTTTTAATATTTCCTCTTTGAATTTAAACTTTGGCATTTTAATTATGATGTGAGCCTCTTTGTGTGTTCATCTTGTTTGGGACTCTCTACACTTCCAGAACTGTTTGTTTGTTTTTTCTTCACCAAGTTAGAAAAGTTTTTAGTCATTATTTCTTCAAATAGGTTCTCAATCCCTTGTTTTCTCTCTTCTTCTTTTGGTACTTCTATAATATGAATGTTGTTATGCTTGATATTCTGCCAGAGGTCCTTTAAACTCTTTATTTTTATTTATTTTTTATTTCTGTTGCTCTGATTGGACATTTTCTGCTATTTGGTCTTCCAATTAGCTGATTCAATACTCTGCTTCATTTAATCTGCTATTGATATCTTCTAGTGTTTTTTTTTTGTTTTGTTTTTTTTTTGTTTGTTTGTTTTTCATTTTAATTATTGTATTCTTCAATTATGACTAGTTCTTTTTTTGTGGTTTCTATATCCTTTTTTATGCCATAGAAGTTTTTACTACATTCCTTGGGCATCCATGTAACCATTGTTTTGAACTCTGTACCTGGTAGGTTACTTGCCTCCATTTCATTTTTTTTGTTGTTGTTCTATTTCTTTTTAAAATGCCACTAGGATTTTGATGGGGATTGCATGAAATCTATATGTTGTTTTGAGTAAGAGGACCATTTTAACTATGTTGATTCTTTCAATGCATAAGTATCTTTCAATTTTCTTGTGTTTCTTTCAATCTTTATAAATAATGCTTTGTAATTTTAAGTACACAAATCCTCCACATGTTTGTTAAGTGTATATCTAGGTATTGTATTATTTTTGTTGCAGTTGCAAAAGGAATTGTTTCTTTTTTATTTATTCTTCTGAAATTTCATTGTTAGTATGGAATACAGTGAATTTTTGTACATTGGTTTTGTATCCTGCAAATTTACTGTATTTGTTTATTGTTTCTAATAGTTTTTTGGTGGAGTCTAATAGTTTTTTTGGTTTTCTATGTAAAGAATCATGTCATTGGCAAAAAGTGACAATTTTACTTCTTCATTCCAAATTTAGATGCCTTTTATTTATTTCTTTTGCCTGATTGCATTGGTTAGGACTTCTAGAACTATGTGGAATAAAAGTGGTAAGAGTAGACATTCTTGTCTTGTTCTAGAACTTATAGAAAAGTTTTCAGTTTTTCATCATTTAGTATGATATTAGCTCAAAGGCAAGAGAAGTAAAGGCAAAAACAACAACAACAACAAAAACCAAATGGGACTATATCAAACTAAAAAGCTTGTGCAGAGCAAAATAAATCACCAACAAAACAAAAAGACAGTCAACTGAATGGGAGAAAATATTTGTAAACAACAGCTTGGGCAAAGGGTTAATATCTAAAATATATAAATAATTCATATAACTCAACACAAACCAAACCAAAATCCCAATTAAAAAAATGGGCAGAGGGCCTGAACAGACACTTCTTCTAGAAGACATACAAAAGGCCAACAGATATATGAAAAGATATTCAACCTCACTAGCTATTAGGGAAATGCAAATCAAAACTACAATGAGATACCCTCACACCTGTTAAATGGCTATTATCAAAAAAGAAGTAATAAAAATGCTGGAGAGGTTGTGGGAAAAAAGGAACCTGCATTCACTGCTGGTAGAGTCACTATAGAAAAGAGTATAGAGGGTCCTTAAAAAATTAAGAATAGTGTCACCATACAACCCAACGATTCCTCTTCTAGATATCCTCCCCCAAAGTTGAAAATATTTATTCACAAATATATATACATTTGTATATTTATTGTAGCATTATTCACAGTGGCCAAGACATGGAAACAACTAAAGTATCCTTTGTCAGATGACTGGATAAAGAAGATGTGGTATAGCCCAGTCTGGGTGGTTCAGTTGGCTGGAGCTCTGACTGGGTTTGATCCTAGTCAAGGCAAATACTTCGGTTGTGGGTTCAAACCCAGTGAGGGTGCATATTGGAGGCAACTAATCGATGTCTCTCTCTCTCTCTCTTTCTCTCTCTCTAAAAATCAATAAAAATACATGCTCAGGTGAGGATTAAAAAAGAAAGGAAGAAGATGTGGTAAATACACACAATGAAATACTACTCAGCCATAAGAACAGATGAAATATTGCCATTTGTGGCAGCATCGAAGATCTTGAGACTATAATGCTAAGCGAAATAGTCAGAAAAAGTCAAGAACCATATGATTCACTCATAGGTGTGCTATAAAACAGAAAGCAACAAATGAACAAAGAAGAAAAACAAACAAATAAAAACTCATAGACACAGACAGCAGTGTGGTGGTTACCAGAGGGAAGGGTGGTGGGGGTAGGAAAGGGTAAAGGGGGTCAGATATATGGTGACGAAGGAGATTTCACTGTGGGTGGTGGGCACACAGTGCAATATACACATGCTGGTTCATAGAACTGTACATTTGAAACCTATATAATGTTATTAACCAATGTCACACAAATAAATTAATAAAAAAAATATTGTCTCGCCTGAACCCAAACTAATATTTTGTAAAGTCCGTCTTTTTTTTTTTTCCTTTTTGAAAATGTCCTTCTCAGGACTCTCTGGTTAGTGTTTAAACCTGCCACTCAGCTGCCATCCTTAAATTTTTCCAGCATTGAGTACTGGTTTGTATCTTCAGTTTCTTGAAAGCAGACATTTTCTTCTTATTATTAGAATACATTTTAATTTTTTGGTAGCATATTCTTAAGTATCTTTTATTTTTTATTTTTCTGAAAAGTGAGAAGAAAGTGTTTATTTCCAGATCTAGGAAGACTCTGAGCAAGTTTCTGGTTAAGCATGTTTATTCACCTCTGCCGTCTCCCCAAACCCCACCAAAATGATGATCAAGTGATTTTTTAAAGCACAATTTTTCAAAGAGATGGAAGAGTAGATCATATCAACAAAATGTTATAGCTACAAAGTGAAACAATAAATGGTGAATGTCTGAGCAAAATCCGAAACCTCAGCACCCGAAAAGGCAAATGGCGAGGCACCCCAATCCACCTTTGACCCTCACGAGCTCAGACCCGGGCGGCCCAGCTGCCTCTGGGTGTGAGGAAGGACGGGCTGGACAAGGCTCTGGCAGTGTATTTGGGTTCGTTAATGTTCCTCTCAAGGTTCTGATGCCCTGTGGTTACTGTTCCGATTTATGATTAAATTATGATTGTGATTACAGAGCCAGCAAGGACCTTTTTAGTCTGCGGATGCCCACCCTTCACACTGCTGCTGTGAGATTTCCTTCAGAATTCCTTCATTGTCTTTTAGGGGGAGAGAGGGAGAGAATGATAGGTAGATGCTATGTAGATAGATGGATGATAGATGATAATAGATAGATAGATAGATAGATAGATAGATAGATAGATAGATGGATAGATAAATAGATAGTCAGTCAACAATTTGGAACTAGTATCAACACTGGAAAATGTAAGTTTCTGCCAAGACATGATCCCTCCTGACTCATGGTGAGTTCCTGTAAGCTTGGCCCGTGATTCAGAAGCAACACTCTTTGTTTACTGCCTGTAGCTTTGTCCATAACCAAGTTACATCAAGAAGATAAAGGTCATTTAAGGTTAATAAGATGCACCAATAAGGCAGTGTAAATATGATGTCCCCGAGTGGCAAGCAGTTGAACATTAGGCTGTGTGTGTCAAGTTCTCTGGCTACATCTGGAAGACATTGGCTTGAAAATCCCTGACCTGCAGCATGTCAACCAAGAGGCAGAACACAGTTTGGATTACGTGTCTGCTATTTAAATTTGCAGGTAGAAAAGAGAGGTCTCTAACAATATATTTTAAACCCTCACTCATGTGTATATTGATTGATTTTAGAGAGAGGAAGGGAGAGGGAAAGAGAAAGAGAAGCTGGGTGTGAGAGAGAAACATCGATCAGTTGACTCCCGTACATGGATCAAACCACAACCTGGGCACGTGCCCTGACCAGGACTCAAACCCACAACCTTTAGGTGCATGGACTGATGCTCCAACAATCTGAGCCACCTGGCCAGGGCTCAAAACGAGAGGTTTATTTATTTAGTTAGTTAGTTGTTTATTTATTTAGTTAGTTGTTTATTTGTTTATTGTGGTTAATCCTCACTGGAGGTATCAGTCCACTGATTTTTAGATAGAATGGAAGGGAAGGAGGGAGGGAGGGAGGGAAGGAGGAAGGGAGGAAGAGAAGCATCAGTGTGAGACAGACACATTGATTGGTTGCCAACTGGGGCCAGAGACTGAACCTGCAACCTAGACACATGCCCTGGACTGGAAATTGAACCCATGACCCTTTGGTCTGTGGGCCCACGTTCTAACTGTGGAGACACCTGGTCAGGGCTCGTTTGTGAAGACAGAGTTCCCTTTCTCAAACCACATGGGGCCATGTCTATAGAGGTAACAAAGGTGAGTGACGGTTTCAGGAGCGGAGCCCACCCAGTATTCTGAAGGTCCTGGGCCTGGATTTTTTATCAGCCCCAAACTGAGAGACCATCGCCCAGTCGGAATGTCCCTGAGTGAGTCTGCTTGGGCTGCCGTAACAGACAGCATAGCCGCGTGGCGTAAGCCGTAGAAATGTATTTCTCACAGTTCCTCCTGACTTACAGACAGCTGCCTTCGCTCTGTGTCCTCGTGGCAGGGGGAGGGGGAGGGAGAGGTGATC
The DNA here is from genome assembly GCF_014108415.1 of Molossus molossus. Classification (NCBI taxonomy): domain Eukaryota; kingdom Metazoa; phylum Chordata; class Mammalia; order Chiroptera; family Molossidae; genus Molossus; species Molossus molossus. The sequence goes on from NW_023425352.1 coordinate 70,144,005, forward strand.
TCTGATGTCTCCCTCTTTTATAAGGGCACAAATTCGAGTGGATGAGGGTCCGACCCTTATGACCTCATTTAACTTCAATTTCTTAGGGGCCCTATCTCCAAATTGGGGGTGCTGGGGGTGAGGGCTCCAGCAGATGAATCGCAGGGGCTCACCTCTGGGGTGGTGCCACAGGCTGCCAGGTCTGCGTGGGCAGGCAGCGCCATCGCTGAGCCAGCCTGGTAACTGGGAGACAGCCTCGGACTGTGCGAGGTCAATTAGCTTGTACTTCCAGATACCTTGGGGTCACAGTGCCAGCAAGCAGCCTTTCCAAAGGAGGGTGCTCTCGAAGACAGTGCCTGACTTAACGAAGATGATGGCACACTGGAGTCCTGGCCCCTGCCTCACAGGGCGGAGAGATGTGAGGAGCCTGGGCGGCCAGGTGCCCTCCGGGCCCTGCGCTGACAGTTGCCACCGGCACAGACAAGGTGGAGACACGGCTGCCTTACTGTCGGCCTTTATGAGCTGGTTAAGGAGAAAGCCTGGTGCGGTGTCCCCTGACCCCAGCCCTGGCTCTACACCCTAAACAAACTCTTCAACGCCAGCGTGGCCCCTGGGCCAGGCCCCCGTTTGCTGACTTAGTTATCCATTTATGTATTTTTATTTTTAATTGTTGACAGTATTACAGATGTCCCCCTTGTCCCCGTCTCTCCGCCCCTCCACCAGCCCTGCCCCACCCCAGGTCTTTGCCGCACTGTTCTGCGTCCATGGGCTGTAAGTTCCTCTTCCTGCCCGCGTCCCGCCGAGATGTCATTCTGACCAGTGCATTCAGGGCTCTGGACCAACCTTGGAATAAAAACTGCTGCTGGCACACGGAGCCGCCGATTCGGCCCCGATCTCTTTCTCCCATTTCCTCTTCTCCTCCTCGGGCCGGTCAGCAACTCTGGGCCGAATCTGGTTGCAGGCCTTGCTGTCCTGCGCCCTGGGCGGGACCTGCGCTCGTGGAGTCCGGGTGACTGCAGGTGGCCTGGCAGGTGGCCTTGCTGTCCTGCGCCCTGGGCGGGACCTGCACTCGTGGAGTCCGGGTGACTGCAGGTGGCCTGGCAGGTGACCTTGCTGTCCTGTGCCCTGGGCGGGACCTGCACTGTGGTGTTCGTGTGACTGCAGGTGGCCGGGCAGGTGGCCTTGCTGTCCTGCGCCCTGGGCGGGACCTGCATCGTGGTGTTCGTGTGACTGCAGGTGGCCTGGCAGGTGGCCTTGCTGTCCTGCGCCCTGGGCGGGACCTGCACTGTGGAGTCCGTGTGACTGCAGGTGGCCGGGCAGGTGGCCTTGCTGTCCTGCGCCCTGGGCGGGACCTGCACTGTGGAGTCCGTCGGGCAGGTGGCCTTGCTGTCCTGCGCCCTGGGCGGGACCTGCATCGTGGTGTTCGTGTGACTGCAGGTGGCCTGGCAGGTGGCCTTGCTGTCCTGCGCCCTGGGCGGGACCTGCATCGTGGAGTCCGTGTGACTGCAGGTGGCCTGAAGGTGGCCTCGCTGTCCTGCGCCCTGGGTGGGACCTGCACTGTGGAGTCCGTGTGACTGCAGGTGGCCGGGCAGGTGGCCTTGCTGTCCTGCGCCCTGGGTGGGGCCTGCACTGTGGTGTCCGTGTGACTGCAGGTGGCCTGGCAGCCCCCCCGCCTGTCCTGAGCCTCTTGTGACCCGCAAGTCGGCCCCTCCCCCCACTGCACTGCTTGGTCTGCGACTCCCTCCGCCTCATCACTTTGCGTATTCCACTGTCCTTGTCTTAAACCTTCAGTCCCATTTTTCTGATTCCCCAGGAGCTACATGTTTACATAAAACAGAAAGTACAGAAACACATGAGTTTAAGAATGGTCCCGGCCTGTAACAGCGACCTCAGTGGGTGTGTATTTCAGCCAACTCTCTCTCCCTGACGACAGGGTGCTCCTGTAGGGGGCGTCCCCTCCCCCCTCTGGAGCCCCTCAGTGGTGCAGAGCTAATGAGCAGATGTGGGGACCCCCCCCACTCTCAGGTCATGCAAAGCCCAAGCCAGGTTTCTCAGTCGAGCTCCTGTCTCCCTGCATTCCCAGCCTCCTGCCGCAGGGCTTTGGACAAGGGCAGAGGAGCAGTTGCACAGCATCTGGAGCCAGAGCGGCTCCTGGCTGCCAATATTTAGCTGGGAGAGAGAGCGAGAACGCTGATTCCCGGCGCGCAGGCCGGGGAGCGTGCACACCCAGGCTTCGGACCAGGGTGCAAGGCAACAGAGCTGTGCAGCCCTTTCTGAGCCACAGAGAGCAAGGCAGGGGTACGACGAGGCGTGGATTTTGCCCGAGCTGAAACACGGCTGAGATGAAATCCCAGGACATGCTCCTTTCCAAAGCCGCGTCTGCCCGCTGATCCGCACTGCTCCCTGCCCAGCAAGGAAAAGAGCCAGCTCATTCTTTTGGGACTCAGTGTCCCGTGCAGAGTCTGACAGGTAGACCACATGGCTACGCAGGATGACTCAGGCAATGGCGGCCCCCAGTCAGGGCCATCAGCTTCTGGGTGGTGGGTCTCCAAGGGCTTTAGACAGTCAGGGCTTGTCTTCAATGTGTTTTCCACACATTTTATGATCCTCCTGGACTTTTCTAGACCAGATGGTCGTTAACCTTGAACGTAAGGGACCTTGCCTTGGCTGGTTGTCGAAAGCTGACTTGATCTAAAATAGACTTCACTTAGTCAACAGGGCTTTGTTTTAAAAGTAAACAGGTGGAAAATAACAGATCATGCTTCCAAATGTCAGCCAAGCAATAGCACATGACAGCACGCCTGTGTGTTACCAGGCTGCGTGGAAATTGTCCGCACGGCTCCAGCCGATCTACGTGCTTAAGACACTCCACAATGCGAATAGTTTCTAAGTGACGTGCACACTCATTTGCAAGATCCACGGCCAGCTCGGAAGGAACACAGCCCAAGTCACTGCGGGAGAAGCCAATAGAACCTGTTCGCAGACATGGACCTTAAGAGTCTACTCGAGTGTCATCCCAAACTTCTCAAATTGTCCACATGGCTTCATAATCCCCATGTTCACAGTCTACCTTCCTGAGGACTTTCTCCCTATCTGCTCACATCATCTTTGATTCACCGGGAGGAAACTTAGAGTCAGGGAAAGTTGGCCAAAGGACCTTCTGCCTGGGGAACATTTGGTGATGCTTCAGCTGCTCAGACCTGTGACTCCCAAACGGCCCGGCCAAGGTCTTTCCCCTTGCTCTGGAGGCCCAGGGGAAGCTTATGGAATGTCCCTTCCATGTGTTTCTGATCTCTCTCCACGCAGCGCATCCAACGTTGGATTTTAAAGGTTCGTAGATGCTTTTGGATGTAACTTTACAAGCCTTCCGTGTTTTCATTTCTGTTGAGAGGGGAAGTCAGGCTTTGCCAAGAGTAAACAGGCTGGCGTCTCAGAAGGTTCACATTGGGTCCGTAACATTAAAGCCAGAAGACCTGGGTGGAAGCTCAGCTTCAGAGACCGTGCCGAGGTTCAGAGAGGACACGTTCCTCGGAGGGTTGAAGCCTTTACATCTCCAGCCTCTGGGCGTCTCATTTTCACTCACTGCAGCTCCCTTGGTGCTTAGCAGTCAAGACAGAACCTCACACCGCCAGGAGCCTCTCATCCGTCAGGGACGATCTTCGAGGGTGGTCGGAATGAAACTTTGGCAGAGAATTGATGACTCTACTTTCTAGCTTTGAGGTATTGAAAAGAGAGGTGCAATGGTCCTCAAACTGTCAACACATAATATTCATAGTTGCTGAGGTTCAGGGCAGAGGAACATGAAGAGGGAATCTGAATTCAGCTCTTTCCAAATTAATATTAGTAGCCAGGAAGAAGACTAGAAGGACACGTGGTCTTTCTGGAGTCTCGCTCTGAAAAGAAAAGAAGGGGGCAGTTGGGCCCCCACCAGGGTAGAGCAAGCTGCATCCCTCCTCCTGGAACATCTCAGGAGCATCTCCAGCATGAAAGGTGTTGCTTGGGCCCTGTCCAGACCGTCCATGTGGCTGTGTGACCGACACAAGTGCCCGTGTAAAGACACACAGGCACCGACAAGGCAAAGGCCTGCTTCTGCGACTGTGCTCACTTCCGCCCAGGCCACGGGACAGCAGCGGGGGGGGGGGGAGCACAAAGCTGGGCGTCCTGGAGCAGGTGACTCTGGCTTAGCATTCTGAGTCCACTACTAGCGGCCACGCCTCCCTGGCCACAGCTTTTCACCTCAATTCCTTCTTCTGTGAAATGGGTGTGACGATATTCACCTCTTGGGGTAATTGGGAGAAAATACACAAAGTGCTTAATAAACAGAAATGACACGTGGCGATGGCGAGGAGGGCCCGGTGGGCCTGTGAGCTGGCGGGCTGAGGGCTCGGCTCTCCTCGCCAGCCTGGTCATCAGACTCAGCACGTTTGAAGGGCGTGAAGACAGGTCTCCAGGACTCACAGAGGGGCAGTGCAGAGCGGGGCTGGAGCCTGGGCGGGGGAGTCCAAGGCCTTCAGGCCCAGGCAGAGTCTCAGCCCCACGTCCTGGGGAAAGGGGCGCCCTCTCTGGGCCTCAGCCTCTTTATCTAGAGAAAAGAAGGTAACGGTCCTGGAGCCCCAGAACTGTCCCAAGGATTCATGAGAAAAAGAAGTAGGTCGAACCCTTGGCAGAGGCCATAAAGCCAGTGCTCAAGAGGGCCAGACAGGTACAGAAGTAAGGTGAGAACATGGGGATGGGCTGAGGCCTGCGTGCCCTGACTGAAGGCACTTGCCTTCGGTGTTACAAATAGCGCCCCCCTGGAGCCAGCAGGAAGCACGCTCACTTTGAGTCATTCAGAGAGGCCAGCCACGAGTTGGGAGGATGTAACCCATAATTACCAGTACCTATACTTCTACATGCTACATTGTTACGGAAAGTTCCTCAGCCACGGATGGAAATCTCCACTGGCTGCCAATAGGTGAGATGGGTTGGAAAACATGGAAATAAGCCATTTATCAGAGGGTGCGTGTCTCTCCGTCACACTGTGGCCTTGGGCAAGTCATTTCCCTCGTTAAGTCTTTGTTTCCCATCTGCAGAACAGCATCGGAGAAGACGGAAGGAGAAAGCAACCCACCAGGCACCTGGCACAAGGCAGGAGCTGGGTCATTGCTTTTCTCTTTTTGATCCCACACAAAAAGGTCAACTGGACCAATTTTTTTCTGATGGCTAGTGCAGGCTATTTTTTTTTTTTTAATATGAGTGACCCAATGTATGGAAGAAATGATGGGTGCGGATGAGAGCCGTCTGAAGACACCCTCTTTAAACAGCCCGAGGTGAACATGCGGAGCTGGTCCTGGTCGTTGCTCTGCGAGAACAGCTCCGAGGCACAGGAAGGCGAGGGTCCCCGGCTCCCCGCGGCCGCGTGCGGGGAGGAAGGCCCACTTCCTCGCAGGCTCGCTCGCCCATCTCCGGGTGTGTTTTGATTCTGGAGGGCCTGCCAGCCGCGAACAGAGCCCCTATTCACCGAGGCCTCCGAGGAGGAACAGAGCATTTCACTACTGCACGTACCGGGCTCACAGAAATCAGGGTTACAAAGAGTTATTTTCTCAGGGACAGATTTTTTTAAATTCCATTTCCTACTTTCTTGCTCATGCCCAACCCCCACATCCTTGTGATTGGACCAGAAAGCTCTGCAGCCAAGCTTTTCTTGGATCGTGTGAATCAAGATCAATAAATATCTGTGCCGGAGCATGACTGGCCCGGGCGCCTCTCCGAGTTCCAGAATCAGGGCCCTGGTGTGAGCGGCCGCGCTGGTGCATCGTGTGCTGCACGGTCCGCACGGTGTGCGCTGCAGCCCCCAGAACAGTCCCAGAGGCGGGGTTCTCCCTGGGCGACATGCACCTGGCGGGCACCCTCCCCGAAGTGCTGCCAGTCTCAGGGGTGGGGACAGGGCACGGGGTCCCTTAGCCTGGACGAATTCGCAGGCTACGTGGTCCACACCGTGATTTTAGGTGGTTGGTGACATGTCCCAGGTGCAGCCATAACATGCGCTCCTAAGAACCAGCACCGTTCCTTTAGAGAGCATAGCGTGGTCTCTGCTCCCGGCCTCCCTTCCTCGCTCTGGGGTTTTCTTTAACACGCTCCGATCCGGTGTCTGCTCCCGCTGTTCCTCCAAACCCGCCTCAGTGACTGCCACCTTGTGAACCCTGGCGGGGGACGCTCTCTTCACCTGGCTCCACCTCTCAGCGTCATTTGTCGTATACTCCATCCTTCACGAACACCTTCCCTCTGTGCTTCCGTGGACCACGAGGCCGAGTGGGCTGCCTGCCTCCGCCACCCTGTCTGGGCCCCTCTCCTTCCTGGGCCATAATGTGGGGCACCCAGTGCTCGGGCCCCCGTCAACTACGCACCTCCCAGGTCATCACACCAGGCCTGTCGCTTCAAGGGCATTGATGCAATGAGCACCTCTGCATTGGTCATTTCGGCTCCAACCTCTGCGTGCTGGCCTGGTTCAGATCGCCACTCGCATATTGGCCTGGAATTAATATATCCCAGAATCAAGGTGCCTAAAACATAACTTTGATCCATCACCTCTTCCCTACCACAAAATATACCCTGGCTTGAAATACACATTCCACTCTCTATTGCCTTTCTTTGTTGTATTTTTTTCTCTACAATTAGACTCTTTCATTGATTCGCTTGTTCCTTGTTTGTACTCTGAGCTCTGCAAGAAAAGACACTTCATTTGTCTCATATTTAGTGCTGAATGCTCAGTCCCACAGACCATCCACTCCAGGCTTTTCATAAATATTTAATGAACAAATGAATAAAATAACAATGGTTTTTGTACTGTGAGTGTTATTCTCTTTCTAATTCTCTTTCAGTTCTTAAAATCACGTTGGTAACACTGTTCTGACACTTGATAATTTCCCTTTTTAACAGAGTAATTTCAGTCTGAGAAACGTGACAAAACAGTGTCCTGCTAGAATTCAATAAACTTGTTTTATTTGCATTGTCTTTGTAGTATAGTTCCCTTCCGTGTATGGCTGGTACGTGCAATCCTATATTTATACTTGTGATATAACGTTGCCTTTTACATTTTATTTACTAGGCAATACGCGTAAATCAATCTAAAGAAAATATTAAGTGAACAACAGAAGAGTGGATGCTGGTGCTGGCTGGCAAGGGAGAGACACCTGTCAACACCCCAGCCACAGTGCCACTGGGCTCCAGAGCCAAGCGGGAGGGAAGTGAGGCAGGTGCCGCTCATCATGGGAGGGGGGAGGGGGCACGTCACAGGAAGGTGTGGAGGGCACGTCACTGGGAGGCTGGATCACGGCTGCCTCCGACCTGTGTAGCAGGGAGAGGAATCTTCACATGGCCACGTTGAACGGTCTCTAGAATCTTCTGGGAGGATTCCGAGCAGGAGGGACGGAAAGGAGAAGAGAAAGAAGTGTGAGGGAGGGCAGGAAGCGGGGACTAGAGTAAGCGTTGACTCTATCACACCTTCAAATGGTCTCAGCCAAGAACCTCTGTACCACGTGGACAGAGGGGCACCTTCTGCTGGCGTTCTCTGCTCTGGGCCAGGTCCTCGGCGGCGAGGCCAGGCGGGCCCTCCTGGCATGAGGACCCCTCTGTGCAGACAGCTCCCTGTCTGGGCAGGCCGCACGAGGGCAGGACCTCGGGTCACCTTCTGCCTCATGGTTTCCCCAGAACCTCATGAATGCTCAACAAAAGGCTTTGCTGAATAAACGCAATAAAACTAAAAGTGGAGAAAAAACTAAAGATATCAAGTCCTGATCAATAATGTCAGACAAGGTGACCCAGGAGCACCCCAATAAATGGGTGGACGAATGCTTCTGCTGCGGGAACGCTGTGAGGAGAAGGTGGGGCTGGATGCCGGTAAGAGGCGTGGGCGTCTCAGCTCTCCGCTCAGAACATCCCTTCTCCAGCTCCCCACCTCCCCACCGCTGCAGATGCAGGCTGCAGAGACTGCACAGCACTGGCTGCCTCAGGGGTGCCTCAGGGGTGTGTGTGTGATCGGGGAAGTGACAGGGTTGGGTTGCCAAGGCAGCAAGATGGGTGCTGGCTGGTGTTGGCTTCCAGCCAGTTACGGTGGCTTTTGTGGGAGGGACATACCGGTGCGTGGGGACTGCAGGCATTCCCCAGGGCTAACGCCCCCTTACCAGTTAACTTCTTTCATGAGGGTGTTCTGCACAGAAAAGGATGTCCCCTGTCAAAGACAAATAATCCTGTCACTTGTTAAAAACAGTCAAGGAAGACTATTCAAGATTCTTCAACTCAAATACCAACAGGGACAAGTGGAGATTTGTAGCCAATGGGCAGGGTGATGGACAGGATAGAAAATCACATAGAGACACTTGGTTGAGCGTCAGAGGTGGGGAGAGAAGCTTGATTGGACGTGAAGGGTGAGAGATTTCTGATACACTTTTTTTTTTTTATTCTTACTCGAGGACATTTTTTGCATTTATCTTGAGGGATAGAGGGAGGAAGAGAGAGAGAGAGAGAGAGAGAGAGAGAGACATTGGCGTGAGAGAGACACATCAAGTGGTTGCCACCCACATGACCCCAACCAGGGTCAGAGACAAACTGCAACCGAGGTGCATGCCCTTAGCAGGAACCGAACCCTGGCCTCTCTGGTCCATGGGCTGATGCTCTAACCTCTGAGCCAAACCGGCCAGGGCCTGATACACTTTTAAGCAAGATTCTTTACTAGAACTGGGCTTGGCTTGCCAAGGATGAAGCCCCGTTGAGAAGAGGGCTCAGGGGAGCCTGGCTGAAGCTTGGCTTGGGCATCGGTTGAGCCTGGGGCTGGAAGGGAGGAACGGGTTTGAGTGCAGTGCTGGGAAAATCACTTAGATGTCTCTCCGATCCCCAGGGGCATCAGCTAGGTCAGTGGGGTAGAGGAAGGGTCTGGAAGTGGTTGTCGAGAAATCCCGGGCACCAAGGACCCTGCCGTAAAGCCCAATCAAGATGCTTTCCAGGAGTGGGTAGGGCACCCCTCCCACACTTCAGCTGAGAGGCCCAGTCAGCCATAGGCACTGCCACCTGGGAGAGAAGCAGGTGCCGGGCCCGGGGTCTGGAAGGGGGGCGTTGGCTCCGGGACAGCAGAGCGCACGGGGTCTGCAAGGTGGAAGACAAGGCTGTCCTGGACCCGCAGGAGACGTCCTAGGGCCCAGGGATGGAATGAAGGTGTTTGCAGGGGATGGTGGTGGCCTTCAGGAGTTTGTGACTTGGGCTAGAGTCAGAGACTACAGCGCTGAGGTTGTTGGGGGCCATTCCTGGGTTAGACCCTCCCAGGCTGGGTTGGCCATATAGAGCCCACATCACCGTGGTCCTGGAGGTTGATAACCGACAGGTAGGATGATGGCCATTTTCATCATTCATGAAAGAGTGTGACTTTCACTGACGGCCATCCTGGGGCGTCAGGGCGGATGAATGCTGTATTTTTTAAATGACTGTTTGAAAAAGGTAAGATTTCACGACACTTCTGCCCAGGTATTTTGCTTCTGGGAACCTAACCAAAGTAAATACTATGAAACAGAAAACAAGCTTTATGCACAAAGATGTTTATTGCGGTGGTACTTATGCTGGTGTAAAATCGCAAAAAAAGAAAAAAGGCTAAATGTTCAACCACAGGGGGATGGTGATGAAGTAAATTTTTCATAATCCACTCTGAAATATTTATTTTACCATTAAAAATAATGATTTCAAATTTTATAATGACATGAAGAAATGTTTAAAATCAGTGAAAAAGTGAGAACTAGAATTTATATATAGCGTGCTTCTATTTGTATACAGATAAGAAAAAATAAAGTCTATGCCTTCCAAATTCTAATACATTTTTATATTCCTCTAGTAACCAGAAAACCTAGCTGTCCCAGGCACCTCCCCCAGATAAGTCCCTGTAAGTCTGCATTGCCCCTGGTGCAGGTCGTCCCACCATGTCGGCCAGACACCTGGCTGCCAAGTAGCCCTGACAGCTCCGTTAGTCAGTACGGGCAAGGCTGTGCTTCAGTAACAACAAAGGCCCATGTCCACACCGAGTCACCGGGGGACTCCGCCCTCACCACCCCACTCAGAATGCGGCTGGCTGCCTCCACCACCTGCAGGACAGCCTGCAGGGAGGGCTGCTCTCCACAAAGAAGTCAGCAAGTCACCTGCACTCGCACCCGCGGGACAGAACCGGTCCGGTGGCCCTGGCTCCCACAGGAAGCTCGGCCTCTGTGTGCTGGGAAGCGGTGGAGACCAGCTGCCCGATGGCGCCCCTGGCCACTTCAAGGGCCGTTCAGGAGCCCAGGTGGCTCCGTGAGATCCTTGGGAAGCTCTCTTAGAGCTGATGGCTTGGCGTCACCCCTCCTGTTTCGGCCACCACGGGAGACAGGCAAGACCAGACATTCGGTCCCAGGAGCCATAGCAAGTGATTTCTCTCTCCCCCCTTTTCTCCAGCTGTAAAATGGAGATATTTACCTTCTACAGAATGATTCGTCTTGGGCACTTTACAGATGGGGGGCATTTTCGCAGCCTGAAGTCCATGTGCGACAGAGAGTCTGTGGGCGGCGGGGACGGGCTCCCAGGCACGGAGCTCACTCTCCTCCGCAGGGGTCTCCACGGTCCAGAAGGAAAAGTTCTGGTCAGTGGTAGTGAGGGCGAGGTCACTGAGTTTAGTTTCACTGTTGGCACTATGAGAATGACAGGGTTTGAAAATAAACGAATAAGTCAAACAAGCAAGTGGTGACGCTGAGAAAGCCACGGGGAGCCCCCCCCCCCCCCCCGTGTTCCCACCTCTGTCCCACAGCCGGGCTTCAGCTTTGGTTTCAAGTGCGATGGCTAACTTTTCCCATCAAATCTGCTTAAACTAAGCTATGTCCCTGCCCACTGAGACTTCGCTCAAACCCTACCTCACAGGCTCTGAGAGCTACCAGTACGTGAAGGCTGGAAGAAGAGACATTACCTTTTATTATTATTATTAATTTTATTGAGGTGACATTCATTTGCAAAACCACACAGGTTTCAAGTGTACTACTCGGCAAGATGTCATCTGCGCCCCACATCACGCACCCAAGCACTCTTTCTGCCCGCGTTCCCTACCTGTGGCGCCTCCACCTGTCCCCCCCCCCCCCCCCCCCCCGCCCCACCGGCTGTGACCATGCTGTCGTCTGTGCCTGTGTGTTATGCATATACGTTTTCTGGTTAATCTCGTCACCTTCCTTCATCCAGTTCCTCCACCTCCCTCCCCTCTGAGAGCTGTCAGTCTGTTCCCTGTATCCATGCCTCTGTTTCTATTTTGTTTGTCAGTTTATTTTGTTCATTAGAGTCCACATATAAGTCAGATCATGCGATATTTGCCTTTATCTAACTGGCTTATTTAAAATAGCATAATACTCCCCGGGTCCATCCATGCTGTCACAAAAGGTAAGATTTCCTTTTTTTTTTTTTTAATGGCCATGTAGTATTCCATTGTGTACATGCACAACAGCTTTTTTTAAATCTACTCATCTACGGATGGGCACTTGAGCAGTTTCCAGGTCTTGACTATTGTAAATAACACTGCAATGTACACAGGGGTGCATATATTCTTCCAAGTTAGGGTTGGAGAATTCTCAGGATATATTCTGAGCAGTGGAATAACTAGGTCAAATGGCAGTATCATTTTAAGTTTTTGAGGAAACACCTTATTGTTTCCCTCCGTAGCTGCATTCCCACCAGCAGTGCATGAGGGCTCCCCTTTCTCCACACCCTCGCCAGCACTTGTTGTTTGAAGATTTGTTGATGGCGGCCATTCTGACGGGTGTGAAGTGATACCTCATTGTGGTTTTAATTAGCGTCTCTCTGATGATTAGTGATGTTGAGTATTTTTTCGTATGTCTGTTAACCATCTGTATGTCCTCTTTGGAGAAATGTCTACTCAGGTTCTTTGCCCATTTTTTAATTGGGTTGTTTATCTTCTCGGTGGTGAGTTGTGTAAGTTATTTATACATTTTGTATATTAACCCCTTATCAGATGTATCACTGGCAAAATGTTCTCCCATACAGTGGGTTCTCTTTTCACTTTGTTGATTGTTTCTTGTGCTGTGCAGAAGCTTTTTAGTTTGATGTAGTCCTATGTGTTCATTTGATTCTCTTGCCTGAGGAGATACAAAGGCAAAAATATTGCTATAAGAGATATCTGAGATTTTACTGCCAATGTTTTCTTCTAGGATTTTTATGGTTCTGCAACTTACATTTAAGTCTTTATCCATTTTTAGTTTATTCTTGTATATGGTGCAAGTTGGTAGTCTCGTTTCATTTTTTGCATGTACCTGTCCATTTATTGAAGAGACTGTCTTTACTCCATTGTATCCTCCTGCCTCCTTTGTCCAGTATTAATTGACCATAGAGGACTGGATTGATTTCTGGGTTCTCTGTTCTGTTCAATTGATCTATATGCCTGTTCTTATGCCAGTACCAGGATGTTTTGATTACAATAGCTTTGTAGTATAGTTTGGTATCAGGTATTGTGATCCCTCCAACTTTGTTCTTCTTTCTCAAGATTGCCAAGGCTATTTGGGGTCCTTTTTTAGCTCCATATAAACTTTTGGAGTATTTGTTCTTGATCTGTGGAATATGCTGTTGGTATTTTAATAGAGATTGTATTGAATCTATGGATTGTTTTAAGTAGTACGGACATTTTAATGATGTTGAGTCTTCCAGGCCTTGAACATGGTATATGCTTCCACTTTGTTTTATCTTCCTCAATTTCTTTCTTCAATGTCCTATAATTTTCAGAGTACAGATATTTCAGTTTTTGAGTGCTGTGTAACACATTGCCACAAGCTTAGTGACCTAAAACAGCACTAATGTCTCATCTCAAAGTGTCCAGGGTCAGGAGTCCAGGCACAGCTGACCGGGGTTCTCCGCCCAGGGTCTTACTGGGCTGAAGTCAGGTGTCAGTCGGCTGCATTCTCCTCTGGGCTCATTCACGGTTTGGCAGAGTTCGGGGCCTTGTGTCTGTGACACTGAGGTTCCCTCTTCCTCCAGGGCTGTGAGCCAGAGGCCACTCTAGTCCTAGAGACCACGAGTTGGCCACCGGGGTCCCCGGATGGGACACGGCTGTTTGCTTTCTCCTGCAGTAGCGGGAGGGCTGCTGCCTCCGTCTCTGCGGGCTCACTGGGCAGTGCCAGGCCCTCCCAGGGTGGTCTCCTTTTATTACATCAAAGTCAGCCTCTTAGGGGCCTCAGTCACACACGCACAGTGTGACATTACATTCCTGGGCCCGGCCCCCGCTCAAGGGGAGGGAATTGTAAAAGGCCTTCGCACTCAGAGGCAGGGTCTGCAAAGTCTGCCCAATGCAGGGTCTGAGCTCCGTGCTGGCCGCTAAGCAGGGCACACGAGGCCGTCCTAGACACAGCAGTGCACCGCGTTTCACTCTGAGGGTCCTCGGTTCTCACAGGCCAGGCCCCCAACCAGAAGGACCCCGCACCCCTGAGCGGATCATGGAAGCGGCAGGGGACACTTCTCATTTCCAGGGGCTGCTCCACGTTTCTCCGTGTGGCTTCCTAAGGAGGCAGCCCCGGGATGGCGGGGCCCGCGGAGCAGGGCCATGCCGCACACAGAGGGCCAGCAGACCTCACAGCCCTGGGGCAGCCGCACGGATGCTTTCTTCTCACCAGCCAGGGGAAGCCGGGGGTGAGGAGGTGACAGCAGACGTGTGGGGCCCTGGCTGACAGCTGATGACACGGAGGGTGCCGGCGAGCTCCCCTCCTCTGGAAACACACTCTTTGGCCTCTGTCCAGAGGCTGTGCGGCCGTCGCTCAGAGGTGTCCTCTCCTCCCCCGCTCACTGCTCTTGCAGCTGGAAACCCGTGCGGGAGCCAGAGAGGCAACTTGAGTCCCAGGGACGGCTCTGGGGTTGGAGCTGGGGGTTGTGGGTTCCTGTCCTGCCATTTTGACGGCTGTTGGCCTGGGCAAGGCACTGAAGTTTTCTGGGCCTGTTCCAGCTCCACATACAAGGTGGGTGCAAATGGCGTGAGGGCCCCGAGAGAAGGTGGCTTTTCAGCTCACCTTGTACTGTTGGTGCACCCCACGTGACCAAACCCAGGGCCTGAGCCACAGGTCAGGTCTCACACATCGGGGCTGTACTCAGGGCCTCAGTTTCTCATCTCAAATTAAGGAAGTTGAGCTCATCCTAAAATATCTACTGTGCCATCTGAGATCCAGGGCTGGGTCTCCCTGATTCTGGGGTAGCCTGCTGTAACTTTTAAAAAATGAAAGAGGGAAGGAGCGGGGGGAGAGAGAGAGAGAAACACTGATGTGAGAGAAATGTGAATTGGTTGCCTCCTGTATGCACCCTGAGCAGGCACTGAACACGCAACCTGGGCATGTGCCCTGACCAGGAATCGAACCCGGCACCTTTTGGTGCACCAGACGATGCTCCGAACACCTGGGCCACACTGGCCAGGGCACCTGCTGTGATTTTAACCATCTTTTACAAAACTAAATGATCTACACCCAGTACTTAGTAGGCCCCAAAAGTTTACTTAGTAAAACCAAGTTAAGCAGGATCATCTCTAGGGAAACCCTTAAGCTAGATAAATCTGGGTCTAGACAGGGTAGAGGGTATATTTGGAGAGTCCATCACTGACTGCGGCACCTTATCCCAAGCAGAGCCTCAGCTTGGCCCTCCGGGATGGGGCGCTTGCTGCCCAGGGCCCCCCCAGCCACGCTGGCAGCCTGCACGCAGCCCGGGCGAGCACGAGGAGGCCCTGCAGGCCTGCAGCCGGCTCAGAGGGGCTGGGGCAGACCCTGTGCTGTGCCGCCCAAGCCCCGGCCTGCAGCCCCGCCCCCGGGCTCCAGCCCCGCCCCCGGGCTCCTGCCTGTTTTTCCAGGCCTTTGGCTTTGTCTTCTGAAAAGTGGAGTCTTGAACAAACCCGTTTCCCCGGGGTGGAGTGAGAATGAACCAACCTGGGACAAACAGGTTTAGGGTATTATGGTCATAACTGTGTCCCCCAAAATCCATATGCTAAAGCCCTAACCCCCAGGACCTCCTGTTGGGACTGTATGGGGAGACAGGGCTTTAGAAGGGGTAACTGGGGTAAAATGGGGTCACAGGTAGGCCCCAATCTACCTGTGTCTCATCAGAAGAGGAGACCAGGACACAGGTGAACACAGACCACCTGCCAGACGGGAAGCGAGGCCTCGGGAAACCAGCCCGACTGACACCCTGGTTCTGGGCTTCTGGCCTCCAGACTGTGAGACGCTCAGTCTATTGTTGTGTCTCGCGGCCGGTGACACTTTGTGACACGGTCCCAGCTCGCCGGTCAGTGGGGGGTGCGGAGGGGAAAGCCCCAGGGGGCTGGCGTCCTCCTGTGCGGCTGTCCCAGGCCACGCCTGCCCGTCCGCGTGCCGGCCTGCAGCGGTGCCCAGCACCCCACACCGCCCGGCGGGCAAGGCAGCCGCCACCCCGACCGGTGTTGATCGCAGGCGGCTCAGCAGAGAGGCCGCGCAGCCCGCCAGCTCGTCCAGCGTGATTCCGCGAGAAATGTTGACTCGAAATTACAAGGACTTAATTTTTCCAACCACGGCGAGGCAGTAAATGAGTCTCTGAAATGACAGCTGGAAAGTTCAGTTAACATGTTTATGCTCAGGCTGGAGTGGGGTCTGCCTCCCCAGCACACCTCAGGCTGCCGCCCAGCCCCTGTGGGGCCCAGACTTTCCCGCCCCGACAGGCCGCCAGGCCGCCAGGCCGCCGCTGCACGCGGTGGGGGCACGCAGCCCCGGGCCTCGCTCCAGCCCTCCGTGAGGCCGGCCGGGTCGTGCCGGTCTCAGTGCGCTGTCTTCACCAGACAAGGGCCATGACCTCTTCAGCCGAGTCATCTCCAGAAAGTCAGTGCAACTCCCCCCACCTGCCCCTAGAGGTACGCTGGAAACAGTCACCATTGTAACAGCCGGGACCCGATGGCATCTTCTAGGGCTCTGACACCAGGCTGTCCACATTATCATACGCTGACTTTCTTGGTGAGGAAGCCGATGTACAGAGAGGGCGAGCGACCCCCTCGAGGTCACACAGCCAGGTGGCGGTAGAGCTGGGATGCACAGGCGGGCTCCTAGTTCGCGCTCCTGACCATCTCTGCACGGTGCCCGGGGATTCGCCACCTGGCAGGGCAGTCACTCAGCCCTGGGTTCCCTGCCCCCTGGGAACACCGGTGTGGTGGGCTCGGGTCCACCTGGGCAGGGGCCCGATCACACCTCAGCCTCCGCCCTAGAGGAAGGGGTGGTGCGTGTCGTCACCTCCCACCGTCGCTCCTCCGTCCTGCCTGCCGCCCGCCCATGCCTCTGCTGTCTTGGGAGCTGCCCGCCGGCCCCATGCAATGTCACTGCCCGCAGAGAGTGGCCATCGTCACCAGAGTGGGCCCAAGTCCTCTGAGCGCTCTGCTTCCAGGGAAGAACCCCAAGCCGTCCCCCAAGGCTCCCCGCTCAGGTAGCTTGCTGCTCAGCCTGCGGGCATCCGCCAGCCCCGGTACAAGCAGCTGGAGCCACAGGGAGCCTGGGGGACAGTTCTGCTTTAGAGGGGAGAGAGACAAAACGTGACCATCAGAATTCTTGGTGAGGTGGACCCCAGACCTGTCAGATCCCAGACTGTGGGCCGGGCCGCTGCCCGGTGAGGAAAGACACTTCCAAGGCCCCGCCTGGGCCGAGTCCTCTGGGAGGAGTCAGTAAGTGAGAATTGACAGGAGGCCCAGGCGGGGGAGCAGCCTGAGCATCAAGCGCAGGAACAACGCGGACGGTGTGGGAGGGAGCCCAGGAGGGGAGCCCCGGGTGTAACATGGAGACTGGCAGTACCGACAGACTGACAGACAGATGTAGATGGACAAGGCTGGAGGAGGTGGCAATAGCCCAACTACGTGACCTCTGTAAAGGTCGTATGTGCCAAGTGAAGGAGGTTGGGATGGGTACTTTTCCTTTAAGAGATGGGTACGTTTTCATGGTGAAATGCACATAAAATGGGCCATTTTATCCATTTCTGCGTGTGCAATTCAGCGGCAGTGAGCGCGTTCACACCGCTGTTCAACCGTCTCCGCCATCCGTCTCCAGAACTTCTCCAGCTGAACCTTTCTGTCTCTGGATCTGGTGGCTTTAGGTAAGGGGCGTGTGACCCAGAGACAGCCAGGTCAGAGAGTCGGAAAGCCAGCTCCGCAGAGCAGAACGTCAGCTGGAGAAAGATCTCAGCGGCTGCCGCAGGAGTTGAAGCAGCAGGCGGGCTGGGTGCGTGGAGGCGGTGGCCCAGCCCATGCCCAGCCGGAGGCCGGAGACCTGGGTCTGCAGTCCGGCGTGAGCGCCCGGAGCTCCGTGGTGCCAGGCGGGCTCTCAGCCGCCACGTGGGCGAGGCAGGTGACGATGCTTCGCGCCGCTGCCTTCGGGTAACGTGAATGGCACCAGCCGCCGGTATTGTTCCCTGTGCAGTGACAGGCAATCACCAAATGTTTTCACGATCCCCACAGAGTGAGCAACTTTGGGAACCGAGGTTTATTGGGGTTTGGGGCTTACAGCCCCGCATTCGTGGCTGAGAAAACCTCAGCCCAGGACCCAGGACAGAGGGCTTGCTCAGGAGTGTGTGTGCCTACAATCGCTCCGCAGATGTACGTCGACTCTTACACTGCGTTGTCACAGGAATGCATGGCTTAGTCATGCAGCTAAATGGCACTTCCAGCTCCGGCAGTGGCCCTAGAGCTCAGAGCAAAGTGGTGCCGGTGCAGCCATGTCCCTGCAGGAGAGCCCGGCTTCCCCTGGGCCAGGGGCGCCCGAGGCGGCCCAGGCTCCCCAGGATGCGGGAGGCAGCAGCGCCCAGCAGGCTCCTGGGGACAGGGCCGTCGTGGGCTTCGTGGAGCAGCCCTGACACCGGCCCTGGACACCAGGGAGAGCAAACAGTGGGGAAGGCCCACGTGAGAGGGCGGGACGAAACGATGCTGTCTCCGTGGGACCCGAGCCCGAGTGACTGAAGCGGGAGGCCCGTGGTGAGCCCAGGCTGCAGGATTCTCCCTGGGCCAGGCTAGAAGTGCCCAGCATGTCACGGCCACGACAAGGCAGGGAATGGGCTGGGGAGGGGCTCTGTCTCAGCACGTAGGCTCACGGGACACGCAGGGCGCTCCCCTCACGCTCTGTGATGCCCGCTCCCGAGCCTCACCTCCGCAGCCTGGCACCCAGGCCTCCTGCAGTCCCGTCAGGTATGATGCCATCACATCCTGGCACACTCACGTCCCCGCACGCGTGCTGAGAGCTTGGCACAGGGACATGCCGACTTCCTCTCCATCCCAGGTCTCCCTGACTCAGTACCTATGAGCACACTGGCCCTCACCTCGAACCATTTCATTTTCTTCTGCTGACCAAATCCTACTCACAATCAGCTCAGCCCATCTTCTGTAGACGCCTTCTGGGATTCTCCTCATCAGATGGTCTGCTGCCTGCTTCTCTCTCTACTCCCAGTCCTGTGCCCCAGAGTACTGGGCTCTCCTTCTGGAGTCTCTTCTCCATGAGGTCTGTGACCTCTGCTGCAGCATCGAGGACCGGGGGTGACCCGATGACAGGAGGCTGGCATCATCGGAAGACCCATGCACGTAGCGACTACATGTGGTCTCTCCACGTCCCCGGGGTTCCTCAGATGCGTCCTCCGGGTGGTCAGACTTCCCACACGACAGCTCAGGCCTCCCGCTGGAGCTCCAGTGGAGAAGGAGGAAGCCACGTCCACCAGATTCAAGCAGAGGCGGCATGGACCCTGCCTGAGCACGTGAGAGCGTGGCAAGGCCACGCTGCGGATGCAGAACAAGGCATTGCCGCACCCTTGTCTGGAAAATGCAGCCTGCCCCACAAGAACAGCAGAGAAACTAAATGTGAACACTCAGTTGACAGTCTCTTCCCTTTCTCTCTGCAGAATACGCCCCCTCCCCAGCTCTTACTTGCCAAAATCAGATTTTCAGCAGTGGGAAGAAGGCAAGTGCCAACAGACTGAGCAGCTGAGCTCATGTGCGACTCCAGAAACACGCTCACATAAATCCTCTGCAGGCACAAGTCCTTGTGCATATTTAAAACATGACATCCCAGGCCCTGTGACAAAAAAATGATTTCTTCCATCTTTCTCCAGGGCAGTTTCCAGAATCAGACTGTTTCGTGGTGTACGTTTGAAAACGGAAAGAGGAACATTAGGTTCTAATGTCCATCAGCAAGTCCCTTTCGGCCCGGAGCTCCCAGGCCCCACTCGGTTCGCTTCGGCAGGAGCGTGGACGAGCTGAAAGAGTCTTCCAGCGCGGGCTCCCCTGCCCGTCCACTTGGAACGGATGTCCGGTTTTACAAGGGGAAGTACAGATAATTTCCTTAAAGGCATGTGACATGAAGGAATGAAAAGAATATCTCAGAGTAAACAGTATGCTGGATGTTGAATAGTACGCGTCTGTGTGTGTTGAACAGTTTTAAAGGAATTAAAAATGTAATTGGTTCTCTCAAATTGGCGACGCAACCAGGAGGTTGGGGAGGTCCAGGTTAGCAGAAACCAGGGCAGCACTAGCCTCAGTCTAAACAGAGGGGACCAACGTGAGCACTAAAAAAAGCAGCTGATTATTTTTCTTTAAATGTAAACACTACTTTGGCTGGTAGAGAGCTGAGGACAGGCTCAACCGCCTGCTGCTTTCAGCAAGTAAAATTCTGTTCGAGACACAGGGCAGACTCACAACCAGTTGAGTCTCTTTTCAAAATCATGTGACTCGTTTGAACCTTCGTGTCATATCATGGGTCTGGGCCCTTGGGGTAACATCTGGGAGGAGTGCATCTCGACGCACGCCAAAAACAACGTTTGAATGTCAGCCTTTCGAAGGCGCGGCCGGGAGTGGAGGGGCATCCCTGGGACAGCGGAAGATCCAGCTCATTTCCTGGATTTGGGGAGACCCCTCATGCGCCCGGGGTGCTGATGTGATGGGATCAGAGGTTCACTGCCCCAGCTTCCCTCTGCGGTGCCCTGTCGCTGTCAGCAAATGAGCCTCAGAAGACAGGAGGAGTCTCTGGTTAGTGAGCAGCCCCAGTGGTCAGGTGGCCTTGGGCTCTCGGGAGACAGCACTGCCGTTGTGCTCAGCCAACGGAGTGCAGAGGAGTGAGGCCAGAGAACCTCAGTGTCCGGCAGCTGACAGCGTCCAGGCTGGCCTGCCCTCCGCACGCTGTCTAGCAGCCCTGCCACCCATCCTTCAGCTTGTGCTTGAATACCTGCCACCATGGGGAACTCACTGCCTTTCAAAGTCTCCTAGTGCACGGAGTCCTTGTTGGGCAGCTCTTCCCAACACTGCGCTGAAAGATCAGTCCTCTCCAATCAGCTGTGGGGCAAAATGAAAAACAAGAAAGAGGTGCCAAGCTGAACTCGTTCTTACTTGTGCCCTCTGATCAGGCCGAGCTCCGGGACCGTCATAGCAGGAGTCCAGGGCAGCAGAGGAGAGGGCGAGCACCCCTGTGGGTCCTGCTCCGCGGGGGGTCCTCCACGGGGGCCTGCGCCAGGCCTGGGCGCGGAGCGGGCCGTGAGGCCTGGAGGAGTCGGCTCCGCTGCGGGGCCTCGGACGCGGCCCCACGCGGCGCAGGCTGCCTGCAGAGCAGGATGTGGACATGCGGGAGGACTTCGGCGAGGCCCTGAGATCCTGCCTGTGCCTGAGGCGAGCTTTGGAAACTCGGAAGCTGTGCGTGCGGCGGCTCTGACGCCGGAGACGGGCCGGGGCCGACGGGGCAGAGGGTGACGCCGCCAGGATTACCGCGGGGGCTCCCGCGTCCCTGCAATGCAGGGCCTGCCCGGACCGTGACACGTGGCATCGCAGCGCACCCGCCCGCCCGTCTGTCCGCTCGCTCAGCACATATTTGCGTGAGACTCACTGGGCACGGGTGTTACTGGTCCTCAGAGCTGGGGACAGGGCGCGGGACAGAGCAGACATGCCTCATCGTCTCGAAGCTCAGCCCTCACCCAGGGGAAGCAGCAGTGACGAGTTGGTGACGGCTTCCTAAGGACAGACACAGCGAGCGGAGGGGGAGCGCAGGGGGGGCTCTTCGCTGAGGGTGGCCAGCTGGGAAGACCCCGGCAGAGGAGCGTCTCAGCGCCGCCCTGCGCAGACGTCTGCCCCAGGACGGCACTGGGCTGCCCAGGGCCCCGGCAATGGAGCCGGGCTCTGGAGGAGGGGTCGGGAGGGAGGACGAGGGGCAGGAGGACCGGACAGCAGTGAGGCTCTGGCCCTGCCTCTGAGAGACAGAGGCACTGGAGGGTTTGGCAGAACAGCCAAGTGACTGGGCTTGCACTGTGAGGGGATCACTCTGGATGTTCGGAGAGAACCTGAGGTTGGGGGAGCAGGGAGGAAACAGGAGTGTCCTGCCTAGTCCAGGCAAGGGACCGTGATGGCTCAGACCAGGCCAGGCTGGGCCATCTTCAGCTGCAAGGGACCATGATGGTGAATACATCCAGCTGAGCGCATTGTCCCCCACGCGCAGTCGGAGTTCTCCTAGGGAGGGAGGTGAGCAAGGACGCAGGCTGGGCAGCTGCAGGGCCACCACAGCTCCTGTGTGCCCTCGAGTCCAACACTCGTTTGCACCAAAAGGTATAAGGACCCTTGTGATCAAATCTTGGGGCAGGAAAAATATTAATGACTCTGGAAGATATTGTTAATGATGATAAATAAGGTTGCTTTAGTCCAGAAAGGTTACTATTGAAAGGACAAAGGAGCCACTTTGAAAATATTCCATCAACCAAGCTGAGCTTGAAAAATCAAATGATCATGAAGGTTCCCTGAAACAAGTTGATTTTGTGGAAGATCATGAATTCATAACAATATTTAAAAGAGGTAATTTAATATAATGTATGCAAAAGAAGAAAATACATATTAGGATGTGTTTAATTGTATTGTTTTAAATGAGTAGAAGGACAGGTTTGCATTTCCTTCGTCACTGAAGCATATATATATTGACAAAGTAGAGAGTTGCATTTCACACTATCTGTGTAAATAAGAAAGCAGGAACACAGGGGACTCCAAATAAGCTAGAAGAAACCCTCAGCGTCGGCACGGCATCATGTCATAAGCAGGTGGAGAGGAAGCCAGGCCCGGATTACTCTTAGTCCTGCACAGTAACCAGTTACGACGAGGACCGGCCGTGCTCCAGGAAGATTAATTAGCCAAACTCTGCACACACTCCATCTCTCATCTCCTAGTAGATGAGACCTTGAACTATACTAATTATAATGCAATATTGATAAGTCATGCATCAGTTTCCAATTAATATTTATAGACGAGGCCAATATATCATACTGACAGGACAATAGTTTAGGTACTGCCAGCCATAAGAAACTTTCAGAAATGCATCATTTCTGGGAAAGACACCAAGTTTCAAACAATTAAAGTTTTGAATTTGGATTTTGAAAGTCAGGGGCTTAAAAGTCCGGATATAACAACTTGAACTTCATTACCCAAAGGAACTCAGCCAGGGATTTGGTTTGGACCACTTCAGACTACACAAACCTGTCCTAGACCAGACTCTGATCTCCTCGCTTCGGAAATGGTATGCATGAATACAGCTTGGATATGCCGAGATTGTAGTATCCAATAGGATTACTGAAGCCTCTGTGGATGTAAAAAAATAAAACCTTGGGAATATTATGAATAAAGACAAATTTTTCTTTCAAATGCAGGGAACTGATCATTTTACTTGGTGGGGATTTTAAAATGTGTCCACCAATTCTTTTATACTTTCCCTTCAAAAAGTAGAGACTAATTCCCCTCCCTTTAAGTGTGGACTGTGCTTAGTAACTTGCTTTTAATGACTAGAATGTTACTGTAGTAATTATGTTTAGTATATGAGGCCAGATCATGAAAGGCATTGTAACTTTGTCCTTAGTCTGTCTTCGATAACTTACTCTGGGGAAGCCGGCTGCCATGTTGTAAGGACACTCAATCAGTCCTGTGAAGAGGTCCACATGGCTAGGAACTGAGGCGTCCTTCCAACAGTAGATGAGAGATTAAGGCCTGGGTAAACCATCATGTAAGTGAGTCACCACACAAGCAAATCCTTCAGCCTCAGTCAAGCCTTCAGATGACTGCAGCCCTGGCTGCTGTCTTGACTCTAACCTCGGGAGAGACCCTGAGCCAGTACGACCCAGTTCAGCCTTTTCTGAATTCTTGATCCACAGAAACTGTGATATAACGAAAGTTTATTGTTTTAAGCCACTAAATTTGGGGGGTAATTTACTATGTAGCTATAGATCACTACCACATTGAGATAGGGCATAGGGGCATCGGAAGGTCTTGTTCTGGTAACTTAGTGTTTTCACCAAGAAGAAGCACATTTAACTTCTACTCTCAGCCTGTTAGTCAGAACTGGCCAAAGAATCATACCAAAGTGCCAGTGCCAGGGAATCTTCCCATGTGTACAGGCAGAGAAGGGACTCAGGTAGGAGAAACTATAGTCACCCTCCACTACAAAACATTTAAAATATCAAAGAGAATCTTATGCACAGGATGTGGTGTAAGTAGATTTACAGTTGTGCATATGGACAATAATATAATAATTAGTAAATAATAGTACAATAATAAATTATATTTTGCTTAAACCTACTTTTGCACCACCCTTTATTTGACCTGTGTTTCTAATTAAATGTTTAGAATGTTTGATTAAATAGGTTTGTGATCATGTATAAATATTAGGACATCTTAAATTTATATTATTCATAATTGTGAAAGATTATATTAAAAATTATAGTTAGAGAAGATCTTGATTGTTAATATATGAAAACATATATTATTAAAATACTAAGATTAATAAGCTTTTTTATTAAATCCAAGATGTACAAATATAATTACACTTCTTGCACAAAAGCCCTTTGCACTTTAAAGAATCTATCAGCCTAGTGAAGAGGTGGATGGATAAATGTTGTCCTACTGCTCATAAAGAAGAGAATGGTAGGTTCTGGAGGACAAGGCATAGAAACCATGGGGGGAAAAAAGCTGAAAATGAAGACTAATATAGCTGAAATAAATAATACACTGGAAGGAATGAACAGTAGGTTAGAGGAAGTGGAGAATTGACTTAGCAAATTAGAATACAGGGTAGACATAAATCACTCATTCAGGATTACAATTTAAAGGAGATTTGGGACAATATGAAATATAACAACATCTGCATCATAAGAGTACCAGAAGGAGAAGAAGGTGATCCAGGAATAGAGAACCTGTTTGAAGAAATAATGACTGAAAAATTCTCTAACCTGTTGAAGGAAAAGTCATACAAGTGGAGGAAGCAAAGAGTCCCAATCAAGATTAACCCAAAGAGGCCCACACCAAGACATATCATAATTAAAATGCTAATAATTAAAGACAAAAAGAAAATCTTCAAGGCAACAAGAGAAACGCAATTAGTTACCTTCAAAGGAGCTCCCATAAGGCTGTCAGCTGATTTCTCAACAGAAATACTACAGGCTAGAAGGGAATGGCATGAAGTATTTAAAGTAATAAAAAGCAAGGATCTGAAACCAAAACAACTCTGTTCAACAAGGACATCATTTTAAAATGAAGGCGAAGTAAGGAGCTTCTCAGACAAAAAAAAAAAAAAATGCTAAAGGAGTATTACCACCAAACCAGCATTTCAAGAAATGTTAAAGGGACTGCTTTAAGACAAAGAAAAATAGAGAATGAGAAGAACACAGGCACAAAGAATAAAAATGGCAATTAAACCCGGCCAGGGTGGCTCAGTGGTTGAGTGTCAACTCATGCACCAAGAAGTCACCAGTTCGATTCCTAGTCAGGGCACATATCCAGGTTGTGGTACCAATCCTTAGTGGAGGAGCATGCAGGAGGCCATCAGTCAATGTCCTCTCTCATTGATGTTTCTATGTCTCTCTCCCTCTCCCTTCCTCTTTCTCTAAAATCAATTAAAAAAACTGGAAAAATAAATAAAAATAGCAATCAATAAGTACCTATCAATAACAACTTTAAATGTAAATGGACTAAATGCTCCAAACAAAAGACATAGGGTAGCTGAATGGATAACAAAACATGACCCATATATATGCTCTCCACAATAGACCAACTTCAGAACAAAAGATTCACACAGATTGAAAGTGAAGGGATGGAAAAAATATTTCTTGAAAATGGAAGCGGAAAAAAAAAAGATGGAGTAGCAATACTTATATCTGACAAAATAAACTTCAAAACAAAGGCCATAAAAGAGGCCAAAAAAGGTCATTACATAATACTAAAAGGACTAATCTAAAAAGAAATATAACCCTTGTCGCCATATATACACCCAATATTGGAGCACCTAAATATATTTTAAAAACTTGGAGGAATTTAAAAGAGCATTTGACAACAACACAGTCAAGGTATAGGACTTAAACACCCCTAACACCACTGGATAGATCTTTCAGACAAAAAAATCAGTAAGGAAACAGAAACCTTAAATGACACACTAGATCAGATTAATTTAATTGATATTTACAGAACATTTTATACCAAAGCTGAAGAATATACATTCTTTCCCCAAGTGCACAGGGAACATTCTCAAAGATAGACCACATCATAAGTTTTAACCAATTCAAAAATATTGAAATCATATCAAGCATCTTCTTGGATCATAATAGCATAAAATTAGAAGTTACCTACAATAAAAAAAAACAACCTCATAAACATTCAAACACATGGAAGCTAAATAGTATGTTATTAAACGATGAATTATTTACCAATGAAATCAAGGAAGAAATCAAAACTATTGAAAATGAACACACAACAACCCAAAATCTACGGGACACACAGTAAGCAGTCCCGAAAGGGAAGTTCATAGCATTACAGGCCTACCTCAAGAAACAAGAAAAATCTAAAATAAAAATCCAAACTCTAGCCCTGGCAGGTTTTCTCAGTGGTTAGAGCATCAGCCCATGGACCAAACAGCTGCAGGTTTGATTCTGGTCAAGGGCATGTACCTTGGTTATGATTCATCCCCAACCCTGGTCGGGGTCGTGCAGGAGGCAACCAACCAATGTATTCCACTCATGTCAATGTCTCTCTCTCTCTCTCTCTCTCTCTCTCTCTCTCTCTCCTCTCTCTCCCACTTTATCTAAAGATAAATGGAAAAACATATCCTCAGGTGAGGATTAAAAAAAAAATTCTAACCCTACAACTAAAAGAACTGGAGAAAATACAACAAGAAAAGCCCAGAGTAAGTAGAAGGAACAAAATAATAAAGATCAAAGCAGAAATAAATGACATAGAGACTAAATAAAAAGTACAAAAGATTAATGAAACTAGGGACTGGTTCTTTGAAAAGATAAACAAGACTGATAAACCTTTAGTCAAATTCACCAAGGAACAAAAAGAGAGAACCCACATAAATAAAATCAGAAATAAAAGACAGAAAATAACAACTGGCATCATAGAAATACAAAGAATTGTAAGAAAATATTATGAACAAATATATGCCAAAAAATTGGGCAACTTGGGTAAAATGAATAAATTCCTAGAAATGCAATCAGTAAGAATCGAAAAACCTGGATAGACTGATAGCAATTAATGCAATTAAAGCAGTAATAATTAAAAAACAAAAAAACAAAAACAAAAAAACTCCCAACAACCCTGCCGGAGTGGCTCAGTTGGTTGAGAGTCATCCCATGCACCGAAGGGTTGTTGGTTTGTTCCCCATCAGGGCACATACCTGGGTTGTAGGTTTGGTAACAGGTAGGTGGCACGTGGGGTCAGCCATCAGTGTTTCTCTCTTCTCTCTCTCTCTCTCCCTTCTTGTCTCTAAGCATGTCTTTAGATGAATATTGAGAAGAAAACAAAACAAAACAAAACCTCCCGCCAAACACTAAACCTGAACTGGATGGCCTCACAGGTGAATTTTACCAAATATTCAAAGAAAAACTAACAACTATCCTCCTCAAACTCTTCTAAAGAATTCAAGAGGAAGGAAGACTCCCAAGCTCTCTATATGAGGCCAGCATTATCTTAATTCTAGAACCAGATAAAGACTCTAAAAAAAAGAAAAGTATAGGTCTATATCCCTGATGAACACAGATACTAAAATCCAACAAATATTAGCAAATAAAATCCAGCAATACTTTAAATAGATCATACACCAGGAACAAGTGGGATTTATACTGGGGGTGCAAGGTTGGTAATATATTGGCAAATCAATAAATGTGATACATCACATAAACTAAATGAAGGATAAAAACCACATGATCATATCAATAGATATAGAAAAAGCATTTGACAAAATCCAGCAACCATATATCCAGAAATTGGTGGCATTGCTGTTTTTTAAATATATTTTTATTGATTTTAGAGAGAGAGGAAGTGAAAGGAAGAGAAAGAGAAAACATTGATGTGAGAGAGAAACATTGATCTATTACCTTCCACACACACCCAGACTGGGGATTTAACCCACAACCTGGGCATGTGCCATGACCAGGAATCAAACCGGTGACTTTTTAGTGCAAGGGATGGTGCTCAACCAACTGAGCAACACTGGACAGAGAGGTGGCATTTTTTTCTTTAAACATTTTTAAAAATTGATTTTAGAGAAATAGGATTGAAGAGGAAGATGAGAGAGAGAGAGAGAGAGACATCAATGTGAGAGAGAAACATTAATCAATTGCCTCCCATATGTACCCCTAACAGGGTATGTGCAACCTGCAACCTGGGTATGTGCCCTGACTGGGAATCAAACCCTTGACTTTTTGGTGTATGGAACAAAACTCTAACCAACCAGCACTGGTAGCATTTTTCTATAAGAATAGTGAACTCTCAGAAAGAGAAACCAAGAAAACAGTCCCATTTACCAGGGCAACAACAACAACAAAATAAGGCACCTAGCAATGAACTTAACAAAGGAATTAAAAGACCACACTCTGAAAACTATATGTCACTGAAAAAAGAAATTGAGGAAGATACAAATAAATGGAAACATCAGCATCATTAAAATGTCCATCCTACCCAAAGCAATCCATGGCAATGTCTATAAAATACCCATGGCATAGCTCACAGATCTAGATCAAATATTTTAGAAATTTATATGAAACCCAAAAGACCCCAAAACGCCTCAGGAATCTTGAGAAAGAAGAACAAAGTTGGAGGTGTCACAATCCCTGATATCAAACTATACTATGAGGCCATTGTAATAAAAACAGCTTGGCACTGGCCCAAGAACAGGCATCTAAATAATTGGAATAAGCCAGAGAGCTCAGAAATGAACCCATGCCTTTAGAGTCGATTAATAATCGACAAAGGAGGCAGGAGCATACATGGTGGGAAAACAGGCTCTTTAATAAATGGTGTTGGGAAAATTGGACAGGTACATACAAAGAAATGCAAGTACACCACCAGCTTACACCAAACCCAAAACAGATAAAATACTTAAATATAAGTAGAAAAACTATGAAAATCCTAGAAGAAAACATAGGCAGTAAAGTCTCAGATAGCTCTCGGATATTTTGGCTAATATGTCTCTGAGGGCAAGGGAAACGCAGGAAAACATAAACACTTGGGACTACATCAGACCAAAAAGCTTCTGCACAGCAAAAGAAACCAGCATCAAAATTAAAAGAGAACCCACCATTTACGAGAACATATTTGTCAGTGATAGATCAGATAAAGGCATAATCTCCAAAGAAATTATACAACTCAAAACCAGGAAGACAAACAGTTCAATTAAAAAATGGGCAAAAAAAATTAACCCCTTATCTGATGCATCATTAGCAATTATGCTCTCCCATATAGTGGAATCCCTTTCCGTTTTGATGGTTGTTTCTTTTGCTGTGCAGAAGCTTTTGAGTTTGATGTAGTCCCATGTGTTCAGTTTTTCCTTTGTTTCTCTTGCCTCAGGTGTTGTATCAGTGAAAATTCTGCTGTGTATAATGTCTGAGATTTTGTTGCCTACATTTTTTTCTAGAATTTTTATGGATTCACAAGTTACATTTAAGTCTTTTATCCATTTTGAGTTTATTCTCGTGTATGGTGTAAGTGGTGTTCTAGCTTCATTTTTTTGCATGTAGCTGTCCAATTTTACCAACACCATTTATTGAAGAGACTGTCTTGACTCCATTGTATGCTCTTGCCACCTTTGTCAAATATTAATTGAGGATATTGTCTTGGGTCAATTTCTGGGTTCTCTATTTTGTTCCATTGATCTATCTGCCTGTGCCAGTACCAGGCTGTTTTGATTACAGTGGCTTTGTAGTATAACCCAAAATCTGGTAATGTGATCCCTCCTACTTTGTTCTTTTTCAAGATTTCTGCAGCTATTCGGGTCTTTGTTGGTTCCACATAAACTTTTGGAGTGTTTGTTCTAGTTCCATAATATATAGAGTGATCATACAACTCAACAAAAGGAAGACAAAGAACCCAATTAAAAAATGGGCAGAGGAACTAAATAGACACCTCTCCAAAAAGGACATACAAATGGCCAAGAGACATTTGAAGAAATGCTCAACATCACTAATCATCAGAGAGATGCAAATTAAAACAACTATGAGATATCACCTCACACCTGTAAGAATGGCCACCATCAACAAATCATCAAACAAATGTTGGCGAGGGTGTGGAGAAAAGGGGACTCTAGTACACTGCTGGTGGGAATGCAGACTGGTGCAGCCACTCTGGAAAACACTATGGTGTTACCTCAAAAAGTTAAAAATTGAACTGCCATTTGACCCAGTGATCCCACTTCTAGGAATATACCCTAAAAAGCCTGAAACACCAATCAGAAAGAATATATGTACCCCTATTTTCATAGCAGCACTATTTACAATAGTTAAGATCTGGAAATAACCCAAGTGTTCATCAGTAGATGAGTGGATAAAAAAACTGTGGTACATATACACAATGAAATACTATGACGCTGTGAGAAAGAAAGATCTCTATCCTTTGAGATGGCATGGAAGGACCTGGAGAATACTATGCTAAGCAAAACAAGCCAAGCAGAGAAAGACAAATATCACATGATATCACTCATTTGTGGGATATAATGAACTAAACAAACTGCTGAACAAAATTAACCCAGAGACATAGAGGTGTAATACAGACTGACAAGCCTCAGAGGAGGGGGACTGGGGAGGAAGAGATAAACCACAGAACTTACATGCATGTATGCATGACCAGTGAACATAGACAACAAGCTAGGGATGGGGCAGGGGGGAAGGTGAGGAGGGTGTCAATAGGGGAAAAATGAGAAACATTCGTAACAAAACCAAATAAATAAATAAATAAATAAAATGGGCAAAGGACCTGAAGAGACATTTCTCCAAAGAAGACATACAGATGCTCATAGACATATGAAAAAATGCTCAAGGTCACTAGTCATCAGAGAGATGCAAATAAAAAATATAATGAGGTACCACCTCACACCAGTCAGAATGGCAAGTATCAATAAATCAACAGACAACAAGTGTTGGTAGGATGTGGAGGAAAGGGAACCCTTGTGCACTGCTGGTGGGAATGCAGACTGGTGCAGACACTGTGGAAAACAGTATGGTGTTTCCTCAAAAAATTAAAAATGGAACTGCCTTATGACCCAGTGATCCCACTTCTAGGAATATACCCTAAGAAGCCTGAAACACCAGTCAGAAAGAATATATGTACCCCTACCTATTTACAATTCCTAAGATCTGGAAGCAGCCCAAGTGCCCATCAGTAGATGAGTGGATGAAAAAGCTGTGGTACGTTTACACAATGGAATGTAAACCACTGTAGAAAAGAAGGGAATCTTACCCTCTGCGACAGCATGCAGGGACCTGGATAGTATTTTGCTAAGTGAAACAAGCCAGCCAGAGAAAGGCCAATATCATATGATCTCACTACATGTGGAATCTAACGAACAAAATAAACTAAAGAACAAAATTGAACTAGAAGCATGAAAAAAAAATACAGAAGAAAATAACACACAACCTGGGGGTTAGTTAATTTGTCGGATCACCAAGTCCTGATTCAAATGATCCTGTGAGGTCGGAACATGGTCTGAAATCAAGATGAAATAGATTATATTCACTGAGAGCCTTTGACTTTGTCTTTTACCACTGTGTTCACGGCCTCCTTCAGAGCCAGCCATAAAGTAGTGGGCCCTGAAGTCTTCTCGATTTCCTTCTCTCCTGTCTGCCTGTAGCTAATCAGGGCCCAGAACTTGTCTTCTGTAACCACACTGGCCACAACTGCAGTGTGTGTGTGTGTGTGTGTGTGCGCACCTGTGTGTTCTAGCGTCTTTACTCCTAAATTAATGAGTGAATCAAGTCAGGCTCACACTGTTTCTCAGCATCTTCAACGCACGAGGGGAGAGCTGAGGTCACCGTGTAGCCTGCGAGAACTAAAACGAGTTCTCTGTTCTGGTTTAGATCAGAGATGTCTGTGTTTTGTCAATCTTGGGACACGCGCCCAACATTTAAGCTTTTCGTTTTTATATTCATCTCTTTTTGTCTACAAACGATTGGACAGAACCCTGGAAAGGAAGAGGGGTAAGTCTAAGGCCACAATTCCCAATAGGTCCGGATGGAACAGAAGCCCAGAGTGTGACGTAGCTGCTGGGAAAACTGATGTTATTTTAGGTGGCGTTGCTAGAATGGTGCAGAGTTCAGGAAAGAGCAGTGATGACCCTTATGTGGCAGTGGTCAAATGACAGGGAAACGATGCTTTCTCTGCGCTCCACACTAAAAGGACGGTGATCAAGGCAGTGGGAACGGGAAGGTCACCCGAGGGGTGGTGGAGGAAACTGAGGCTATGCACCTAGACTGAAAAGGGACAGACTGGTGGCCTCTGGCACGTGCAGGGTTATGGGAGAGTGGGTGTGGACAGAGCAGCTCCATTTAAGGGTACAGAACTAGACCTGAGAATTGTCTGTGCCAGGAAGATAGTTTCAGGGCAAAGGAGAGCACACCATTTGAGCTGTGTGAGCACACCATTCTCCGGCTCAGGAAGTCGTGAGGTTACCAATGGACGTGGCCTAAAGAGGCTTGACGGTCACCTTTTAAGGTGGAAGCCAAGGGTCCTGACTTGGAATCACCTGAGCTAGTCGTCTCCAAATTCCTTCCTCACTGAGACTTCGTACCCTTGGACCTGGCTAACCCAGAGATGGACGCTCTTAGGTTAGCCAGACGGAACATACCAGATGGTCTGCATGGTTACTATAATTCATGCTCACCGATATTTAGCTGCCCTCCGCTGTCAGCTACACGGAAGATGGTAAACTCTAGTCCTTGAAGTTAGGTGTGGCCATGTAACTAGTTCCTATCTAAGGTATCTGAGTGCAAAGCACATGTCACTTTTGAGCCCAAGTGATTAACTGCAGATGCTTGACCTCGGACTCTTTCTTCATCTGCAGCAGCAAAGAGAGTTGAGCTGGAGAGGCCCAAAAAATTAAGAAATATAGGGGTGAGCTGTGCTGACATCACCAGGTCCACAGCAGACTTCCTGAAGAGCAAGACACTGACGCTGTGTGCAAGCGTCTGGGGTGTTTGGTGGTCTGTCGCTGCAGCAGTCTGGCTACCCTGACTGGTACCCTTGGAACAGAGGGCACGTGCGTGCTGCACAGGAGAGAACCGGGAGGACCTGGCAAGACAAGCACAGGCAAAGCCCGATCCCCTGGGGTACACATATTCATGGAACGTTGGAGCAGTATGTGACTTTCTGAACTGCCCTCCGAGGCCTTGAGTAGGTTCCTTCACTGTCAAACGAGAAATATCTGACCTGAAAATTTTGGAACCAGTCAGGCTTTGGATAGAGAAATGAAGTTAAACTAGGCGTCTGGAGTTGCCACCTTTGTTTTGTGCAGAGACCAGAAATTTTTCCTTTATGAGGAAAAGCCAACCCCATCGTGTCTGCAAACAGATCCCATCTGGGTCTGCGCAGAATCTGCAGATTTTTATCAACTAGCTCCTTCCAAAGACTCCAAACGAGAGACACGGGGTTCATGCACGTAGACACTGAGTTCTCCCAGGTTTCCTTGAGCTCAGACTGGGTCCGTTGGACTCCTGACTTCCCACCAGGCCCTGCCATGGCCACTGCAGGGCGGACTGATTTCTGCCAAGGAGCGCGGAGCAAGGCGCCCAGACGCCTTGTCCACAGCGCGGGCGGAGGGGGGAAGCAGCCGGCCTCACAGGAGCTCGGTTTACAGCGGGGTCACCCGCGCCCCACGACAGCTTTGATCACTGTGAAGTTTCCACAAACACAGAGTACAGGAGGAGAAGATGGCTCTGTTTTTAACTTGATCTACTCTGATGGGGAATAAGGGATACACAGTCTTCAGCACAGAGATCTCCTCAGCTCCTCTGCTTCCAACAACTGTCAGTTTTTCCTTGAAACTTCCAAGTGTCATCTTAAAGTAGTTATATCTATTGTTTGCTTTTTATCACTTCTTATCACATAGTTCACATTTCATGGTGACAGTCACTAATGACTTATTTTCGTAGAATTCAAGTCCAGGAAGCAGACTGTCTGCCTTCGACACTCAGTCCTCTGCTTTTGCCTTTTTGTGCAACTGAGGTCACACTACGTGCTTTAGTTTCTCATCAGTTAAATGGGTATCACAATAGTATCCATGCACCTTGTAAAGCTGTTGTGGGACAAGATGTGTTAATATATGTAAAGCATTTGGGAAAGTGCTTGGCATACAGTAAGTATTCAAGAAGCAGTATTTATGTTTTTGCTAAGTTCACGACTGGCAGCGAACCAAATTCCGAAAACTGTGAACAGTCTCGGTGCT
This sequence comes from Molossus molossus, assembly GCF_014108415.1. Taxonomy (NCBI): domain Eukaryota; kingdom Metazoa; phylum Chordata; class Mammalia; order Chiroptera; family Molossidae; genus Molossus; species Molossus molossus. The sequence continues at coordinate 70,177,700 of NW_023425352.1, forward strand.
CAAATCCAGGAGGCTTTGAAAAGAAGGTGATTCATAGGCTTCACCTAATGGCCCTGAAAGTCCATCAGAATGAAAAAGAAATTAAACTAAGCAACAAGCCAAGGATTGCATATGAAGAAATTAAGAATGAGCAATAGATCTCAATTAAAACAAAGAAGAATGGAAAATAGACAGGAAACTAACAGCATCTGCTACAGTATGGTTCCACATGATCACCTCTAGCTATAGGGATGCTGGGAAAAGAGTCTTCAATGGCCGATGAGATGGAAATAGATGTTTGCAAGGGCTTTCTGGCAAGTTATGCTTTCCTGCGTCTCCTTCCTGTGTTTTCTTCCTCTTTCTCAGAAAACAAAATTGTCTGTTTCCAATTAAGGCCCCAAGAATTTCAGACACCTTGTTCCTGACAGCCCTAAGCCTTCGAACCACAACTGGGTGAGGGAGGAAAAAACAAAACAAAACTAATATTTCATGCTACTATGGAGTGGGTTTTCTTATTTGTGGAGAAATGTAAATCTTAACTAACGCAGTGATCACGGCTTCTGTGAAAGTAGACAAATGTTTCAAAAGTAAAAAGAAAAAGGAGGATTATGAGGACTATAGAGGGGTCACTGATTCACTGATTTCTCTCTTTCACCATTTTTTAAAAACTATTTGCAGGGCATAGAACCTACAAATAGCACAGAACTTAAGGCATGGACCACCACAGTAACAGTGCTGATATCTCCATTCATTCCCTCAGAATGATGAATTTAGGATAGATGATAGATAGATGATAGATAGATAGATGATAGATAGATAGAAAAGCTAATTTAGAAACAGAAAAAATTTTTAAAAATTAATATATACTTAAAGCAAGAAGAAGTTACCATGAAAAAAGAATAATAAAAGCTTCTGCGGGATTACAGAGATCATTGCCAGGATAGCAAATTCATTAGGCATTCTAGAAAATAAGGAAAAAAATTTCACTGAATAGAAAGTAAAAGAATATATATATATGTATATATATACATATATATATAAAATTGTGTGTGTATGTGTGTGTATATATATATATATGTAATTGAAATTTCAGAAAGGGACAATAGAGAAGATGAAAGAGAAAAAAATTACCAAAGAAACAAAGCAAAAGAACATGTTAGATGGAAAATAAGCAAGATCAGAGAGCAACAGTTTTTTCTTGTACCTTCATAATGTCTAAAGATAAACAGATAGTGACAAAGCTGATATATTCATAAATAGTCTTAAATAAAGTTACATAATACTTTGAAGATTATTTGGCATTAGGAACCACACACACAAAAAAAGTCATTCCTATTAACCCAGAAATCATATGTGTTGAAATTTGTCTGAAAGAAATAATTCCAAAATAAGAAAATTTGCATATGCAAAATACTGCCTATAACACTAATCTAATAAGAAAAAGCTGGAGACAACTTTAAAAGGTTTAATAATTAAGAAATGGGAAAGAAACTCAAAGGAAAAATGCAAGTAGCCAATAAAAAAAAATCATATCATAAAAAATAAAAATAATAGTGACAGTGACTTACTGGTTTTATCTAGCAAACTGGCAAAACTTTAAAAGAATAATTTTAAGATGTGGGTAAACACAATTTCATGCTCTAAAGGTGAGAGTGAGGACTGACATTTCCAAAGGCTATTGAAAAGAAAAAATGTTTAACATAAATTCCATTCATTTTGACCTTGCAATTCTACCGGGTATTGAATATACCTAGAAACCAACAGCATCTGCTACAGTCATGGTGTCACATGACCACCTCTAGCTACAGAAATGCTGGGAAAAGATTGTTCTCAACAGCCAATGACATGAACTGATGACTGATCATTCAAATGTGTACACATGGGAAATTTTATTAAATGACATTTATAGTATCAAAATACTAGAAATGATGCACGTCCTTCAGCAAAGAGCTGAGGTACTAGGGAGACTTGCATTCTACAGTGGCACCACGCAGATTCAGCAGCTCTGCGTGGGTTCACAGTCATGCTTTACGAAGTTCAAAATTCAAGTGATGAACAGTATGTCTTGTATGACTGGTGAGTATATGTCAGACTTAAATGTAGATATGTATGTTAACAGTATTTGGAATTATATACCCCTTAACTGTAATAGTTACTCCCACAGACTTCTGAAAGTTTTGAGAATTTTCTTTTCATTTTAACTTTCAGAATTGTTAAAAAATCTTCTTTACATTGCATAACCATTTTAATCATTAAAAAATAAACACCGTGCCCTGGCCGGTTTGGCTCAGCGGTTGGAGCGTCGGCCTGCGGTCTGGAGAGACCCAGGTTCGGTTCCCGCTAAGGGCATGTACCTCGGTTGCAGTTTGTCCCCGGCCCTGGCTGGGTCGTGGGGGTGGCGGCCACTCGATATGTCCCTTTCACGTCGATGTTTCTTTCTCTCTCCCTCTTTCCATCCCCCTCTATCTGAACAAAAAATGGAAAAATGTCCTCGGGTGAGGATAGAAAAATAAATAAATAAACACCACAATTTCCCGGGGTGGGGAAGGGAATAAAGAACGAGCCCATCGGCACTGCCCGCCTCCCAGCCTCCGTGGCCAGAGAGCAGAGATGGAGCCTCTCCCGGGGCCTGCCTGCCGCGCAGCCGGGGGCGGGTAGCTCCCGGGCATCTCATTAGTGCCAGACCAAGACCAGCGTTTGGAGCCCAAGTCATCTCTTTTGGAAGCTTTCCTCTCATATATGTTTGGATAATGACTCTGTGTAGGTTCAACTCATTCATTTACTGAGAGGCACTTTTTATAACTAGTTTATCTTGGAGTGTTCATCAGGAAGTCACATAATTTAAAGTGAGACATCCTTTGCTAAGCTTTGCTAAGGCTTTTATGACTAACACGAGCATTTAGTAACACCTATTTTAGATTTTCCAGCCTAGAATTATTGCTAAGACATAAAAACCTTAGGCTTGAACACACTCTATTGATAAACTCCAATGTATGTCTTCATTTCTTAATTCTCCAAATACTCTTTTCCTTTGCTTCAGTGGCTGACGCTGGAAATAAGACAGCATGGCATTATGGGTTGAACTGTGTTCCCCCAAATCCTTATAATTACCCGAACCCTCAATACCTCAGATTGTAGCCTTGTTTGGGGACAAGGACTTCACAGGGGTAATGAATGCAAAGTGTGGTCATTGAAATGGGCCTTAGTCCAGTGTGAAGGCGAAATTTGGAGACAGACATGCGTACAAAGAAATGCTCGTGGCCACAAAGATGGCCAACTCAAAGCCAAGGAGAGGGCTGGACCCAGCCCTGCCCACGCCTTGAGTTCCGACGTTTCTCCTCCAGAACGTACATAAGTCAGAGAACCTCCGTAAGAAAAAGAATGATACTCAGTTTTAAACACAAAACGAGGGATAGCTTCGTGGCAAGAGCTCGTGTGAAGCAGAGTCCTGGAACTCATGTTCTGCCAGTTTTACAGTAAATATGCATCTAGAAAGCAATGAACCCAGAAATTAAATGTATCCTTGGAAGTGACAAGAAAGATACTGATAAGCAGCAGACATCTGCAAATATGCACATAGAAATAACTCAGATAACCATTAATAGAACAGACACAGAGTGTGTATCTTTAAAACACATAGACGGAAAACAATGGAATCAGACTTTAAGGCACTTCATCCATATTAAGGCATACAAAAAGAAAGAATGCAATAATAAAAATCACATAGTAAAATTGTAGCCACGAATCCTAATCACACTACAGTTGACCCTTAAATAACACAGGGTTTAGGGGTGCAGACTCCCACACAGTGAAAAATCCTGGCATAGCTTTGGTTCCTCAAAACTTCAGCTATCCCTCAATGTCCCCAGGGGATTGGTTCCAGGATCCCACATGGATACCCAAATCTGAAGATGCTCAAGTCCCTTGGAAACTGTGTAGATCAGTATATACAGTCAGCCCTCTGCATCCATGGACTTCTAAGCATGGATGGAAAATACTGCTATTGGCCCATGGGTGGGTGAGTCCAGGGAGGTGAGGCCTGGGATCTGGAGGGCTGCTGTATCTTTGTGGGAAAGTCTGGGTATGAGCACCCTTGTGCAGTTCAAACCCATGTTGTTCAAAGATGAACTGTAAATATAAATGGACAAAAACCTCCCCTAAAATACAAGAAGCATCAGTCTGAGTAAGAAAAGGAAAACCAAATCTGACTATATCCTATTTATAATGGAACCTGAAGACACAGAATAATGGAATCAAAAGATGGAGTAAAATGCACTAGAAAGTAATAACCTGCGGGGGAAATTCTAGAATTAACTACCACGGAGAACAGCCCGGAGTGTAAGTAAAGCGAGAACCACCAGGACAGAAAAACGGCCGATCTGCCTCGCGGAGAGAGTCCTCTAACAACATCTCTGGTAAGTGATAGAACAAGCAGCCGTCACACCTGACAAACTCTATGCGTGAGAACATTATAAAATGTGACCATATGTTGATCACAAAGTTATTCTGAACAGATTTCAACAGGTTTGTATCACACAGACCACAACGTAATTAAGTTAGAAATAAATAGTAAAGATAATTTAAAATTTGTTTTCAAATTATAAAGACACATTTCTAACTAATTCATGGAACAATAAAGAAATAAAAAAGTTAGAAAATATTCATAAATGAATATAATTGAAATTATATGTATTATGTTAGTAGGAGTTAAAGGGAAATGGGTAACTTGAGATGCTTCCAGGAGACAAGAGGGTCAAAGTTGATCAGCTAAGCATCCAAAATATGAAATTAGAAAATGATAACAAAAATATAGAAGAAAGAAAATAATCTAAGGATAGAGATTAATGACATGAAAGCAAATATAAAGAAGGTAAGCTAAATTAATTATTCAAAGATGTTAATGAAAGTGACAAACATTGGGCACTATTAATTAAGAAAAGAGAAAATCACAAAAAAATGGGAATTGAAAGGAATATAAATATAACAGACTGTAACTACAATATTACATAAATTAAACTAATAACAAAGAAATGTTACAAACACAATAAACAATAATATAGGTACATATCTATAAAAATACACTTTATTAAAATTGTTGCAAGAAGAAATAGAAAACATTACTAGTTGCTAATATTCTTTTACAAAGGAAATGCCATACCTAATGACCTTGGAGTTGATTTCTATCAAACATCAAAGAACAGATAATTCTACTTCACACATATTCTTCCAAGGAGTAGAAGAAACAAAGCACATACTAACTCATTTTATGAGGTCCTCTGATGCCTGATACTAAGACCAGATGAAGAAACTCAAGAAAATAAAACTACAGCTCAATTTCCTTTGTAAACAGAGGTATAAAATTCTAAACAAAATACTATAAAGGCTCAAAATACTTTAAAGCAAACGTGCAAAGAACATACATCATGACCACTTTGAGGTCACCCAGGAATATAAAATTGGTTTAACTTTTTACCTTTATTTTATTTTTTATTAAGTTGGGAGTATTACAGATCCCCCCCCCCAATTTCTTCCCTTCCACCAGGTTCCCTTCACCCCCACCCCAGGCCTTCACCACCTGCTGTCTGTGTCCCTGGCAATGCATATATACATACACATTCTTTGATTAATATCTTCCTGTCCTCTTCCCCCTTCCCTCTGAGGTTCATCAGTCTGCTCTATGTTTCTATGTTTCTGGTTCTATTTTATTTAACTGATGAATAAAAAAATCGGTTTAATATTTGAAATCAATTGATGCGATTCATTACGTCAGTAGTTTAAAGAAGCAAGACTAAACATTTGTGTTTATAAATGCAAAGATCTGTCTGATAAAATTCAACATTTGTTCGTGACTTAAAAACAAGACAAAACTATATAAAATAGTAAAAAGCAAAGAATGAGGGGAACTTTTTTTAACTTGATAAAGGGCACCAACAAAATCTATAGCAAATCATATGTAAAAGTGTTTAAGGGTCACCTTTAAGATCAGAAAAATCACAAGAATGCCCACTTCCACATTTTTTGTTTAGCAGCATACTAAAGAGCTTAGCCAGTGCCATCAGAAGAAAAAAGGGATATAAAAGTGGAAGAGATTGGAGAGCAACAATCAAAGCTGTTATTATTTGCAGATGTTAAGACTTTCTACATAGAAAACCCAAAAGAACTTAGAGATACATTATTAAAATTAATAGAAAGATTGACCACGTTTATTGGAATAAAATAAATCAATATGCAAGTCAGTTGAAGTTCTAAGCACCAGCAATACGCAATTGTAAAATATAATTTTTTTAAAAAAGAGACTACATTGAAAACTGTACAGAAAAGCAAAAGATGATCAAGACAGCATCCAGGACGGGGGGAGGTGGACTTGAGGAGGAGCACATGGACTTTCACATGCCCGTGTAAGGGTTTGTTTCTCAAGCTGGGTGGTAGATCTTTGTTTCTTTGTTTCAACTGTATAGATATTTATGTATGATTGGTTTTTGCAACTATTTTTATTATTGAGAGAACAGCTTGTATTCTTTTATGTATGATATTGTTTGAAAATGTTTCTATTATTTAAAAAATCAGAGCACTGTGTGTCTGGTGTTGTTACAAGAGCGTTAGGTGTACAACGATATGACAGCAGTGGTGAGGGCTATACCTGGCACATGAGAACGCTGGAAAGATTTAAGCTGGAGAAGGATAATGAAGGACCTTGGATCTCAATCGCCAAGTTAAAGAATTTTTACTCTGTTTTAAAGGCACAGCTCTCTGTTCTATTAAGAAACAATAAATGGCCCTGGCTGGTTTGGCTCAGCGGTTGGAGCGTCGGCCTGCAGTACAGAGAGACCCGGGTTCGGTTACTGCTAAGGGCACGTACTTCGGTTGCAGTTTGTCCCCGGCCCTGGTTGGTCGGGCGGGTGGCAGCCACTCGATGTGTCCCTTTCACGTCGATGTTTCTCTCTCTCTCTCCCTCCCGCTCTATCTGAACAAAAAATGGAAAAATGTCCTTGGGTGAGGATAAAAAAAAAAAGAAAAGAAAGAAACAATAAATGTACATGAAAGGGTTAGTAAAGTTTTAAAGGGTAAAGGTAAACGCTTGTGAAAGGCGGAAACTGTGAAAAGTGTGTTGCTTGCAGGACCTTTGCTCAGCTTTCTGATGAGTCGGACTTTCTGGATCATCCACAAGCAATGGATCACCCAGCAGCGCCAGGACAAGATACCAGACCAGTCCGACTGCAAAGTGGACCACGGGCCTTGCAGAGGACATCCGCAGGAACTGCCGGAAGCTGGAGGTAGATATATAACCTGCACCCCAACTGTGATTCGAGGCTGAGCCCTTTTTCGGCTCAGCCCGCCCGCCGCCAGACGCATGCAGTAAAGCCGTGTAGCTCTGCATCGGCCCTGTGCTGTGGACGTGACCTTGTGCTGGCTCAGAACTTTCAGTATGTAAAAGCGAATGACTGACTAAATTAAACCCACGTTTTGGGAAACTAATTGACATGATCTCAGGATGGCCATTTGGGAATTGCAGGAATGGCTCTCTATGCCTCTCGACACTCTGGGGTCATTGTCCAGGGATTAAGCCGTCTCTGCGAGGCTCCGAGCTTTTCAGTGGGAAGGGTCGGGGCGCTGCTCGCTTATGCGATGGTCTGTCAGCTCGGCTTAGCCACAACTTCTCCTTGTCCTTCAGCCAACGGCCAATGAGATGAGGTGTCTTCAAGGACTTGTTCTTCCAGCCACAGCCTGCAGGGACTGCGTCCCCTCCCAGCCCAATATGGATGAGGTTTCACCTTCTTCGCGGTTCACTTTTCTCTGTTGCCGCATCTACCCAGGGTCTGCTCTCTTCGGGATAAATTCTCTCTGCCCTACACTTGCTTTGGGGATGGGAACAGATATGCACCCCCTATTTTGACCCTAGTCACCTGCTATTATGACCCTGCCTTGTCATTTTCCATTCTGGAAAAGCCCGGGTCCCCAGATTCCAGGTCTGGCCACCAACATAAACAACCTTCCCTGGCCCGGCTGGTCAGACCCACCCAAGGTCTCAGCTCCCCTGTCACTAAGACAAAGGCTTAGGCCCTGACCGGTGTTAGCTTGTCTCCTTAGTTCAGTGTGGAAATAGAGCCTTCTGATTTTTGGCCTTGATCAGAGTTTGAAAAACTGCACGTTGCAGCCATTAGTAGGTTGTGAAATCATTTTTATGGGTCATAACTGGCATTATTTTTAATAGAGTAGAATTCTATTTTTAAGTAGAACAGAATAGCAAATATAAAGTTGCCTCCCACAGGGTAAAGGCTCATACTGTGTCTTATAAAGTTTATATTTTAGTTATCTTTAAGTACTGAGTTTTGGACTAAATTATGGCCGCTCAGAATTCCCATGTCGAAGCCCAAACAGCCAGTACTCAGTGTGACGACACTTTGGAGACAGGATCTTTGAAAGAGTGGTTAGGTCAATGGGGCCACGGGGTGGGCGCCGACAGGGTCTCTGTCAGAAGAGGACACGTAGAAGCTAGGAAGCAGGGCACGGAGCACAGAGGAGAGCGTGTGGACCGCTGCCCCCGGCAGGCCAGGGAGTCGGCGGCAGAGAACGACGTCTGTTGACACTGATCCTGGACGCCAAGCCTCCGGAACTGAGAAATGCAGTTTTGACGTTCAAGCCCCCGGTGTGGCGATTTGTTAGAGCAGCCCTGGCAAACTGACACAGGCGTGTGGGCTCCTGGTGGATTCTCTCCAAAGAAGTTAGTCGCTGGCTTGGATCGTCTCGAAGGGCCCTTAAACCTGGAAACGCACGGAGGGTGACGAGCGGAAAGGCGTGTTCACCGTTTGCAGGGAAGCTTCCTGGGGGTCTTCGTCACCCATCAGCACCCCGAGTGTGCCCCGACGCGATGCTCACAGGGCAGAAGCAAGGCACGTGGCATGCCTCTGAGGGCTTGGAAACCCTGTAGCTGTGGCTGTCATCCCGAAGACAGAAACACGAAGTGTGCAGGAACTTAGGGAGCAGACGGTGCTGTGTGCCAGAGAGCTCAGAAAGAACTGGACTTTTTGAGTGTTCAGTCTCCCAGACACCGGTCCCTTGTGCAATGAGATAACTTGAGTGAGGTAGTGGATGTGTCTGGACCCTGCTCTGTTTCCACCCACGAATCCACCCTGAGCACCATCCCAGCGTGGAGGAGGGTGCGTCCTGCCCGAGCAGAGCGGCCCCTGCTGGCGGGAGCACGCTCACCACGGCGTGTTCCAGAGGTGCGTCTGTGAACACGGTCTGCAGAGTGCCATCTGTGAGTCTCCGCAGGTCTGCTGGGAGTATCCAGGAGTCGTGTTCTTACAGTGGCTGAGCAACCTCCCATGTGTGCTGCGAAAGAGATTTCTGTCTCCAAAAATAATCTCCAGATGATGGTAAAATGACCCTCCATAATTCATTCTCTCCGAAGAGGTGAAAAGAGGCTAATGCCCAGCTCCTGGCACGGCCACAGCAGCGCCTTGGAAGAGGAGGTGGCCACGACTTCAGTCTTTGGCAGAGGGTTGTGGACTGGATGGGACGCCAGGCCAGCAGCAGGAGCACTGGGCACAGGAGCCTGGCACGGGCACGGCCTACTGGCCGGGGCCAGCGACCAGTGTGAAGTTTCTCCATGATTTTTCCCAGAGCTTTGGAACTCTGTCACCTGAGCTGACCATCCCACCATCCCTGGTTATCACCAGGGTTTCACTTTTCCAAAAGTTTCTTGATGGGTGCTTGAGCACCAGGCAACAGTGGCCTGGTTGTCGGTCCTGATCCCTAATTATGAGAAGAACTTCTCTCCCTGTCCCAACTTGGGCCTCCCATTGACCCCAGGGAGAGACATAAAATCCCTGCAAATCATTCCACCCTGGACATAGTTTCATTCAAGGCTGAGTCTTAGGTCTAGAGTTGCATCGCTTTGTGTCAGGAGAGGGATGCTCTGGGCCTCTGCACACTAACCTTCCCCACTCATCCAGGGCTCTGGTGAATCTGGGACATTTCAGCCTGGGAGGAGACGGAGTATGGAGTCTTCAATGGCCTAGGAGATCATCACCAATGTGTAATTAATCTTTACGACAGCCCTGTGAGGGACAATGACAGTACCTGCTTTGTGTATGATTTGCATATGAGGATACTAAGTTCTACAGGTTACATAACTTGCCCTAGCCGTGGCCAGTGTGGCTCAGTTAGTTGAGCATTGTCCCAAGGAACAAAAGGTTGTGGATTCAACTTTGGTCAGAGCACATGCCTGGGTTATGGGTCCAATCTCGGATCAAGGTGTGTCCAGGAAGCAACTGGTCGATGTTTCTCTCTCATATTCATGTTTCTCTCTCTCTCTGTCTCTCTTCCTTCTTCTCTCTAAAATCAATAAAACAAACAAGCAAACAAATAGATAATAAATAACTTGCCCTAGGTACCAAGCTCAGGAAGAGAATTCAAACACAGCTTATTTGTTGCTTGGGATCTATGGTCTTTGCATGCTCCTTCAGGCTGAGGGTGGCAAAGATACTATAATTGGTCTTGAGAGAGACGATTGGGAATGGAGAGGGGCCCAAGGATGACCATGAAGATGCTGAGAAACCTTGAGAGACTCCCCCAGAGCAATGAGGGTGAGACCAAAGGGCAGACCCTGGAGACGGCTCATAGCCAACCACGGGCCGGTGTGGTCAGTTCTGCCCTTTGAAGCAGCCGTTGTTCATTAGGTGTCGAGGGCGCCGCCCCGCAGGAGGCAGAGCGTGGATAGCTCAGGGCCGGGGCTCCGGCCCGACGTCACAGTCTGGCGGCAGGGTAGCTCTGGGCGAGCGGCCGCACCGCCCTGGCCCCCTCCCCGTGGAGAAGATTCAGCCTGCGCGGGGCGTCTCCTCTCCCACCGCCCACATGTGCAGACGGCACGGGTGCACGTCCTCGCTTTCTGCTCATTCGCTCGGAGGTGTGGGAGTCAAGTGGAAAATGCATGCTTCCTCCACAGAGCTCTCCTTGTTTGAGTGAACTGAATCTTTATTTTTCTTTTACAAGCAAAGAGGTTTTCATTAATTTGTGCCAGACCATTTACTATATTCTTAGGTTTCTACAGTGTTCTTGTTTCACTTAATTTTCTGGATTTCCAAGAAACTTTCAGGATTGGGTTGGGCGAAAGACCTTGAAGGGGCTGAGAGAAGGAAGAAAAACGGAAAGCAGCATCTTTGCAACGAGATTTTAGTTCAAGGATCTCACCAAGAAATAAGCAGATTTGAATGTATGTTGGGGTTTCTTTAAAAGTCTAGATCTTGGTGAGATCAAGGCAGAAATTCACCAACAGAAGACACTGTTTTGTGTATTTTAATGTGGATCATCCATCAGCCGTGAAAGCCCTGGACAGGGGGGAGAGATGTCCTGAGGAAATATTCAGTCCACATCACCTGGGAGCTACCTGGGAACGCCCCGCCCCAGGGGAAGGCTTTTCCTAGAGCCAAGCGCAGGCAGCTGGCTCCTTCTCCTGACTCACAGGTAAAAACACTGAAGAATAAGAGCTCTAGCTACTCACCTGAGGTCCCACGGCAAGTGAGGGGAGTCTAGCAGATCTAGAAGGTTCCAAAAGCCTTCATCGCAGCTGTGGAGGTGAGGATGGAAGGAGGGAAAGAGAAAAGGGAGGGGTAGGCAGGAGAGGGAGAGAAGGAGAAGGGACGGAGAAAGGAGCGAGGGGGAGAAAAATGTGGCAGAGAGAAGCGAGGAGGAAGGAAGAGTAGAGACCAGTGGAATCACGCTGGGATGGAGCACTTTCCCATCCAGTGGTTACCTTACCAGGTTGCTTCAGAGGCTAAAGGATACAATGTTGCAGAGAAATGCTTCCTTGGGCCAGACTGAGCCGGCGTGAGCTCTGCCGCCCTCCAACTGTACAACCTTGAGCAAGTTCTTGCCCTTTGCTCGGAGCATCCGCTTCCTCACCCACAAAATGGGGTTAGGAATAGTCTCTACCTTAGAGAAGGTGTGTTAGAAGCTGTTGCTTACTAGGTGAGGCATCAGGGATACAACTGCTTAGCTGTGGTTGAGAATAGGACACCCCCTGAGAATTCTGACGCACAACACAATAAACAGTAATGCTCCTATTTGCGTGAAATAGATGTATACACCAACGCAACTGTACTTTAGTCTAGGAAATAAGATTATCGATCAGGGGACTTGGGAGAGAGGCCGCTAGTGCATATCCAACATCCCAGGCGGAGAGGCCAGCGCAGCCCTGGTCCTGGTGCCCTCGGGCCCTTGTTGGAAATTCCCTCACCTGGCCCCTGACCTCTCACTTCTCCTCCAGGTAGGGTTGCCAGGTAAATGAAAAGAACGACTAGTAAATTTTTGTTTTAAATATGCAATGAGTCCTTTTCTTTAGTATACGTAGGGCCGGCCCATGGATATACGTGTACTAAAAGTTTGCCATTTATCTGAATGAAACACAAATGCTAGCAAACATTTTATCTGTTTGTTTGATAAATGCAAAAATCCTACCTCCAGGGTGAACGACAACTTGCAACTCAACCAACTTTTCTTCTAGAATTTCTTTTCTGATTATGAAGATAGTACATGCCTGTTACAGAAAATCTAGGAAATACTAAAATTCTAAAAATGAGAATTATTATTTGTACACGATACCTCGAATTAATACTTTAAAGACTCTAATACTTGAAAATTATGATCTTTTTTCTTGAAGTTTACATAGTCAAGATGGTGTTTCATGTGTGGACTTTATGTTTCTTTGGCTTAGCATCTGCCTGCTCCCCATCACCAGTGTCCCCTCCCCCGAGTCCTGTCGTCCAGCACACTCTCCTGCCTTCGTGGTGAAGAGGTCCGGTTCCAGTGCGTGTGTCTGCGCATAATACTCTGTCCACACGTCTGCAGTCTCTCTGTCACGTGGAGTTTCAAACTATTGCGAATCCTATACATGACATGGCAGTTAGAACGTGATGACGTTTAACACCTCACGACCTCTCCCTGAAGCTGTGCTGGGTGCAGTCAGAGCCTCCCTCGCAAGCCCAGCTGAGTGATCTTCCAGTCCCTCCGGCTCCCGCCAGCTGACGTCCCCAGAAGAGGAAGAAACGCCAGCGCCTTTATTCCTTCTCGAGCCCCTGAGCACTCCATCCCCCCAAAGAGCATTGGTTGGAAAAATAAAAAATACGATCTATGGGATGGGGCCTGGTTTTCCGAGGTGGGAAAAGTGGACTTCGGAAGAGTGTGCTCCGCCTAACGGCCGGGACATGCCGAGAGAGAGCTCCCATTTCTCTAGGCTTGCGGGTCCCGATCTCAGCTGCACACACGAATCAGCGCAATGGAGGAGGGTTAACGCCTGCCCATGCCCAGCCCGCCACAGCCTCCTCAACACTTATCTCTGGGTCTGTGCCTCAGGTTCCCTGCAGTGTAGTGGCGGCGGGTCCAGGACACCTGCGCCGGGAGACTTAGAGCTATTACAGTGATCACACAGGAGGAGGCTGGAGAGGACAGAATGCCGGAGACCTACCCGAGCCTGGGGCTCAAGGTCATCCTGTCCTTGAGTCCACCCTTTAAGGAGCCCTTCTGCCGTCTCAGCAGACAGCTTCTCTCCAGGGCCTCCAGGGGCCTCTTCCCCGGGCTGGGAGAGTGGCCCGGCCTCCTGGGGCCCAGCTCAAGTCTCCTGCTTTCCCCAGATTGCTGCCGACGCCCTGTCCCACGCCCATCCGCAGCGCCCCCGGCTCCAGCACATGCCTAGCCTGGCCTTGGGGCCTCTGTCTGGTGACAAGGCATGGGCCTCGAGGTGGCCGCCCCCTGGCCCCAGCACTCAGGTCCAAGCCTGTGCGAAGCCCCAGCTCAGCAATGCAGGGCTGGGGGAGCCAGAGCCGCGGTCGCTCCCGCTGTTGTTTGGTGGCCTGCTCCCCTCCACGTGCGGGGAGGGCCTGGAGGGTGGAGCAGGCTGTCTCCTACATTGGACGCTTGTCACTCCAGGCAACCTTTAGCATGGGAAACCAGAGCCTGGCCTCGGACCATTCAGTGTGCATTCCGGGCAGGGACATGTCACCAGCGGGCAGGGATACCAGCCCTTCTTGGACACCACGCAGGCAGGACAGCGGGAACTTCACGCGCAGGGCCGAAGTCCACGCCCAGGAAGCTGCGGCGGGGCGGCTGGAGGAGGCTGTGGGGCCTCCTGGCCAGCTCGGCTGCGCCCATGCACCGGGGGCGGGAGGCTTAGACGGCAGTCATCGCTCACAGTGCCGGAGGCTGGGAGTCCACGGTCAGGATCCAGCGTGGCCGGCTCCGGCGAGAGGACTCTGTGGCTCTCGCTGTGTCCTCACACGTGTAGAGAGAAGCTCAGGCTCCACTCTCCTGACCTCATCATAACCTAGTCACCCCAAGACCCCTCCAAATACCATCACATGGGAGGTTAGGGCTTCAACATGTGAATGTGGGGGGACTCACACATTCAGTCCGTAGCAGGAGACATAGGGGAGTTAGGGCGAGAGAACAAAGGAGGCAGAAGGGGGAACACAACCACTCGGGGCAGCCGCCGTCGGGAGTGCCAACCGTGTGCTGGTCCTGCCCGGCAGTGCTGTCGGGTAGCGCGCGGCGCCCACGGGCCTGCGGTAAGGCAGTGGCTGCCCTTGGCCCTCTCTTCTGGGGCAGCCAGAGACACAAGGAAAAATGAGAGGACAGAAGGCCAGCCCCTCGTAGGGGCTGTGAGCCCCTTTCTGGGTTCCTATGGAAGCTTTTCCAGGGTGGCCCCAGCCCACCGTTTCTGCAGCACCCGGGTCAGCTGGCAGATGCTACTGCTGTCATGGAGGTGGGGTCTGGGACACCTGCGTTGGGAGCTCCGGCTACGCCCAGGGCTGTGCAGTGAAGAAGGTGTGCAATCCCCCTTCCTCGGGGACCCACGCTCCTGCAGGGGAGACAAAACAGTCGCAGTCAGGCAGCTGCAGGAAGCCCCAGGGGCGAGGTGCAGATCTGAGCCCCGCAGGACCCATGGCTTCCAGCTGCGTTCGCCTGTAGGGCACCCGGGAGACCACAGGGTGGAGGTCGAGGGGGCATGGGCACAGGCTGCCCTGGCTCCCTGCCCGCTGCAGGCCCGGGCCGGCCACATCTTCCACCGAAGGCTTTGTTCCTGTGTGCCCAGCCTGCTCAGCTTCTGAGAACCATCCTGCCCACTTCTGTGGGCAAAGACTAGCAGAGGTCTCGGTCCCCCATAGTGTAGCCCCACTGACTCAGAGGATCACCCCGCCTGCTGTGGAGTTTCCTAAGCCTGGCCCACGTGCTCTGGGAGCCCCCTGCCCTGAAACCTCATCAAGTTACCCCATTTAAATATACCATCTGTTTCCCGCTGGGACCCTGACCCGCCTGACCCAGTGGCCTCGTCTGGGGATGTCAAGGAAGGTTTCCCAGAAAAGCAGTTTGAGCTGAGTTCAGAAGGATGAAATTCCAATGGCTCCTCATGGGCAGATTCAACATGTATGCTTGGTCGGTGAAAGGGATCCTGGGGAGCTCAGGGCTGCAGAAAGGGGACTTGTGGAGGCAGAGAAGGCCCCCTGGAGCCCATCCACCCCTCCCTGTGCCTGGGACTGGACTCAGCTATAAGGAAGAATAAGAGGCGATTCACCCCTCTTGCAGCACTGCGGGGCCGGGATGTGCTGGGCTGCACCCCGCCCACCGCGTAGACCTGGACGAAGACAGAGCCTGGTGCTCCAGGGGTCAGCGTGCTCTCTGAAAGACCAAAGAAAGCAACTGGATGGCCAGACTCAACTTTGGACAACCCTGTGCGAAACTCCAAAGCCCATGCACCCATTTGACTTTACCTCCCTGAGGTGGTACCCCAGGAAAATGTGGGTTAAAACTTTTTATAGAGACACATGTTCCAAATTCTGTTTCATAATCCTACAGATCTGCTTCTAGGTGTATTAGTTCCCTATGGTTGCTACAACAAGGTACCATGATCTCGATGGTTTAGAATAGTCATTTATTCGCTCACAGTCTGGAAGCCGGAGTTTGCTATCAAGGTGTCACTGAGCCCTTCTCCTTCTGCAGGCTCAAGGGAAGTACGTGTTTCTTGCCTCTCTCAGCTTCTGATGGCTGCTGACAGTCCTTGGCTTGTGGCCACATCACTCCAATCTTCAAGACCAACATCTTCAAACCTCTTCCTGCTCTGTCTGCACATCCCTTTCTCCTCCATGCTCAGAAACGTCCTCCCGGCCTCCCTCTCTCCGACACCTGTTTGTGTCTGTGCTCCATGCCTCGGGCTACCACACCGGGCAAGGAGACTTCATGTTTCTGAGTGAGCAGCTGGAGTGTGGAAGACCCTCTGGCTGACAGCAGAACTCGGGATCCCTGTGTGCTGCTGCCACCGAGTCCTGGGCCTGGGCCAGTCCCGGGGCTTCTCTGGGCAGGGGTCCTCTGTGTCATGAAGGGCTGGTGGACGTAAGCTGGTCCCACGATCCACCAAGGTGCCTCTAGATGGGCCTCAGGCCCCTTGCAAATCGGGTGCTTGTGCAAACCCGAAGGCCTGGTGACAGAGAAAGCTCATCCAGGACCAAGTGCGCGGTCCTCAGTCCTGGACAGAGAGCCCGGGGCTCGCAAAGAGCAGCCAGGCCCCAGACCAATCCAGTCAGAACCCCTGGGTTAGGGCTGGACACGGACAAGTTGTCTAATCTTCTCTTTCTAGGAGATTCTAATATTCGGACAAGAAGCGAACCAAGAACCGGTAAAGTCTTTTCCTTTAATGTCCCTTCCAGGTGAGGCACTTGACAGAGACAGAGCTCCTCAGCTCTGCTTTCACAGGAACATCATTAAAAATACAGATTCCTGCCCTGGCTGGTTAGGCCGAGCGGTTAGAGCGTCGGCCTGCGGTCCAGGGAGACTGGGTTCGGTTCCCGCTAAGGGCACGTACCTCAGTTGCAGTTTGTCCCTGGCCATGGTTGGGTCATGTGGGACGCAGCCACTCGATGTGTCCCTTTCACGTTGATGTTTCTCTCTCTCTCTGTCTCTTCCTCTCTCTCCTTCCCACTCTACTTGAACAAAAAATAGAAAAATGTCCTTGGGTGAGGATAAAAAAAATAAATTATAGATTTCTGCCCTGGTCAGTTTGGCTCAGCAGTTAGAGTATCAGTCCCAGGACCCAAGGGCCACAGATTCTATTTCTGGTCAAGGGCATATATCTGGTACCTGGGTTGCAGGTTTGATCCCCGGCTTCCGTCGGGGTCATACGGGAGGCAACCTATCAATCTCTCACATCGATGTTTCTCTCTCACATTGATGTTTCTCTCTCACTTCGATGTTTCTCTCTCGCTTGCTTTCCCTCCCTCCCTCCTTACCTCCCTCCCTCCCTCCCTTCCTCCCTCCCTCCCACACTCTCTAGAAATCAATAGAAAAATATATATATTCTCGGGTGATGGTGAACAAAAACAAAAAACAACAAAATATACAGATTTATGGCTTCCCCACCTAGGACTTGATTTCATTAATCTGAGTGTGATATGGACACCAGGACCTAAGGCTCCCCTGGTGGCTTCAGTGTCCCCCATGTCAAGGGCCCTGTGACAGAGCAGGCAGCCGTCCATGGCAGCTGCTGTCGCAGAGGGTGAGTGTTAGACCGGGGAGGCCTTCCTGACTGGGAGAGTTTCTAGACCGCGGCGGGCACCTTCTCTGGAAATCAACGAGGCTTCTAAGGGTCAGCGGACTTAGCCGCGGCTCTGCTGCCGGAGGGTCGAGGCGTGGATCAGAGGGCCTTTCAAATTCCTGACAATTCCTTGACTTTATAGAAACAGCTCTTGGGCCTGCCCTGCCTAGGTTCTGTTGCCATTTAGACAAGGAATGTAAAAAGAATAAAAATAACTCCATGAATTCAAAATTGTGGAAAATGTCATTACGGGTAATGAAAATTACAGGAAGCCCTGCCGACTTTGCTCCCTCCCCAAGACCAACATGAGAACATGTTTTTTCTTCTGATGCAATAATTAAGTTTGCCCAAGAAAACGTCTCTGTGAAGGCCCCAGGGCATGGGCTCCGTGAAGCCTCTTGCTAACTGATACATGTGACCATCTGGCCTCACTGGGCAGCAGTGTGGTGGTGGAGGGTTCTAGAAGACTGACTTTGTTAGGACATGGAGGAGGGTTCAGGTGACTTCTGGAGCTAGCTGCAGCCCCAGTGTGAAAACCAGAGCCTGAGGTCCAGATGTCGAGGTGGAAATAACATCTCAAAGGAGGTCTGGGCAGATACCACGGGCATGAAGACACACTTTCCCTCCGCCCTGAGCGCAGACAGGCACTGGCACCGTGTGGGCTGCAGACACACAGGGAGCTAGCGCGCCCTCCCCGTGCTCACGAAAATGTCACTGAGTGGGAGCAGGTCTTAGTGTAGGAGTCTCCCAGGGCGCCCAGAACACTGACCCAGACGGAGGGTGTGTGGACGGTGCCTGATCAGAGCTGAACATCTGAGCAGAATAAACCTGGGCTGAAGGCTGGGGACTGTGGATGCACAGACCACAGAAGGAACAGATGAGTACTGGGCATGGACGGAGAGGTTCCGACTCATCAGCTCTCAGTGAAACAAAAGGAAAACGCCCCTTAAAGGGTGATCTCGGCTGTGGGCAGCATCAGAGGGAGGGCAGTGTATGAAGTGGGTCCTCTGTCCTTGGGGAAAGTGCACACAGGCACAACTCTCGAAAAACAATCTGGGCCCAGTTGGTGTGGCTCAGTGGTTGAGCATCGACCCTGCACCAAGAGGTCTCCGGTTCGATTCTCGGTCAGGGCACATGCCCAGGCTGTGGGCCCGATCCCCAGTGGGGGGCATGCAGGAGGCAGCCAATCGATGTTTCTATCTCTCTCTACCTCTCCCTTCCTCTCTCTCTCAAATCAATAAAAAAGAAAGAAAAGGAAAAAGAAAAACAATTTGGCACCTGTGTCAGGCCCAGGTCCCTATCCCGCCTCATTACTTTCACTCGTGGGAATTACCCTAAGAACCTCCACGCACCGAAGGCTTCGTGCTCATGGGTTACACTGCAGTGTCATTTTTAAGAGTTACAAGCAGAAGCCAGACTCCCCTACAGCCCCATAGAAGTGACCCATATCCCAAACAGGCGTACAGACCTTGAAATATTGTTAGACCAACAAAACAAATGTATGAAGAAATCAAAGACCCGAATGATATAAAAATATAAGTAAAATATTCAAGATAAAAAAATATATATTTATCTTGACATCAATTATGTACAAGATGAAGGAATTAAGAAGTACAAATGAGATAGGACTGGAAGATGGTGGGTAGGTAAACGCAGTATCGCATCCTCCCACAACCACATCAAAATTACAACAAAACTTCAACACAACCATCCTTTAGAACTGCCTGAAATTGAGCTGAATGCAAGTCCTACAACTATAGAATTAAAGCAGCAGCCACATGGAGACTGGTAGGAGGGCGGAGGCAGATGGGCTGGTCCCACACCCACGTGTGGTGGATAAAAATCAGGAGGACACCTCAGCTGGGAAGGTCCTCCCTGAGGACTGAGGGGTCCCCGTCCCACACCAGGTGCCCTGCTCAGGGTTCCAGTGCCAGGAAGAGAATCCCCATCACTTCTGGCTGTAAAACCAGCATGAACAGAGGCTCAGGGAGGCTGAGGCGGCTGGAGCCCCAGGCAGCTCCTTAAAGGGCCCGCGCACGGACTTACTCAGACCCACTCCCTCTGAGCTCTGAGCGGAGGCAGCTTGAGGGGCGCCAGAGAACAGGGAACAACTGAGCTGTTGGACTCTGGACAAGGGCTGGAGAGACAGCTTTCTCCTGGACAGACGTGCTGTCAGAGGCCTTTGTTCCTTTGGTGAGCCCTTCCCTGGGGCGGCAGACAGCTGCCATATCTGGGACTCCAGCAACCTGGCTCACACTGTTGGCCCCGCCCTGGTGACTCCCTGAGGCCCTGCCCCATCCAACTTTCAGGCCCACCCAAGCTGTTTCCAAATGCTTTACCATAGGGTTGACCTGTCTTGGATCCTGCTTCAGTTTCCTAAAATCTCTCAAACAAGCAGCATCTGTACCTGAGCCCACCAGTGCACCTGGCACCATCGGGCCAGTGGACAGGACACCCTGTGTCAACACAGACCAGTGCACAGTAGAGGAGCTATCAAGGTGCCGGTTGCAGAAACGCAAACGGCCGGTAGCCCAGCACCATCCCCCGCAGTAGCAGCCCGATCAGAGTTGAGATATTCCCCCAGCAACAGAGGCTGGGGAGCAGACACCCATCTCCAGGCAACAGAAACACAGACCAGCAACAGAGAACTATCCCCCGCCCCCAAAAAAAAAACAAACTACAGCAGAGGCTGAGCAGGAGCTGAGCCCCACTGGGCAGCAGCACCCCCCAGCCACCAGTGGTGGCACCAGGGGCACCATAGGGCCCTGTGTGACCCTGTGGCCCACAAGAGTGGTACAGAGCCGGGGCTTGAGAGAAACCAGTCGCGGTGAGACCATAATACCTCTCCTTAAGTGGGCCCAGGCCTGGCAGTAGAAGCAGCCAGCCTTGGTTCACAACTTGGCTTTGCCTGGGCACCTCCAAGCCCAGCACCAGAAGCAGCCATCAGCATATCACTTTGTAGCTTATGCCTGGTGACCCCTGGTAGAACACAAGCAGTGGCTGACCTTGCCCCAGAGCCAGCACATCTGATGGACAGCTTTAGACCACATCGAAACACCACCACCCAACCACCTCCACAAGTGACACACTCAATGAGTGGATTCCCTGGGTACCAGAGCCCTGCTGAAGTAAGTGTTGCTCTGTGCAGTGGGCCCTACACAGCAGATCCTCCAAGGTAGTGGCTAGTGGGCATAGCCAGTTCTTGCAGCTGACCAGTCTGAGTAAACCCTTCTCATTGATGTGCCAACAGCAATCAAGACTCAATGACAAGGGAAGGGTATATAGTCCACACTAGGGGTGCACCATGAGGGCCCAGCTGGGGTGATCAGGGAGACTGTGCCACTGGATCCTACAGGACACCTACAATAGTAGGCCACCCTACCAAGCCTAGGAGGCATAGCAACTCTGCCTAATACATAGAAACAATCACAGGGAAGCAGCCAAAATAAGGAGACAAAGAAACATGTCCCAAATGAAAGAAAAGAACAAAACTCCAGGAAAAGAACTAAACAAAATGGAGATAAACAATCAATCAGATGCAGAGTTTAGAACACAGATTATAAGTTTGCTCAGGTAACTTGGTGAGACCTTCAAGGAACTTAAGAAGACCTCTGAGGAACTTAGTAAGAACATCAACAACATAAAAAAGGGCCAGTCAGAAATGAAGGAGGCACTAACTGAAATAAAGAATAATTTACAGGGAATCAATAGTAGAGTAGGTAAAGCTAAGAAGCAAATCATCGATTTGGAATATAAGGAAGCAGAAAACACCCAACTAGAACAGCAAAAAGAAAAAAGAATCTAAAAAATGAGGATAATGTAAGGAGCCTCTGGGACAACTTCAAGCGTGCCAACATTTGCATCATAGGGGTGCCTGAAGGAGAAGAAAGAGAGCAGGAAATTGAAAACCTATTTGAAACAATAATGACAGAAAACGTCCCTAACTTGGCGAAGGAAACAGACATACAAGTTCAGGAAACACAGAGAGTCCCAAACAAGTTGAACCCAAAGAGGTCCACACCAAGACACATCATCATCAAAATGCCAAAGGTTAAATACAAAGAGATAATCATAAAAGCAGCAAGAGAAAAGCAGTTAGTTACCTACAAAGGAGCTGCCATAAGACTGTCAGCTGATTTCTCAGAAGAAACTTTGCAGGCCAGAAGGGAGTGGCAAGAGATATTCAAGGTGATGGAAAGCAAGGACCTACAACCAAGACTACTCTGTCCTGCAAAGCTGTCATTTAGAATCAATGGCCATACCAAGAGTTTCCCAGACAAGAAAAAGCTAAAGAAATTCATCACCAACAAACCAGTATTATATGAAATGTTGAAATGTCTTCTTGAAGGCGAAGAACAACAAAAATATAAACAATAAAATGGCAATTAATACATCTATGAACAATTGAATCCACAAACAAAATGAGCAAGCAGAACAGAAACAGACTCATAGATACAGAGAACTTTTTGTTGCTTGCCAGATGGGTGGGGGCTGGGAGGGTGGGTGAAAAAGATTAAGGAAATTAAGAAGTACAAATTGGTTGTACTTCTGTATTGGTTGGGAAAGGGGGAGGGAGGGTGGGATGAGATAAACCAAAGAACTTCTATGCATATGTGCACAACCCATGGACACAATAGTGTGGGGAAGGCAGAAGGAGGGTGGGATTGGGGAGGAGGGGATTAATGGGGAAAAGGGGGGCATCTGTAATACATTCAACAATAAAGATGACTTAAAAAATAAAAATAAAAAAAAGATTTTTTTTTAATGTTAGAGTTGTGGTATGACCAAAAATTATTTTTATTTTTATTTTCTATCTTTCTAAATGGACATTATTTTATAATAAAAAGAGGCTCTTTGAAGAGAAAAGGTTGACTCTGCTTCAGTTGCTAAAGGGAAGCCATGGTTAACTATTATGGTCATTCTCTTTGTCACTGCTGGTTCGGTGATAGGCCCCTCCCCCATTCACACACAAGCATGCACACTGTCTCTGAGCAGAACACGGAGGCAGAGTTACTCTGACTGAGGGGGAGGTTGGCTGTGGTAAGTGGTAGTTTCATTCTCTCTGTTGCTGGCACAAACACATGGTCTGACAGGGTGCCCTCTGGGACCAGGGCTGGTCTTTGTGGAATGAATGGTGCATCTGGAAGAGCTTTTTACATTCCTGAGACTAGATACATGATGCTTGAACCTTGTATTAGTTATCTCTTGCTGTGTAACAAATTACCCCCGGCACTTAGTGACTTCAAGTAGCAAACGTTTATTATCTCACCATTTCTGGGACCCTGGCTTGGCTTTTCTGCTTCTGACTCAAGGTGTCCCTCAAGGGCACAGTCAAGGTGTTGACCTGGGCTGTGGTCATCTCAAGGCTCAACAGTGAGCTGCGCTCGTGGCTGCTGCGGGACGCGGGTCCTCACAGGCTGTCGTCCGTGGCCTGTCCACGGGGCAGCTCACAGCATGGCAGCCTGCTCTCCTCGGGCAGGGCGCCTCAGACAGAGAGGGCTGGGAGGGAGCCTTTAATCACCAATTGGAAGTGACGTCCTGTTATCTTTGCTGTTTGCTATTCAATGCAAGAAAGTTTCTTGTCCAGCTCACACTCAAGGGGAGGCACCCCCATGAGGGCATGAGTACCAGGAGGCAGGATTTCTGGGCTTTCCACTACACACCTCATTAAATACACACTCTCTGAACATCTATGCTGTGCCCATTCAAAGGCAGCACCCAGTGCTCACCACTGCCTGCTCAGTTCCCATTCAGTTCTTGCATCACAAGCACTTGTTCTGATAGATTTCCTAGGGCTTATTTTCCTGAGTCCTTGAAAGGTGGAAAATGGGATATACTTAGGCATGGCATCAGACACCTGTGTTCAGATCCTGGTTCTGCCATTGCAAGCTCTGTGTATCTGGGAAAGAGACTTAACCGCCACAGGGCTCGATAACTTCGTACGTAAAACATGGGTAATAACGATGCTCACCTCACACTGCTGTTGAGGTAGTGAGATGAGATATACACACAAGTACCTCCTTAGGGTCTGGAATTCAGCAAAATTGGCTCTGATCATCCTTATTATTTACTCTTAAATGACAGCCTCATTTGGTTTAATTTGTAGGTATTGTTTTATACTCTAAAAATGACTGTATTGTGTTCTAACTTTGATTCTTCAATGAAAACTGCCAGCCATTATAATCGAAATGTATCTTCTTGCAATTGAGTTGATATTTCAAAAACCTGGATGGCCATTGAGTTCTTTCTTTCTATCTTAATTTTGATGTCTCTATACAAGCGTCTCTCATTTTTTTACTGTTCTACACTGATGTTTATGGGTCATGTAATTTTAGATAAATTTAGATTTTCCTTCATTCTGGGAAGGATTTTTCTACTATATTTTATTTTTCAGTTATATTCCTTCTGCTGTTGTCTTCAAGAAAATGAATGATTTCTCTGTTAGACAACATTTGCCTGTCAAATCTCTTTCTCCTAATCCAGTTTAACTTTGTTGTTTTATTTTATTTCGCTCCATTTTCTCAGTTGTCCCCGTCACTGCCTATATGTGCAATAATGTACAGTCTCCGTTTTGAGGACTTCTATGTCGCTTTTCCTCCTGCAAAGCTTTGAATCCTATTGCTACAGGTTAACATTTGGTTGTTTCATTGTCTCCTCTCCGAACCTCATGTCTCTTCTTTGAGCTCTTACTTCAGAGAGGGGACGTTTTCTTTAATTGTATTGATTACATGGATTTGTTGGGGTCTCAATTCATTTGCTTGGATGGCATAATGCTTCAGGTGTCCTCCTTTTTAAAATTCTCACATTCTTGTGGACAAGAAACGGGACCCATGTTAAACCTGACCAGCTCAGGGGAGGCCTGCATGGTACACCCTACAAACGTGGAGACAAAGTAACCACACAGGATGGTCTAAATGTAAAAGTTCCTAACTGAAAGTGACTGCCAATGGGTGATCAAGTCCTAGGTCTGTAGCTTCCTTGACAAAAGTCATTTTTTTACCTTAAGTAAGCTCGTCTGTTGTGTTTTTGCATCTAAGATAACATACCTTTGAAATGTCAAATAATCTCCTTTCCAGACCCCTCAGGGTACAGCCTCCCATAAGAGCATGACACCTTATTATAATCTTGTTCCATAAATGTCTTCTGTGTGTGCTGTATTAATTGTTAACTATCTATACCTACATACGTAAGAAAGTATGTTTTTCTGTTTTATTTTTTATACGATCTCACAGATTTCTTTTGCTCTTGCCTTTTGAATCTTCCACCAGTGAATCCCACTGTAACCCCTTACATCCCCTCCTTTGATTCTAATGTATAAAATAAGCTGCAAAACTGACTATCTTTGGAGAATTTTCTCAATCTGTCAGATTTTGCTTCCTGGCGATTGTTAGTTTGGCTCAAATAAACTCATAAAAGTTCTCTACAAGTCTGGACATTTCTTACATAGACTTCATCCATCAATGCTGCTTGCTTTCTGATCATTCCTTATTTTAGAAGGGAGTATTTTCTTCTTGTTCCAGTTAGTTGCTGAAGAATAGCAGATAAGTGGGCTTGGTTTTGGTCATCAAGAATTCTTGTCCAGCCGGTCTGGCTCAGTGGATTGAGCTTTGTTCATGGACTGAGAGATCTTGGTTCGATTCCCAGTCAGGGCACTTGCCTGGGTTGGGGGCTTGATCCCCAGTAGGGGGCGTGCAGAAGGCACCCAATCAATGTTTCTCTCTCACATTAATGTTTCTATCTCTCTCTCCCTTACTTTCTCTCTAAAGTATCAATAAAAACATATTTTATCCTCACCCGAGGACATTTTTCCATTTTTTGTTCAGGTAGAGTGGGGGGGGAGAGAGAGGAACAGAGAGAGAGAGAGAAACATCGACATGAAGGGACACATCGAGTGGCTGCCACCCGCACAACCGACCAGGGCCGGGGACAAACTGCAACCAAAGTACGTGCCCTTAGCGGGAACCGAACCCGGGTCTCTCTGGACCGCAGGCTGACACTCTAACCGCTGAGCCAAACTGGCCAGGGCTAAAAACATATTTTAAAAAAATTCTCACCAACATTATTCCCTGAAGGTATAACTACTTTAGGTCAGGAAATTTCCCAGGCTTAGAGAGAAGCTCATAACATCATGATTGTGTGCGTGGGGTTTACCTGTATCTATGCATCTGTCTCTGTGTCTATCTGTCTATCATCTCCTTATCTATATTCATCTCGATATCTATATATACACTTTTATGATCATTTTTCTTCTGGTGACAAGGGGAGTACCGGCAGCCTGCCGGCCTTCCTTGCGTTGGCTTCCACGCTGGCACAAGTTTCTGCACAGTGTGTGCCCATGTGTTTCCTAGATTTCCTCCCTAAGCCTGGGCTGCCCTCTTAATGCCACGTTGCACTCAAGAACCCTGCAGTACCCTTCACCGCTGTTTGCAAATGAGGGGCATTTGTTTATCCCATCGGGCCGTGCAACTTATCTTTCAAAAACAACGCGGGCTTTTCCTGCACGTGCGGCTCAGAGGTGTGCCTGTTTTCTGGTTTCACCACGTGTCATTTAAAATTTTCGTTTTTCCTTACCGTTTCCAAATGATGTCAGAAGATGAAGACAGAGACCCCTTCCTATTGTCTTAGCCCTTCTAAGTAATTTCACATTTACTATTGGTTCAGGTTTTAAAGAAAGAACACGGTTTGCTATAAAGCAATAAATAGCGTGTTTCAGTTAGAGAAACTGGAGACTACAACCGGGCGAGGCCCCCGGCAGGCAAGGGTGCAGGTGAGTCAGCGGGCGGTTCATGACCAGAAGGAGAGGAAACTGAGTATGGGGAGATGAAAGATATCCCCCCAAACCGAGGGGTTTAGTGGGTGCGACACAAGAACAAAAGAATAACCTCCATGGGAGAACTTAAGGTAACATCCCTGTTGCAAGTTACAAACATTCTCCAGAACAGGGCCTTTCGAGAGGCTTCCTGTTAGGGAAAGGCTGGGTGTTCCTGCCTTTTGCAATTCTTTCAACACACGAGATCTCAGCACCTGATCCTGAGATTGCCATCAAGGAAAAGTAGATGCATCCTATTTCCTACTTCAGACCCTTTTTAAGTAGAGGTGATGAGCTGAGTCTCTCTGGGGCAGCGTGGCTAGTGCCAGGCTGTCTTTTCCTTAGTCTCGGGGGCTTGAGTCCACGCATGGCTACTGCCAAGCCATCACACAGCACAGTTTAGTCTTGCTCGATTCCAGACAGCAGGGAACTAGCATTCGTCATTTGCAGGCTACATCCTTCCATTTTATTTGCTGTCTTCTGACCTCTAGTCCTCTCCAAGAGATTCAAAGTACTTCTCTGTGTGAGTGGTTCTTTAATGTACACTGACATCACCCAAGGATTCACTGGGACACAGAATGCTGAGCCCAGCTCAGGATTTCTGCTTCAGTAGATCTGGGATGGGGTTGAGAATCTACGTTATCACCAAATTCCTACAGGAAGCTGATACTTCTGGTCCAGGGAAGATCACAGAACCAGGTGTGCACCTTTCTACTGGCAACTTTGCATTTTTGCACCTGCTGGAGAGCCATAGCCAGTGCAAGGAAGGACTCCATACTTTCTGAAGTAAAATTAATAAGAGTCCGGCTGCTGTGGTTCAGGGGTTGAGCATCGACCCTGCACCAAGAGGTTGCCAGTTCGATTCCTGGTCAGGACACATGCCCAGGTTGTGGGCCCGATCCCCATTAAGGGGCATGCAGGAGGCGGCCAATCAATGTTCTCTCTCATTGATGCTTCTATCTCTCTCTCCCTCTCACTTCATCTCTCTCTAAAATTAATAAAGAAAAAAAAATCTAAAACAAAATAATAATAGGAGATTTTCCGGAGACTGCCTACACAGCTGGACTTCAGCGAGAGAATGATGGTCTGACTTAGTGCTAGTTGTAACGTGGTAGGTAAGTCTATAGCTTTGGCCATGAGGGTTTGAGGAAGGCAGCACCATGGTGGGAGTTGAGTGGAGCCAAGGAGGTTGGGTTGGTTGGGGTGGAGGTGGGAGAAACAGAGTAAGAGACACATTTGTGATGAGCCCAGAGACAATGTAGAGAATAAGGTAAAAGACATTAGGCCACGTGTGTTGAATTGTTCCCCCAAACCATATGTTGAGGTCCTTACCTCGAGTTTGTGAATACGTTCAGGTCCTAACCTTGACCTTGTAAGTATAAGTAGGGTATTTTCAAATATAATTAAGAGGTAAGTTAAAATAAGGTCATACTAGAGTAAGATAGACCCTTATTCTAATATGACCAGTGTCCTCATAAGAGGAGAAACACACAGAGACACACACACAGAGGAAAAGACTGTGTGAAGACAGATGCACAGAGGGCAGAAAACCATCCCATGTGACCACAGAGGAAGAGACTGAAGTTAGGAAGCTGCAAGCCAAGAAACACCAGGAGCCGCTGAAAACCACCGCAAGCTAAGAGAGCGAGCGCGGCCCAGACACCCGACGTTTGGACTTCTGGTCTCCAGGACTGTGAAAGAATAAACGCATGTGCTCCAAGCCCCCAGCTTGTGGTGCTTTGTCACAGCAGCCCCGGGAGACTAATGTGGGAGGGAATGTGGATTTTCTTCTTTCAAATGCAGTAGAGGAGAAAAAATCACTCGTACCCTCACACAAGGCTAGATCGTCCACACCCTCGTATTCCCAATTACCCTGCACAAATGTGAGTCGGACAGGGACAAAAGCTGCTGGGAAAAAAAGTGATTCCTTTGAGAAATGGTGTTGGAAGAGAGCTCTGCAGATACAGTGGGCTGCCAGACAGACAAAGAAGCTGGTCCTAAAGCAAATCAAGCCTGAAACACTGTTAGAGGCAAAAATGACAAAGGGGACGCTGTCCCCCCTCTGGCACATCATGAGAAGACAGGGTTCTTTGGAAAAGACAGCAATGCTGGGAAAATAGAAGGCACCTGGACAAGAGGAAGACCAACTATGAGATGAATTGACTCCATAAAAAAGCTATAAATATGAGTCTACAGCTGCTGAGCAGGGCTGTTGAGGACAGGACATTGTGGACATCACTCATCTGTATGGTTGCCATGCGTTACAGCTGACTCCACGGCACATCATGCACACAAGAGCAGGGAGGACGCTAAAGGTCAACAGTCCCGTCTTCTCATCCTTGAGATGGGTCAGGTGAACCTGAGAGGAGCTCAAGCGAACCCAAAACACTTGCTTCAAGGTCAATTCCCTTACTTTGCTGGGCCTACCACATTTGCCTATTCACAGAGCATCCTGCCTTGGTTTGTTGGGCTCAAATGCATGGGTGAAGCCCCCACCACTACATAATGTCAAGTTCTTGGTCATGGCTCGGTCCTGTCCATGACCATGAGAATAGTGGAGAGTTGGTTTGTTAAAAGGAACTGGGATTTTTAATTTCTTGAAGGAAGTCAATGCTATAAAGATTAGAAAGGATTCTGTGAACCTGCTTATGAGCCTTCACGCTAAGCTTCGTGCAATCAGATATTCTTTAGACCTGATGATACACAGGGACAGGGCATCATCTCCAATGAGCATTTTAATCACAACTCTACCCTCAAATTTCAAGATTGTTCATCTTTGGGCTAACTGGTACTTGTATCTTCTCATTACCCTCCCTTAAATGCAATCAAGCTCACATACCACTAGAATGTCTAAAATAAAAAAGACAGATAGTAATAAATGTTGGCAAGCATGTGGAGAAGTTGGACTCTCATATGTTGCTGGAGGGAATGTAAAATAACTCAGACATTTAATATATATATATATATATATTTCATATTTAAAAATATATATATATTTTAAATGTATATATATATATATATATATATATATATATATACACACACACACACACACACACAACACTAACTGGGACTGGGGACAAACTGCAACCGAGGTATATGCCCTTAGCAGGAACCGGACTGGGGTCTCTCTGGACCGTGGGCCGATGTTCTAACCCCTGAGCCAAACCAGCCAGGGCTAAAATATATTTTTTGTTGATTTTAGAGAGAGAAGAAGGGAGAGGGAGAGAGAGAGAAACATCGATGTGAGAGAGAAACATTGATCGGGCTGCTTCCTGCACACCGCTTACTGGGGATTGAGCCTGCAACCTGGGCATGTGTCCTGACCAGGAATGGAACCAGTAACTTTTGGTGCATGGGAGGAGGCTCAACCAACCACACTGGTCAGGGCATTTCAACCATTTTGAAAAACAATTTGGCAGTTCTTCAAAAAGTTAAACATAGAGTTACCATATGACCCAGCAATTTTACTTCTAGATGTATAACTCAAGAAAAAGAAAAAATATATTTTTACATAAAAAGACTTGTATAGGAACATTCTATAATAACATTATTCATAATAGCCAAAAGATGGAAATAACCCAAGTATGCATCAACAAATGAATGAATAAAAAATGTGGTATATCCATATAATGGAATATTATGTAACCAGAAAAAATGAAGCATAAACTTTGAAAACATTATACCAAGTGAAATAAATTAGTCACAAAAGGCCATATGTTGATCCCACTTATAAGAAATGTTCAGAATAGGCAAATCCATAAAGACAAAATGTGGATTAGTGGTTGTCAGTGGCTACAGGAAAAAGAAGGAGAGAGAGTGAATGTGTAGGAGATGAAGCAGAGTCAAAGACAGAAAGCTACCTCTTGGTGGAAAGGGAAAGGTGTGTGGCCAGTTTTGAAGGCCTAGCTCAGGTTATATTATTTTTTATTATGCAAATATATAATTATAAATAAAAAGCATTAAAATAAATTTTCGAAAAAATAAAAATGTTTTAAATTAATTTTTAGAGAGAGAGGAAGGGAATGAGAGAGAGAAAGAGAAACATCGATGTGAGAGTGAGACATCGCTTGGCCGCCTCCTGCACATCCCTACTGGGGATCGAGCCCACAATCCCGGCCTGAATAGGAATTGAGCTGGCAACCCTCGGATGCACGGGACGATGCCCAACCAACTGAGCCACACAGGCCAGGGCAGATGTGGGGGTGTGATGAAAATGTTCTAAAATGATATAGGAGTAATGATTGCACAATTTTGTGAATATACCAGGAACCACCATTTATATAGTTTTAAAGGGCGAATTTTATGGTTATGTGAATTGAGTCAGAAAACACAGTAAAGTCCTCTAAGCCTTCTATGGTGCTAAGGGATCAAATAGAGAGAAATGACTTGACTTCCTATGGAGCGAATGCATTCTCTTCTTCTTCCAGAGCCTCTCATTTGGGTGCTGTACTTCATTTATAACTACTGCAATTTCCTCTACAGGAGGATATAAAACTAGCAGCAGCATCTGAGGATAATTATCCTGGCAACCATGTGCTCTATGGATGGGAGCAATGAGAAACTAGAGACAGTCAAAGCAATTAAAGAGAACATTTCCACAAAAGATAAAGAGCCAAGGACCAATCCTGAGAAGTTGCTATGGAAACAGAATAGCAGGACAGGTGGGAACAGAACTATTGTGTGCAGAGCATTTCAGAACAGAGCAGTAGTGGCCTGACCATGGGCCAGGGAGTCTGCCCAGACATGGCCCAGGACCCCCAGGGCTTCAGACGTCTCCTGTCCGTCGGAGGTAGTGCACCCGAGACCTCCACTGGCCATCTTGCCTCCACAGTGAGTGTAAGATGGGATTCAAGGTTTCTGAACCTCTCCAATCTTAGTCCGTCTCTTTCTGTGATGGCTGGTCTGCAAAGCTGCCCCCGATGAACCAGGCCTGGAAATATCTGCATGCTCATCTGATCCACTCTCCCTTTGAACCTGCTGTCTGGCCCAGTGAAACCAATGAAATGCAGCAAAAGCGACACCGTGTGACTTCGCAGACTGGGTGACGAGAAGCCTCGTGATTTCCGCCTTGGTCTCTTGGAACACTTGCCCTGGAGGACCTGACAGGATGTAAGAAGTCCAACCAGCCCGAAACCATCATAACACAACAAAGCCCAGCCAGCCGCATGAAGAGGCCACGGGCTGGGAGAGGCTCAGCCAGCCCACAACGCCCCAGCCCTCCCGGCCCATGTGTCGGGCACGAGAATGAAAAAGGCACCTTAGATGTACAGTCTGGGGCAGGCTTCGGATAACTCTAGCCCCAGACGACATCTGTTACCCCAGACGACATCTGAGTGCAGCTACATGAAAGAGTCTCACCCTGCGAAGCCCCGAACCCACAGAAACATGAAAGAGCGGGAGAAAATGTTTTAATTCGCTAAATTTGGGGGGTGTTTTATTATACACAGATTAAAAAATGAAACATGAATCCAGGACACCATGTGAGGGCCACTGATGCAGACACTCAGACCATGTGCATGGGTCTGGGTAGTGGGGAGCCGCTGCTCCTGCCCCCAGTAGATTCGATAGCTTCCCAGATGTGGAGTGCCCATGGACACTAGCCCCCTCCACGTTTCTTTCTTGCCACCGAAGAACCAGAGACTCCAAGCAGCTCTTCTGAGCACAGGAGAGCCCAGGACCCCACTGGGTTTGCCTGTCTCTGGTTTCTCTGGCAGTGCACAGTGATTTGGGCGATGCCCGTACCTGCCGCTTGTTCCGCGCTGCGCCCTCATTGCTCTGCCCTAGAACTCGGCAGCACCCTGCCATCCCAGCGGGCGATCTCGCCGGTGGAGCCGGGCAAGACCTGGCACGGGGAGAGGCGGGGGGAAGCGTGCCCAGCAGAACGCCCACAGTCCAGGCTGGCACAACACATGCCCTGGCTCTCCCTGCCTGTTGATTTGGACTCTGTGTATTTCGTATTTTATTGCCGGTCGTCCCAGGCCCAGGCTGGACATGGTGTTTATGCTGGCAACAGGGCACAGCGTTTCCTGGGCTGTGTTCTGTGGCAGGAAGGTCATATTGCAGAGTTGAATTCTCTTTGTATGCTGTCAGTTTTCTCCTCTCAACCCTACGCCAGAGTCAAACAGAGCTTATTTCTCGGGGTGAAAAGTCCATCGGATTCCTGGGCCCGGTGCTTGCGGAAGACACACTCGCTCGCTCCGAAGATGAAGCACTTCCCCTCCAATGCAGGCACAGCGCGGTTGCTCATGGGTGTGCCAACCACGTTCTCCAGGGTCCCAGAAAGGTACTTGTCTGTGACATGGAGGGGTCAGCCACCAAAGCTGTTGGTTGGATCCATGATTTCCAGACAGGCTGTCACATGCATGGGCCTCCAGCCAGTGTTGCTAGTGGTCTTCACCGGTGTTGGCCCCAATACAAACCTTGTTTAACTGAAACCAGACGGCCCCCTAGATGGGTAAGACGTGGAGGAAGTATGGTAGAGGCCTGAGCAGAAATAGTAAATGCAAAGTCTGTTAATGCAATCTGTTTTAAAATATCAACAAACTCATCTCACACACACACACACACACACACACACACACGCCCTTGAATGATTTGAGTACACTTAGGCTGGCTGGGGATCTGAACAGAGTTAGCCCTTGATGTGTGTTCCCCTTTGACCAGTGGCCTGGAGGGGAGTGGCCAGTGACAACCAGAGAGGTGCCCAGCCTGCTCCACTCGGGGAGGTTTCACTTCCTCTGACTCCTTTGCGAACTCTCCAGTCATGACTGATTTCACAGTAGGAATTTAAAAACTGAGCCACGAGGAAGACAATCCAGTTACCCGGCATTCACCAAAGAGCAGTAGAGTCAGGTAAGAGCCTGGGAGTGGCCCTGTTGCCCAGGAGACATGGAGAGAAGCCACAGGGGCAAGAGAACATTGAGCCCGGTGAGGTGTCTCCTGCCAGGATGAGCTTGGGCCAGTGACGGAAGACCCATGCCCGGTGAGGAAGTCGCTGAGCTGCTTTGAGCCTGTCTCGTCTGCACCGTAGGTGGACACAGGGCACCCTGTCTCTTCCTAACCTTGGGCGCGTCATGTGGGTATGAAAAATGCTTTGTGAAGCACACTTGTGAGGTAGCCTCACCGCAGTCACTGTTGTCAATAGCAACAGGGCCCCGACAAACCTATCCTACCAGCTTCCCACATTCTGCTTGGCAGGTCTAAGAGGAGATGATTCCAGGTGGCCACAATCTTGTCTCTACCTCCTGCTAAGTACATGCCACTCCGCACGTCTAGAGGAGAGGTCTAATCCCTTTCTTCAGCTAGGCTGGTCTCAGCGGCTTGTCTGGCCAGCACAACGTGCGAAGTAACGTCCTAAGACTTCTGGGGCTGGGCCAAGGGAAGCCTGTGGCCTCCAGCTGGCCTCTTGAGACACTCCCTTTGGCATGCTCCCTTGACTGCTCATGCCCATGCCACAGGAGAGCAGGGGTCGGTGTGGGCGATGCCCGCGGAGCCATGACCTGCCTCAGCAGCTGGTGTCAATGAGCATCTTGGATGTCCAACCTGGCTGAGCCCTCACACCTTCCAGCATAGCCGCCGTCAGACTGCAGCTTCACGAGACACCCTGAAGGTGAACCTCCCAGAGGAGCTCCGTCAACCCGGAACACAACCAGGAGCAAAAATAATAAATTGTGGCTGCAAGCCACTAGGCTTTAATGTGGAGTATTGAACTGAAACAGCTCTTCTTGTACCTACTGGCATCCGAGCCCTCTGGTGCTCCTGCCTGAGTCCCAGAGTCAAACTGTCTATCTTCTTCCTAGTGTGACCTCCTCGTTCTCCGTCCCTTGTGTCATTCCCTCCTTTCTGCTGCCCCCCTCCCCCAGATAAGCCCAGAGGTCTTTCTCAGGCTATTACCACGGGTTCCCTTCGAGAATGAAGACGAGAAGCAGAGTGACAGACTTCAGGGGACCCCGCCCCCCCGCCCCCCGCACACTCCATCGCAAGCCTGGAGTGGAGGCTTCCTCTAGGCAGAGCCAGGAGAAGCTCCTGAAGACAAACAAACTCTGAGCTCCTCTGGCCTGCGCTCCTAACCCTGCCCCGACAGCACATCTGAGTAGACCAGGCACCCCCTCGTGTGGCCCTGTGGTCGGGAGTGTCCCCGGCCCCGCACATCGTCCTCCAACCGAGTCTGCAGTGCTGATCACCTCTGCGCACCTTCTCAGCTTTGACCGTCACTGCCCAGGGCCAGGGGAAGGGGCCCAGGCATGGCTTTGAGAAGAGTGACTTGACCAGCCAGCTTTCTGGCTGACATCTGTGAAGCGCCACACGTTAGAGCTCATTAGGCACATTCAGTGAGACCAGGCCTGTCCCACATCCCTGGCAGAGAGGTGGGCTCGGGGCTGAAAGATGAGCTGTTTAAGGGAGGTGGGTGGTCTTTGCAGGACTTTCAAATTAAGCGAAGCCGTCCAAAAATAGAAAATGCAAGGTGGGGCGGCCTGGGTCCCAGTCAAGGTAAGTGCAAGCCAGGAGTGAGACCTCCTTGGACTGCAGGATCCTGGGGTGGGGTTGGGGGTGGGTGAGGAGGCAGGGAGAGGAGGGAAGGCAGAATTCTTTCTGGCTCCGACCAGAGACCAGAGGGGAACGTTTTTGGGGGGCAGGAAAGGTAGAGAGATCTCCCGCAGCCCGATGCTGTACTTCTGGGGAGGAATACCCGAATTCTCCGATCGCTGAGCAACCCCGGGGACTCGGATTTCTACCTATTTCTGGGAGCAGCAGGAAGACTGGGTCCCAGCGCCCTGGCCCAGAGTCTCGTTTCCTTGACTTCACACGGTACCCACATCAGATACTGCACCCCTCTTCTAAGGAAGGGGGTTGGGGTCTCCTGTGGGTCCTTAGAACAAGCTACAAAGTTTTGCACATACCCGTCTTGTTAGCAGTCTCAGAACAGGTAAGAACACCTAATATGGGGGGGCTTTAGGGAGTTCAAAATATAACGCTTCTCTTATGCTCACGTTGGGAAATAAATGTAGACGTCATGTTGAAGGGTGTCAAGACATCACCTCTATTACTGACAAAGCTGATCAGAGGAGGTGACCTTAGACATACAGCCGAATGGACCTGCCACTTAGACATTTCCCTTCCCTAATCCCACGTGGTCGGCAGTGCCCAGAACACAGGTTCTCGGCAGCGCAGGGGGTGCCGAGGGGGCAGGAGAGTCTGAGCATAGCCCGGTAATTCCCACGCTGAGCCCCTCCCCCCGGGCAGCAGAGTGATGCTGGGGTGCTGCTCCGTAGGGTTTTGAGTCGGGGGGAAAAGATCCTTCTCAGCAGCAGGTAGGAGCCACCAAGGAGAGCAGAACGTTTCCAGAGAACGCAGATTCCGCTCCTCGGTAGGCTTAGAAAGTCTCCCCACCCCTCAGGAATGACAGCATGCGGTAGTGGAAAAAGCACACACTTGGGGACTTGGGCGGGACAGAGGGCCTCTTCAAGTCCCAGTTTCTCCTCTGCAACCTGGAGGGACAGATCCCAGCACAAAGTGCTGCTGTGGGGTTCCTGACGCTGAGTCCCCAACTGGCCCAGTTCTAGTGTCTCAGAAAAGCCCCCATCCTAGGCAAGCTGGAAGACGTGGTCACGTGATCAAACACACCTGGTACACAGTGGGTGCTCAGGAATTGCTCCCCTCCTTCCTTACATTTCTGTTTCGAGAGTGAAAGTTGCAGGATTCCTCGGGCAAGGAGCTGAGATGGTCTCTGTCTCTGTCTCTGTCTCTTCCTGTCTCTCTGTTTCATACTGGAAGCCCCCCTAGGAAGGGCTGCCGAGGGAAGGGGGGCAGGGATTTGCGTTTGGAAGACCCTCTGGGAGCCTGGGATAAACAGACTTGCATTGGGAGAAGTATCCCTGTATCATTACCTCAAGAAAGGTCAAGTAGACCACTCCCTGGCACAGAGTTAAGTCCGTGTTGCTGAGAAAATGTTTGGATTTCCTTTGGAAGGTGCTGGGTCAGCAAGAGGGCAGATGAGTTGGTTCACGAACCATATCACCTTCCCAAACACTTACCCCAAACCCCACCCCTCTGCCCCTTCCAGTTAACTTCAACATCACAACCCCTGGGGCTGCCACTAGTGTCCCTGACACCAGAATGTCCCCAGAAAATGGGATCCTCTGGGAGGTACATGGTCATCGCCTAGACGCTGTTAATAACATTTAACAGTGACTTTGAAGATATAATTAGTTTTATTAAACAACTCATGGGTTGACCATCATCTCGTCTAGCAAGCAGAGTTACTCCCAAGACTTATACATGACTGAAGTCTTTTATTTTTTTATATTTTTGTATCTTTGTTTTTTTTTTTATCCTCACCCGAGGACATTTTTTCCATTTTTTGTTCAGATAGAGTGGAAAGGAGAGGAAGAGAGAAAAACATTGATGTGAAAGGGACACATGGAGTGGTTGCCATCCGTACGACCAACCAGGGCCGGAGACAAACTGCAACCGAGGTACATGCCCTTAGCGGGAACCGAACCCGGGTCTCTCTGGACCACAGGCAGACGCTCTAACTGCTGAGCCAAACTGGCCAGGGCATGACGGAAGTCTTTTAAAGCCAGGAGGGTGGGACCAGGAAGTCATCAGCAAGAGAAAAGTGGAAGTTCATTGGAGGAAAGCAAGAGTTCAGGTGACGACAGCTTCCCATTGGCTGAGCTGTGGCATTTCCATGGCTGGGCTTGTTGCTGGGCGAGAAGAAAATCTTTTCTCCTCCTGCCAGAGTGATCAAGTAGCTGCACTTGCTATTTGGGAGTGCAAGGTATGTCTCTTCCTGTGGGGGTCATAATTGGCGTCTTCCTGTTTGGGGGAATTGACGTTGAATGATAGGGCGTGAGAGCCTCCTCTGGAGGCCTTCCCAGCTCCCATTCCTGTGGAAGTTCCCTTATTAATTTTCATAAAGCCAAACAAGCTTTCTGATGGATGTTCCCCACCAGATGAGTTCCCCAGTCCAGGGACTGACAGAGGTGGCCAGCTGTCTGGACATGCTCTTCCCCTTCGCAGCAACGCAAAAGCCTCGTGCAGTGGGAAGCCTCTTCCACGGTGCAGTTGAGGGAGGTCCTTCACTGTGTGGGTGGAAGTTTCTGCAAGCCGCTAGCCCATGCCACACGAGGGCACTGCCGGTTCCACCACGGGAACCTCGGGTCCTTGAGCAACCAGCAGGCTGCCTCTGTGACTACGAGAACCATGTGTCCAAGAAAGACTCCCTTGATGCTAAAGCTCAGAATGGAGCGCAAAGCCCAGTTCTAGCATCCGTGTTGGTCCTCGCAGTGGACATGAGTGTCATCACCTAGTCTTCTCTGCCTTTGTTCAGTTTTCCCTAGACCTGGTTTGTTGTTTCTGTATCTTTGTTAGAAGCCACCTTGATTTGGAGGGGGGCACTGTGGCGTGAGGGGTGGAATAAGCAGCCCTTCCCATCTCTCTGAAATGCTCGGTATGGCTGTGTCTCATGGCATCAAAGCAAGCTTGCTCTCTGAGTGTGACCCCGGCACCCTTAGTGTCAGGAGCATAGAGCCACAGTCCCTGGGACACTGTGCAGGTGGTCAGTTGTAGCACAGGCTTCGGGTTCAATAAGTCAGGGTTCCAGGCCTGCTCTCTGAGTGTGACCCCAGCACCCTTATCAGGAGCATAGAGCCACAGTCCCTGGGACACTGTGCAGGTGGTCAGTCATAGCACAGGCTTTGCGTTCAATAAGTCAGGGTTCCAGGCCTGGCTCTGCCTCCTACTCACTGATACTTTAAACAGATTCTCCCTCAGTCTTCTCTATCTTAGCTTCGCCGTCCATAAGATGAGTGACATATCACCTTGGCTTTTATCAGAAGGGCTGATGAACCATGTACAAGATCTGGGCCATGGCACGGGCAGTAACCCCATGACCTCCTTGCGACTTTGCACGCAAGGCTCGAACAGTTGGCTGCAGGGCTTCTCCCCTCCCCCCACAGGACGCTCACACACAGCCCTGAGAGGCAACGGTCCCTCACAGGCAGATGTGGGTGCAGAGACATGAAGGGCCAATTATACAGATGCATAGTCTGAGCTGAATTCGAATCCAGGTCCTGCCTCACCAAAGCCCATCTGAGCTCTACTTCTCCCCACTGTGCCGGGTAGAACACGCGTGACCTGTGCATCACCCACGTGGAGGTCTGCAGCCCCGTGTACAGTTCTGCAGGGCCTTTGCTGCTACGTTTCAGCCCAGCCTAGGCCCGAGGACCGCCTGGGCCTCCCGGCTCCACGACGCACCGGTGGGGCCACCTGCTGCTCCCTCCTCAGCCCCACAGAGCGCAACAGCCACAGGTTGGACTGATTCTCTGATCAGAGAAACCAGCGCTTCAGTTCTAGCCAAAAACTCAGAA
The DNA here is from genome assembly GCF_014108415.1 of Molossus molossus. Lineage (NCBI taxonomy): Eukaryota > Metazoa > Chordata > Mammalia > Chiroptera > Molossidae > Molossus > Molossus molossus. Next base: position 70,216,443 of record NW_023425352.1, read on the forward strand.
GGAGGGGAGGGAGTGGAAGATGCCACGGCCTTCGCTCAGGCATAAGCTGGGGCCCCGAGCAGGAGAACGTGAGTGGGTTCCGCAGGCCCCCCGCCCAGGACTGCAGAGAGAAGAGGCCCCGCTAGGCCCCAAAAAGGAACAGAAAACCGGGAGGGGTGGCCTAGGACTCAGGCCCAGCCTCTGCCTCCAGGGACGCCTCCCCAATAACAGACACGACTCTCAGGACCCAGGGACCAGGCTCTGTCATCTGTGGCATCGTGTACAGAGCCAGCCACAGCTAATTGTCACTTTTAATAAAGCAAAATGACCGTGGGCCTCTCCCAGCCTCCTCTCTGGAGCCCCAGGGAGCCTCCCAAGCTGGGCCTGCCGCACCCCAGAGCCTCCCGCGGGGCTCTGCTCAGCCACCCAGGAAGTGCTCACGGGCATGTGCAGGGCCAGGCCCAGGGCCTGCTTCACCGCCTGGCTTGTGGTGACCGACAGACGCAGTAAAAACCCAGGTGGCATCTTACCGGGTGTCCTGGAAGCCAAGCCTCTCCTCTTGGGGCTCACAGAGCTGCTCGCGCCTTTGGCCACCAACAAGGCGTGGACGATGGGGTGCTCAGCCCAGAAACTCCGCGCCCGGCGTCTGGAAACCATCGCTCCGCGGGCCAGCGCCTGCCCCGCACACGTGAATGCCAGTCCGCGCTCCTCCCCAGCTTCCTGCCGGAGCGGCAGTGCCAGGTCTGGGGCTCCGGACAGTGCCCCGCGGCCCACCTTCTCCCAGCCGCCCTGGGAGGGGGCTATTCCTGGTTCCCAGAGGAGGGAGCAGAGGTCCAGGGGGCCGCGTGGCAAGCGCAGGTCCGCAGGGCGCACGCAGCTCGCACGCGTGGGCGAGGCTGTCTGTGTCGGGACCCGTGCGCCACAGGGCCGCCCAGCCTCCCGGGGCGCGTCCCTCCGCAGCTGTGGCTGGAATTCCCCTTCTGAGTGCCGGTCCCTCTGCCCTGTCCCCACCCCGCGCTTGGAGACACGCCGGGGAAATGCCCAGGACTGAGGAGATGTGCGGGCCCAGGTGCGCCTGCATGGAGCTGGGGGCCCCCGAGAATGGCAGTTCCTGCAGGTGGGGGTTGGGCTCTCCGGGTGACTCTCCTGCCGGTCATTTTCCCATCCAGGTGAGAACGGGTCCCTTGGACACTCGACCCTGAGTGACTCCTGGGATGGACATGTCTCTGTGTTTGGGTCCAGATCCTGGCCGTTTGCCCCGGGGCCTGTGGAGGGATTTCAGAGCCCACTTCTCCCTCATAAACGGGAGATGCAAAGACGCCGTGGGATCTGTGGACTGTGGCGGGGGGAGCGCCACACGGTGCTGGGCACAGACCAAGCGGTGCCCGTGCCCATGTCCCCATGACCAGGCCTCAGCAGCCTGAGCACAGGACGGAACCAGCACTCTCCTGGGCTGGGGCTGCTTCGCACTGAGGCCCAGGCCGGTAGCCACGCCCCCAGCCCCAGCCTCCTCGGGACACCCGGCAGCCTGGACCTCCCAGCACTGCGCAGACCCCAGTCCGGTGAGCCGCCTTGAAGCCGGCACTTTGCCCGAGGGAGGGGCCCTGGCTGCCGTCCGGAGAGTTTGTACGTGACGTTGGGAGCAGATCCAAAGTATTCTCTCTCGCCCGTGCCAGGACCCCTGTGACACAGGCCCCAGGACAAGGCAGGCCAGAGGAGGGAGGGCTCAGACCACTCTTGGGGTGCAGGTACAGCCACTGGGCCACCAGCCTCCGCTGCAGAGAGCCCCACCTCGCCCACTGGGTCCTGACCCCAGGCTGGTGGTCCCGAGCCAGTCCCTTACCTGCTCTGTGTCTCAGTCCTCCCTGCGAAGGTGGAGGCCAGATGGCAGCTCGTCACGGTGAGGGGTCTGGGCTGTGACTGCGGAACTGCTCTGTGGTCGTCTGGGAGGCCGCGGGAACTCTCCTTCACGGTTTCCCATTCCGCCCGAAATCGCAGAGCCTGGGCCTGTCCCACCTGACTTCCTCTCCATCCCCATCAGCGGTGTTTGGAGCTGGGGCCAGGACACACAGGCCCCACAGAGAGGCTCTCGTTTCTTGCAAACAGCCCGGCCCTGTCTGCACGGCGGGGCGCGGATTGTGGAGTCCGGGCTGGCCGCAGGCTGCGTGACCAGCGAAACCCCAGCCCTCCCTGAATGCGCACCGGGAGGAGCTATTGTTTTTGGCCTCGGGAACCGCTCAGAAGCCAACGTGGATTTTAGTCAAATTTAGCCGTCAAGTCCCCATGTGCTGCAAAGGATCTGAGGGTCGGCCCTGAAGGCCAGAGTGTGGAGGGCTAGGGAGGAGGCACACCCAGAGTCCTCGCCTTGGCTGGAATTTAGGGGTGCATTCAGCCCTTCCCCCGGAGTGCGATCAGGGCCAGGCTTGGCCGCAGACTGGATGGGAGCAGCCCCACCCCGAGGTCCTCCTGTCGCGGGCATAGTCACACAGCTACGCTGCTGCCCCCAACCCAGCCCCTCTGGACGCCCACAAAGCAGGGCAAGAGTTATTCAAACAAGAATCCCTTTTGTTTGCTGAACATAAGGCTCCATTCAATCAAATATATATATATATATATATATATATATATATATCTCCTCTTTCTTCAAATTTCTCTTGGAAACTGGTCCTCTACTTGGAGGCAAACGCATCTTAAGAAATCAAGTTCCTGAACTCTGCCTGCTCTGCCTGACAGGGGTCCCCACAGCTTCCGACCCCCTGCTGTGGTCTGTGTTCATTCCCAGGGGCCTCGCCACACAGGTGGTTCAGGACCCGGGGCGGCTGGGACCCCGTGTGCACGAGCTCCGAGGTGACGATGTTCACTGCTCCTTGGCGGTACAGCAGCCAGGGTGGAGACTTTCCCCTGAACCTTGCTCCGCAGGGGTCCTCTGCTCAGCCGCCCAGAGGCAGAGTGTTCAGGGCGCTCCTGGTAGGGCCACCCTCCAGCCTGGCCATGGCAGAGAGCATCGGCAAGCTGCGACCGTCATGTGCCGGAAAGGGGACACCCACCTCCAGCCTCCCCGACCACAGACCTCAGGGTAGCAGGTCACCCGGATGGGGACAGGTGCAGGAGACAAAGCAAGGATAGAGCTGGAGGGGACCCCACAGCCTACATGACTGGCAGAGAAGAAGTCTGCCAAGGAAGTAGGGAAGGACTGCCTGGGGGTGGGGGGACCCCGAGTGAGGCGTCCCAAGGAAACCAAGGCGGAAACGGCCCACATGTTCTAGCGTTGCCAAGGAATCCTGAAAGCTGATGCCCATGTGCCCTTTGGGTGGGGTTCAACCACGAGGCACTCAGTCTGCGGGGCCGCAGCCTCTACCGCGCGGCAGCCCACCGTGGGGTGGGTGAAGGCCAGCGAGCAGGCCCGGGCACGAGGCGAAAAGCAAGAACACACTTGGTCAGAAAGGGGAAAGTCGAAACAGTAACTGCAGGGCCTGGGGGGCGCTGGGCTCCTTTCCTTTTGAGGAGGAAGAGACAGCAGACGCCAGGAAGGGAAGGGTGCTGGGCCCGCGGAGGGCAAAGCCCCGGCGAGCACGGGGGCAGGAAGATGCGCGAGAAGAGGCGGGCATCCTGGCTGCCCCGGCAGATGTACGGCAGGCAGCGGGGCGCCCGCTCAGAGAAAGGGGGTTCGCATGATGCCGTGCGGGAGAATGGCATTCCGACAGCTCTGCGGGGCACACCGTGGTCTGACTTTGCCAGCAGCGAAGGACAGTCCAGTATCAGCTGAGAGAGGGGTAACAGGTCAATTGGTGGCTGGGCGTTGCCTTAGAGTAAAGAGGAGACCTGAAGACACCGGGAGAGGGGCCTCGCGACCCTGAAGAGCAGGGGCAGGGGCAGGCAGGAAGGGTCCCAGAGGTAGGGAGCAGTAGTCAGGGACACACGACGCTGTTTCCAGAATGACTGACCGGGATAATTACAAAGAAGTTACGGGAAAAGTGAGACTGTTCAGTTCTGAACGATGCCGTGCACCAGTGGAGGAGGGGCAGTCAGTCATCAGAGGGGACCAGGGAAGGAGCTAGAGTCCAGCACGGTGGACCGTCCCGGGGTGGCCACCTAGGAAGTGACTGCTGAACTGCCAGCTCAGTGGAGACCCGTCCACCCCCCACCCCCGTTCTTGAGAGGTAGACCCACGGAAACCACGTTCTCAGTGCAGCACTGTGTTCCTGGCGAGGGACGGCCCATGTGTGGTGTGACTTCTGACAACAGTCCCCGCTGCCGGGCGGCATCCAGGGCTGGGCCAGACAGGCACTGCGGCTTCGGGTGGCCCCTTGCCTTCCCAGGTCAGGGCTGTTTCCGAGGGCTGGCCTTGTCCACCCAATGACTCAGTACAGGAGAGACGCCACCAACACACGCGGGGCGTGCACTGAGGCGCGGGGCGTCGGAGCAGCCCTGTTTCCGGAAGAAACACAGAGAACAGCCGTGGAGCCCCCTGGGCGGGAGGAGCCGGTACCCGCTTCCTGCTAAGGGCCTGAGAACACGTCCTCTGACCTGTCCGTCGGTCCTCTGACCTGTCCCTCGGTCCCAGCCCCTGCCGGATCCCTCGCCTCATGCTCCGCGGCGTTGCACACATTACCTCACTGAATTTCCTAACAACCTGAACTCGAAAATGTGAACTGGCTTACATGTATTCCTACGTGAACACCTTTGTTTTCTATTTTATTTTTTTTATCCTCACCCGAGGACATTTTTGCATTTATCTTCAGATAGAGCAGGAGGGAGGGGATGGGGGGAGAGAGAGAAACATCGACGTGAGAAAGACACATCGAGTGGCTGCCACCCACACGACCCCAACCAGGGCCAGGGACAAACTGCAACCAAGGTACGTGCCCTTAGCGGGAACCGAACCCGGGACTCTCTGGTCCACAGGCCGACCTCTAACCGCTGAGCAAAACCAGCCAGGGCTGTTTTGTTTTTGTTTTTTTTTAAATTAAATAATTTATTTTTGTTACAGATGTTTCTCCCTCCCGCCATAACCCTCCTCCCTATATTGCCTCCCCCCACAAGCATTGTTGTCTATGTGTGAGAACACCTTTGTTTTCCCAAATAGAAAGTTACATTAAAAGCTCTGGTGGAGAAATCAGGTCATAAGCTCCCTTTGTCATCCAAACACCCGTCCAAGGGGACAGCTCAATATCCACACACATCAGGATGAATTTAGACCCGTCTACAACATACATGAAACTTACCCCCACGTCAATCAACGACCCACACATAAGAACTGAAACTATTAAACCCCTAGAAGAAAACGGAAATAAATCTGCATGATCTTGGATTTGGCAAAGAGTTCTCAGATGTGACATGAAAAGCTGAAACAACAAAAGAAAAATTACATAAATTGGACTTAACAAAAATAAAACTTTTGTATATCTAGGGTATTATCGAGAAAGTGAAAAGGCAACCCATGGAATGAGAGAAAATATCCACAAATCATGTACTGAAAAAGGTCTAGTACCCCAAATATATAAAGAACTCTTAAGAATGGAGTAATAAAAAGACAAACAACCCAATTTAAAAATGGGCAAAGAATCTGAGTAGACACTTTTTCAAGTGTGACATACAAATGGCCAATAAGCGCGTGAAATGCTATAATTTGTTAAGGAAATGCAAATCAAACCACCATCAGCTGCAGCTTCGCATGTATGAGGATGGCTGAAATCAAAGCGTCAAATAATAGTGAGTATTAGCAGGGATGTAGAGGAATTAAAACTCGTGTGAATTGCTGGTGGGAATGTACGAGGGGGCAGCTGCTGTGGAGAATGAACACTCTGACATGTCCTCCAAAAGTTAAATAAAGACTTAGCCTACGACCCAGCAAGCCCACTCTTAGGCACATACCCAAGAGAAACGAAAACGTATGTCCACACAGACTGTTCCCCATGACTGTACGCAGTAGCGTCATTCATCAGAGCCAAAAGATGGAAACAACCTAAATGCTCATAGACAGATGAATGAATAAGTAAATTGTGATTTACCTATACCATGGAATAGTACTCAGCCATAAAAAAGAAATGAAGTCATGATCCATGGGTATGGTTCAGATAAACCTCATAAACATTATTCTAAGAGAAAGCAACCAGAAACAAAAGGTCCCAGATTGCATGTTTCTATTCAGATGAAATACCCACAATAGGCACATACACAGAGACAGAAGGCAGATAGGAGGTTGCCAGGGGCGAGGAGGAGGGAGGACTGGAGAGTGACCACCTAGTGAGTACGGGGTGTTTTATGGATGGTGAAAAGTCTCTGAGGCTAGAGAGAGCTGATGGTAGCACAGCAATGTGAACACACAGAACACCCTGTCTGCTTTAGTGGCTGCCTGCACGTGGTGTGAAGCGCACCTGTCCTGGTGTGCAGAGGGCGGTGTGGGGGTGGAAGGGGGGCCACCTCCGAAAGGACCATCAGAGCTCACCCCGCCCACCTGCTCCCTCCCTGGCAGAGGGCTGGGCTGCGGGTGAGAAGGGCCAAGGCAGGCCCTGGTCCCTTCTCTGGGGCGCGGTGCTGAGTGAGGCCTCCAGTCAGTGGCCTGGCCCCTCCACCCATCAGCGCTACCCCGTCACCGAATTCGGCTCTGACTGCGCTGCAGCCCCGGGTCAGGGTGCAGGGAAGAGTCAGGGGAAGGAGGGCAGGGCATTTGCAGCAGGACAAGGCTGCATTTCTTACCCTTCCTCTCACTGAACCCTCTGTTGCCTCCTTCCCAAGATTAAACACATTCTCCTAATTAACGTTGTTCGTTCCACTGAAGATCATCGTCGAGACCCCCGACGTTGCAGGACTGCGCGTCCCTCTGAGGTCGTCTCGTCCAATACTTCGTCCCCACAATGAGGAGTGAGGTCACAGTGCAGAAGTAAGGTAGTGGCAGAAACAGGATCAGGACGGTGCGTCTGTGCTCCAGGCCCCTTCACGGGCTCCGGCGCACACGTCCCTGCCGCAAGCCCGGAGCAATCAGGGTCTGGAGGAAGAACACGCCTGCAGGCTGGCCAGTGAGACAGCGGAGGGACGTGGGCACGCTGTGGCCGGTGGCGAGGGACATCGTGAGAGTGGAAGCATTTCTGCACTTGGATGAACCAGCTCCGCTGGCACCCGGGACGGTCAGTGCACCGGCCGCTGCGCGCGCTCCAAGCCTGGAAGGGGCTCCGGTGGCTTCTCAGCTGAGCTGCTCAACTCACAGCGGCCTCTCCACACTCCGCCATCCTTGGGAGGACTCGGGCCAGCAGCACAGACCACACGGGGTTAGAGAGGGACCTGGAAGGCTTCGCCAGCCTCGCCCTAATGATCACACAGGTCGGAGCAGGTTGATGGGGTGGGGGGAGAGGCAGAGGACCCTCACCAAGGCCATTTCACGGTCCCCTCCCTCCTGGTCCCACTGTGATCCCACCCCATGGCACCACGTGTGGAATCAACCACCCACAGAACCCACACCTCCCAGGTCTGGCTGGGAGCAGCCAGCTGGCCAAAGGCATGCTGTCCCCCTACCCTCTGCAGCTGGCCGGGAGGTCGGGGCCTGGGGGGCCTCAGTGGCTGCTCAGGCCCAGTGGTGACTCACACTGGCAGGCGATGGCCCAGCGTTAGTTTGAGATCCGGCTCAGTGGTGGCTGACGTGACAGCTTTGTCCTCTCCGGCCCCTTTGATTTGTGCCTCTTCCTTTGTGGCTGGCGGGGGGTGCTCGGGCCCTGCTGTTTCTGGGCTCCAGCGCCCCCTTGTCTGGCAGACCAGGCTGGCTGCACGGGGCGGCGGACGGAAGGCCGGCCAGCGGAGCCCCAGCTGAGCAGCTCTGGCTTGGGTAGCTGGGGCTTCCCTTCCAGGCCGCAGGGCTGACTGGGTGGTCGCGGAAGAATGCTAAGTGCCTGCTCAGAGCCGCTATGAATGGCCGGATCACAGACCGCAGGGCCGGACAAGGGCTGTCCTGCTGCGCTTGGGCCCCGGCCCAGAGCTCTCTGCAGTCTGAGGCTCAGGGCGAACCCCAGAGAAGCCACCCGGACTCGGGGCAGCCAGCCCTTGGGAAAGAGTGTTTGGGGCCTCGGAGGGCTCTGCTAGCCAGAATGGCTCCAGGCTGTCAAGGTCTGTGGGACCCGGTTTGTGGCCCTTCACATCAGGGCAGGCACTGTCGCAGGGAGAGAGCTGAGAGCCCCGGACAGCTGGGCTTAATCTCAGCTTGACTCCTAGCCAACGCTAAGACCCTGGGCCGGCCATTTCCCCTTTAACCTCTAAGCTCTGCGTGTGAAAGGCTTAGCTGAGCGATAACACAGACAGATGTGCCCTGCACTGTATTTACTTGGTGCATGGAGTCACACGCACACACGCACGCGCACATGCACACACACGCGCACACGCACGCACGGACACTCCCAGCCACCCCCAAATGCCGGCTTTCTGCTTCTCTCTTAGAGCCATGGGTAGTGATGCCTTGTTCTCAGTTGCTACCTGGCCAGGTGTCCCCTCCATTCACAGTTCTGTGAATCCTTCCTGATTGACGGCCAGGTAACGAGGGCCGGTTTCCCCTGGAAGGGGGGCAGCTGAATTCAGTGCACACACCCTGTGCTGACTCCCAGCCGACTCAGCAGCCCCCTTCGCCAAAGGGCCTCATTCAGCTGCTGACAAGTTCACGAGCACAGGTGCGTCTTCTAGCTGGACAGTCAGCTGCCCCTGGGCAGAGACTCCTACAGAAGAGCGACAGTGCAGACCCCGACTCAAGGCTGCTGAAGGAAAGAAGGAGAAGGAGGAACCCCAGAAGCTTCACCGATCAGCAGGGTGTGGCTGGGCCTGGACTTTCAGGGTCTCGGCCCCAAGAGCCCCACCCCTGCAGGGGAGGGCGGGAGCCTCTTCTGACGACACAGACGCCCGGGTGGGGAGAAGTCTGCTGTGCCATCCTGCAAAGCCCAGAAGGGATGCACATCCGCACCGATGGCTGCATGGCTGCTCATTCCCCTTGGGCTGCTTGAAGTGTCGAGGATTCGAGACAGTCCTGCCCCCGCAGCCTGTAGCAATTGAGCCACTGCCTGGGGCCACGCAGCCCAGGCTGGCTCCCTCTTTCTCAGGACACGCTGATGACACTTGGCAGCTTCCATTCCTCTTCCTGTGTCCAGAACAAACCACGCACCGCGGACCCACCTTTCCCGGCAGGAAACGGTTCCAAGCAGCCCAGGCCTTGCTGCTGTCCCCTGGCTGCTGTCCCTGGCGAAGCACAATGCGTCCGCTTCCCCAGGACCAAGGGAGAAGTGCTGATAACCCTCCCGCGGGGCCCTCTCCTGGGGACTCTGTGAAGGCCTGAGCCCTCCCCGTGGGGGTGGGTCCCCTCCTTTGTCTGCACAGGGCGGGGAGCCACCAGCCGGGGTGTCTGGGGGCTTATCTTCACCCCTAACTGGGGCAGCTTCGGCCTGTACCTCTCAGCTTTTCCACCAGAACTCAGAGGGCAATAATGGTAACTGTTCGCTTGCAGAGTGCTGGAGCTCCGAGGAGAAAAGGGGTCAGAGCAGCGTGAGATGCCATTACTGCCCCAGGCCAGAGACGGGATAGAAACACCACAGCGGAAAGTGGGAACTCAGGCGAGGCCATCTGTCAGCCCGTCGGAACAAAAGGCTGCAGGAAAGGGGTCTCCCCCCGCAGGCAGACACCCCGCGTCAGCTCAAGGGGCCGGAGGAGGGACAGTGAACCCACAGGAAGTGTCTGGCAGGCTTTCCGACATCAACACCACGAAACTCATTTCGTGGCCCTGCCTTGGCCTCCAGACTCGCTGCACCGCACACACCTCGGGGCTGCGGGCCGGCCCCAGTACCGAGTCCCCAGGCAGCCATTTCACGCAGAGAGGCCTTTCAGAGACAAGGGCCACCACACCATCCATCTGGAAGGACCGCCTGGTCCTCAAACAGGAGTGTAGCAGGCGATGGAGCAAGTCAGCAGCGACACGGCCCGAGAGGACAGACGAGAACAGCCCCGTGAATGTGTAGGAAATCGAATGAACAAAGGGACACTTCAAAACACTCCAGTTAGTACTCTCCGAAACCCAGGAGGATTATACCTTCATTAAAAGTAGTCTCGAAGTCCAGCCGGTGTGGCTCAGTGGCTGAGCGTCGACCCTGCACCAAGAGGTCATTGGTTCGATTCCCGGTCAAGGCACATGCCCAGGTTTTTGGCCTGATCCCCAGTGGGGGGCATGCAGGAGGCGGCCAGTCAATATTCTCTCATCAATGTTTCCATCTCTCTCTCCCTCTCTCTTCCTCTCTCTCTCAAATCAGTAAAGGAAAAAGAAGTTAAAAAAAAAAAAAGTAGTCTCGAAAGAAACATCTCCACAGACATTATAAATGTAATTCACATCCTGTGTCCCCACAGTAAGCACCAGTCAAGGGGCCCCAGGAGAAAGTCAAGGGGTCTGTCAGAACATAGGGCAGAAGGTCAGGAGGAGGGACCCGAATGAAAACGACCCACATGTCTTATTTTGATACATGAGAAAAATAGCACATCCCATTAAAATACGAAGGATTAAGGGAAAACTATAGACACAGAGAAAAAAGAATCACCTACAAAGGATAAGAATCAGACTGGCATTTCAGCAACAAAAAGTGTAAGAAATATGGGATACGTTCCCACGTGTTTCAAGATGAGAAGACAGTATTATAAGACAATCCTTCCCAAGTTTACTCCAAAATCAGATGATCCTCCCTGACTCCTGGCAGCTAAGCCTCGTGTGTGGACAGTAAGAAATCCTCAGTGAGGACTGAGTGCAGCCAGCACCGCGAGGTGCGGGAACAGCAGAATTCGCTGCAGCGGTACTTGTGAAATGGTGGTGGTGCTGGTGACGGTACCCAGGCTCTAGTGTGGACCACGGCAGTGAAGTTGAGGAACCAGCCTCCTGGCAGCCAGCGACCAGGGACCTTGACCCCAGACTGTCCCTGCAGCATCGTCTTGCTGCGCTGGGGGTTTTCTGGCCTTCTCCAATCTGACCTTTTCCCAAAGTTTGTTTCCAACAGCCCATCCTTTCGCCGAGATGTCTGGCGTTTTCCTAAGCAATGCCTTTCTGCCGAAGCTCAGCGAAGGTGGTCTCTGCTGCTCAGCGTCAGGAATGGACCTGCGCAGGCGGCTCTCTCACCCTGAGCAGGGAACCGCTCTGTGAGCACACCGTGAAACCAGGACTATGATTCTAAGAATGAAGACAGTCTAATTGGACCCCAAAACTTTAAACTAGCCAACAGAAAAAGAGTTCAGTGCGAATCATTACATAGACAGCCCAACATGGCCCGGCCGGTGTGGCTCAGTGGCTGAGCGTTGACCCTGCACTAAGAGGTCATTGGTTCGATTCCCGGTCAGGGCACATGCCCAGGTTGTGGGCCCATCCCCAGTGGGGGGGGGGATGCAGGAGGCAGCTAATCGATGTTCTCTCTCATCCATGTTTCTCTCTCTCTCTCTCTCAAATCAATAAAGAAAAACAAAAAGTAGAGCACAATGTGAAGAAGGGAAAGGGTGGTAAACACATGACCAGATGCCCAGTGTCCCTCATAATTGACTCCCTGTAGAGTCAAACAGCAGAAGACCGAGCTTGCTCTTCCGGTCAGCAGAAAACGCAAGCGATGCACAGCATTCAGGAGGGGCAAGGGGAAGGGCTCTCTCGCAAAGGCCTGGCGACAGCAAGCGTGGCTTTGACTGAGCAGTGACATATTTGAAGTGGAAATTTCTTCCACCCAGAATAGTATTTGTAAGTAGTTATCCTTTAGAAATAGTTGCACAAACCAAAAATATATTAATACCTGCATTATTTAGAAGGCTTGATAATAGTGGACAGTCCAAATACCACCACTGAGGGAAAGGATTAAATGAAATATGGAAGACACAGAAGGAATGGAAATGGGTTAATTTGCTCTCTCGTGACCTTGAAGATGCCTTGGTTTGCTGTTTAGAGGAAAAGCACTTGGAAAACACTCTACGTGGTACGATTCCATTTCTCCTTTTTCACTGCAAGGAGTTGGCTGTGGTCACGTGCAGACCTACGCACATCTGTAATGAGCAACATTGTACTTACCGGGTCAGATAAATCGTGCACAATTCCAGGCATGCACGTGCAACACATTCTGATGGCTATTTCTAGGGTGCTGCCCGCCTTTGGTAATTTCTAAGCAAAACTAAAAGTAAAATGGAATTGGAGATGGCAGAGATGTCCTCTTAGGAATAAATCACCATTGCCATGGGTCACTGTAAACCCGCTGGGGTGCTGGGCTGGGTGTGAGCGGGACCTTCAGCTGGGCCCTGCAGGGGTCGGTAGGGGACAGGAGGAGGCTGGCAGGTGCCTGGTTTTATCCTGCAGCCTCAGGGAGATGCCTTCGGAGCCTCGGTCAGTCTAGTGGGGGAGGCACTGAACAGAGTGCTAGTTGCCTTGCTGAAGGCCTTCCCGGTCCCTTAATGTCCCATCAGAGGAAGGACGTTAACTGGAAGGAAGCCCCATGCAGTAAACGAACTCGTGGACACGTGAAAGCTGTTTGTTTGACCCGGTGAGCACAGTGCACTGTCCACAGCACATCCCGGTGGGATGCAGCTCGGGGCTGTCTGCTCTGCGGCCTGACTCGCCCTTGACTTATGCAGCCCAAGTAAGCGACAGGCAGGGCCAATGCCAACGCTTCCGCAGTCGGGCCTGGCTTCCCGTTCATGCTGCGGAGAGAGCGGAGCCATGTCCGTGCTCACGGGGCTGAGTGAAGCTCAGGAGCCGCCGCGGGGCGTCCGTGCGCTGGTCGGGGTCACTGCTGTGACTCCCGCACCCGGCGGGTCCTGCGGCAGGAACGGAGCCCCATCCCGCTCGCCTGAGCTGGACAAACATTTAAATGTTCGGAGCACATAATTCGACCCATAGCACGTGTCATATATGAAATGACGGGTGCCCTGGCTGGTGAGGCTCGGTTGGTTGAGTGTCGTCCTGTGCATCAAAAGGTCGCTGGTTCGATTCCCGGTCGGGGCACATGCCCGGGTGTTGGGTTCGGTTCCTGGTCAGAGTGCGTGCAAGAGGCAACCTATCGCTGTTTCTGTCTCACATCAAGATTTCTCTTTTTCTCTCTCTCCCTCCCCCTTCCTTTACTCTTAAAAAAAAATCAATGAAAAAAGTACTGGCGTATCATAGTTCTTTAATAAATAGTGTTTACTGTTGTCCATAGAGCCCCTCTTGCCAGCACCCGGGTTTAACGAAGCAGTCGGGTGAGAGGGTCTGGGGCAGCAGCTCTGGGTCTGGGAAGCCCCCGCCCTGCCCCTGCCCTGCCCAGTGCCTCCCGATGAGGCCACCGCGGGGCCTGCGCCTTGGCGGGCACAGCCCTCCCCGCCCCGGAACGGCAGTCTGCTGGCAGGCCAGTGCCTGGCCGACACGGGCTCCGAGTCAGGAGCAGGTCCACCTCTGCCTGTCCCGTCACCGTGACGTGACGGTCAGCTTCTGGGCAGCTTGCGCCCCCCGCCTCGCTAGGGTCTGGCAGGGAGCAGCCTGAGCGAGCGTCTCAAGGGTTCAGGAACGAAGGACCAAAGTTCAAGAACAAGGACAAACCTGTTCCAATGTCTGCCCCTGGCTTCCCTAGAAGCTCCTGCATCATGTGCGAAGCGGTCTTGTCTGTCTGGGCACCGGGGCCCACAGATCAAGCCACCGAGCCCCGCACAGATGGCGAGCTGAGCCCTGCGCTGCTCACAGAGGGGCACGAAGACGAGAGCGGGCAGCACAGGCACACGCTGACCTCGGCCCCCTGGGCGACGCGACACAGCGGCAGCAGCTCTTCACACAGCAGGACGCTGCAGAGAGCCGCTCCGAAGGCCGGAGGGAAGCCTGGCTCCTCCTCCATCCACCCACGTGACTTCCACCTTGTCCTAAACCTCGGAGCCTCCGGTCTGAATCTCAAACACTGGGTTACTGATACCTCCTGATTCCACACGGACCGAGCGGAATAAAGGTGGCAGAGAACTGTGAAGATCTGGGTTTGAATCAAAAGTCGTTACTTTGCAGGGGTATTTTTGCAACATGAAGGACTCACCATACACCCCAAGAGAAGTCTGCAAGCTGTCCTCCAAGGTAACCTAAGAACACATTGCATCACTGAGCACTGTGAGAACTTTTCTCACCTGCATTTTATACAGTGATGCTATGGATGGAACGTGCCTCTCCCAAATCTCGAAGCCCTGACCCCCCATGTGATGGTTTTGGGGGATGGGATGGGACCTTTGAGAAGTAAGTAAGTTAGATGAGGTCATGCTGGTGGGGGTCTCATGGTGGCATTAGTGCCCTTATAAGAAAAGACAGTAGAGCCCTGGCTGGTTTGGCTCAGCGGTTGGAGCATCGGCCTGCGGACGAGAGCGTCTCGGGTTCGGTTTCTGCTAAGGGCACGTACCAAATAAAAAAAAAAAGAAAGAAAGAAAAGACATCAGAATGCTCAGTTCCTGCTATCTGAGGGTCAGGAAGAAGGCTCTCCTGAGAATCCACCATTCTCGTGCCTGGATCCCAGATTTCTACCCTCCAGAACTGTGAGGAAACACATGTTTAAGCCACCACCCTGTGGTATTTTGTGCCAGCCTAGACACATTAATACAAGTAAGAAATGATTTCAATTTCACCTTATTAGGAATTCCTTGATTCTTTCTGGTAACATTCAAATGTATTTAAAAGCATTAAGAAAACATGTAATTCTCTTTAAATAATAGCTAAGAAAAGAAAAAGCTATTTTATATGTAATAGCTGAGCTGCCCAATGGGATGCCACCAGTCACATATAGTTATGGAGCCCGTGACATGTGGTTAGTCCAGGCTGAAACGTGCTAAGTGTAAATTACACAATGGATTTCAAAGACTTACTACAAGAAGGAATGTAAAAGTAATCATTTTAATGTTGATCACATGTTGAAATACTAATATTTTGAAATCATTGAGTTAAATAAAAAAATTGCTGGGATGCTTGTCACCTGGCGTTCCCCTGTCGAATGCGGCTAGGGGAAAATATAAAATTACATATTCGGCCCGCATCTGTGGCCCACGTTCTGTTTCTACTGGACGGCGCTGGTCTGGAGGCGGAAGCAGAGACAAAGCGTGGGCTTGTGGTCGACAGTTCTGCACTCTGGTCGGACTCTGTTGTAACCAGCTTTGTGGACACAGGTGAAGGACTGAACGGCTGCCATTCTGTCTCCCACCTCGACATGGCGATAAGACTGAGCTTCCCCGTGCTGTGATGAGGGCTGGTGGGAAGACGGACCAGAACATGCCCAGCAGGAGTGAACCTAGCAGAACCCCCGCCAGTGTTCTCCCCAAGCCCCTCGATCGCGGGAAGAGAAAGCCCTGCGCTTAATCAGAACCAGCTGCAGGCTGGGGCTTCGCGGACTCTGAGCTCTGCAGGCGCGGTCGCCAGAGGAAGTTAACCACGCACAGAACGTCCTCGGTGTCGCGCTGTGTCAAAGGTTGAAAGGTGTCTTTTTTGGGGAGGGTCCGTTATTTGCAGTTATCTGCTTATATTTATTAAAGCTTGCTCGACACGCGAGTTTGTCCTGGGTAAGCCGGGAGCTGCCATGAAGGGTCAGCACTGGTGCTGCGTGTGAGGAGGCCGTCGTGGCCACACAGACATGCTCTGCTCCTGTCCTCACGTCTCACGCCACACGGGAAGCTCTGCGCGGGTCCCCTCGTCTCCTGGTTCGCAGGCACCACTCGGCGTGGCAGGGGTTCCAGAAACGACATTCGGTGACAGTCAGAGAGACCTGGAGAGAGCCGGGCTCCTGGAGCCGGGCATTTACATATCATTGAGATGAAATACAGTTGAGAGGCCTTGGCGATCTGTTGTGCACAGAGGGTCTCCTCTTGGCTCAGACATTCAGAGTAAAGGCCTTGGGCATCTTCCTGGCTGCAGGCCGGGTCCAAGGCCACGCTGGCTGCGACTCCATGCGGCTCAGGGCAGCCGCTGGAGTCTGGAGGGACACGGTATCAGAACGAGGGTGCCCACAGCTCCCACGCCCGTGGGTGTATCTAAAGAATCGTTTAGCACTTCACACCACTTTCAAAAAGAAAATTGAATGCGGAGCTTGGTCCGGCCGGTGTGGCTCAGTGGTTGAGCGTTGAGCCGTGCACCCAGAGGTCACCATTGCACGTGCCTTCTCTGGCCGGGGAATCGGTTTGGCCAGCTGCCTGGCCTCCGGACGGAGCGCGTTCCAGGGGCCGGCTTCTGTGTGGGCAGGCGGGCGGTCCTTCCGGTGTTTTCAAGTCGCAGTTCCTCTGGGGAACGGGACAAACCGCAGTTCTCTGGAATGAGACCCCGGGCCTGAGCTCTGAGGACGCAGGGAGGCACTCGGGTTAGTCACTCTGTGTCGGTGGGGCCACAGTGGGCAGCAAGGCCTGCGCGTCCGTTGGCACCACAGGTCTGTCCGCAGGTGAGTGTCAGCTCGGAGCAACTGCGTCCCGTGGCGTTGTCCACGGTCCGCGAAGCACCCTTGCGGGAACGCTCTCCAGGGCTCGGAGGACCACAGCGCTGGGCAAGAGAGGAGACAGGAAGGAAAGGGAAGAGGGACTCACAGAGCACTTTGTGCTCAGACTCAGTGCTGGGCTAGGACGACTGGGCAAGGGTCCGAGAGCAGAGGGTCCCTCTGCTCCCTCTGGGCCCGTGGAAAGTGGCATCTTGAAGTCGACCTCCCCCACAGAAGATCAGGAACCTAAAAGTATTCACACCCTTTGAAATAACAGTTCCACTCTGGGAACTGACCCTAAAGAATTGATCCCAGCCTGGACGGAGTGGCTCAGTTGATTGAGCATCGCCCTGTGCTCGATTCCTGGTCAGGGCACATACCTGGGCTGGAGGTTTGATCCCCAGTCGAGGATTACACAGGAGGCAACCAATCGATGTCTCTCTCTCTCTCTCTTTCTCCCCTCCTTCTTCTCTCTAAGCATGTCCTTGGGTGAGGATGAAAACAAACAAAATAGAGCCCAGCTGGTGTGGCTCAGTGGTTGAGCGTTGACCCTGCACCAAGAGGTTGCCGGTTCGATTCTCGGTCAGGACGCATGCCCAGGTTGTGGGCTTGATCCCCAGTGAGGGGCGTGCAGGAGGCGGCCAATTGATGTTGTCTCTCCCTCTCTCTAAAATCCATAAAGATAAAAAACAGGCAAAAGAAAAGTCAAGACTGCAAGGTGTCAAAGTTGTAGCTGATGTTGTGTGATCGAAATGAGGATTCGCTTTGTCTCTTTGCTATTTTTCAAACTGCCTCTGATGAATGGGTTTGTTTGATAATTATTTTGATGTTTCACAAAATAACCTCAGGTTCGAAGCCGGCTGCCTCCTCCCGATGCCCCAAGGCAGCGCCAGGGGTGGGAGAAGCTTTCGACCAGGGGTGCCCTGTTGTTGGACTCCGCAGACTGTGGAGGCTTATAACTCACGGCAAGTCCCTGAGGATGAAGGCGCTGGTTCCAGGGTGCAGCCACTGGTTAGAGTTCACCCTGCCCCCCACCTGGAGTCCTGTCCCTCAGAGGCAGGCTCAGTCCCCCAGGGAGCTGCAGGGCAGGGGTGTTTATTCTCCCCAGACCCTGCAGGACCCGGTGTGGATGAACCCGTCCCTGGACTGATGGTACATTCTCAGTCCCCTGACTCTTAACTCCATCTCCTCTCCTCACACTGGAGGTCACGCAATGAAAGATTTCCTCATACTTGTCATGCGTCTGGCCCCAGGACAGAGACACAGTTAGCACATGTGTCTTGTTTACCGGCCGGAGACCCTCGGGACTGCCCTGCGCTGTGCCCGACCACGACGAGATGACTCACCACGGCAGGACATGCCTCACGTCTTGGTGTTTCTTCATAACACTGTTGTTTTCCTGTCATCCCCACCAAAGGAGGATGTTTTTGTCCTGGAGTTGGGTGTGATTCCAGACCCTAGAGGCTTGTGCAAAAATAGTGCCACGGTCCCCAAAGAACATCTGGCACTTGAGGGATTAAGAACCATCAGCAGCCCTGGCCAGGTGGCCAGAGAGTCATCCATACAACAAAAGGTTTCAGGTTCGATTTCCAATCAGTGTACATACCTAGGTTTCGGGTTCGATCTCCGGTGCTCTGGTTGGGGTGTGTATGGGATGCACCTGATCAATGTTTCTTGCTCACATCAATGTTTCTCTCTCTCTCCCCCTTCCTCTCTCTAAAATCAATACAAATCCTTTGGTGAGGATTAAAAAAATTAAAAAACTATCAACAAAGTGACAAGCTACATCTCACACCGAGCAACAGGAAGGTTCAAGTGTTTCTAAATAAGACAGATGAAGTCTGGCCGGTGTGGCTCAGTGGTTGAGCATTGACCCTGCACCCAGAGGTCGCCCGTTCAATTCCCGGTCAGGGCACATGCCCAGGTTGTGGGCCTGATCCCCAGTGGGGGACGTGCAGGAGGCGGCCAACCGATGTTCTCTCTCATCAATGTTTCTATCTCTCTCTCCCTCTCCCCTCCTCTCTCTCTAGAATCAATAAAGGGAAAAAAATTAAAAAAAAAAAAAGCTGGAGACTTCGACGGGGGCTGGGCCCTCGGCGGCGGAGGGGAGGCGGCCACGTGCCGTGCACCTGCTCCTCTGCCGGGCAGGACGCTGAGCGGACATCTGGCCCAATTCCTGGCAGAACCAGGACAAGCTCTAAGACCTGCACGCCTCCCATGCAGTCCAGCAAGCAGATGACCCAGGGGACAGGGATGTGTGGATGAGCACGTATCACGTCTGGCTGACGGAGTCTCTAGAGTTCCCGGGCTCCCAGAGCACAGAGAACCCCGATTTTCTGCCTGAAAGCTTCGCCCTAAGTTGCTAGCCCTGGACTCCCTGTGTCACCCCTTCTGCTTCATGACACATGAAGGGCAGGAGGCCCTGTACCTCCCCCTCCTCCGTGCTGCTCAGGCTGAAGGGTGTCCCCTCTGGAAACAGGCCCACCTCCTCCCTGACATCTCCTGATGGCCCCGAGTTTAGAGGTTGTGTCTGAACTCTGCCTTGCTCCTGAGCAAGGGGCGGCGCAGCTGGGAGAGCTGCTGCCTCCATGAGACCCCAGCAGACGCCGCCCTGCTGTGGACAGCGCGGGGTCACGTGACTGAGCCACGTAACAGATCTCGCTGGGGCGTCCGGAGACTCCCCAGTGAGTTGTCCCCAGGGAAGGCAGCAGCAGAGAGTGAGCGCCTGCCAGATGCTTGGTGGACGGGGAGGGGCAATGTGACGTCTCCATCTCACTCCAGGGAAACCGAGGCTCAGGAAGGTTGAAGGACTCAGTCAGCAAGTGGTAGGCCAGGACCCAATCGCAGGGCATATACCTTCAGGCCCGTGTGGCCCCCGGGGGGCCGCTGCCAGAGCTCCTTAGACCAGCTTGCATCGCCCCACATCAGAGAGAAAACCGAGGCCCAGAGAAACGGGGGAGTGCTGACGCCATCAAACACCGCGGGTAACAGTGAGTGTCCACGTGTCCCCCAGACGCCAGGAAAATGGCCAAACAAAAGGAGAGTCATAAACCTGTCGGGGAAAGAAGAAGAGGCGGCAGCAGATTGGGGATGTCGCTAGAACTTCGGGAAGTGAGACCGTGAAAGGTGAGCTTACGGGAAGGACACGGGACGAGGTGGGCTGACATCCCAGCAAAGCACGGGCAGGCGCTGGAACTGGTGGTCTCAGGAGCCGGGCCGGTGGCGGTGAGGGCTGCTGGGCACGAGGTTTTATGAAATTTGGAAGAAGGAAGGGTATGGTCTCCCATCCTCTCCCCACCCCGCACGGCCAGGCCCATCCCCTCCCAGAGCCTCAGAACACACCCGGGATCCTCTCTGGGGAAGCTGGACCCAGGGGGCTCTGAATTCGGGGGCAGCAGTTGTCACTAAGGACTCAGGGGAGGTGCCTTGTTGCAAAGGAGGGTTGGTCAGCTCGAGAGGGGAACCTTCAGATCTAGTCCCATGTCCCCTCTGCTCCTTCGGCTGGGCAGCCACCCTCGCCCTCCCACAGAGAGGGGCAGGGTTCCCGATGTGCCCGGGAGAGATGACCTGACGTTTGGGTTCCCCGATGGAATGGCCAGGTCCCCACATGACCCCACTGCGGGAAGCCCCTCGGCTGACCGACCCCAGCCCTCATCCCCACACATACCCAGAGTTTCGAATTATTTTTGGTGCCTCGGTCTGGGTTTTGAGCCTGTATTTTGTTCGGCCCTGAGGAGGACAGATGTGGTTCGTCGTGGGCCCTGTGAGTCCCTTGGTGTCGGCGGGCCGCGTCCTCTGTCCGCAGGGCCCAGCCGAGTCCTCGGGAGCAGCCATTCTGCGGTGTCAGTGAGCTTCATCAGCTCTGGGCAGCTGTCCTCCGCAGAGACCCTGGCCAGCCTGCCACGGCCACGCCCTGCTGCCTGCCCCGTGCCCACCGCTGGCCGGGAGCGGCCGGCACCCCTGCCTGAAGTACAGGCTCGCGGGAGCCCTGGGTTCCAGGCTGTGCACAGGCCCCGGAAGGGGTGGGGCACCTGGTTGAGTGGAACGGTGACCCTGCTCTGAGATGCCCGTGGTTCTGAAGCCCCGTCAGCCCCAGCTCCCCAGAAGGCTGCTCGCTCGCTGCCCAAGACGGTGCCGCAGGAGGACCCCCAGCCGCGGGATGTCCGCCAGCACCCGCCACCCCTGGGCCCGCCTCAGCCCAGCCCTTTCACCAACAAAGGGAAACAAGCATCTCAGGAAGGAAAAGCCAGAGGGGAGGGCGTGGCCCTGTCCTGTGGGAGCCAGGAGTGTGGTGCCCAGGGTGGGTCTACCTGGTGGCCTGGTGGCCTCTGCTCTGAGGAGGGCCGAGCCGGGGGCACGGCGCCAGCCGGGAGCTGTGTATCCTCAGTCCATCTGCCTGGGCACACAGACACGGCCCGCAGCCCACAGATGCCCCTGGGGCCCCAAAGACAGAGACGGTGACGGTCCGGGACGCCGTGGCACCCCGGTGCTGCCAGGCTGTGGGGCCCGTGTGCAGAACAGCACCTGGAGGCGGAAAGGACCTGGCGTCGAGAGGGATAGAAAGAAGGAGGTTCCAGTGTCCAGATGCGTGGCCAGGCCCCAGCACACCAGACGCAGACCCCGTGCTCGCGGAGCTGAAGGTCGTCCAGGGTCACACGGTCAGGCAGGAAGAGGGTAGTCCTTCACCACTTGTCGTCTGCTGGGAACTGCCAGTCCCCCGCCCGGTCCACTCCCCAGGATTCTGAGAAGCCCTGCCCAGTGACAGCAGACTGCTGTCCACAGTCCCTGCTCCTGCTAGGGCAGTGGGCTCTGGGGGGCGGCCAACCGGACCGCAAGGCCGGACCCGAGTCCTGCCTGGTTCACTGCCCTGCCGCAGACAGGACCTGGGCCCTCCGCCTCTGCCCACGAGCAGTCTTTGGGCTCCTCGGAGGTCCCCTGAAATGCCATGTCTCTGCTTGCGAAGATGCCACAGACCTCGTCCTTCTCCCCCATGGCCCAGCTCCGTGGTCCTGGTGACTGATCGTTTGAAAGTCTGCAAGGCCCAAGGTTGTCTTCGCCTCCCACTTGACTAACCACCTGTACGTCTGGGGACAGCCACACCTGTTCCTTCCTCTCTGTCTCCATGTATCCTGAGCCTGTGGCCTTCAGAGCCTTCCTTCCTCTTTCCCTGCTTTCTTCTCGGCTCAGTCACTGCCTCCTCCAGGAAGTCCTCCTGGTCCTCTCCACCGCCTCAGTCGGGCCTCCCATGAGAGTTCTGCCATTGCCCCTGTTCCACACCTCCATCCGCATCTCGTGCCCCCCACACACACCTTGTGTTCTAAAAGCTCCCACAATCCTAGCTTTGAGCACTCCTGCTCCGTGTTTCTGCGCCCCCAGAACGACTCACCCCAGGCTCAGCTCACACAGGCCTTCACAAGACATTGCCGAGCAGATGCTGAGCTGGGAAAGGTCCCCAGTCCCACCGGGCGCGGGCTCCCAGAGGGTCGAGGGGCAGCAGATCCCGTCCTCCCCGCGCTCAGACCTGAGAGGAGGAGGCAGGGCCAGGGGGACGGACAGGCACCGGCGATCAGAACAGAGACAAGATCATCAGGGAACGGGTGCACTGGCCAGCACCCTACCGAGCAGCGGAGGGGCCCAGCGCAGAGGGGTGCCCTGGAGGTCCCCTGCCTCAGGGATCGAGGGCCGTGCTCTGCTCAGGCCTGCTCCTTATCTGCACTGTGTGAGGTGGGGGCACTTCACAGGGTCCTGCGGACACCCCGTCTCCTGGCGGGAGAGCCTCGCCTCGCTCGGCCTGTTCGCTCGCTCAGCCGCTCTTCACTGAGGCTGCGGGGTGCATTTGCTGCTGCGTAACGGTCCAGAATGCAGGGGCTGAAAGCGACAGGTACCGACTCTGTCACAGCTCTCCGGCGGAGCCTGGTGCGGCTTAGCTGGCTCCTCCGGGCAGGTCTCAGGCTGCGCATGGTGGTGGCCTGGCTGCAGCCCGTCTGGAACGTGAGGTCCTCTCTCCAGCTCCTGTGGTCTGCCGGAGGATGACAGACCACTGGCTTTCAGCTGGGCAGCTCCCCGCTCCCCGGGGCCCTGCGGACCCCTCCGGCCCCTCACCTGGCAGCTGGCTTCTTTTAGGCCAGCAGGAGGCACTGTCCGCACGAAGGGCCAGGCCTCTTTCAAGGGCTGTCACCCAAGTCAGGCACACTCATCTGATCTCCCTTCTGATGGTCTCAAAATGAACTGATCTGGGGCCTTCATGACACATGCAAAACCCCTTCACCTGGGCCATGCGATGCGAGAGGCAAGCTCGTTGCAGGAAGGACAGGCGTCACATTCAGACTCCGTCCCTCGGGGCGGGCCACACAGACAGCACACAGGAGTGGGCTGGGCCAGCCGAGCTCTGCCAGCACCGACCCTGTCTGGGCCACGCTGGCTGCTGGAGCACAGCAGGGAGCAGGAGGGGACCCAGCACTCAGCCTCACGGCCGCTGCGGACCAGACACGGAGACAGACATTCTGCACAGTGAGGCCCGTGTCCTGGGAGGGACCGAGTCCCTCTGCTTCAGGCAGGGTTGGGGATTCACAGCAAACGAAGCTGTGGGTGATTCTTACAGGGTGCTTGTCCACCTGGCACGGCGGGGGGGGGGGGAGCTGCAGGCAGAAGAAATCTCCGGGTAGGTGTGTGCGTATCAGTGTATCAGTTACCGCCTTCACAGCTTCCGCCGTGACTCTCGTTTACTTAGTATTTTTTTCTTTAAACCAACTCAGTCTTTTTCACTTAAATGTATTTTAAATAGAACCTTTATGCCTCAAGTAAAAATGGAAATTCAGCATTCCTTGTTATAAATAGAAGTTAACCATAAAAATAAATAAAAGCAACTTGAGCTCACACATTCTCAACGCTGTACCTGCGGCCTGGCCTGCTTGGCTGAAAGAGGTCGTAAGGGTGAGAGATGCTGAAGAAACGGCAGGAGAGAAATGCTTTCTGTGGACAGGCTGGAACAGAATTGAGCAGCGGTCACTGTGGGTGCCTGGGCATAGCTGTCTCACGTTCAGCTGCCCGACCCGGTGCAGACAGGGAGGTGCGAGGTCAGGGGGTTCAGGGGCAGGCCTGTGGGAGCACCACTTGCGAAGATGGAAAGGCAGGCTGCACACGGGGGGAGTTGGATGGGATGTGGTTGCAATGGGAGCCCCAGCCTGTGTACCAGCACAGAGTCCAGCCGTCGGACAAGGCGGTGCTGGGGCAAAGGAGGCAGGACCAGGGGTGGGGCAGCTCTCCAAGGAGCTGAGAGCAATTGTTGGGGAGGGTCTCAGTGGGGAGCCGTCAACAGACAACTTGGCAGATGGCGGAGGGCATGAGGGCCGGGTCCCACAGAGGGGCCGGGCAGCACTACCGCAGCCACTGTGTCCCGCCGTCTCTGCAGCTGGGACCTGCTTCCCACGTAACCTCACCCCATCTGGGAATAGCTTCCCCAGGTTTGGCTTGATCTCTTTTCCTGGGAAGACTTACAAGAGGAGTGTTAGAAGAATAAATGCGGCCTCGCTGGGCAGCCGGGCTGGGGACCACTGGTATCCATCTCCTCCCTCCTCCGTGCGTTCTAGATTCTTCTCTGTCTTGGCTAATGCCTTGTAGTCTAGAGGGCTTGCCTGGTGCCCTTCTCAAGCTGTGGCTTCTGCCAGTGTTTGCATCTAGGCGCTGTCAGAAGCAGGAGATGTCCCAGCGGACCACCTGGCTGCTGGCACCGCCTCCAGTGTGTGACGGCACAAGCTGCTTGCCCGAGTAGGATGGTAACCACTGTCTCTCCCGACTGGTCTCTAGGCAGCACCTTCACTGAACATGGACAGGGACTCAGGCCCCAAGGAGTTCCTCTGGGTGCTTGGAATCTAGCCGACGGTGCCTGGAGGCGTGGCTGCAGGGAGCGCTGTTCTTCCTAGTGGGCCACAGAGGGCAATGGTATGTAATGCCACTCCTGCTTCTGCACCCTGCTTCCTGTGCCCGCAGTCTGCCAGCCGAGGGCACAGCACCGCGGGTCGGGCATCAATGCAGAGTGCGTGCCACATTCTGCAGTGTGGCACCTCCCCTTCTCAGAGCATCATCTTAAGACCAGCTCTGGCTACATTTCCAGCCCTTTCCCAGGCCAGCAGCTGAGGTGCGCTTGACCGAAGGATCCCATTGGCCCACGTCCACCGCAGTGCCCCCTCTGCCATGACCTGTGTCCCTGGGACCAGTGCTACATTATGTAGTGTCTTGTATCAGCATATCGAATGCTCGAAGTCTGATGGTTCTGGCTGACGCTCTGAGGGCGACAGTGGCAAAGCATCGCCACGTAGGTGCAGACTCCCGTCGGGATGCATCATTGCTCCTCCCAGGGCGAAAAGAGTCCCGTCAGGTCATCCTTCCGCCAGGTAGCTCGTGCTCAGCCGGGGTGGTGCCACAGCAGGGCTCAGCGTCCGTCTCCCTTGCGGGCAGGCTGGGCGTGGCGAGCGGCAGGGGCTCCACGAGACGTGGTCGGTGTGCGCGCTGCTGCGTTCCGCGTCCACTCCCGCCGTGGCTGCCCGCTCCTGCACCCAGCTCCTGGCCCTGGAGTGGCCGATGCGCTACGACGTCCTGGCTGTTCAGCGCCTCTCCCACGGCGAGTGCTCTCTGGTGGACGCTGACGTGCCATAGCCGTCTCACTCCCGCCCACTCCAGTTGTCCGCCCACGCACGTGCCTCGCCCTCAGGCTGCTTTATCCTTAGTATTTCAGTCTTTCCCTCAGGTCCCCACAAAGCAACCCAGCCACTTGCCACTGTCCACACATCTGCCTACGTCCTTACCTCAGGTCTCTCTTCTTTCCACGCGAAGTGGATGAGCACGCGTGCCCCCGAAACTGCCCGTCAGGAGGGCTTCCTCTCATCGTCCCTCAGGGCCACCCCGAGGGTGCAGCAGAAGTTCGTGTGCCGTTTGTACCCGCACACGAGCCCACCCATCTATGGAGCAAGCTCACCCACGTTCCTTCCTGTCAGGGACCCCCCCCCCCACCCGCGACTCCAGGTGCACCTAAAAGGGAGGCCCGGGTGCAGCAGTGGTGGGTGGTGTGGAGGCTCAGCCACCTGCTCAGGCAGCTCCGTCGCACCCCAGGCCTGACCCAGGCCCGATCTCAGGTGGGTCACTTCTATCTGCGAAGAATCCCCGCTGCACCCGACCAAACTCATAACGTGGTGGGTTTAAGGGACCACAGCTCGCGATGGGCCGTGCTGGTGGCTTCATCGCCAGGTGCCCCGGGGTTAGGCTTGGTGTCCCTGCCTTTGCCCAGCAGCCACGCAGGGGTTGCCTTTCCAGGGGCCTCGCTTCTCCGCTGCTGACGGCTGGGCCTGGCCATAACGCCGCGGTGGCTTTCCACCAGACACCTGTGCTGCCGGGGGTCCTGTGCTGCTCTGGGCCACCCAAGGCTGGCCGCTTCCTGTGCGTCTCTGGTTCAGAGTAGTCTTCCCAGTGGTGGGGCTTGTAGTCTCCAAAACCCAAAATGCCTACCAGGAGTTGTGTTTCCCTTTTAGGGACGAGAAGAGCAAGATACCGCATGGCTTGTGTCCTTCGGAGGGGCTGTGCCGACATCTCAAACCACTAGACCCTGAATAGTCTCACTAATACGACAGACCCCCGAACGTCACAGGCCGTGCCTCCCACGCTCTGGAGCATGTGTCTTACCCAGGTCGTCAAAGTACTCGCTTCTCACTGATTTGGTCTGATTAACACTGTGCCGTAAAGGCAGGGGACTGATGTGATGCTCAGCGGAACATCCACACGGTCCAGGCCCCTTGTCTATCGTGACAGAGGTGGTAGAGCTCACATGGCTCTAGGGAGAGAAACTGTGCACTGGTGTGGCCCCACGTGACTGCAAACTGCTTCTCAGCCCTTCTCCCAAGCGGTGGACACAGACACACCCACCAGACCAGAGGCTGCAGGTCGCGCCCCTGCGCCCCTGCCCACCTCCTCCGGCTGAGGCTCCACGGTCAGCACTTCCCTGCACCCGGGGCGACTTCCACACACTCGGCTGGGTTTGCAGTCGTCGCCCTCGTTCTTCAGCATCGTCCAGTTTCTGTCGGGCCAGACTGGGGCAGCACCTCTGTTTTTAGGATGGTGCTAATTTCGTCTCTTCCCCTTGGGACACAGCACTGGTGTTAATGCTTTACTCTGGCCAGGGCGGGAGTGAGGGACAATTTTAGGGACTTCCACTTGGACTCCCTCCCATGGGAACTGTTATCCTGCAAACTTTCATGTGCATGCCTGCTACCCTCTCTCTCGCCCCGCAGGTTAAGGAACCGATGTGCAAGGATGGGAGCTACCAAGGATGCTCATTTCAGCTACGCATTTGGGGTTCGGGAACATGGCTAGTGGACGAGACCAGGGCCCAGTGAGCCTGGACCAAGATCCATTTATTAATTAGCCTCATAGAACTCTACTCTAATAGGGGGTTAACGGTGCTCCAGGCACCCAGTACCAAGGTCAACTCAGACCCCAAGTCCATCCATCCTTGAAGAGTCTGAATGCTCCCCTTCCTCTTTGTAGGGTTATTCCCCGAGTGCATGGCCACTGGTCCCTCTGGGGTAAGGCGGGGCGTCACCACCATCTGTCCTGCTGTCCTGTTGCAGGCTTCTCCCTGCTGGGGACCTGACCTCTCCGGTCGATGTGTCCCAGGCCAGAAGCTGGCCCAGAACCAGCAACTGGGTGACAGTGTGTGCCGTCTATTGCAATGGCCGCCCTCAGCCTCGTCCGTCCATCCTTGCTCTGGTTCTGAGCGTACAGATTAGACAGCATCTTCTTGGCTGCCCAGCGGTCCGTCCCCCGGCGACTCCATGTTCTGGCAAGCGGTTCCGTAGCTCCATGTGAGTCCGGCGCCCGGTACTCCAGCTGTGTCTCTCATTTGCATAACTGGACTCACCTTGATTTGGACAGTTAAGCACTCCATGTGGAAATCCTTCCATCCGTGTCTGCCAGGAGTCTCAGCTCGCAGTAACCCTCCTACCCTGAGCCTGGCCCTGCAGAGAACAGCACTGTTGAGCTTTTCGCGGCTTTGGCTCCCATTTCACCACCGAGGCGCTTGTCACTCTGGTAGATGACGACTTCTCTGGGCCTCGGCCACACACGGGCACGCGCTCTCTGCTCTGACCATTTCCACCGCAGCATGTCCACCTTTCCGAGTCCTTCATTTGTTCCTCGATCACTTATCTCGGCAATCTGGGCATGGGACGCCCACCCTGCGTTTCCCAGCTCCAAGTGCCCGCCCACGAGCAAGGTCAGCCCACGTCCTGGGGCCCTTGCCCCGACCCTGCACCGTGGGGAAGTGCTTCTGCTTAATGAACGCCCCTTGGCTGACGTTATGGCCTGGCCCCTCGATCCGGAGCCCTAGAATCCAGTCCCGGTCACGCGCCCCGTATCCTGCTGGAACAGGTGGACGGCACTCAGACCCTCAGCCTGCAGATGTTTCTCCCTGGGCCCAGCCCTTCCCCGGCTGGGTAAGGTGTGCCAAGTGGTGGAAAGGGTAGGTCACGAGAGACATGTTAGTTTGCGCCATCCTGAGCAGGGTGGGGGAGAGGAGCGCGGCTACTTCCTCGGGCCCAGGGTGTGCCGGCAGGTGTCGGATACTAAGGTCTCGAGTCTAGTGCATCAGCCGAGAGGCTCCCCCCTCAAGTCTTAGGGTCATACTCCTGCCCACTCAGGGCTTCGACGTTGGCATGGCAGACTTCCTGGGGTTGAAAAATCTGAACATCTCTGGCCCCTTCATGCCTAAGCCCTGGGCGGCCCAGGTGCACCTGCTACGAGAGATGAGGTGTGTTTACACGCTGCCAAAGGCTCTCTGATTCGTATGCTTCACTTAAATCAGTGATTAATCACCTCCGCTGCTCATTATTCATCTCCTCTGAGTCCATCTCGCTCAGCAAGAGCCAACCACTTCCGCTGTCTCCAATAATCACGTCCTCTGAACCTCCACAATAGGAGGTATTAACCCTCCACTGCACCGCTGCACCTGCCAAGGGCTACGCAGACTCCAGCTACCCGGGGACAGAGTCCTCTCTGCCACGGGCAGTTGTCGGCTCCCAGCTCCCACCTTAGAGCCCACTTTCCCACGTCACTGCTGACATGGCCTGGTCAGATGTCCTAGGACACACGCACTGGGGATGTGTGGGAGAGCACTGTGGGCATCGGACCGGCCAAGGGGCGAGGTGAGCGGGGTCATGCAGAGCCCACGGGGAGTCCTGGAGCTGGCTGGTCCTGCACAGCGGCCCTGCCTTGGGGCCAGGGGCCAGACCTGTGCACCCTTCAGGGCCCGGTCACTGCATTTGGGCAGTCCTGGGGAAGGGGACAACTTTGGGTCCCCTTTGAGGCAATTCTTGGGGAGAGACACAGCTGTGAGCCAGCCACCCACAGTCAGCTGTCCTGACGGCTAGAGCAGGAGGGCCTGCGCCTGGGACCGGGGCCTGGAGGGGGGCTGGTGCCCTGCGGTGCGTCTGTAGGGAAATGCTGCAGGAGGAGGCTGGGATGCACCGAGAGAGGGTGGGCTCTCTGAATTCCAGGGCACGAGAGGACTGCAGGGGACCGAGAGAGGCCCTCCCGAGACAGAGACAGGCTGAGACGGACAGACCAGAAGACGCGGGCTTGAAAGCCAGGACAGGAGGTAAGGCTTTGCCCCTCCTGCGAAAGCTCTGGGGCTGTAAGGAGACCGTGCAGCCTCTAAGGGGTCCTAGTTCCCAAAGCGTCCCTTTAGCTGCTTGCTCTGGCCACTCACACACACCACTGTCCCCTCCCCCAGCGCGGCTCCCTTCAGACTGTCACTGCCCACAGTGGGGCATTCATGCCCCAGCCCTAAATAGTCCCACTGTTCCGCCTAACGAGAAGCAACGCCGATGCCCATGTCTGCTCCGAGAGCGCCATATTTCATCAGACCGGAGCCCTGCCGGCTCAGATTACTGCCGGAGACAATGTTCTGTAATCGGGTTGATTCACATGTCACGGGTATTTTAGCAAAACAGAAATGAATGGCCTGAGCCACCCTAGGAAGGAACGGGAGAGCCGGGTCCCGCCCAGGGGAAGTCATGCTTGCGCCGGCCACAGTTCTCCAGGGAGCTGACTCTGGTTCCCGACGTTTTCCCGACTTTAAGAAAGAGAATATGGGCTGAGCAGGAGTCACAAAGTGGGTAGTTATTTCCCTATAAAACGGTAACTCCACGGATGGATATTGCCAGAGCAAAAATAAAATCTGTCATTGATTATAAAGTCCTTTGTGCTTGTTATTTCGCAGATTTATTACACGTGGGCCCAGAGGCCTGGGAGGCCCTGGGATTCTTGTCTCCAGCGCCCAGCAGACCCTCAGCCCGTGCCCCACACGGGAGCAGGGACTCCCGGCATTTCTTTTGTCCTAAGCGCCATGCGCTTGGGAAAACGAGCTGAAGAGCTATGTGAACCCTCCGCCTAACTGACAGGGACCCCCAGATCGGGACAATAGAGGCTCATTGCTAGAGGTCTGCGACTCCCTAATCAGGGAAGCGTTCCTTCCCTTTTCCTTTTGTTTTGCTTCTCAGCTCTTGGCACTGAGCGCTGAGACACGCCTTTCGTCTGCAGAGCGAGGAATGGCCAGGCTGAACCTCTCACCGAATCTCCTAGAATCTGGGCTCACTTTCAATAGGCTCACATGGCTTTCGGGCGCACGAGCAATAAAAAGGAGCAGGGACACGGACCAGTGCTGTTCCGTTCCATCTCATGTTAAAACCTAATCAATGGACCTCGTAACACAGTGCTCTGGTCCCCACTTCAGAGTTGAAGAAACTGAGGTCCAGAGAAGGCAGGGAACTTGCTTGAGGTCGTAGGCTAGGTTTGCAGACGAAAATCGGGACACAGACCTCGTCCCGACGGACTCCAAAGATCACGCAGACCCTGGCAGTTCGAGAGTGCGCTGGTCTGAGGCCACAGACCTAGCCCAGAGCACAGGGGCTGAAACAGAGCCTGGGGTCAGCCTTTGCACGTAAACAGAGGCTACTGGGCTCCAAAGAGGCCATGGGGCTGACCCAGGGGGACAGAGCTCATCAGAGCCCCAAACTGACTCTCTCACAAATTAGCTGGACAAGCGCATGAGACAATTGTTCGGGAACATTTCGGGAGAGGTTCTGGATGAAAACAAACGTGTGCTTCTGAGTTTGCCTTCTCCTTTACCCAGGCGTCCAGCCTCAGAACTATTGGGCCTCCCACTCCTTCCTCTGGGTTTTCTGGGCTGAAGAAACCCCTGCCATCCCAGAGTGTGTGGCAGAGAGGCCCAGAAAACTGAGGGCCCCTCAAAGCCCCTCACCTCCCTGGAGAGAGCACCCCACCGCAATTGGCAAATTCAAGACCTCAGCACCCCTGGTAAGACTGGTTTCTGATACTCCCTGGACTAAGATGATTGTCGTAGGAAACTGTCAGAAATCACAGCTCTCAGGACCTGAATCCACAGTCTGCCATCTCAACTCTTATTTTGAGCTGCAGCCCGAGCTATGAAAAACAAAACATTCTCATTGGCAAGCTCTACAATTAGCCTCATTTCCACGAGCTGTTCTGCATGAGCTGAAATTGCACAGCGGTTGTTTCTAGCTCAGCCATGCTGCTCACAGGCCGTGCTGGGAGCCAGCAAGGATGTGACCCGGTGGTAATCTGAATTGCTTCACCAAACACATTTTTATCCCATCATCTCGGCTACATGAAAGGGGCCATAGTGCTCCAGTGTTCAAGCCTTTACAGTCCTGCTGTTCAGCAATAAAATGAGGCAAGAAATATTAGCCGTCCCCGGCTGATGCCTTAATTCTTTCCCAACAATGTCAGAGAATCTGTACCCAACAGGTTTTAGTGCTGGCTAAAGCCTGACCCTCTGGCTGGCTTGAATGGAGCGAGAATGAGTTAAGGAGAGCAAGAAGGCTTTAATGGACACAGAGAGAGAATAGCCCAGCTTGTCCCAACCTCCTGCAGACTCCTGCTCCTTTTCACAGGCCTCGATTGTGTACGGCCCCAGCAGAGACAAAACTACCCATGAGCAGAGGTTACCCCCAGCTGGTACAGGTCAGAGGAATTCTGGGGGAGTGGGGAGGGGGGCAAAGGGGAAGTGAGGGGCACTTGGAGAAGAAGGGATGTGGGGTTGGGGTGGGGGAGGGAGCAGTAAAAGATGGTGTGAATCATCTGTAAGGAGAGAGTCACCAGGTCCAAGACTGGGACTTGGTCACCTCCAGCCCTCTCTGAGAACTGTTTCGGAGAACAAATGGGAGCTGTAGGGAAGGGACGCTGAATGTGGTGTGCTTCGTGATCAAAATAAAGAAAACGTTCCTCTAGAGTTTTCCAGAAACTCCAGGCCTAAGGTTCAGAGGCTGTCAATAGGATGACCTCCAGTTGGACACTGCGAGGTTTTTAAAAATGACAAATGGCTTGTGCTTGACACGCCCACAGAAGCTTTCTGCAGCAATTTTTCAGTTATTGCCTCGCGCGCTCTCCAAGAAAGTAGCCATGTTGGCTCAGGGGACCCAGAGTTAGCGAGGGAAGGGGACAGCGTGTTCACAGGGCTGCACACAGTCCTCTGAAGTGCAGAGAGCAGCATCCCGGATCCAGGGGAAGAGCATGCTTTAAAGGGGCCTCCCCCCCCAGGACTCGGACCCTTCCGTGCAGCCCCCCCCCCCCAGGACTCGGACCCTTCGTGCAGGCCCGGGACTCCTTCCTCAAGGTGAGGACGGGGTAGAGCTTCCTCAGAAGGTTCCATTCAATAACTAGCAGAGGGCACAAGTACTTCAATTTTAAAATAGTGACAAGCCAAAAAGGTATTTTGAGAAATCTGAAACAATCCTCATAGGATATGAAAATATCTGTGCATGGTGGGCACAGGTATGGTCAATCCCACTGTGGTTGGCTGCCTGCCAATATTGGTTTCAGCTACAGGTTAATGAAAATAGAAAAACGAGGAAGGGGGAAGAAAAGAAAGATGTAATTTCCCCCACTCAAATTCCCAGAGTCCCTGAGATCCTATCCACTGATGAGAATCCCCCTGAAGGCAAGACGGATGGAGCCAGGGCCTCCCGCGCAGGGCTGAGCCCCGGCAGGGATTCGACACCCTCACTCCATCCTGAAACCTTGGGAGCCACTGCTTCGCTCCTCTGCTGGGGCTTTGGAAACCGTCTGTAACGCCGGTTGAGACCATGTCCTTTTCCAGGGCAATCGGATGACTGCATGTCCAAAGTCCAAAGATCAGCAAGGACCTTTGATGTGTTCCTTCGACAACTGGGATCATTGTCTCCAAATCCAGGGACAGTTAACAGACTAACTGAACTTTAATCACCATCTTGTTCCAGTTGCCCTGGCTGGTTGAGCTTTGGGGGTAGGGTTTTATTCCTCCCAGAGGCTGCCCTGGGACGGTCAGTCCCCGTCCCCCTCAGCTTGCCTTTGGGACACACAGTGGCTCAGAGGCAACTGGGCTTCACACACATCACCTCTCTGGTCCTCACGGGGGAGCTGTCACAGAGCCATCGCATGCCATTGCAGGGGCAACCCGGCAGGCGGGCCCCCTCGAAAGCCCCCTGCCCCAGCCCCGACCAAGCTTTGGCGCCAACACCCAGGAGCCGCCAGGGTCGCGATTCTCCGGTTCCGGGCGGGGCGCGGGGAGCGCGCTGGCCCACGCCCACGCCCACGCCCCCCACACTCCCGGCCCACACTGGAGCGCACACCCTGCGCGCGCGCGCACCGCCACAGAAGGGCGCACGCACCCGCCGCGGGTCAGGCACTGCCGTGTGGCGGCGGCCCCAGTAGCCCGGACGCGCCGCCGGGTCCCCCCAGGGCGCTGCTGGCCGCCCCGCCCCGCCCCGCTCCTCCCCTCGAGCCCGCCGAGCCCGCCGCTCCGTGTGCTGCAAAGTTCCGCGGCGCGAGTCCGTGGAGGCAGCGCCGGCTCGGGCTGGGCTCCGCTCCGCGCTCCCGGGACGGCCGTGCCCGCTGGCCTGGAGCTGGGGCGGCGGACGGACTGCGCGCTAGGTTGCCCGCCCAGCTCGGCCCCGCACCCCACGACCGGCTGCCCTGTGCCCTCCACCCGCAGTCAGCCCGCAGCCTCCGGTGCACCCGCGCTCTCCCTCCCTGCCGGCTCCGGCCCTTCGCCGCCGCCACCCAGCATGGCCCGTGGCCCCGCTCAGACCAGCCCGGGACCTGGGTCCCAACTGCTGCCGCTGCTGCCTTTGCTTCTGCTGCTGCTCCGGGACGCGGGCGGCAGCCACACGGCCCCCGCGGGGTCCACCCTGCCCGGGGCCGCCGACGGCCTGGCCGGGGACAAGGACCCCCTGGGGGACACGGCCGCCGCTCTGGGCCCTGGAGCCCAGGACATGGTCGCTGTCCACATGCTCAGGCTTTATGAGAAATACAGCCGAAGGGGCGCGCGGCCTGGAGGGGGCAACACGGTCCGCAGCTTCAGGCCCCGGTTGGGTAAGTAGAGGGGGTCCCTGGGCCCCTTCTTCTCATGCTTCCCTTTCCTAACTTATTCGTCCTCCTACCCCTGTGTCTCCGCTTTTCCTCTTCCTCGTTTTCATTGTTTCATTCATTCTTTCATTCGCTGTTCACCAAGTGCTTCATGCCAGTCCCGAGCTCCAGCGGGGTCACTGAAGTAGCACCGAGTGACAGTTCCTGCCGGGGGTGCCGCAAACCTGGAAGGGTGTCCCACTTGCCGGACAAAGACCAGCCCATACACAAGGCTTTAAGCACAGGATGGAGACGGACTAGTTTGGGGAAGCTCGTGGCTGGGGGACCATGTCACAGGGATCAGCTGCGTTGGCTCTTGACAGATGAGGAGGGCACTGAGCAGGGCAGCCCTGCTAGGAGCCCCGGCAACTGGCCCCGACAGAGGGTGTGACCTGTGGCAGGGGAAGCAGGGGCCTGAGAAGGGCCTTTGGTGCCTCGCCTCGGGGGAACAGGATTGAGGCCCGCGGGGCACTGGCCTGGCATGTTCGAACTGTGGGGGTTTGAGGAAGGGTCCAAAAGCTGGGGCAGGGGCACCCCACCACCTGGGCAGATCCTTTCTCTTCTCCCCACACCCTGAATGGGTCTGCACAGACACACTTGCATAGCCCCCCTGTCCTGCTCAGAGCACCACCAGACGACAGCCTCAGCTGTCTGTCCACCTGGCTGGCCTGCCTCTTCAGGCCCCGGGGTGCAGCCTGGTGCCAGGGGTGGTGGGCGACCCTGGTTGTCATGGAGACTGCTCACGTCACAGAGTTCCATTCCAGAAAATGTGTGTAGGGTGCTCTGCAGCCCTTGTCGGGGAAGAGTCCATTCGTCAGAAGAAAAACGTCCAGGAACAAGCTCAACTTTGGGACCAGACATCCTGGGGTCAGATCTGCCATCTGTGGATCACTGGCTGTGTGACTCAAGCAGCACTGTGGCCTCGGAGCCAGGCATGGGAAGCACGGCCACACATAACCGTGCAGTGGGCAGGGCCTGCCTCGGAGAGGCCCACTCCCCGCCCTGCGCGGAGCGGACTCAGGTGGGCTCCGGGCCAGCCAGCTCTAACTCTGCGCTCGCTGTACCTGTTAGTTGCCACCTGGGGTCTGTTTCTGCAGTATCATTGTTAAAGCAAAGCCACTCAGACGTCATCTAGCGAGGATGTGACCTCGGGGAAGCATTCAGGTTCTGTGGACTTGAGTGTATCCGTCGACAGACAGGAAGTTCGTGCAGTATCTTCCCTGTGGGGTTGCAGAGAAGGTGAGATGAGGTGATGTGTGTCGCCCCAGCCCAGCCCTGGCCAGAGTGGGTGCTGGTGCCTGCTGGTCCTCTGGGGGCACAAAGCCCGTGAGCATAAAGGTGTAGGCTCGACCTTGCACCTGCTGAGTCCGCCCTCACAGCCCTGCGGTGGAGGAGAGCACGGCTGGCGAGGGCATCGCTGAAATGGGAGGCGCACCCCGGCGAGCCCACGAACGTGCACACGGGATGGACGTGCACAGTTTAACCGTTTTCACAGGACCAGGGTAGTACCAATAACAGTGAGTGAAGCAAGCACAGCATGTTAGCCCCGAGAAGACTTGGGCCCGCCCTGCAGATCCAGCCCTCCCATTTTACAGAGGAGAAAACCGAGGCAGGGACCGGGCAGTTCACTGTGGCAATGATCGGCAGCTCCCATCGGTTAGGCCAATGCTGTTTGCGCTGCTGTCTCCCTCCCCCAGCTCCATCGGAACTAAGGCAGGGCTTGAGAGACTGAGGGTAGAACAGAGTCTGGGAGATTACCCTGGACCAGCCCAGGGCTGGGCGTCTGGCATCTGGTGTGGAACATTCACAGCCACTCCTGGCTGTGCGCTGGGATGCGTGTCCCTCCACCTCTCTGAGCAGCGGTTCCTTGTGTGCACAGCAGGGATCTGGGGATCTGGTGGGGTGTGGAGGATGGGGGCCAGGCACAGAGCAGGCCCCCGGCAGCCTTGTTTCTGGTCCCCACCTTGATTCACTTCAGTTGTTCGTACCCAGCCGCCCTCCAGCCCTCTTAGGTCCCTGCTTCCAGACCCAGCCGTGTGGAGGCATGAGCCTGGGCAGGGATCCCTCATCTTATGAATGAGGCAAAAACGTGGGGGCTTCAGCTCCGGGACCAGCCTGCTGTGACCGGGTGGCCTCCGCTGCCTCGGGTGGTGCCTCCCGCTGAACCGCAGGGACCTCCGGGCACCAGTCCGGCCGCCCTCGGAGCTGCGTGGCTCACGGGCTGCGGGCAGCAGAGCTCAGGCACCCAGTGCAGGCTGGGAGCTGGTCTCATGGGGTCCAGGAATGACCAGGGACTGAGCTTGCAATGACTCAACTCTTTTTGTTCTGCAATTGGGCCAATCATTCTCCCTTTTAGAAGGTTTTCTAAATTATCCAAAATATGTCAAGTGTCAAACAATGCCTGAGACGTGTAAGTGCCAATCATTTAATTTAGCTCCTACTATCATCCCTGCAGCCCCCTGCCCTCCGTGCCATCCCGCCTGAGTATGCTTGTTCCCCCTTGGGTCTGCACCAGTGGAGAGACCTCTGGGCCTGACCCTGAGGGTCCACAGCAGGCACTGTGCCCCCAGCCACCTGTTTAAATCCAGTGCTCCACCCACTTATGCAGTGTCTTGCAGCTTGATTCACCTCCAAAAGGAGGCACTCACACAGACCTGTCTGTCAGCACTGCCGAAAGCCACATTCCTGCCGGTTCTCCCATCTCTCCTGAGCGCCCAGGTGGTGCTGTGCACTCGCTCCCTGGGGCGCAGCCGGTGAGCCCGCCCAGAACAGCCCAGGAGCTGCCCGAAGGTGGGAGTGAACAGAGGAAGGGGCTGTGGGGGTCTGATGGAGTGACCAAGCTGGGGTGTGGCTGGGGAGCGCGAGGGACAGTGAGGAAGGGGCACTGGAGAGGGACCAGTGAGCAGGTGAGACCCCAGACGGGGGAAGGGCAGGTGACGCCGAGCCAGCTGTACTGGAGCGGTGCACGTGTGTCTGCACCTGTGCGCACTTTGGGTCAGTGAGGAAATGCGGCGGGGCGACAGGCAGGAATCGAGGGGCCAGTGGGCGATGACTGACCATCAAGAGCCCAGGGTATCCCCGAGGCAATGGGGGGCTATACAGTGTCTGTGGAGTGAGGGTGGGGGGATGGAGAAGGGAAGAGGGAGGAAGGGGAGGAAAGGGAGAGAGGAGAGAGTTGGAAAGCGGGGGAGGGGGGAGAAAGATTATCAAAGAAGTGCTTACTTACTGGGGAAAGTCTAGAAATCATAGAAAATCACAGTAAAGAAGAGAACTCATCCCTAATCACACACTCAGACATAACCAGAGCTCATCTTTTGGTGGAGCACATAGGTTTTAGAATCATATTTTCAACATGCAAGTAAAAACGGTTACATCTGAATTTGAAGTTACCTTTTTTTTTCTTCATGACCAGTAACCCGGGTATTACTGGCTATTTGCACATGTTTTGTAGAAACTGCTCCTTGTGATTGGGATTCTTGTCTTTTTCTTACTGCTGTGTGGGGTTCCTCGTGGACTGAGGACATCCACCCTTCTCTGTAACGGATGATTTCCTTGTGAGGCGTGCGTGTGACCTGAGGGCGGGTGGTGCTCGGGTCCCGTGGCCGTGGAGGCCACGCCCTGGGAGAAGCCGTGCTGGAGGGCTGCAGACGTCAGGCCGGCTGTGGACAAGCAGGCTGCAAAGCCACGGGGAGCTGGGATCGGTTAGACGCAGGAGGGGAAGAGGCCTGGAGAACCCCCAGGCTCCTGGGCGGGGAGGGAACAGGTGCCCATGCCTGTCGGTGGGCACGGTGCCCTGGGAGCAGCAGTAGCTCCTGACGCCACAGGGCAGGGCGCTCGGAGCACGTGCCGGTGCCAGCGCCACGGAGATGACCTCATAGCCCCAGGCGGTGGGCACACACGTTCTGCCCAATTTACTGGGGAGGAGACTGAGGCTCGGAGCGGGTCCATGACTGCGGGAGGCCCCGGAGCTCATCAACGAGACAAGCAGGGTTTAAACCCTGACTCAGGGCCTGCCTGCTAGTCCTGTGTCTGCAGCACCCCTGACGGGCCAGCACTTCCTTCCTCAGCGTCTTCCGCAGGGTTCTCGCCCTGGTCGCCCCGATGGCTGTTTCGGGGCGATGGATGGCAGAGCGTGTCTGTGGGGTAGAGCCCCCTCGCCCACCGCGGTAGACAGACCTAGAACAGACCCAGTCTTCCCCACTGCTCAGTTTTCTGAGCACTGATTGTCACTGGGCCTTGTGCGGGCATCGAGGACACAGCAGTGTCCGGGGCTGGCAAAGCCCCTACTGTCTTGGAGCCTGTGTTCTTGGGGAGAGAGGAACCCCAACACAGAAACCGATATCAGGACACTGGGAAGCGACCTGGAGACACAGGCAGCAGGGTGTCATGGAGACGCATAGCAGCGGGGGAGGGGCTGTGTCATCAGTGAACTTTCACCCCACCCACAGGTCACTCCAATGCTGCAGGTCACAGCCACCACCCAGCGGTGCTGCCCAAACTCCTCGGAGGTTGGAACGCCTGGGGTGCTGGTGAAAACACCGGTCCCTGGGCCCCGCTGTTCCAGGCTGTCAGTCACATCCAGGGCGGGAAGGCAGTGGCCGGGCTCCGGGAAACGCAGGCTCTGGACACTCAAGGCGGCGGTGTTTGGGGAGCCAAGTTCAAAGGCGCATTCAGACCGGGCTCCTTGTGTGGGGAGCAGGCCACACCTTGCTGGGGGCGTGGGGCCGGCACAACTCTGCGAGCTTGTACCGAGGAGTAGACAAGGCAGGATCTTCACTGGCGTGTCCCCTACGCGGTGACTGGCATTTTCCGTAGATGTGTTTTTTCCTTCCTTCCTGTCTCTTGATAGTCCCTTCTGAGTAGGTGCAAATTCCCAGTTGAATGATGTCTCCTTCCCAACATAATCAGTTAACCTTCAAATGAAGAATTTCGTTAAAAAACATCCCAGCTGACCCAGGGGTGCAGGTGTCAGGGAGCCTGTGGCCCCCGCGCAGCCCTGTGGAGCCGAGTCCCGGCGCACAAGCACAGTCCCACGCTCCGGCGCTCGCGTCCTCCCCCACTTTGCCCGCACACAGGGGAGCAGGACCTAGCCAGCAGGAGGGAGGCAGCCTGCCCAGCAGCTCCGGCCCCTGCTCCTCCGCAGCATCTCAAGTAGGCCTCAGGAGCCAGCCCCCCTTCCCACACACCCCTAGGGAGGCTTGGCCATTCAGAGGACTCGTGCTGCAGGCCAGGAAGCTTCCTGCGGCTGCAGACCAGGGGGCTTCGTCCTGGGGCGCTCGGGGTACACTTGGTAGAACCAGGAGAGAAGGAAGGAGGGTGGTGGGCAGCCCCAGGATGCAGGGCCAGAGCATGCTCCAGCTCAGATGTGCCGGTTAGGGCACCCCAGGCCCTGTCATGGTTTGGGCCTCTGGAGCACCCTGGACGTTGGAACTTTTGCTGAGGGACCTTGTGCAGCCCTGATTTCTCTCTTTGTAAAAGTGTTTCCTGTAGAACAAGCTGAGAAGCCACGGGACAGCCAGGCCAGAGCGTGTCGGCTGGTCGAGCGTTGTCCTGTGCATAGACAGGTTGCCGGTTGGATTCCAGGTCAGGGCACGTGTGTGGTTGTGGGTTCGATCCCAGTCGGAGCAGCAGACAGCGTTTCTCTCCCACATCTCTCTGTCTCTCCCTCTGTCTCGGCAGGTCCTCGGGGGAGGATTAGACATAAACAAGCCATTTGGGCAGAACCAGCAGCAGGTGCCCAGAGGGCTGTGTTTGTGGCCATTTTCCCCTGGAAGGCGCTCAGGGTGCAGGGGCATACGGCTTAGCTACTGTATCACCTCATTGGGAAGAACAGCTGCATCTAATGTCCATAAGAAGAGGGCTGAGAAAACACAGGAGGGGCTGCTGTCAGCAGTGCTTGCACCCCACTCCAACCACGCAGAACCCCGATCCCCCCTGTGTCATTAGAGAAGGTGGAGGAGATCATGTGGTCATTGAGAGGCAGGGGGGAGGGCTGGCAGGAGCTTCGGGCCCAGAGCCTGAGCACCTGCCCTGGCTGCTGCTGCCTCCTTGTTTGCAGTGGGATGTCCAGTCTCCAGCCTCTGTGACATTAGTGTCTCCTCCTTCCTTGAGCACGGCAGAGGGCGCCCTCGTCAGTTTGACGTGAGCATTGCAGCAGGGCAGCCGGCTGGGTGGCAGCGCCCCCTACAGGGGTGTTCCTCTTCCAGCCCAGCCCTGGGGGCCTAGGCAGGAGCGAACCTAACAGGCTGTGTGGTCTGTCCTTCCCTCGCAGAAGTGGTCAACCAGCGGGCCCTGTATCTCTTCAACCTGACCTCCATGCAGGACTCGGAAATGATCCTCACGGCCACCTTCCACTTCTACGCGGAGCCGCGGTGGCCCCGCGCTCACGAGCTGCCCTGCAAGCAGCGGGCCAGGAGCGCGTCCTGCCGCCTGCTGCCCCCGGGGCCGCCCGGCCGCCAGCACCTGCTGTTCCGCAGCCTGTCACAGAACACAGCCACGCAGGGGCTGCTCCGCGCCGTCGTGGCCCTGGCGCCGCCGCCCCGGGGCCTGTGGCAGGCCAAGGACATCTCCCCCATCGTCAAGGCCGCCCGCCGGGACGGAGAATTGCTTCTGTCTGCTGAGCTGGACTCTGGGGAGGAGGACCCCGGGGTGCCCAGGCCCGGCGCCCACGCGCCCTACATCCTCGTCTCTGCCGACGACCTGGCCATCTCGGAGCCCAACAGCGTGGCGGTGACGCTGCAGAGGTACGACCCCTTCCAGGCTGGAGACCCCGAGCCCGGCGCAGCCCCCAACAGCTCCGCAGATCCCCGCGTCCGGCGGGCCACCCCGGCCACGGGGCCCCTCCAGGACAACGAGCTGCCAGGGCTGGACGAGAAGCCAGTACGGGGCACCCACGCGCAGCACTACCACCGGCAGGAAGTGTGGCCCAGCCCCTTCCGGACCCTGAAGCCCCGGCCGGGGCGCAAGGACCGCCGGCGCAAGGGCCAGGACGTGTTCATGGCCTCGTCACAGGTGCTGCACTTCGATGAGAAGACGATGCAGAAAGCCCGGCGGAGGCAGTGGGACGAGCCGAGGGTCTGCTCCCGCCGGTACCTGAAGGTGGACTTTGCAGACATTGGGTGGAATGAGTGGATCATCTCGCCCAAGTCGTTCGACGCCTACTACTGCGCCGGCGCCTGCGAGTTCCCCATGCCCAAGGTAGGGTGTGCGTGGCTGTTGTCTGACCCGCTCCGCTCTACCCTGTAGCAAGTCCCTCTGCCCCGTGACCTCTGTGTCCTGTCTGCAGAACAGGGTAACAACACTTCCCATTCGTGGGAGGCTGGGAATAGGGGGGTAAAACCCACAGGCGGATAGAGTCGGGCTGTGCTTTGGAAACAATGACTTGGTTGAATTTACATTTCGCATCAGAACATTGGTGCTTTGCAAAGGGGAGACAGAACGTGTCTCCTTGAGTATGTCCTCCCGCAAAGCAAAGCAGCCGCCTGCGCTGCTTGAGCAGATGCTGCCCCCTGTAGACAGGTCTTCGCAGCGCCTCCTGACAAGACTCTTGCATTTGCTCTCACCTGGACCTCGGAGGGAGCACCGGTCTGTGACCAGCACAGAGCGGGTTTCAGGGGCTGCTCAGGGCAGGGCCCCGCAGGACACCAGTCCTCAGTGTGCGGGAGTCGGCAGTGGGCAGTGTGGACGCTGTGCTGGAGGCGTTGGCAGCCTCGCCTTCCTCCACCCTGTGGCTCTGTCCCTGGCCTCCCCGCCTGGGCTGCGGTGGGCTGGCGGCCAGCTGATGCCGGTCTCGGCACACAGCACACCGCCCCTCCCGCTCAGCTCCTCTGCTGAGTGTCAGGTGCTGCCTTCCCTTCCAACGCAGGAAGTCCGTGCACGGACCTAATCCGCACCTCCATAAATCAGCCGCAGGGAACCCAGGCCTGGACGCGGGGCGGCATTCCCCTACTTGGGACGAAGGGCTTCTCCTCAAAGCCCTGCACGAGAAAGGGCGGGAGGTGCCCTGCAGAGACAGCGTCTGCTGGCCGGGTCCGCTGGCTGACCTCGTACTTGCCTTGTCAGCCTGGCTGGCTGCCGTCCCACCTTCCCCGACACCTGCCTGAATCTCACAGATCACATGTCCCTGCCTCCCTCCCTGCCTGCTTTGCACACAGGGCCTCCCTCCAACACAGTGTCCAGGCAGCTCTGGTGGGCAGCAGCTGAGCCTGTTCGCCTGGGCACCTGTGCTAAGGGGCAGCTTCTCTGTGCTGCTTGACCCAGAGCCCCTGGTGCGGAGGCCGCCTGGGGGAGGGGAGGGCCGGCCTGGCCCCGGGCAGCAGGGTTCCCAGGCTCGGCTATGCTACTGGAGGAGTCTCGGTCAAGTGTCTCAGTCAAGTGTCTCAGTCATTTTAAGCCTCGGTTTCTTCACCATAAAATGTAGGTAACACCCACCCCTGACATGATCACAACATGGGGTGATGCCGGTGACACAGCCCCCAACACGGCAGTCAGACCAGCCCAGGAATGTCAGTCCCCCCATCAAGCTGACACAGCCCGTGTGCAGGCCCCCCTCCTGCACGCGAAGATGTGTGCTCCTCAGGCTGGAACCCGGGCGGCTGTGGCCCCAGGCCCACCTGCAGGCCCCCCTCTGAAAGCTCCGGGGTTCCAGGTGCCCCGAGCGGCAGTGCCATGTGGGCGAGGGGCGTCCCCTGCGAGGCCTGCGGGAAGACAGGAGGCTCTTGCAGACCTCCCGGGGTTCGCCTGCGGCTGACTTCGGAGGAGGGGGTGCCAGCCCTGGAGTCTCCTTTCCTTCTAGGCCGGAGCCTGTCCTGAGGGCTGTGTCCAGGACGGGCAGATGGCACAGTGGGTGGGCGAGGGCAGTGCGCTGAGCTAACCACGCCCCTTCCCACCTGGCAGGTCGTCCGCCCGTCCAATCACGCCACCATCCAGAGCATCGTCAGGGCCGTGGGCATCGTCCCGGGCATCCCGGAGCCCTGCTGCGTTCCAGACAAGATGAACTCCCTTGGGGTCCTCTTCCTGGATGAGAACCGGAATGTGGTTCTGAAAGTGTACCCCAACATGTCTGTGGAGACCTGTGCTTGCCGGTAAGACCAGCCACGCCAGGGTGGAAGAAGACCTCCCGCCACGCTCCACGGGCCGGCGTCCTCAGCCCCAGAGTGCGAGCCAGACGAGGGGTGCGGCTGCAATGGCAGGACAGAGCTCACAGGCAGCCTTGCTGGGCCAGGAGGATCTGTCCCCAGGGCGTCATTCTGGGCTTTTTATCGCTAGTGACTGAGCCCCTAACATGCCAGCCTCAGTGCCTGAAGGAACCTGCAGGTCAGCCTGGCCTGAAGGCTCCCCACGGCCCACCCCCCGTGCCCTGAAGGCCTGCAGATGGGATGTGTCCACACTGTCGTGTTGTGTGGTCATCATCTCAGAGCCTTCAAAGAAGACTGCACACCGGGGCCACGCGCCCCTTCCACGTGGACACGGCCTTGTTTAAACAATCACTTTAAGACACTTCGGGCCACACAGTGATGCTGGAAAACAGGGCCTAAATCATGGTAAAAACGGATGTTTTCTTTCAAACTTCACTGCAAAAGCTTTTATACACACGATATGCACATATAACCAATTGTGGTTTCTCTTTCTTAATATATATTTTATTTTAAAACAGAAAGAGGGGAGTCGTAACCGTTCCCCACAGAGGTGATCATGCTGGTTAAGTGTTCATCGTTTATACCTGCTTACGGAAATAACACACAGTCACATCTTGGAATACTAAAAATAAGCGAGATTTTTATATTTTTATAAATTATACTTTCTATACTGTAGATTGTGTACGTTATGTGTTTTTATGGAAAGCTAATAA
This sequence comes from Molossus molossus, assembly GCF_014108415.1. Classification (NCBI taxonomy): domain Eukaryota; kingdom Metazoa; phylum Chordata; class Mammalia; order Chiroptera; family Molossidae; genus Molossus; species Molossus molossus. Next base: position 70,260,171 of record NW_023425352.1, read on the forward strand.
ATTAGAGGTACCTTGGTATCTTGAAAACCGAATGTCACCCACTCCAGCATGCTGATGGGTCCCACCTGGAAGCATGCCATCTGGGTGGCTGCTGGGGGCACGGCCTCCTTGAGGATCAGCGGGGGACCCCTGCCCCAGGCCGGCTCCTCACTCTCTTGTCTCTTCCCCAAACTCTGGAACCCAGCAGCCCCCAGGCCTTCCAGAGTCCTGCCCCCCTCCGGTCCAGGCAGGAAGGGCCCCTGCAGACCCGTCATGGGGCTTCCACATGGTCTCAGCCTCAGAAGGGGCACGGAGGGAGTGGGGGGTCTGAGGCATTAAGAGGAGCAGTGATAGGGACGGTCACGGTCCCTCCTGCCGTGCACGAAGTCCGGAGGGACGGGCATCGGCCCTCCCTGAGCCCGTTTGTGGAAGGCCCCGCGTTCCCTCACAGCCTCCCCGACGGCTCCCTAGTCCCTGAGTGGGCACCCGCAGACAGCTGCAGTGCCTGGTGCTGGCTGGCCGGCGTTTCAGGGGGAGAATCTGGGTGTCGGACAGCAAGGCCCAGGGTGCCAGGAAGGGACAGAGAAGGCAGGGGCTGTCCTGCACCAGGGCCTTGGAGGAAAGAAGCCCAAAGGCTCTGTCTTAGGTGGGGCTTCTGAGACCAGGGCTCCTTCCCCAGGGATGTCGGAGGAAGTACCCCAGGAGAAACGGGTACGGAATGAGCACGGCAGGACCGCAGGGCAGGACGCCGGAGCTGAATCACACCTCGGGGTGGATCCGGCCTTGACCAGGGAGCTTGTGTTCAGCCCCCTCCTCAGGCTGCCTCAAGAGGGGGTGGGCCGAGGGGAACAGAAACTCGCAGGTCTCCGAGCCTCTGCAGAGGCAGCTACTGGGTACAAGGCAACCGACAAGAGAGGGTTCCCAGAACAGGTAAGAAGGGGGTTCTGGGGGCACCCGGGCAGAGCCCAGCGGCATCTGCTCAGCAGCTCCTTGGAGACGCTCCGAATGGTCCTCATGTGCGTGAGCAGCTGCCCGGGCACCTGGCCCTGCCTCTCCGTGGGGTCTGGCGAAGCGAGGGCAGTGGCCCTTGTTCCTGAGCAGCTGAACTGGGACTAACCCTTCATTTCGAGTTGCAGTGAATCGCTGGGATCTCTCCAACGGGTCTGCTGACTGAGCGCTTGGCTTGCCGAGTCCAGTTCCTTTTGGAAGATGACAGGATAAAAGTTAATAGAAAAATAAGTACAAAACATTGGGGTTTGATAAGGCTCCAGAGGCCGGTCTTCCCAACATCCGAGTCCTTACTTTCTCTTCTGCCTTCAATGTTCTCTCATCAAATTGCTTTCTTTCAGTTACTTGATGGAAACGGGGTGTCCTGTCTTATTCTTTCTGCCATTTGCCGTTTCGGGGAGATCTTCTGAGTCACCCTGAAAGCCTAGATCTCCTCTGTGTCGTGTCTGGACTATGGGGGTGGGGGGAGCAGGCTGGAAGGGCCCCTGCGTGCCGCTCTGGGCGGGGAGGGCTGGGACGCAGGATTGATGCCTTTGGCGCGCGGCGGAGGGAGCTCGTGTGGTCAGTGACCCCTTACGCTTACGGAGCTCCTTGTAACTCCCTGCCCAGCTGGTGCCTCAGAGAAGGGCTCAGGACGGGTTAAGGAGCATGACCACCCTGTCTCTCCAGGACCAATGTCCACTCTGACACCCAGCGCTGCTGATTCGAGACCTCTGTGGCTGGTGCTGACCCCGCTGCCAGCCTATTGGGGTTGACCCAATGGCACTGGACGACCTCCCAGTAAAGCAACTTTTTTTCTTAAAACCAAAATGTCAACATCACATTGTCACAAGAGCCAGAGTTTGCAGCACACAGTGCAGAGGTGTGGGTCCCCAAGGCCATCAGCTGGGTCTGTGTCAGTGGAAGGGCAACGTGGTGGCCTCCGGGCCCTGCTCCTGGGTGACCCCCCTCCAAAAGGGCAGGGCCTTAGAGGTTAGCCCACGTGACAAATATAAACAGTGCGACCGAGCCAAAAGATGTAAGGCTGGGCGGGAACTCCGGAAGACTGACACAAACATTTTACTGAAAAGGTAGGCACCTTGCCTGAGGTGTCCCAGTAGGTGCCTCTGTATGTCTAGTTCACTCACAAGATGTCATCGGAGCTGTGGCCCATCACGGATGCGTCCTCCCTGCCAGGGTGGAGACAGGGCTGTGCTGGAGGCGCCCTCAGAAGTCCGGGGCAGGTGTGAGGGTGCGAGGTGGGGCCTCCACGGGAGGAGGGGTGGAGATCGCCCCCCCAGGATGCGGGAGCTGGACTGGTCTGGTGGCATAGAGGCATTGCAGGTGCCGCTTGAGAAAATGCGTCTCATGGCCCCTGCCAAGGAGGGCTGCAGGCGGTCTTGGTGGACGACCAGCTCTGAATGTCAGCTGTGCACCACGGCATCGAAGTCAGCGTTCGAGGCTGTGTCCTCTTACTGCAGCTGGAACGTAAAATCCTTCCCTGATAGACGGACACTCTGAGAGTTCCATCCCCTTCTCTCTCCTCCCTGCCACGAGGCTGCTATTCAAGCTTTGGTCCACTCTTCTTTCTCACTCGGGTCTAATTCGATCCCAAGTTCCTCCGGCCTCTCCCAGCCTGGTTGCCTGAGCGGTGGGTGCGCAGAGGAACGGACTCGGCTATTACTCAATTCTTTAGCACCTACTAAGTGCAAAACACCACGCCAGGCGATGGGAACATACTGCTTCCTGGCAGGCTTGCACGACCTTCCCCTTATCAGAGCCCATGTGCAACCTTGAACGTGCATCAGAATCACCCGGAGGACTTGACCGGGTTCCCAGAGTGTCCGACTCAGGCCAGGACTTGCATTTCTAACCATTTCTACACGCTGCTGCTGGTGGCGGGCCGGGGACCCACTTTAAGAACCACGTTTCTAATAGCTGTGCTAAGCACGTGGGCACAGTCCCCAGACAGGGAGCCCACACCGGCTGAGAACGGACCTGTGCCAGGTGGACAGAGGGTCTTGGGAGGTCAGGCTCGGGTGGAGGAAGCGACCCACCCTGCTCTGCCTGGCTCATGCTTTCTCCTCACAGCTTCTTGGAAGGTCCAGTTTTCATTCCTGAGTGACGGGTGGGTGAGCGCGGAGCTTGAGGAGCTCACGGAGGGACCGGTGGTGTCCTCGTACTCACGCTCGGCCCCGGTGGCAGTTGATTACAGAAATCCAAGGCGATGTGTCCCTCTTCATTCATGGAGGTCGAGCTCCGTGTGTGGGCTGCAGGGATGGGCTTCAGCAGCCTTCAGAACACATGAGTGAGCAGTCTGTGTCTCTTACTAAATTACAAACCCCCAGCAACCGCACGTGAGGACCCCACTTTGTAATGCACAAGTCCCGGGAGAGAGGGCGTTAGCGAGATTTTGGTTAAAATGACCACAGCACAGTGATGTCTAACTGCCTGGGCATCGAGTATAGACGGGACAAGGCGGAGATGGCAGCCACCGCACTCAGCCGGACCACAGAGCACACAGCACACAGAGCACCCGGCCGTGTTCAAGGACACACGCAGAGGAGAGCATGGAGGCCTGCCCGGAGGGGGCCTCAGCTCTCCTGTGAATGCAGGCCTGTCTCCACGGGCAAACCAAATCCCAAGGAGGTTGTGCCAACTCAAGCCAACAGCAGACAGCTGTCCTGGGGCCCTTGGTAGGGGTTGTCAGGCAAACCCCAGTGTCCTTGCGCGAGGCACACAGGCTACGTGGTGGACAGGAGTTCTGACCGGGAACCAAAGGGCAGGCAGGATTGGCCAGGTGGAGGACAGTGGGGAGGAGAGCATGAGGCACCCCACTGAGGCACAGCCGGATCAAGGCCCTGCAGAAGGAGGGACAGGCAGTGCTGCCTCGGGGGGTGACCGAAGCATCCGACCTCACGCTGGCCAGAGTGATAAAGAATGCTTCCCACGCGCCAGGCTCTGTGCCAGGGCGGAAGTGCTCCCCAGGAACGCCGGGCATCTGTGGGTGTCTGGTGCGGTCCCTGCACACGAGCCCAGTCCTGGCCAGCCAGCGAGAGCTTGCTACTGCTCTCCCTTCTGGAAGGTTGAAGTGCAGACGCTGCGATGCGGCTCATCACATCGGGGAAGATTCGCCCGCTCAGCTGGCCATGCCCAGGAACATATTTCTATCAGGTGACTAAAGACTAGGAAGGATGCTGGTGAGCAGCGGCAAGACGGGCGTTCTCGGGCTGCGCTGAGGAGTAAAGAGGGAGAGGGTGTTTCTGGAGACTAGCCCTGCAGTTTTACCAAGAGTTTGGCAACATCTACATACACTTTACGTAGCTATTCCACTTCTGGTGAACTGCTTTAACACAACACTATAAAATATGGATTGCAGTAATAATTGCCATGCGACATTAGATAATCTGATTGCCCGATAGTTGGCGAATGTTGAATACATTAGACTCTATTCATATGGTTGGGTATTGTTAAGTCCTTAAAAGTAAAGTGTATGACACATTTTTCATGGCATGGGGAGATGCTTATGTAACCCTTTGGCGGTGTGTCCTTCTGCTGACCAGACCTAGACCCCTCTGAGGAATCACCCCTTTGCGACTGATTCCTTGCCGTGGGCGACATCCTCCACCTAAGCCCATCAGGGCACTGCATTCCCCCGGCCACCGTGATTGGCTGGAGTGTGGGCAGACGACCCAGTGCAAAACAAGGCGACACCAGGAGGCTGACCGCGGCCACAGGGCGAAGGCAGTCCCGAGAGAGGAGAAAGGGTCAGCACCGCGTCCCGCACCCTGGAGCAGGCTGTGCGCAAGGCGCACCTTGGCCGAGCGTGCCCGCGGCGTCAGTTAGCCACGCCCATCGGCCTGCAGCCCCTTAGGGCTCTTTTCTGCAGCCTGCAAAGGAGCTCCGCGTGGTACACTTTATGTTTTTAATCATGGCAAAATACATGTAAAATCCACCACAGTGTGCAGTTCGGTGCCAGTTAGTACATTCACACTGCTGTGTGCTCATCGCCACCAACCATCTCCAGGAGTCTTCTTCACCTCGCAAAATGAGAAGGCTGCACCCATTCATCCACAACTCCCCGCCCACCTCCCCGAGGCCGCTGGCCACCACTGTCCCATGCATTGGACTGTTCCGGCCACCCCATATACGTGGAATCAGACAATATGTGTCCTTTCGTGACCGGCTTATTTCACTTAGCATGTCTTTGCGGTCCATCCATGTCATGGCATGTGTCAGAATTCTGTTTCTTACTGCTGAAGTGTATTCCGTTATGTACACAGACCAGTTTGTTTATGCATTCATCCCTCAGTGGACCCGAGGGGTGTTCCTACCCTCTGGCCATCGTGAATGCTGCTGCTGTGACTGTGGTCATGCAGCTGTCTCTTCAAGACCCTGCTTTTCATTATTGGGGGTGTGTGCATAGAAATGAAGTTGCTGAGTCATATGGCACAGTTTGGGGGAGAAGAGAGGCAGATAAGATAGTTTGTGGCTCCATTAAGGCAGCTCCTCCATGAGGCCCAGCAGTGGGCAGGAGAGGGCTTGGTCCTTTGTATATGGACCCCCACATTCTGGGAAACACAGAACAAGACCTGAACCTTGTTCCCTAAGAGCCAGAGTTAAGGGGTTCTGTCTGGATGGACCAAAGGCCATCTGTGCAGAAAGATATATCGCAACGTCTGTGAAGTCGCACCACCTTGAAGAAAATGGGAATCTGGAGTGGTGACCCAGACTCCCCACAAGAACCTAGAGTTTTGTGGGAAATGCAGAGTGGAGCAGGGTATGACCACAGCTGGGCTCTTCTCTGGACCCAGCCACCTGCCACAAGGGCGTACCTACTGGAGAAGGGGAGTGTGCCCAAGAAGGCTGTGACCTCGGTGCACAAAGGGGGACCTCAGAGAGACCTGGCTGCAACCTGGACCACCCAGGGATCCCCAGCAGCTGTGTACAAACAGCTGCTCCATGTGTCTGACCCATCCCCAACAGCAAAGCCAGGCGTCACTAAGAGGCACCAGCAGAGGGGACCTGCCGGAGCCCCTCCCCCGGCCCCTTCCAGCACCGAGAAGCTGGGCTGACCCCATCTCACCTGCGTCTCCTTTGAACTAAGCAACCCCACCGTGCCCTTGGGCAACTCAGGGAGGTGATGCCCCGAGAGGGGAAGCCTAGGCTCCCCGATAGTAGCTGCAGAACAGCTTATCCTTAAAAACAGTATGAGGACGTGGACACGGATCCCATCCCAGCGACGTACAGGCAGGTTGTACTGCCCGGTGCCGGGCAGCATCTCCGCAGTCCGTGTGACCAGTGACTTCGAGCCTCGTTCGTGTGGACCCTCCACGCGCACACGCGTCCACCACCCTGTATCCGAGACCCCCACACCCAAACTCAGAAGACCTGAAGTTTCTTCTAACCCCTTTCATGGCACAGCCTGACCTGGATGCACAGGTCTGCTTCTGTCTGTGCTCATGCGGGAGTGTCGATGTGCTTCATCACAGGCTGCTGTCCCCACTCCCACAGGACCCATGTCACACCAGACCCCCAAATCTGAATGCACAGGTCTGCTTCTGTCCATGCTCACTGCGGGAGTGTCGATGTGCTTCATCACCGGCTGCTGTCCCCACTCCCACTGGAGATACCCCAGGACCCATGTCACACCAGACCCCAAACCTGAATGCACAGGTCTGCTTTTGTCCGTGCTCATGCGGGAGTGTCGATGTGCTTCATCACCGGCTGCTGTCCCCACTCCCACTGGAGATACCCCAGGACCCATGTCACACCAGACCCCAAACCTGAATGCACAGGTCTGCTTTTGTCCGTGCTCATGCGGGAGTGTCGATGTGCTTCATCACAGTCTGCTGTCCCCACTCCCGCTGGAGATGCCACAGGACCCATGTCACACCAGACCCCCAAATCTGAAGCGTTCCGACTCAGAAAACGCTCCTGGCCCTAAGGGAACTGGATGCATCTCAAAATGTTCGCGGGGGGCATCACCGAACGACGACATTATAGTCTGTTTCTTTCTCCATGGTGTCTTGCATTTCCCACATTATCTGCCCTGTGTCTTACTGTTATAATCAAAAAAGAAAATCTGTCATGTTTTCAAAAACACATTAGGCAACAGCCCCTCGAGCTTCCCTGAGCACTTCGGGCCCCCCCCCCCATGCAGCCCTTGTCTCCTCCAGCGCGACAGACGTCTGGGTCGCCACAGGGACCGGGACGGACGCACGGTGTGGGGGTCCTGCCTCCAGCTCCCCCAGCCACCCACCTCCTGGCTTCCCACCCCTTCGTCAGTGCAGAAACTCTTGCCTTGAGCTGACTCCATGCCCAGGGTGTGTCCTGCCCCTTTTCCAAGCAGCATCTCCGAGGCGACACCTTCTCATCTGTCCCCTCCTGGCAGTGTCCCCAAAGGGCAGGAGCAGTGAGTTCTGCCCAGGCCCGGCCACTTGAGGCTCCTGGTTTCACCCTCCCCGCCAGGGCTGGGTGACCAGCTGGGGTCGCACTGCGATCTTTGACCTCAACCTGCCGCAGCCCCTCCTGCCTTTCTGGGTACCTGCCCAGCTCACTGATACCCTCCCCAGGAGCACCAACCACAGGGGAAAACCTCATGTGCAAATGCTCCTCAGAGTAGACCCCCGGAGGACTTTAGCCTCATGCTTTGCCTCGCTCGAACCCGCACATGGGAATGGAAGACCTAAGTGGGGCGTGGTGCTCTGGACAGCGCGGACCCTGGGGCCTGGCAGCACGCTGCTGGGCTGTGGCTCCTTAGCGCCCTCAGGCCGGGCACACCTCTGGGCACGTGCCAGCTCAGGGCTCTGCTCCCCGGCCTGTCTCCCAGCTGCATGGGTCCTGACGGGAATGTGGCCCAGGCAGCCACCCCTCTGACAGGAGCAAAGACCACCCCATGCAAGGCCAGTGACAGAGCTCCTCTGGGGTCCCTGGTGGTCGGCAGTGTGTGTGCGGTGTCCCTAGAGAGCAGGCTGAGGGCACAGGGCTTCCTCCTCGGGTCCAGCCCGGGCACCCTGGGCGGAGAAGTGATAGGCAGAAAGCAGCCCCGCAGCCCACCAGGGCTGGCAGAGACCGTGGACATTCACACCCTACAGCCCTCCACACCGGACGCTGAAACCGAGGTGACTTGCTCGGGGCCCTGCTGTGGGAATCGGTGTGGGAGCTGGGGTCTGCACCCTGGTCTCTTCGGCTCAGGGTTCTGGCCCCACTGAGGTACGTGCCGCACATCCACAAGTGCTCCCCAGTGCTCGGAACTGGCAGCGCAGTGGAGGACCCCAAGCGTGGACGGCCTGAGCCACACTGCCGGCTCTAACTCCACAGGGAGCAGGCCTCTCACCAGCCCGGCCTGCGCCCCACCACCCACGCAGCCCACAGTGTGCGGGGACTTCTGGGCTCGTGCTGCTTCTATCTTTGGAGGACGTTTTGGTATTTTTGTTTCCCGGATTCTTACTGTGGTGCAGGAGACAGGACATATGTCACCCTGTGTTGAGATTCCTTTGAACAGAACTGGCAAGGAAATGAGAAGAGAGCCTAATTAGGGCCGATAACCCCACGGAGAAATCCGGGTCCCTTGCGGACCACGTTCTTCCCACAAGCGCCGTTTGTCAGATGTTTACAGAGCCTTCATTAGCTTAGCACTCCCCTCGATAAGAGGTCGCAGCAGGCATCGGGGCCAGATAAGAGCGGCAGAGGACACTCCGGGACGGCGGGCGAGGGCCTGGGAACCGCCAGCGCGCTGGGCGCAGGACGATGCGCGCCCGGGCCTCCGGGTCGCCTCCCCACACACGCTAGCACAGGGTGGCCGCCGGCAGTCTCCTGCACGGGGACCCTGCTGCCCAAGATGTGCGGCGGGGCGCTGTGGCTGGCCCTGCGGGTGCTCTGCCTGCTGGCCTGCTCTGCGCTCGGGAAGCCTCTGGCGGGCCGGGGCCGCGCCTTGGCCAGGGGGGATGCCCACCGCCTGCTGGCGGCGGGCGCAGGCGAGCAGGAGGGAGGCGTCTTCGACCTGCGGATGTTCCTGGAGAACATGAAGGTGGATTTCCTGCGCAGCCTCAACCTGAGCGGGGTCCCTGCCCAGGACAAAACGCAAGCGGAGCCCCCGCAGTACATGCTCGACCTGTACAACAGGTACACCGCCGACAAGTCGTCCACCCCCGCGTCCAACATCGTGCGCAGCTTCAGCGCGGAAGGTACAGTCGCCCCGCCCGCTGGGCGCCGGAGGGTGGGAGCTGGGGGATCCCGCGGCCCAGCGTGCACTGCCCGGGATGGGGGCCACCGGCCCCAGGAGGCTCTTTGAGTTCCACTTTAAATGACTTAAAATGAAATAAAATGAGTAATTTAGTTTTTCCGTTGCACCAGCTTTGATTCCAGGGCCCACAGTTGTGCGTGGCTGGTGGCCAGCCTACTGGACAGTGCAGGTGACAGAGCCTGTCCGCGGCTGGAAACTTCCACTGAACAGCTCTTTGCTCTGGAAGATTCTCCCTCCTGGGCTAGGGCGGCGTTCAGCTCAGTGGGAGCTGCGGGAAGGCCAGCTCCCCTGCCCCCCCCCCCCTTTTCCTTAGGAACAGAGGACTCATTTAGCTCTAACCACTAGCATGTTCTTAAACTTTGAGAAAACGTCTGCCTTCTGAAAAGGTGTCAAAAATTCAGATACATTCCTCTGAGAGATTGGCGGGCTACTTAATTATTTTCCAAGTGTAGAATGCTCTCCCTGATTCGGGAGGACTAGATGATGCATGTCAGCCTGGGGCTTCTGCTCACTAGTTCACACAATGTGCATGATTCCAGGAGCAGGGAGGCAGGATTTGCAGAGCTGAGCAAACTCGCCCAGGAACCCACGGGTTAGCAGCTGGATGCTGAGCCAGGCCCCCGGCTGGGTAGCTCAGGAGCTCCCTGCAGCTGCCGTCTGCGGCCTCCCTCTGAGCAGCCAGCGGCACAGGGCCTCTCTGCTCCTGGGCTGGAGCCCCGCGAACTCTCCCAGCCTTGCTCACGCCGCTGCCGGCCAGACCTGTCGGCCCGCCGAGCAGACGCCCATCTCAAGGATGCTGCGGTCACAGTGCATGCCCAGCCCTGCCAGTTTCTGACTGCCCCAAAGAAGAAGAATCTAGATTTTATGTGAACTTGCCTGATTTTTAAAACACTGGCTTTATTAGCATTATTATTTTAATACAATCTGCCAGCATCTCACCAGGCCCACAGCGCATGTCTATAATGTCTGCTTTGGGGCTGCTTGGCTGGACCCAATCGCCAAATCCCACAGTCTGGGGGTCCAGCATTTACATCTCTCCATGGCACCTCCACCCTCCAGCGCTGGCCGTGAGCTGGGAACAGGCGCCCCGCTCCGACCCAGCTCTGCCCCCGGCCAGCTCTGCCCTCCTGTGGGGCCAAGTGCGTCTGCCTTCGCGGACTTCGCAGACAGGGAGGGAGGCGCAGGGGCGGAGGCCATTTGCTCTCGAGATGTCTGACCAGAGCCCCACAGCTGCCATCAAAGCCCGGCAGGAGCACTTAGGTCACTAGTACACTACTCAGAGACGCCTCGTTTTCAGGCATTCCAAGCACTCGGCACGTCTGCGGGGGCTGGACTAGCTGCGAGGGGACCGCAGAACCGACGAAGGGCCAGGTGCACTGGTGGGCGGAGGGTCTGGGAGGGCACAGAGATATTGTCTGAGCATCCAGTATGAGCCAGGGACAGGGCTGGTAAGTGACATGCACCGTCTTGTTGAAGCCTCACTCCAACCCTGGGGGGCGGGAGGGAAGCAGCCATCCCACAGATGAGGACAGAGAGACTCGGGGCTTCTTCAAGGCCGTAAGTCTAGGGAGGGCAGAGTCAGGATGGGCACCGTAGGCTGTCGGACGCCAAATGTGCTGTTTCTCGCAGCGGTGCACAGTCTCCCTGCAGTGGGCTCGTAGGCAGTGCTCCCAAAACAGCTGTCTTCCCTGTTTGCGGCCGGGCCGTGGCTGCCACAGGCATGACGATGGCGTGTCAGCCAGGAGCGTGGGAAGCTGAGACAGTTGTGCGGCTAAAGGGAAGCCCCATTTTCGCCTGGCATGACAAAGCAGTCAAGGCTAAATTTTTTCCCCTCAAACATTAAAAAAAAAAAAATTCACTTTCATTTTGCTCTGAAGTTATTATTGCAAATGATTTTTACACCATGTAGGTGCCGAGGTTTTTAATATGGTCTTAGTCTTAGAATTTCACCCCACCCCCAAGACTTCCCCTTTAAAATCATACACTGGGGATCAGCACTCAGATGACAGTTTAATTGCTGCTTTAGTTGGTCCTTTTAAAAAAGTCAGGATCTTGGCAGAATTGTGCGCTCTGGAAGTTAAACACCCTAAACCGTCTCCACTTCTGTAAATACAACATGATCATTAGATTCTCTCGGGGTCAGTGTGAAGAGTCAAGTGAAATGTGTGTGCAAAGTCCCTGGTGCAATGCTGGGTCCCTACAGATGCTCAGGACTCACCTGCTCAGTCCCGTCAAAGGCATCGCCTGCATCTGCTCCCCTTTGCAAGCTATAAACGCACCTTTCAAAAAGCTCGTCTACATGAGGGCTTCAGTGAACCCAGCTAGGGATCTGACAGTGTCATCCCAGATGTCCTTTCAAGCCATGAGTCTCTGCTTTGGGGTCATGAACCAGACCCTCCCAGCAGAGGCCCCCCTTGTGTGCTTGCCTTTCAGATGCTGTCTCTGCATCCGCCACAGAAGACTTCCCCTTCCAGAAACACATCTTGCTCTTCAACATCTCCATCCCCAGGCATGAGCAGATCACCAGGGCAGAGCTCCGACTCTACCTCTCCTGTGAGAGCCATGAGGACCGCCCCCATGAGCCGAAGGGAAACGTGGTCATTTATGACGTCCTGGATGGAGCGGACGCATGGGGTGCCTCCGCGGGGGCCAAGACCTTCCTGGTGTCCCAGGACATCCGGGACCAGGGCTGGGAGACCTTTGAGGTGTCCAGTGCTGTCAAGCGGTGGGTCAGGGCAGACTCCACCAAGAGCAAAAATAAGTTGGAAGTGACCGTGGAGAGTCACAGAAAAGGCTGTGACAAGCTGGATATCAGTGTCCCCCCAGGCTCCAAAAACCTGCCCTTCTTCGTCGTCTTCTCCAACGACCGCAGCAATGGCACCAGGGAGACCCGGCTGGAGCTCAGGGAGATGATTGGCCACGAGCAGGAGAGCGTCCTACAGAAGCTGTCCGGCCATGGCCCCGGGGAGGCAGGTGAGAAGCAGGGTGGGGAGGACCCGGAGGGCCGCGCGGCCGCGGGGTCGTCCTTAGCCAGACGGAAGAGGAGCGCCGCGGCCAACAGCCACTGCCAGAAGACCTCCCTGCGCGTGAACTTCGAGGACATCGGCTGGGACAGCTGGATCATCGCGCCCAAGGAGTACGATGCCTATGAGTGCAAAGGCGGCTGCTTCTTCCCCCTGGCGGACGACGTGACCCCGACGAAACACGCCATTGTGCAGACCCTGGTGCATCTCAAGTTCCCCATGAAGGTGGGCAAGGCCTGCTGCGTGCCCACCAAACTGAGCCCCATCTCTATCCTCTACAAGGACGACATGGGGGTCCCCACCCTCAAGTACCACTACGAGGGGATGAGCGTGGCAGAGTGTGGCTGCAGGTAGTGCCGCCTGCGGGTGGGGGGCCAGGTTGGGGTCGTAATGGGAGGTCTCGCACCTCCCTGGGCACGACGGGGACTGAGTCCATCTGCAGGCCAGCCTGGAGAAGGAAGGGGACTGTTACATCGTCAAGGTGAAAGCTGCCCTCCCCCTTGCAGCCCCCCACGCACATCGCCGGTTTGACTGCGGGGAGGTGATGACAAGGACAGGTAGGGATCTGGAGAGAAGCCGGAAGCCGGGAAGGGTCACTGGGGTGGAAGGGGAGATGGGGAAAGGGGACAAGAGACAAAATAATCCAGAGTCAGCAGAACACTGAGCACAGGTGTGCCAGAGGGTACAGACAGCTGGTGATGTGTAGGGATTTACGGAAATTAAAGGAGTTGAGGGGGATGGGGCTTATTCCAATGACCTCGGGGAGTACGGGGGAAAGAAACGGGCTGTACACCAATCATTTCACGTATTCCCACGACCCAGTGAGACAGGTGTCATGACCCCTGATTTATATATGCGGGACTCAGACAGACAGGTCAAGGAGCACCGGTCAGTCGCCTGATTCCATCTCACAGGTTCCCATCGGTCTGTCCATCTCCAAAGCCTAGGACCTTCCCTAGTGCCCCAGCGCAGGTCAGCAGGTCACCGTGTAGCTAAAGGTCAGTTAGGTGTTGGGAGGGGGAGAGCGGGGGCACTGGGCGGAGCCTGGCCAGTGCTGACCAGTGCGGCTGATTTGCCTGTTACATCCGGGGCACATGCTGACTGCTCAGCGCCTGAGCTGATTGGGCGGCCAGTGCTTTTCAAGCCCCGGAGTCACTGAGAAGCCACCCCTACACCACCTGCAGGACAGAGTGCAGGACGGCGGCGCGGGCCACAGCCTGCGCGCGACCTGCTGCCACGCTGCCTCTGTGGCCGCCGTTCCCTCGGCCTCCTGCTGCCTGCAGACCCGCGGTGCGGCGGTTTGGGAGGCTGGGCGGCCTCTGGCCTGCATCTCTGCGGTTACGCAGCACCACCAGCTCAGCAGCTTAGCACACTGAGGCTCCGTGCACAGCGACTCCTCGGGAGCCAGGGCTCAGGAGACTCGGTCCTCGCTGGCTCAGCCGGCGCTGCCTGCCTCTCCGGCCTCCTTGAGCCGTGAGCCCCTCGGCCCTGCCCTGGGCTTGGGCCCGGGTCAGCCCCCACTGAGCCCAGGGGAGGACATAGTTTCAGTTTCCTCTGTATTCACCCTCTCCTCTGACTCCGGAGACGCACGTGGAATGGGATGGAGTGAGGAAGAGTCTCGAGTGGTGAAGACCCCGCTCCACGGCGCTCTGACCACTGGCAGCGCAGAGCCTAGAGGAGACCTAGAGAGGCCTGAGCCATCCCCACGGGTGGAAGCTCCCAGTATATTGAAAGGAAAAAATGGTTTGTGCGAAATGTTTACATGGAGTCAAGGAACAACTTTAACCTAAAAATGCAACAAGACATCACTGATAATTACTGGAGTTACAGAAAACACTGACCACTGGTACGACACTGCTGCCCTATCACAGACATGGGTGGGGTCCCCTCTCGTCCCGATGCTGTACTTCTATGCCTGCGTCAACGTGTTACTGGGAAGTAAAGTCAAATGTCTCATCTGTGGCCTTCTGTGCGTGTGAGACCTGGGCTGATGGCCCCTCCGCCCCACACCTCGCCCACCCCCCTACAGGCCCTTCTTTCCATGGGTGGGCGAAGGGGCGGGCATGTGGTGGTGGACACAGTGGGTGAGTGAACGGGTGTGCACGAGGGCATGTGTGTGGTGGGGTGTGGGCCTGAGCGTGAACGTGGGTATTTGTAAGTGAACGAGGACACTTAGCCAACATGCCATCCTCAACCCCCACACATCAGGGCAGAGAGGGCCTGGCTTTTGCTGAGACACATCTGGTCCTAAGGCATCTCCACCTGGCATCCTGGGGCCGCACAGTCCCCGCATCTGCCCCTGCACAGCTGCCCAGCTCCAGCCACATGCCCTCAAGAGTGCTTCCTGTTCTCAGCCTTTAGGTGGCTGTCCTGGCCGCCCCACCCCCGCCGCACAGCCCAAGTCCACCTGCGGGGCCCCAGCTCAAGTGTCACCCTCTCTGGCCACTTTCAGACACCCTGAGGCTGTTCTTCCTGGCCCTGGGAGCATGACAGTGTTCCCCCCTCACAGCTGTCTCTGGCCTGTGGCGGCAGGTCTCCTGGGGACGAGGCCTGAGGGCCTCTGGTGTCTGTCGCCCTGGGGCGGAAACAGCCCGTGGCTCGGGACAGACGGGTGTTCTTCCACCAACTCCCCAGCCAGAGACCGAGAGGCAACAGCACCACCCTCTGGACACTCGCCTTGTGCTGACGCAGCCAGCAAGCCCTGTGCCTGAGGACCACCCTTTGCACCGGGGCATGTGACATGCTTCCTGGAGTGTGTCCCTTTCTGTCACATCACGGCAGTGACATTGTCACAATCCACGTAGGGAGCTGAAGCACAGCAGAGTGACGATTAGGCAAGACTGACGCTGTACGGTGCCCCGCGTGGGACCCACCGGCAGGCTGGGTGCAGGGACAGGCTCGGGGGGCAGAGAGGCCACAGGCAGACACAGAGCGATGAGAATGAGTGGGGGGACAGTGCGGACAGCTGGCGGTGGGCTGGGGGCACCTGAGCCCCGGGCCGGCTCAGACAACAGCCACATGGGAAGAGACATTTCTGTCCCAATCTCGACAGTGAAAAGGCAATGGAGGCACCTGGAGACCCCACGTTGCGCTCAGAGCCACTAGCCAGGGACCGCGAGTGAGCCCAGTCATGACACCAAGCCCACAGTCCCCCTGCTGCTCCAGCCTCTGAAACCTTCTCACGGTCAAGACCACAGCGGCAGGAGCAGGAATAGAGCAGGAACGAGCCCGATGAGCCAGACAGCTGTGCTCCCCGGGCAGGCCCTGGCCCGCCTTGGCTCTGTCTCCCCTGCCCTGCTTGGTACGGTCCTCAGCCCCGCCAGGCGCCCTGACGGCTCTGTGTGCTGGACAAAGAGGAGGACGTGGCCTCCCCCATTAGCTCAATAATATGTTAGCACGGTCACCGAGCAGAGGCTCGTGCCTCTTCCAGAATTCTGCCCCCAGAGAGGGAGACCGCCTGGTCACGCCGGCCCCGCCCTTCCCTTCTTTAAGCCCACGTGAGGAACAGCCACAGGAGCTGGGCTCCCACAGGTAGGGGTCAGAGGTCACATCCCTCTGCAACTCTTTTTTCCCTTTACTAGGGGTTTTGTTCCATATCCAGCTGGTCTGACCAGCTCCCTCTGTCCTGGACATCAGTTTCTTCCCAGAACATCCCTTAGAATTCTGCTCTCCCTGCCGACGGGGCCTCTGCATCTGGGCCCAGCTCAGAGGCTCGAGATGCTCCTATACCATTACCTCGAGTGCTCCTGTGCAGGGGAGGAGGAAGCAGAGGCCCAGACTGATAGAAATGCTGCACAAGTCATGCAGTGGGGAGCCCAGGGCAAGCCCACCGGCTGTGGGGGCTCCTTCTGTCCCACCGACTCCTGCAACAGACCCCAGACTTTAGCTTTGACAGCACTAGGTGACATAAGGACAGCCAGTAGGACTGGGCTGGCCTCTTTCCCATGGTGCACTTGTGTTCTGAGGTCTCTCGAGTGCACACATGCAGGTGTGTGGCCGGCAGTCACACGGCACTGCTTGGCTTCATGTTCTATTGTCGCCACCCTAAAATTTGTAACAGTTTTTGACAAAGGGCCCACATTTTCATTCTGTGCTTGGACCCCACAAAGGATGTAGTGGATCCTGGATGCAGGTATGTGGGTGGCACCTTGGTTTCCTGTGTTCCAGGGACACTCTGGAGCTGCTGCAAGCCGCCACACTGGCTGGATCCTGGTGGGGTAGGGTGTCCGAGCTTTGCTGCTGAGAGCCTGCCCCAGGGTTTGAGCAAGAGGACCATCCCCCTCACCTGTGCATGTTGAGGAGGCCTTACCCAGAGAAGAAATCTTACCCAGTTGCCTCAGTTTCCCTGAACCTTCTCACACAGATGACTACTCCCCACAGAAGGAGCCTGTTTCATTAGTGGATGACTGCTCATTGGGAAGATGTCCCTGGCCTGGGGCCAAAGTCTGCTTTTCTGCATCTTCCTCCTGTGAGCATCTCTCTGAGTATCCTCTTTCCCCATGAGCCCTAATATCCCAGCCATCTCCAGGGGTAATGTGGGGCCTCTGCTGGGGCAGATATAGCCAGCACAGGCCATTCTAGACTGAAATAAACAAAATAAGGACAACAAAATATTGTTCCCATAAGCCAATGCAGTTTGTGGGGTTTCCACATATTTCCCCCTTTTAAAGAAGAATGGAGAGCATAGGTAATAGGCCTTTAAAAAACAATGTCCAAGCCAGAGCCTGGTCCCCTGAGCTGAGTCATTACGTTATGCTACAGAAGCCATCTTCCACAGACAGAGTTTTCCCATCAAAGCAGCTTTAGTATTGGGGAGAAGCAACTGCCCCACAAGCTGGAATCTCTCTCACACCACCCTCTATATGGACTCTGCATCTAGGGGAGTCCTACAACCTGAGGCTCATTAAATGACTGAGTCTATCAGCCAGCCTGCAGTACAGAGACAGATCGCTGGGTGCTTTGAATCTTTGCCTGGCCTTCAACTCTGCCCTGCAAGAACAAAACCAAACTTTGGTGTTCATTTTGGTCCAGTCCACACACTTTCAGCCTTGGAGCCACAAACTATGGATCATTGATATCCACAGGGGCATTTTTGCAGGTTCCAAACACTGATGAGGTGAACTGCAATTAACATGATAAGTAACTACTCAGCAGCCTGCTCATGTTGGGGAGTTGAGCATCACTGTCAGCCAGCAAGAGGGTCGAGCTCACACACAAATGGATCAATAGCAATCAAAATTTCATCACAACAGGAGGGCACACACAAAGCTCACAAAGAACATTATTAGAGCAGCCAGTTTTGGTGATCATGGAGACTGTGCCTCTGGGTCCCAAAGGTCACCTACAATGTAAGATCATACTACCAAAACTGGGAGACCTAGCAGATATATCTAATACATAGAAAACAACAAACAAACAGGCAGCCTAAATGGTGAAACCAAAAAATAAGCACCAAATAAAAAAGGAGAATTCTCCAGAAGAAGGGTCAAATGAAATGTAGATAAGCAAGCTATCATATATAGAGTTGAGTAATGATTATAAGAATACTCAACAGCATGAAAAAGATATAGAAACAATGAAACACAACCAATAAGAATTCAAGAATGCCATAACAGAAATAAAGAGTAAAACACTGGAAGGAATAAATAGCAGATTAGAGAAAGCTGAGGATCATATAAGTGAATTATAAGATGGCACACACAAAAAATAATTCAATCAGAGAACAACAACAAAACAATTAAAAAACATGAGGACATTCAACAGACCTATGGGACAATATGAAATGTAACAACATTCACATCATAGGAGTGTCAGAAGAAGTAGACCATGAGCAAGGTTTAGAAAACCTGTTTGAAGAAATAGTGGCAGAAAATTTTCCTAACTTGGTGAAGGAAAAAGGTACACAAGTTCACGAAGCACAGAAAATCCCAAGCAAGAGAAACCCAAAGGGGCCATACCAAGACATATCATAATAAAAATGACAAAAAATAAAGAAAACAAATTTTAAAGGCATCAAGAGACAAGCAACAAGTTACATACAAGGGAGCTCCCATAAAGCTGTCAGTTGATTTCTCAACAGAAAAACTACAAGCCAGGAAGGAATGGCATAAAATAATCAAGGTAATAAAAATTGAGGCTCTGAAACCAATACAACTTTATTCAGCAAGGCTATCATTTAAAATTGAAGGTGATGCCCTGGCCAGTTTGGCTCAGTGGTTGAGCATCGGCCTGCAGACCAGAGAATCCTGGGTTCAGCTCCCACTAGGGGCAGGTACCACACACACACACACAAAAAAAACTTAAAGGTGAAATAATAACTTCCCAGATCCCCTACCAAAAAAAAGCTAAAGGAATTTAATATCACCAAACCAGCATTTCAAGAAATGTTAAAGGGACTGCTATAATCAGAAGAATAAATATACAGAGAGAAACAGAAGCATAATGACTAAAAATGACAATTAATAAGTACCTATTAATAATAACTTTAAATGTAAATGGCTTAATTCACCAATAAAAAAACATAGGGTAGCTGAATGGATAAGAAAATATGACTCATATATATGCTATAAACAAGAGACCCACCTCAGAATAAAAGACCCACACAGGATGAAAGTGAAGGGTTGGAAAAAATTTTTCCATGCAAATGGAAACAAACAAAAAATATGCTGGGGTACCAATACTCATATCTGATAAAACAGACTTCAAAATGAAGGCCATAACAAGAGACAAAGAAAACCACTACATAATATTGAGGGATAGGTCCAACAAGAGGATATAACCCTAGTAAACATATATGCACCCAATATAGGAGCACAAAAATATGTTAAAAACTTCTGGAGGATTTTAAGGGAAAGAGCGACAGCAATACAATCATAGTAGGAAACTTTAAAACACCACTGACATGCCCTGGCCAGTTTGGCTCAGCAATTAGAGCATCATCCTGTGGACCAAAGAGTCCCAAGTTTGATTCTGGTCAAGGGCATGTACCTCAGTTGTGGTTCATCCCCAGCCCTGGTTGGGGTTGTGTGGCAGGCAACCAGTCAATGTGTCCCTCTTGCATTGATGTGTCTCTCTCTTGCTCTCTCCCTCCCTCCCACTCTATTTGAAGCTAAATAGAAAAATAAAATAAAACACCACTGATATCCCTGGATAGGTCTTATGGACAGAAAAACTAACAAGGAATCAGAGACCATAGATCAGATGGCTTTAATTGATACTTACAGAGCATTGCGTCCCATAACTGCAGAATATACATTCTTCTTAAGTGCACATGGGACATTCTCAAAAATAGAGCACATGATAGGATGTACAAACTAAGTCTCTACAAGTTCAAGAAGACTGAAATCATATCAGGCATCTTCTTAAATCACAATGGCATGAAACTAGAAATCAATTACAATAAAAACATTCAAACACATGGAGGCTAATTAGCATGTTATTAAACAATGAATGGGTTACCAATGAAATGAAAGAAAAAAAAAATAACAAACTTTCTATAAACTAATGAAAATGATTCCCAGACGGTGTGGCTCACTGGCTAAGCATCGACCCATGCACCAAGAGGTCACTAGTTTAATTCCCAGGCAGGACACATACCCAGTTTGTGGGCCAAATCCCCAGTGAGGAGGCATGCAGGAGGCAGCAAATCGATGTTCTCTCTCATTGATGTTTCTATCTCTCTCTCCCTCTTCCTTCTTCTCTCTCTAAAATCAATAAAGAAAAATCTTTTTTTTTTTTTTATAAAATTAACACACAACAACAGAAAATCTATGGGACACAGAGAAAGCAGCCCTGAGAAGGAAATTCATAGCATTACAGGCCTAACTCAAGAAACAAGAACATTTTCTAATAAACTTTCTAACCCTAAGACTTAAAAAATTAAAAAAGAGAAGAAAAAGAAAAACCCAGAGTAATTAGATGGAAGGAAATACTAAAGATCAGAGCAGAAGTAAATCACATAGAGACTAAAAAATAAAAATAAAAAAAAGTATAAAAAATCAATGAAACCAAGAGCTGGTTCTTTAAAAAGATAAGCATGATTGATCAACCTGTAGCCAGATTCACAAAGAAACAAAAACAGAAGACACCAATAAATAAATTCAGAAACAAAAAAGGTGAAGTAACAGATGACAATGCAGAAATTCAAAGGATTGTAAGAAAATACTATGAATAATTATATTCCAACAAATTGGACAAACTAGGCAAAATGGACAAATTCTAGAATCATACGCTCTTCTAAATCTCAACCAGGAAGAGTACAAAATCTAAACAGACCAATAACAATGAAGGAAAAGGAACTAGTAATAAATAAACTCCCAGCAAACAAAAGCCCTGGTCCACAGGGCTTCATAGGGGAGTTTTACCAAGCATTCAAAGAACAAATAACACTTATTCTCCTCAAACAACTCCAAAAAACTCAAGATAGAGGAAGACTTCCAAGCTCTTTTTATAAGCCAACATAATCCTGTTTCCAAAACCATATAAAGACACTACAAAGAAAGAAAATAACAGGCCATATTCCTGATTAGCATAGATGCCAAAATTCTCAACAAAATATTAGCAAATAGGAAACAGCAATCTATATTAAAAAATAATTCAGCACAACCAAGAGGAATTTATCCCAGAGATGCAAGGCTGATAAAATATTTACAAATTAATAAATGCAATACACCACATACACAAAATGAAAGAGAAAAATCATATGATCATACCAATAGATGATTGAAAAGCATTTGACAAAATTCAGAACCCATTTCTGATAAAAACTCTCAGCAAAGTGGGAATAGAGGAATCATACCTTAACATAATAAATGCCATATATGACAAACCTACAGCCATATTCATACTCAATAGACAAAAAACTACAAACATTTCCTTTAAAAACATGAACAAGACAGGAATGTCCACTTTCACCACTCTTATTCAACATAGAATTGGAAGTCTTAACCACAGTGATCAAACAAGAAAAAAACAACAAAAGGCATCCAAGTTGGAAAGGAGGAAGTAAAACTGTCATTATTCGCAGATTACATGATATTGTACATAGAAAACCCTACAGATATCACCAAAAAACTACTAGATTTAATCAATAAATTTTCCAAAGTAGGATACAAAATTAACATCCAGAATTTGATGGCATTTTTATACACCAATAATGAGCAGAAAGAGAAACTGAAGAAACAATCCCATTTACCATTGCAACAGAAAATTAAGATACCTAGGAATAAACTTAGCCAAGGAGATAAAGACCTGTTCTCAGGAAACTACAGGACATTGAAAAAAAGAAATAGAGGAAGCATATACCATGTTCATAAATTGGAACATAGATTGCAAGAATCAACATCATTAAAATGTCCATACTACCCAAAGCAATCTATAGATTCAATAAAATCCATAGTAAAATACCAATGGCATATTTCACAGATCTAGAACAAATATTCCATAAGTTTATATGGAATTCAAAAAGATCCCAAATAGCCACAGCAATCTTGAAATGAAAAATAAAGTTGGAGGGATCACAATACCAGAAATATACTAGTTATACTACAAAGCCACTGTGATCAAGACAGCCGGATACTGGCACAAGAACAGGCTCATAGATCAATGGAACAGAACAAAGAACCCAGAAATCTACCCATGACATTATGCTCAATTAAGATTTGACAACATAGACAACAGCATAAAATGGAGTAAATATTGTCTCTTCAATAAATGATGTTGGAAAAATTAGACAGGTATATGCAAAAAAAAAAAAAAATTAAACTAGACCACCAACTTACACCATACAAAAGAATAAACTCAAAATGGATAAAAGATTTAAATGTAAGTCATGACACCATAAAAATCGTAGAAGAAAATGTAGACAGAAAAATATCAGATATCACATGTAACAGAATTTTCACCAAAACATTGTCCTAGTGCAAGAGAAACAAAGGAAACAATTAATAAATGTGACTACATAAAACTGAAAATTTTCTGCACAGCAAAAGAAATCAGCATCAAAATGAAAAGGGAACCCACTATATGGGAGGACATAGTTGCCAATAATACTTTGGATAAGGGTTTAGAAATATATAAAGTACTCATACAACTCAACAAAAGGAAGACAAACAACCCAATTGAAAAATAAGCAGAGTTTCTGAATAGACACTTCTCCAAAGAGACATGCAAATGGCCAGAGACATATGAAAAAATATTCAACATCAGAGACATGCAAATTAAAACAACTTTGAGGTATCACCTCACACCTTCCAGACTGGCCGCCATCAACAAATCATTAAACAACAAGTGTTGGCGAGGGTGTGGAAAAAAGGGGACTCTAGTACACTGCTGGTGGGAATGCAGACTGGTGCAGCCACTGTGGAAAACAATATGGTATTTCCTCAAAGTATTAAAAATTGAACTGCCATGTGACCCAGTGATCCCACTTCTAGGAATACATCCTAAGAAGCCTGAAACACAAATCAAAAAGAGTATATGCACCCCTATGTTCATAGCAGCACTATTTACATTTGTTAAGATCTGGAAACAGCTGAAGTGCCCATCAGTACATGATGGATAAAAGTGCTATGGTACATCTATACAATAGAACACTATGCAGCTGTAAGAAAGAGAAATCTCTTACCCTTTGAGATGACATGGAGGGACCTGGAGAGTATATCATATAATCTCACTTATTTATGGACTATAATGAAAAGAATAAGCTGATGAGCAAAATAGATCCAGAGACATGAAAGTAGGGAACAGTCTGAGAAACCACAGAGGGACGGGGAGTCGGGGGTTAGGAAGAGATAAACCTTATATGCATATATGCAAAACCAGTGCACACAGACAACAGTGCAGAGAAGGTGGGGAGGGGGGGGCGGGGTAGGGTGGAGCATGTCATGGGATAAAAGGAATGGACATCTATAATATTTTCAGCAATAAAGATAAATTAAATAAGTAATGTCCAACCCGGCCAGAGTGGCTCAGTTGGTTGAGCCTTGTCCCATGCACCGAAAGGTTGCCAGTTTGATTCCTACTCAGGGCACATGCCTAGGTTTCAGGTTTGGGGACTGTGAGGAGTGCAATCAATTGATGTTTCTCTCTCACGTTGATCTCTCTCTCTCTCTCTCCCCACCTCTGCTCTCTCTCAGTATGTCCTAGGTGAGTTTAAAAAAAAAATAACAATAATGTCCACATTTGGCAAAATAAAATACTGACACTTCTGCATAAATTTTCAAAATTATTTTTGATCGATTATAGGTTTACAAAATCCCGTATCCTCGGCTCCTCCTAGGCTTGGTCCCCACGCACACATCTGGGAGTCCTACAGCCAGGTGTGCCTATTAATGCCAACACATCTGTGAAGAGAACCAGCCTCTCTCAACCTCCACCCAGGACTTGTCAACCTCTGGGCCAAGCTGCAGCCCTGGTCTCCACTGTGACCTTCCACAGTGCCTCTCTTTCCTGGTCCTCTACTCTGTGAGAACCCTTGGCTTGTATTCCTGCTCCCAACATCCACCCACCCCAAACATGCGATGCCCATTTACTCATTTGTCTCTGGCTTTGTAACCCTCACTCTCGGATATGATTTGGGATGTATTCTATGTTTCCTCACATGGCCAGTCATGCCCTGCCTCCTACCCAATCTGTAGAACCCACATAGCTGCCCACCTGCCCACCTGACTCCCTACCAGAAAGGGAACAGATGGGGCCTGATGTGTCCAAAACTCTAGAAAACACAAGTATCCACAAGATGCAGCAAGCAGGGCCAGCCCCCCAACAACAGAACACATGCTCACTTGGGCAGATGTAGGCTTAGAAGCACTGAGGTGTCACCTCCATGTTATTGAGTTGTATGAGTTTCTTGAAAAACTCCCACTAACAATTGCATCAGAATGAATAAAATACTTAGGAATAAACTTAACCAAGTAGGTAAAAAACTTCTACTCTGAAAACTGTAAGACATTGAAGGAAGACATTGAAGAGAACACTAATAAATGGAAGGGTATATACTGTGCTCATGGATAGTGATAATTAATATGGTAACAGTGACCATACTACTCAAAGCAATTTACAGATTCAATGCATTCCTATCAAATACCAATGCAATTCTTCTCAGAACTAGAACAAATAACCTTAAAGTTTGTATGAAACCAAAAAAGACCCTGAATAGCCAAAGCAATCTTGAGAAAGAAGAACAAAGTTGGAGATTTTACGCTACCTGATATCAAATTATATCACAAGGCTATATCACAAGGATATATTGCAAACTATATTACAAGGCTATAATGATAAAAACAGTATGATACTGGCACAAAAACAGACACACAGACCAATGAAACAGAATAGAGAGCCTAGAAATAAACCCTCACTTATATGGTCAACTAATCTATGGCAAAGGAGGTAAAAGTATACAATGAAGAAACTACAGTCTCTTCAACAAATGGTGCTGAGAAACCTGGATGGGTACCCGCAAAAAACTGAAACGGGACCCCTCTCTTACACCATATACAAAAATAAACTCAAAATGGGTTAAAGATTTAAATGGAAGGTCTGCATCAACTTACACCATACACAAAAATAAACTCAAAATGGATAAAAGACTTAAATGTGCCCCGTGAATCCATAAAAATTCTAGAAGAAAATGTAGGCAACAAAATTTCGGACATCATACGGAGCAGAATTTTCACTGATACATCACCTAAGGCAACAGAAATAAAGGAGAAAATGAACACATGGGACTACATCAAACTAAAAAGCTTCTGCACAGCAAAAGAAACAATCATCAAAATGGAAAGGCAACCCACTGTATGGGAGAACATCATTGCCAATGATGTATCAGATAAGGGGTTAATTTCCAATATATATAGAGTGCTCATACAACTCAACAAAAGGAAGACAAAGAACCCAATTAAAAAATGGGCAGAGGAACTGAATAGACACCTCTCCAAACAGGACATACAAATGGCCAAAAGACATATGAAGAAATGCTCATCATCACTAATCATCAGAGAGATGCAAATTAAAACAACAATGAGGTATCACCTCATATCTGTCAGAATGGCCGCCATCAACAAATCATCAAACAACAAGTGTTGGCGAGGGTGTGGAAAAAAGGGGACTCTAATACACTGCTGGTGGGAATGCAGATTGGTGCAGCCACTATGGAAAACAATATGGTGCTACCTCAAAAAATTAAAAATTGAACTTCCATTTGACCCAGTGATCCCACTTCTAGGAATATACCCTAAGAAGCCTGGAACACCAATCAGGAAGAATATATGTACCCCCATGTTCATAGCAGCACTATTTACAATAGCTAAGATCTGGAAACAGCCCAAGTGTCCACCAGTAGACGAATGGATAAAAAAGCTGTGGTACATATACACAATGGAGTACTATGCAGTGGTAAGAAAGAAAGATCTCTTATCCTTTGAGACGACATGGAGGGACCTAGAAAGTATTATCCTAAGTGAAAGAAGCCAAGCAGAAAAAGACAAATACCACATGATCTCACTTATATACGGAATATAATGAACATAACAGTCTGAGGAATACAGTAGACCCAGACACATGGAAGTAGGGCACAGACTGACATCCCTCAGAAGAGGGGATGGGGGTGGGGGGGTGGGAAGAGATAAACCACAGAACTTATATGCATCTTTGCATCACCAATGGACATGGACAACTAAGCTGGGGATGGGGCGGAGGTGAGGTGGGGTGGGGGGTGCCAATGGGGTAAAAAGGTAAAATATCTGTAACAAAAAAATAAATAAAAATTCATGAAAAAATAAATAAATAAATAAATAAATGGAAGGTCTGAAACCATAAAACCTCTAGAAGAAAATGTAGGGAGTAAACTATTGGACATCAATCTGAGTAATATGTTTTTAGACACATCCCCTTGAGCAAGGGAAACAAAAGAAAAATAAACAAATGGACGACATCAAACAGAAAAACTTCTGCACAGCAAAGAGAACCATCAACAAAAGAAAAGTCAACCTACTGAACAGGAGAATATATTCACACGTGATATATCCAATAAGGGGTCGATATCCAAAATCTGTGTCTCCATCTCAAAATCTGTTAAATATGAAGAAATCGTGATGTTCACTGAACGTGGCTTTGCATGTTCTAAACTAACTAAAATGACCAACAAATAGGAAAATAGCTTAATGAACTAGGATTAGCTCGTTTTCTCCTTTATCCTGGACTTGATTCATGGGTAGAATAGAGAACATCAGATTTTGCTTCATAAGTTGCTGGATCAAGAGCTGAGAGGCAGCAGGGGACACCTGACTGCCTGCTGAGTTCAGAAAGAAAACCATAGCAGTGTTGTCTCAGGTCACCCCGGAAGCCAGCCTCTGGTCAAGCTTAACATGAGAGGCTTGAATTCAAGCAGAGCCACTCCGGGAGTGACAGCGCCCGCGCCCACACCCAGCCCATGCCCACGGACGGGTGTGGGCACAGGTGCGTGCACACACCACATACGCATGCACATAGCACACTGCACGTGTGTGCACATCACACACATGCTCACACATACATGTGCGTATGCCTTTGATCCAGAGATCATCAAAATCACCAGGACTTGCTGATGCATCAGGCAACTTCTGACTGCAAACCGGTTCAGAGGAGACGCCCCTTCTCAGGTGGACTGAGAAAGGCAGAAAGAGACAAAAGAAGGCATGAGGGTAGTCCAGTTTATATTCAGGGTCAGAGTGTGAAAAATGAGAGAATTAGCCCCGAACAGTTTTTTGTGCTCAGCCTTATTCGTAATCGTGAAAGTGATCATGAGATCCCATCCGATCCATGCTCAGCAGCTGTGCATAAATGAATCCGTGAGAGTAACAAGTGAGGCCCAGCAGAGGGGGCCGCAGGGACTGCCAGGGGCTGGCTTCCAATCCAGCAGCACCAGTGAGAGCTGAGAGACCAGAAACGTCATTTCTGTGTGTCCACCCCAGCAAGAGCACGGGAGCAGAGGGCGCCCCGAGGCGGCATGGTGACACGGCTGTGGAGAGCGCAATGGCCTTGCAGTGGGTGTGCATTCCCACCAGCTCCCGCGTCAGGACGGTCTGCTGACAGCTCCCAGCTTCCTCTCCCCGAGAACTGTCCCCGGCTGCCCACAGGGATTAGCTTGCCCTCCCCAGGGACAACCTCCCTTCAATGACTGGTGTGTGGGGTATGAAGGCCTGGCCCTGGCTTCAATTTGGGGTCATCCTGAAGGGCTGCTCGTGCTCCAGAGCTCCCGCTGGGATTGGCCGGGGCCCCTGTTGCAGCTGCACCGCACTCAGCTTCCCGCTCTGTCCAGGGCAATGTCCTCCCCTCGCTGACCGTGTAGCTTCTGCAGGTGCCTGTGTACTGCCAGCCCGGCTCCGTCTGCCCCGGGACCTGCGACAGAGCCAGCGTCCAACGGTGGGTGAACAGCTGACAAAGGGCAGTCCGAGCATTTGGTGGATGAGGCACAGCAGCATGTGCAGGTGTAGAAACTTAATGGAAAAGGCGAGCAGCAGAGAGCGTGCCCAGCGTGCCGCTCATCACATAGACAGAGACCGCGCGCATCCGGGGACGCGAGCACGTGAGGACGTGGTGTCTAAAAGCACCGGAAAGACGCAGCGAATTGCAGAAAAGCGAGTAATGTCAAAAAGGCATTTTCCTTTACCTATAAAGGTTTTTTCTTGTTTCTGTAATTTTTTTAAAAAAAGAAGAATACATACATAGAAACAGGAATGGAAATAAACAAATGTATTGAGACTGTTGGTTTTCAGTGGTTAAAATATAAGTGAATGTTTACTTTGGATTTTAAGTAATTTTTAATATTAAAAAAATTTTTTTTCTTTATTTACTTTTAATTAAACTGATAAGAACAGATACTACACTTGATCTTAGCCAAAAGGCTGAGAAGCGATCTCTTTATTTATTTTTAGAGAGAGAGAAAGGGAGAGAGAGATAGAAACATCCATGAGAGAGAGAGCACTGATTGGCCGCCTCCTGCACGCCCCCCACCAGGGGCTTGGCCCACAACCTGGGCATGTGCCCTGACCAGGAGTTGAACCGGTGACCTCTTGGTGCATGGGTCCATGCTCAACCACTGAACCACACTGGCCGGGTTTAATTAAAAAAATTAAAACACAAAACAACACGCAGCAGTCATAGCCTCCGAACGGGCAGAGTGCTCCCCTGTCAGCCTCTGAATCGAGGCCTCCTTGGCTGTGGCCCCACCCACTGGACTTGCACTGACCTGATCTCTCCTCTCCAAGGCCTCCAGACCCCAGCACTTGCAGCTTTCCCGTAGTGAACACTCACGGGCTTGCCCAAGCTCTGAAGACTGTGCCTTAAAAAGGCCTTCATTTCCCTGATGTGCATCTCAGCTGTAGGCTTTAGAAAACTTGACTCAGTCGCCAGGAAATTTGCTTGTCTCACACAACATGGTTCTGAAGGTGGGAAGCTGCCTGGCGTTGCTCAAGAGCTAGATGATGTGAGAGTCAGCATCTCAGCAATGCTCTGGCCTTTCGCTCATGCTTCTCTCCTCATGGCCACGAGGTGGCTGCCTCAGCACCAAACATCACGTACATATTTCCAACAGAAAGAAGGGGGAGGAACACCCACAGAGAAGCTCGTCCAGAGGTTCCCAGCAGGCTTTTACTTATATCTTATTGACTAGACTGAGGTCTATTGACCAACTGTAGCTGCAGCAGAGATTTCGAAGGAGAGAAGTCCACTTTCCTGCCTCTGTGATAGCAGGAACCAGGGGAAAGGAGATGGCGTGGTCATGAGGGTGGCCAAGAGAAGCCACCACAGCACACAGGCGCTGTCTAAGGCCTGCATCCAAGCCCGCAGCTCTGTCAACCCTCACGGCGTCCCTCCTCTATTTCCCTGGAAGGGAGTGTCCATTGGCCTTCCACAGAGTCTCCGTAGTTCTGGGCAGTGTCTCTGTGATCATCCTTGCAGTAATTTCCTGATATATTTGTCCTCCCACGTGGGGGCTTGATTTGTGTTTGGGTCCCCAGCACTGAGCCCAGCGGGGAGCCAGCATATGGTTAGATAAATGTCCACTCCCTCTGCCCTTTACCTTGTCCACTCTGCAGGCAGCTACCCGGACTCCTGCTCCCCTGCTAGCACTATGAGACCGACGAGGTGGACGGGTGGGGAAGGCGGGTTTCGAAGTCACTTGAACTTCCCGTGTGCAGGTGTCGCACGCCCCGCACCGGCCACCCCCCTCCGCCCAGGAATGGAGCGTCAGCACTAGGACCACACAGGCGCCCACCGCACCGGCCAGACTGGACTTGGCCTCCGTCTTGCAGCAGCGAGCACAGAAGAGAAGGTGAGACTCGCTCTAAAAAGAATGAGGCTACAAACATTGTTCAAATGCCTGGCGACGTCCAAGGTAGGACCTTCCTGTGGGAGCTGGACGGCAGGCCTGGGTCTTCGGATCTGGACAGTGAGTGTGGGACCTCCGTGCTTTCCCAGGACCCCGGTATCACAGCGCAGCGTGGTGGCCACGCGCACCAGCCCCCAGGGCCGTCCCTGTCAGTGCCTGCACTGTCCTTCCTTTGCCTGGACGATGCTTCTGCTGGATTTGCCAGGGATGGCCCTGGTTTATGCCTGGTGTCCCTGTGTAATTTTATTAGGGCCCTTGTTTGACAACATGGTGGTGGTGTCCATAGTCAGAGACAGCTCAGGGGCCAAGAGCGGAGGTCAGTTGTGAAGCATCGCCAATCCCTCCTGCTTAGGTTGCCCTCAGAACCTCAAACCAGCCAGTCCCTTTCAGAGCCAGGCCCACCAACAAGGACCAGATTCCCCTGCAAACCAAGCCCTCACTGCAGGCTGGCTCAGGGCCCACAACCCGTGTCCCTAGTACAGGACTGTACTCAGCCACCAGAAGCTCATGCGGATGTGGATGGAGGAGGCCAGGACACCGGAGTGCTCACTAGAGACCTCGTCTTGGACGACCCTAAGCTCCGACCAGCCAGCATTCCCTCCTCCCAGGATCTGCTCCACAACAGACACCTTGCACAAGACAGGTGGAGCAGGGCTGACCTTGCACAAGACAGGTGGAGCAGGGCTGACCTTGCACAAGACAGGTGGAGCAGGGCTGACCTTGCACAAGACAGGTGGAGCAGGGCTGACCTTGCACAAGACAGGTGGAGCAGGCCAACTTCTGCCTCTTGGCCGGGTGCCTGCCTTTCTCTGCTCCCTACCCCTTTTCCTTGCCCCAGAGCCAGTGCTCATGTCCACCCTGCGTCCTGGTGAGTGGCGCCTGCCTCACTTCCTGGACCTGAACCACCCCCAGGCCCCAGGCCCTCCAGGGTCGGCCCTCTACCTGCTCCCAGGCTTCCGCAGTGGCCCCTGCTCGAAGATTTCCGGGGCTGTGATCCACGAACCGCTCCCCCCACTCCCAGAAGCTTATGGGGATGCTGGATGGAGGAGGACACCCTCACATCCGTGGCCTCCCATCTTATTGCTTGACTTCCCAGGAGACGTTGGGGTGGGGGTCTTCACCCCAGCATACAGCAGACTCCTGGACTCCTCAGATGCACGACATTGCTGGGTTACGAAAGCCACAGGGACACAAGGCCTGCTCATGCTGCCCCTCACCCACCACAGTCATGTCTGGAGCTATGACGCAGAGACAGGAGCTGAAGCCGGGGTACATAGGTGCAGAATCCCTGGAGGTTGCTGATGCCCTCCCTTCCTCCAGTTGGTCCATTGCGCCTTGGCTCTGTGATCTGGGGCAAGTTCTGTAAACTCCCCCAGCCTCAGCTTCCTCATCCAGAAAACAGGAGGAGCAGCAGTTTAGAAGACATCACCTTAGCTATGAATGAAGCCGGTGACTTAAGGGATCACATGATCTGGGGCAGCAGAAAACAGACCTAACCTTGGTTACTATTCTTACCGTATTACCTCCCTGGTAAAAATGATTTCTTAGGCATGACTTGTCGCCAGATTCAAAATGTCTTTCTCATTTGTTTGTGAAGATCGTGTGTCCCAGAACTCCCGTAGACCTTGCATTCCTTTGCTTCATCTCTAAGATGTCTCTGGGCACAGTTCAATCTCATTGTCTATGAACTTGAATTTCTGCCTCAGCGCACAGAAAATGTTTGGTGCCAGGAAGGGGCAGGACAACCCTGTTCTTCAGAGAGGCTTTGATCCTGCAGAGAAGGCTTGGGGGCCGTGTTCCCACTGATGAAAGGCCTTGATCGACACTTTGAGTCTGAGCCCCTGGCACATCTCAGAACAGATCCAAGTTAAAAGGCCCCTGACCCACCAGGCTCATTGCCTGACACACAGCGCCCCCTGGCGGGAGCTGCTCCTGCACTTGTTATCAGGCAAATCGCGTCATCCCTGGGGCTGTGAACACTTGCTAATATAAGTGATTAACGCTGGAATGATCTAGATTCCAGGACTTCAGTTCTGTTTCCCTTAGTGGCACACAGCTGCTAGCATGCCCGGTTGAGAAGTGAGAATAAGAAATAACGGAACCAGCCCTCCTCTCTTGCCGAGAACAGTACTTCTCAGCTCCTCAAATAATTGAAATAATATTAATTCTACATAAAGTGTTCCATAAAATAGAAAAATAAAGGAATACGGAGAACGTAAATTACTTCCCAACTCATCCTTCGAGTTCAGTGCTGCCTTTATATCAAAACCCAAGGAAAAAGACTGCAGCCATGTCTCCCTCCCGAGCATGTAAAATCCTTAGCCGAATGCTAGTCAGTGGAATCCAACAACAGATGAAGAGGGTGATACATCACAACCAGGTGATGATTACCACACAAATGCAAGGCTAGTTAGACTTAGAAAAGCAATCAATGTAATCAACCGCATTAGCAAACTAGAGCAGAGAAAACATATGGTCATCCTAACAAACACATTTGACAATAATACATATACATTCATGATTTTTTAAAATCCCCAAATGCTAGGAATACATGATACTTTTTTAAAGGTGAAAAAGAGCATCAATGAAAAACAGGTGATCTACAGCTAATATCATACTTAATGATGAAAGACTGAATGTTCTTCCCCTGAAGTCAGGATCACACACTGGGTTCCTAATGAATGCAATAAGGCAAAACCAAGAGGTAAAGTCTGTAGATGGGAAATAGAGAAACACAACGTAAATAAACCCTTAGAAAATTTCAAGGAATCTCCAAAAACATGGTAGGATGAATAAACAAATGTAAACCCATTGCAGGATATAAGATTAATACAAAATAAATAACTGAAAATGGAAATTTAAAGAAAAACTTATCATTTACAATAGCACCCCAAAATACAATAAATAATTAGGTATAAATTTAACAAAATATTTACATGATACGTAGACTGAAACCATGCAATACTGATAAAATAAATCAAAGAAGACCTAAATAAAGAGATGTACCATAGTTATGAATTGAAAGAAGATTTTTGAATTGCCCTCTCAACTGATCTATCAATTCAACTCAATCCTAATCAATTGTTTGATTCTAAAATCTATTATCTGAATCTAAAATTTATATGGACTATCAAAGGAGCCAGAAAAGTCAAACTAACTTTGATGAAGAATAACAAGTCCTGGCCAGTTTGGCTCAGCAGTTAGAGCGTCGGCCTGCGGTCCGGAGAGACCCGGGTTTGGTTCCCGCTAAGGGCACGTACTTTGGTTGCAGTTTGTCCCCGGCCCTGGTTGGTCGTGCGGGTGGCAGCCACTCGATGTGTCCCTTCACATCGATGTTTCTCTCTCTCTCTCCCTTCCTCTCTCTCCCTCCCACTCTATCTGTACAAAAAATGGAAAAAGTATCCTCGGGTGAGGATAAAAAAATAAATAAATAAATAAGAATAACAATGTTGAGAGACTCACATTACTGATTTCAAGGCACACTATGAACTGTAGTAACCAGGACAGTGTGGTACTGGTGAAATGACAGACGCGTAGATGAATGTAACAGAACACAGAGTACAGAAACAGACCCACACATATGTGGCTAATCACTTTTTGACCAAATGCCAAGGCAATTCCATGAAAGCCTTCTCAACCATTAGTGCTGGATCAACTGGATGTTCACATGGAAAAAAATAAACCTTGACTGCCTACTGCATACACAAAAATGAAGGCAAAATGGATTATAGAGTGAAACCTAAAACAATAGGGCTTCTAGAACAAAACATTAAAGACAAGGGCTGTGACCTCAAAATAAGCAAATCTTTCTTAGACGTGGCACAAAAATATGAATCATAAAAGAAAAATGGATAAACTGGAATTTATCAAAATTAAAAACTTGATGTTCAAAATCTATTGTTGAGAGCATGAAAAGACAAGCCACAGCCCGGCCAGTGTGGCTGAGTGGTTGAGCGTCGACCCTGCACCAAGAGGTCGTTGGTTCGATTCCTGGTCAGGGCACATGCCCAGGTTGTGGGCCCGTCCCCAGTGGGGGGCGTGCAGGAAGTGGCCAATCGATGTTCTCTCTCCCTCTCCCTTCCTCTCTCTCTAAAACAAATAAAAGAAAAAAAAAAAAAAAAGACAAGCCACAGATGGGTATATATGCAACAGATGTATTAGCAAAAGGCTCACATCCAGAATATAAAAATAACTCTTACTTTATCGACAATAAGACAAAAACTCCTCCCTACTCCCACTTCCAACAAAGGAGCAAGATTCAAACAGACATTTTATCATAGAATATATACAAATGGCCAATAAATATATAAAAAGATGCTCAACATCATAACTCATCAAGGAAATACAAATTAAAATCACAATGAGAAGACACTACATGCCCATTTGAATGGCTACAGCGAAAACGTCTGACTAGACCAACTGTTTGTATTAAGGTGGAAAAATTGGAGGTCTCACATATGGCTGGTAGGAGTTTAAATTTTAGAAAACAGGTAGTCTCTGAAGACATTAAACATGCATTCCTGTCTACCAAAACTAAAAATATATGTCCACACATAGACTGACACTCACATTTTCACAGCAGCTTATTTGTAAGAGTCACACACCTGTAAGTCTATCAAAACATGAGTTGATAGCAAACTGTGGTCTATTTACAGAATGGACTATTACTCAGCAATTAAATAAATGAACTAACGGGACACGCAACAACATCGGTGAATCTCAAAATCACTGAGGTAAAAGAAGACAGATACAAATAGTCCATATGGTATAATTCCACTGATATAAAATTTTAGAAAATGTAAACCAATCTGTAGTGTTTGGAGATGGAGGAGCATGAGGAAGATCTGGGGACGAGGACGATATATGTCATCATGATCATGGTGACAGTTTATGGGTGTGTAACACAAGTCAAAACTCACTAACTTCTACATTTTAAATATGGGTAGCTTATTGTACATCAATTACATACCAAGTTGTAAAAAAAATAAACAGAAAAAGTATACATTTATTATATGATTTAGAAGTGACTGAAAAATAGAATAAAGAAAATCAAACAAATGCATGTTCCCTTTGATTCAGCAAGCCCAGGGTTGGACATTTATTCTACAGAAACAGAAGCCCTCGTGTGTTCAAGAACACTTACCACAATGTTGTTTATAGAATCAAAAACAGAGTGGCTCGGTTGGTTGGAGCGTCATCCCATCTACCAAAGGGTGGTTGGTTCAACTCCTGGTCCGGGCACAAACTGAGGTTGTGGGTCAGGGCCATATAGGAGGCAACCGATCATTGTTTCTCTCTCCCATCAATGTTTCTCTTTGTCTCCCTTCCTCTCTCTAAAATCAATGAAAAACATGTCCTCGGGTGAGGATTGAAAAACAAATAAACAAACAAACAAAAAAAACAGAAATGGCTAAGTTATCCCTCATTAAGGAAACAGATCAGTAAGTTATCAAGGACTATTATGCAGCCATTAAAAGGATACGTTTTTGCATATGCTTCAACTTGGAAGAATTTTCCCCTGTACATTTAAGTGAAAAACAAAATGCAAATTACTGCTTATACTATTATGAGATAGATGGACAGATGGATGAAGAGGTAGATTTTCTACATATGTGCTTCCAGTCTGAACACATTAAACTGTTACTATTGGCTGGGCTAGAACATTTTTGGGAAAAGATTTTCAC
Organism: Molossus molossus; assembly: GCF_014108415.1. Classification (NCBI taxonomy): domain Eukaryota; kingdom Metazoa; phylum Chordata; class Mammalia; order Chiroptera; family Molossidae; genus Molossus; species Molossus molossus. Next base: position 70,295,457 of record NW_023425352.1, read on the forward strand.
ACATTTAGGAATTATTTAACTTGTAAAAATATGTTTCAGTTTTATTCTTAAACACTTTTTTTTTTTTAAAAAAAAAGAGTTAAAACAAAGACAAGATTCAACTTGCTTTGAATTGCATCCCAAAAATATCTTGGCTTGATGGTTAGAGAGGGAGCCAAAGAGACAGAAGATAAAGACAGGGTAATAAAATGTCTGTGGTAAAATCTAGGTAGATAGTACGTGGTTATTTGCTATACCACTTGAAAATGTTCACAATGACCTTTGAGGGAAAAACTAACATGAGATAATAGATAGACAGATAGATGATAGATAGATAGATAGATAGATAGATAGATGATAGATAGATAGATAGATAGATAGATAGATAGATAGATAGAGATGTGGGTGGGTGGATAAATAACCAGACAAGGCCTGTGACCACCGCAAGAGTGAATCCGCGATCTCACAGGTGACTGCTCCTCCTGGACTGCCCAGGGTGGAGGCATACTTTTGTTGACCATCCCGAGAGCATGCCTTCCGAGGCATTTGTCTTAGGCCAGGGTCACTGTGGGGTGTGATCGGAGTGAATACCAAGCCTGGGCATTTCTCAAATGTACAAACTCTCCAAATATACACAGGTTTGTGGGAGGTCGGGGGCCTCAGAAGCACCTGGTATCCCCGGGTCCCAAGGGCAAAGCCTGCGTCTTGGGGTATCCCTGCCCGGCCGCACAGAGGAGGTCTGGCCCCGCCTGCTGCGCCCCAGCCGCGAGCTCTCGGATTCTTCATACCTGCAAACACTGCAGCGACTGTGCCACGAGGGTTTCTCCTCCCGAGGAGGCCAAGGCACAGAGAAGCCATGTCACCCCATCTACGTCTCTGCCCTAGAAAGCAGTAGGGGACGCTCCTAAGCCCACATTCTTGACGCTCTGCCCATGTGGCTGTTTGTACAAGTGAGGGGGAGGCAGGGTCTTCCGACTCCATCGAAACTGCAAACTCACCCCCACCATCACCCGGAACTCCCTGCAGCCCCTGGGCCAGCGGCCAGCAGCTCCTGGCGCCCCTCTGGGACTTGCACAGAACGTGCTCTCCTCAGCTGCTGCCCCTGGGGGCCAGGACACCGCCAGCTCCTGGAGAATATGGGGCACTTTGGGGACAGAATTTCCTCCCACAGAGCTCAGGCCACACGGGGGGCACAGCTCGCCTCTTCTTGCAGGAACTGTCTACTCACACAACCCAGTGACTTGCAACAAACTCCGGTTCAGTTTCTCCTCCGCGAGGCTCTGGGCCATCTGCCTAAATCAAGACCAGCAACAGCTCCAGGCATCTGATCTCAAGATTGCATTTGATTTGTTTTCTTTATTGATTTTAGAGAAAGAAGAGGGGAGAGGGAGAGAAATACAGGAACATTAATAAGAAAGAACATCGACTGGCCGCCTCCTGCACCCCCCCCCCCCCCCCGACTGGGGATCGGGCCCACAACCTGGGCATGTGCCCTGACTGGGAATCAAACCGGCAAACTCTTGGTGCAGGGTTGACGCTCAACCACTAAACCACATCTGACAGGCTCAAGATTGCATTTTAATAAGAGTTCAGGGCAGCATTTTCCCCCAAAAGAGACTTATTCCAGTTCATCCTCACCCCCCACCCCCACCCCCCGCCCAGAGGCTCTGCCGGGGCTCCAGCCATGACGGGACGTTGTCCTCAGAGGACCAGAATGCATGCGCAGAGCTGGGAGCCCCGTGCGGAGGTGGAGCAGAAGGACCGGCCCTGTCAGCAGGGACCGCGAAGGCCTTATTATTATTATAAACCAGGCTCACTTCATTGGCTGCCAATAGTGGAGTGATGTGACCATATGTCACTTGGGCATTAAACAAATCCTAATGAGCTAAAAATATGTTTCTTTTAGCTAATTGACCTCCTTGGCCTTCATAAACCACTTGGTAAACATCCTCAGATAATGATTTCCAGAGAGTATAATGTGGCTGTCAAGTGGCTGAGAAAGTCCCCGCCCCCACCCCAAGGCCTCCTCCGGGGCCTGCGGAGGCGCACATGCGCCCCCCCTGCCTGCCGTCTGCACAGCGCCAGCGCTGCATGCTGGATGGAGGTCAGGGGCCGGTGGGGGCCAGAGCCAGGCACTGCCCCAGCGCTCTTCCCTGGCGGTGGGGCTGCCCTTGCAGCGGTGCTTGTCTCTGAGCCACAGCCTCTCAGCGTGACGTGAGGGGAGGCCCACCCCTGGAGGGATGGGAGAAAAGGCAGGGGTTCTCGTCCTAGGCGCGGGGAGGAGCAGAAACTGGGAACCTGAGAGTCCAGCAGTTGGTCACCTGGGACTGGTTCATGTGCCCCACGCAGGTAGGGAGAGCGATCTGGTCACCGTGGGGCCTGGGACCCCAGGGACCCAAGTCCTACTGCTCAGCGCCCTCTGTGAGCAGCGGGCCGTGGGCTGGGCTCTCACCCAGCAGAAGGGACGCTCCGCTGACCTCAGCTGGAGTCACTGGTCCGTGACGTCTGAAGGCAGGTCCCCTCTCGCTCACAAACCCCACGTGGAGGTCCAGACGGGTCATTCCTGTCACGTGAAAGCCGTCAGGAGGGCCACGGGGATAAGGTTCAAGCCTGCAGTTGATGCGCTTGAAGCTGGACTCAAACGGCACTGTGAGCCGCTGACCTCACAGGCGCTCTGTCCACCCCCAATCCTCCCTCCTCCTGAACTGCTTCTCCGCCATGAAGCAGCGCATACCCACCGGAGAACACATCAGGAGCTGGGTGCTTCCCTCTTGCTTCATTCTGTGAGGTGCTCTGTGTGCACTGCCTCCCTTAATTACACAGTGAGTGAGACCTCAGGCCTGCCCCGGGTTCTGCTGCTCCCAGAGACAGGGAGCACCCAGGGCAGTGGGGAAATGCTGTCACTTGCAAGTGATTAGCTCCACTTTGCAAGGAAGGCTGTTGGCCTGTAAAGCATGGGGCACAGTCCCTGCATGCGGCAGGAACTCAAAATAAATGATAGTTATTCAAATTACTGTGCACAGAGGTGACATGCGAGATGGGATTCAACATACCTCCTGGGTCAAGCCGCCCCGTCTGCGGCCCCTGGGCTGATGAGCTTGACTTAGCCAGGATTAAGGGCTTACTGGGGAAGGCAGCACCTCAGCTCCCGCATTTAGCCTCAGACCTTCTGTCTGTGCGCTGAGAAGGACGACGGCCGGCAGCGCCAGGGCAGCTCCGAGGCCTCCCACATGGTCAAGGCAGCTTTGTGGGGGAGCCAGCCCTCCTGGATCCCCATGACCAGAGTGTGGGCCCTGCTGTTGTCCACGCTGCTCAGTGGCCTGGCTGGCCCCACACAGCTCTTCCAGCCGAGCCTGGTGCTGGACATGGCCCAGGTCCTCCTGGACAACTACTGCTTCCCAGAGAACCTGCTGGGAATGCAGGCAGCCATCGAGCGGGTCATCAGGAGCTGGGAGATCCTGGACATCGCAGACCCTCACACCCTGGCCCAGGTACTGACGGCTGGGGTGCAGAGCTCTCTGAACGACCGGAGCCTGGTCATCTCCTACGAGCCCGGTGCCCTCGTGGCTGTCCGGCAAGTCCCAGCACTCACCAACCTCACACAGGAGGAACTATTTGCCCGACTGCAAAAGGGCGTCCGCCACGAGGTTTTGGAGGACAACGTGGGCTACCTGCGGGTGGACACCATCCCGAGCCAGGAGGTGATGAGCAGGCTAGGGGATTTCCTGGTGTCCACTGTCTGGAGGGAGCTCAGGGGCACATCCGCCTTGGTGCTGGACCTCCGTCACTGCGCGGGGGGCCATGTTTCCGGCATCCCTTACATCATCTCCTACCTGCACCCCGAAAACACAATCCTGCACGTGGACACCATCTACAACCGCCCCTCCAACACCACCACTGAGATCTGGACGCTGCCGCGGGTCCCGGGAGAGCGGTACGGTGTAGACAAGGATGTCGTGGTCCTCACCAGTGCCCACACGGGGGGTGTCGCCGAGGACATCGCCCACATCCTCAAACAGATGCGCAGGGCCATCGTGGTGGGTGAGCGGACTGTGGGGGGCGCCCTAGAGCTCCAGAAGCTGAGGATAGGCCAGTCCGATTTCTTCCTCACAGTGCCCGTGTCCAGGTCCCTGGGGCCGCTGGGCAGAGGCAGCCAGGTGTGGGAAGGTAACGGGGTGCCACCCTGTGTGGGGACACCCGCCGAGCAGGCCCTGGAGAAGGCCCTGGCCATTCTGACACTGCGCCGGGCCCTGCCGGGAGTCGTGCGGCGCCTGCGGGAGGCCCTCCAGGACCACTACACGCGGGTGGACCGCGTGCCCGCCCTGCTGCACCAGCTGGCCAGCACGGACTTGGCCAGCGTGGTCTCCGAGGACGACCTGCTTACTAGGCTCAACGCCGGTCTGCAGGCTGCGTCCGAGGACCCCAGGCTCCTGGTGCGGGTTATCAGGCCAGAAGAAGCCTCTCCTGGGCCTGCGGCGGGAGCCGATGGCCCCCCGGAGGTGACCCCAGCAGTGCCAGAGGATGAGGCTGCCCGGCAGGCCCTGGTGGACTCCGTGTTCCAGGTGTCGGTGCTGCCGGGCAACGTGGGCTACCTGCGCTTTGACAGCTTCGCGGATGTGTCGGTGCTGGGCGCGCTGGGCGCGCACCTCCTGCGCCGGGTGTGGGAGCCGCTGCAGGGCACGGGGCACCTCATCCTGGACCTGCGCCAGAACCCGGGGGGGCCGTCGTCCGCCGTGCCGCTGCTGCTGTCCTACTTCCAGAGCCCCGGCTCCGGCCCCGTGCGCCTGTTCACCACCTACGACCGCCGCACCAACGTCACCCGGGAGCACTTCAGCCGCGCCGAGCTGCCGGGGCCGCGCTACGGCTCCGCGCGCGGGGTCTACCTGCTCACCAGCCACCGCACCGCCACCGCCGCCGAGGAGCTGGCCTTCCTCATGCAGTCGCTGGGCTGGGCCACGCTGGTGGGAGAGATCACAGCCGGCAGCCTGCTCCACTCCCACACCGTACCCCTGCTGCAGACCCCAGAGGGCGGCCTGGCGCTCACCGTGCCCGTGCTCACCTTCATCGACAACCACGGAGAGTGCTGGCTGGGGGGCGGGGTGGTGCCCGACGCCATCGTGCTGGCCGAGGAGGCCCTGGACCGAGCCCGGGAGGTGCTGGAGTTCCACCGCAGCCTGGGGGCACTGGTGGAGGGCACGGGCCACCTGCTGGAGGCCCACTATGCACGGCCAGAGGTCGTGGGGCAGATAGGAGACCTACTACAAGCCAAGCTGGCCCAGGGGGCCTACCGCACGGCCGTGGACTTGGAGTCCCTGGCCTCCCAGCTCACGGCTGACCTGCAGGAGATGTCTGGGGACCACCGGCTGCTGGTGTTCCACAGCCCAGGTGAGCTGACCGCAGAGGAGGTGCCCGCGCCACCCCCTGCCGTTTTCTCCCCGGAGGAGCTCTCCTACCTCATCGAGGCCCTCTTCAAGACCGAGGTGCTGCCTGGCCGGGTGGGCTACCTGCGATTTGATGCCATGGCCGAGCTGGAGACGGTGAAGGCCATCGGGCCGCAGCTGGTGCGGCTGGTGTGGCAGAGGCTGGTGGACACGGCCGCGCTGGTTGTCGATCTGCGCTACAACCCTGGCAGCTACTCCACGGCCGTGCCCCTGCTCTGCTCCTACTTTTTTGAGGTGGAGCCCCGCCAGCACCTCTACTCTGTCTTTGACAGAGCCACCTCGAGAGTCACAGAGGTGTGGACCCTGCCCCAGGTGGCTGGTCAGCGCTACGGCCCCCACAAAGACCTCTACGTCCTGACGAGCCACACCAGTGGGTCAGCAGCCGAGGCGTTTGCTCACACCATGCAGGACCTGCAGCGGGCCACGGTCATTGGGGAGCCCACAGCTGGAGGGGCGCTCTCTGTGGGCATCTACCAGGTGGGCAGCAGTCCCTTATATGCCTCCATGCCCACGCAGATGGCCCTGAGCGCCAGCACAGGTGAGGCCTGGGACCTGGCTGGGGTGGAGCCCAACATCACTGTGCCCATGAGCGAGGCCCTCTCCACAGCCCAGGACATAGTGGCCCTGCGTGCCAAGGTGCCCACTGTGCTGCAGACAACCGGGAAGCTGGTCGCCGATAACTATGCCTTCCCTGATCTGGGGGCCAAGGTAGCTGCCAAACTGAGCCACCTGCAGAGCCGCTATTCGAGGGTGACCTCTGAAGGGGCCCTGGCGGAGATGCTGGCTGCTGACCTGCAGATGTTGTCTGGGGACCCACACCTGAAGACAGCCCATATCCCTGAGGATGCCAAGGACCGCATTCCTGGGATTGTGCCCATGCAGGTGAGATACAAAGGATGCTTGGCCAGCACAGCCCCGGGAGGGAGTTGACCAGTTGTCTGCACATTCAGGGTTCTGTGTGTGGTGCAAGGCAATGGCTTTCAGTCAATCTCCTCCTGTCTCTCACTCTGCCATCCCACCCACTCCATGCCCGTGGGTTCGGGAGCACCTCCAAGCAACACAGGCACCCACAGAACCCACTTGGGAAACCCTGGTGCAGGAGGAGCTACCCTCACATCTGGGCAGTGGACGAGTGTCGCAGGGATTCTCGCTGTCGGTGTAGGAGAGAGCGTCAGCAAGTCCCCTGAGCTCACAATGTCCCCTTCCGGAAGTAGCCCCCTGCTTGCCTCGCAGGCCCTCAGTGTGGGTGCATTGAGGGGGCGGGGACAGGGAAGCCGGTGATACCCTGGCCTCACAGTGCTGGGGCCTCAGCATGGAGCCTAGACACAGGCCCTGCAGAGGTCAGGGTGGCAGGGCGCAGCCCAGAGAACCACAGCGACGACTTTTGCTTGGTTTGGGGCCCAAGGCCCCTCCTCCCTTCCCCCACGCCCAGCACCGCGTCCTGAAGGGGCAGCACTCAGCGGCCTGAGGCTGCTCCAGGGGCAGCTGGGCGGCACTTTCTGCGCCAGGTGTTGTGGGCAGAGCGCATGAAGCCAGCACTGACGTTCCGGGACGCGTGCTGCTGGGTGGATGGAGAGGACCCGCCAGAGGCAGGGTGAGCTGGGAGGCTCCGCTAGCTCCCATCAGCTCCGCGCTCCAGCGACGCCGCATTTACAGCTCTCCGCGTCTGGCATCGTCTATGATTTCACTGCTAGTCAGCGAGGCAGCTGTCGTGGGTTCCCCCACAAACAAGGCCTAAGGCACGAGCTTGGGTGTAGGCAATGTATGTGAGAGGTGGTCCCCGGAGCAGGAGTGAGGGAGCAGGGAGAGCGGGCGGGAAGAGGGAAAGCTGACCGGTGGGCACGTTACTGGTTCCAACAGGACCTGCCCGCGTGAGGACTGCCTCCCGGAGCCAAGCCCTGGGCTCCAGCCCTCCACTGGCTGAGGGCTCCCCAGGGCGCACCGTCTCTCTCAGACTCTGAGCAAGCTTGGAGAAGGGTCTGAAGTGGAGCGCAGGGAAACAGAGGTGTGAGGGAGGCAGAGCCCTTTCGCGGGGGTCCAGCTGAATTCAAAGGAGGGCCGAGGGCACCAAAAGCATCTACTGCAGAACTGGCATTCCATTTACAAAAGGAGAAACTGAGGTCTGGAAGGGTGCAGAGGGAGCAGCCCCAGCAGCTGGTTCGTGAGGGCAGAGCGTGACCTGCAGCCAGGCCGTGTGTCCCGGTCCACACTGGCGTCCTGCCGGCTCCTTGCCCTGGGGCCAGCTGGCGAAGCCGCAGGCAGCCCCGGAGAGAGAGGAGGAGCCTAGTATAGGCTCACAGCACCTCCAGACTCACCTCGAGGCTCACCCCTTTCCAGCGTAGGCACAGTTCACAGTCTGGTGTCCCCTGTGGGTTCAGATTCTGTCTCTGCTACCACTTGCCGCTAGTACAGCCTTGGGGAAGTTACTTAATCACTGTGTGTTTCAGGTCTTCATAAAAAAGATGGGGACTGATTGGCTCCCTTACCGACAGGGTCTCCATGAGGCTGATGGCCAGGCCCCTGGTAAAGACTCAGGGGCCGCATAGCTCATGTCATCCCTCCCTGCTCCAGGGGAGAAGGAGGAGCGAGCTCAGGGACATCAAGAAGTGTCTGGTGAGGTCAGGGAGACAGAGTGGAGACAATGCCTAGCCTTTCCGCTTCAGGGCATGGGGTTGGCATAGATGAGTGTCCTTGGTAAGGAGGCTGCCAACCACCTGTGGTTTCATAACCCAGGGCCTCTTGGAAAGGTCCTGGCACCTACTGCCTCCTTCACAAAGGTCCGTTCCCTTGGCATATCCTGCATGTTTCTCCATATTGAAGGAAATCTCTGGGGTCCACTTTTCTAAGCTTTAAACGCTGCTCCTCTCCTGACACTGAGGGGAGTCTCTCAATCTTTCAGATCCCTTCCCCTGAGGTCTTTGAAGACCGGATCAGATTTTCCTTCCACACTAACGTGCTCGAGGACAACATCGGCTACCTGAGGTTCGACATGTTTGGAGACGGCGAGCTGCTCACGCAGGTCTCCGAGCTGCTGGTGAAACACGTGTGGGAGAAGATTGTGCACACGGACGCCATGATCATCGACATGAGGTCAGTGAGCGGGGTCAGGCCAGGGCCGCTGCTGGAAGACAGGTAAAGTCATGGGCCTAGTAGAGAAGAAGAAAAAACCTTGATAAGTGTTGAAAAGGATTATGCCACCCGGCTAGAACCCTGGCTCTGGGGTTCGCTTTTAATTGGCTAGGTGAGACTCCAGCACTGGTACATTTTTTAAAAAATAATTTTTCTTTATTGATATTGGAGAGAGAGGAAGGGGAGGGAGAGAGAGATAGGAACATCGATGAGAGAGAACATCAACTGGCCGCCTCCTGCATGCCCCCCACAGGGGATCAGACCCTCAACCTGGGCATGTGCCCTGATTGGGAATCGAACCGGTGACCTCTTGGTGCAGGGTCGACGCTTAACCACTGAGCGACATCAGCAGGGCCCAGCACTGGTAGATTTTAAATTTCCTCTGCTGATCCCAATATCCACAGCAGGCTGAGAATTACTGAGCTAATTCAGAAGTCCCCAAATGTGCCTGGTCACAGGATTCCTTGGGGAGGGAGAGGGAGACAGGAACAACACTGATTCCAGTGCCCCACCCAGTCCCCACTGAGTCAAAAGCTCCAAGGCTGAGGCCCCGCGATCCGTATATTTGACGGGCATCATCCTGGGTGATTCCGATGACCAGTCATGTTTGGAACAGCAAGGTCTCCACCTGTGGTGGTGGCTCGCGTCATACAAAACCAGCCCACGACCACCCTGGTTACGAGAATCATAAAGCCAGAGGCCCAGAGAGCATTTCCAAATTAGCCACTCTCGTTGCAGAAAGGATTCTTTGCCTCACAAAATGGTTGTCGGAGGGATGCTTTCGGTCAGCCACCCGCTTCTGCTTTTGTAAAGATGTGCCCGATAGAGGTGTGTTTCCCTCCGAGAACGGGGGAAGCATCCCTGTGACACCGGCCAGAGTCGGCCAGAGGCCAGAGCCGGGCTTCCCGTGACTCCCAGGCCCATCGCTGGCTTGCTTGGGCACCCTCTGTGGCAAGGGGAGGGGCAGGCTACTAGACAGATGCCGCGGGGATTGGCTGACATGGGGCGCCCAGCTCTGGCCGCTGGCCTGCAATATTCCCGTTTTCTTAGTCGTCACTAGGTGGCGCTGGATCCCGGAGGCTGGTTCTCCTCCCTGGGAGAGAAAATGTCTCCCAGGGCTCCAGTGTGCTGCCCAGAACTTGACCTCGGGGGCTCCTGTGTGTACCTCTGATCCCTTCATTCTTCAAATGCTCTATAAACCTCTAAATACTTCCATGCTAAGTCCCTTTCTGCTTAATTGTGCCACACACATTTTTTTTTTTTTTTAATAAAAGGAGACCCAGCCTATGGGTGTGCTTTGCTTAAAGAGCCTTCCAATGTGAGATTTGGAGGTTCAGAGGCTAAGGTCACAAGCCCTGAACCCGCCAGGTCATCCTAGACCATCAATCAGCTCTGCACTTTGTTTCCCAGATGAAGATACTGGGGCCTAGGAAGACCATGACTTGGGGCAAATAGAAATGGCCTAGGGCAGGCGCAGTTTTGCTCACTTCTGATGCCTTTTCATAACTCTGAATGTGCTGTCATGCTGTCTGTCCCATTCGAACACCTCATCTCCTAGTGGCTTTTGTGAAAATATCGAGCATGCAACTGGGGAGGACAGTGTTCCCAGATGAGTTCAATTCCCAGGAAGCATGGGTGCAGGGAAACAGTCCATGGTCATGAAGTGAGGGAAATGTATCAACAAGTTCCTGGCTGCAGGACTTGTCAGAGCCTTTAATGTAATGTAGATAGTATGCATAACACAATAAATTAATATGTGATCAGAAGAGGCAGGTATGGTGTGAAGTAAATTCTAAACAGATTTGACGACAGCGTCTCTAGTTTTCAAGACACTTGTACACTGGGGAACTCCGACGGAGGGATTCTGGAGGGGGAGGGAGGGGCACTACACGGAGGCTGCCTGGAATTAGAACCCTCCACAGGACGAAGAGCCAAGCCTCCCGGAGGGACGCCAAGGGCCGCACTGTGAGCTCTGCTCTCAACAGCCTCCGTCTCCTTCCCTCAGGTTCAACATCGGCGGCCCCACCTCGTCCATCTCGGCCCTGTGCTCCTACTTCTTCGACGAAGACCCTCCCATTCTGCTGGACAAAATCTACAGCCGGCCCAGTGACTCTGTCAGTGAGCTGTGGACCCACAGCCAGCTCGCAGGTGCGTGCAGAAAACGTTCCCTGTCTGTTCTCACTCTAGAAGCTTCTGGAAAATTAGAAAAAGACAGCGTGGGTTCAAGTAAAAGTAATATGTGTATGTGAAGCCCCTGTCCTGTGCCATGCACTCTGCACATATGGTCTTTCATTACGCCCATTCTCCAGAGGGGAAGGATGGCTCTCTCCTGGGAGAATATGCTGTCTGACATCACCCAGCTAGCAAGCTAAAATGCCTCCCATCCCCCCCACACACCCCTCCACCTGCAAGACGAAGGCAGAACTAGGCTCCCCCTGCACACCACCAGACCCCACAGGGTTTCCAGCGCTCATCTCACTGATCTCCCGTCAGCACTCAGCACACCCCAAGAAGGTTCCGACGCTGTGAGGGCATCCACTTCCAGCCCGCGACCCTCCCAGCCCTGTCGCTACTGGACAGCCTCGCTCTGTCCCCTGCCCAGCACCCCAGGCCAGGGACCCTGCACTCCCGTGGACGAGAGGAGTCTGGGAAGCCAGCGGGTGTGCATGTGACCGGAAGAGCACCTGCCGTTTTCATTTGCACACTTCCTTATCACACGAGCATTTGGGCGAGCTTCTAGGACACACTGTCAACAATAATTCAACATGTAACTAAAAATCAGAACCAGGTCAATTCTAAAGTCAAATGGACATTCAAGACCAGGAGCTAAGCATAGACAGATCTGCAGACCAGGGGTCCTACAGCTTTGATGGCCAGCAGGGGACTCTCTGCTCAAGGACAGGTCACCCAGGGGAATGATGGTTTGTACTGTTCATGTGGATTGTGAAGCGTAAGGTGAATGCCAGATTTTGAAGATATTTTAAGAAGTAAAAAGCTTTAAAATATCTCATCAATACTTTTATTAGCTACATTGTTTAGATGAACATAGTTTAGATATACTGAGTTCCATAAAATGTTGTTAAAACTCTTTTCATCGGTTTCTTTTTACTTGTTTAACGTAGCTCCTGGGAACTTGAAATGACACCTGTGGCTGGCCCCCTGGCTCATGCTGCAGTTCTGTTGGATGTCATTGTCCCAGAGGCTAGTTGTCAAGTCACACATTTGGCTTTTCTGAGGGTCCCAGTGAAAAGAGTCGGTCACGTTAGCTATTCTATTATTAATGAAAGGGAACAGGCCTTTGCTCAGAGTCGAGCCCTCGGCACTGGGCGTGGGAGTGTGCGCGGGTGGGGCGGCCGAAGGGGCCAGGCACCCAGGCTGGGCACGTTCTCGCCCCGTGTTCTGGACGCAGGGACGGGGCGCAGGACGTGGGGGGACTCCCGAGTGCGCACAAGGCGGCGGACCCAGCCTCCTCCCACGCTGTCTGGCCTCCCGCCTGAAGGGCCCTGTCCCCGCAGGCCAGCGCTACAGCCCCGCGAAGAGCGTGGTCATCCTGACCAGCGGCGTGACGGCGGGCGCGGCCGAGGAGTTCACCTACATCCTGAAGAGGCTGGGCCGCGCGCTCGTCGTCGGGGAGGTGACCAGCGGCGGCTGCCAGCCCCCGCAAACCTACCACGTGGACGACACGCACCTCTACATCACCATCCCCACGGCCCGCTCCGTGGGGGCTGCGGACGGCCGCTCCTGGGAAGGGGTGGGCGTGGCGCCCCACGTGGCTGTCCCCGCAGAAGCAGCCCTGGCCCGGGCCAAGGAGATGCTCCAGGGCACTCTGATGAGGGCGAGGCGGGGCTCGGGCGGCGGGGCCACCTGGAGGGCCTCCGTGGGCAGAGCCCTGGCCCTGGCAACACCTCTGGGCCACACACCAGGGGAGCTCGGGTCCTAGGTCCTGCCTGAGGGCCCCGAGGGGCAGGAAAGGGGCCTGCTGAGCCCCGGTTAGGCTTAGAGATGGAAGGGCCCCCGGACTCACCCATCCGGTCTCCTCACCACCATCCTGTTTGGACACCCAGGGAGCTGGCCTTCTCCCTAATAGTTGTTCTGGGGAGGTGAAGTCCAGACCTACCCACCCGTGCTCCTTGATGGCCAGCCCGGGGTCCCCATGCGGTCAGCGAGAGCAGCCCTGTCGAGTTGCCTTGCAAGGTGACCGCAGGCTCCAGGTGCGGATCAACGTCCATTTTTTTTGTAGCCACATTTAGAAAAGTAAAAAGAAGCAGGTGAAATTAATTTCAATAATATATATTATTTAACCCATATTTCATAGTTGTATCATTTCAACACCTACTCAGTGTAAAAGTTACTCTGAATGAGATGTTTGTACAAAGTCTTTAAAACCTTACCCTCTCACCGGCCGCCTGTCCAGTGCTAAATGGCCAGCAGGGGCTGTCGCTGGTGGCTCCCACGTGGGTCAGTGTCCCCACTCTGCCCTCCCTGCACCTGCATGTCCCCGTTGGAGCACCTCTCCCATGTCCCCACCTGCTGTGTAGCCCTCAGGGCCAGCGTTGTCCTACTCAGCTTGGTCCCCTACTGCCCGTCTCCTGTGCTGGTGCCTGGTACAGGTGGAGGATGCCTGTGGACACCAGTGAATATTGGCCGCAAGTCTTTTTCCCTCAGGTGTCAGCACTCAGACACTTGAAGAGAAGTCCGGGTTCACTGAGAATCCTCCCCTCCCCGCCCCAGCCTCTCCCAGTCCAATTCTACGCACCAAGTCTGTTCCCTTCACACGTCCCGCCCGCGCCCTTGTCCTCCAGCTTCTGCCAAGGCTCGAAGCTCAGGTGCCGAGCAGCACCCTGGCACGCCAGGGCAGCCCGTTCCTGCCTGGCTCCGTGACCTAGCCCGCTCCTGACCGGTGGGAAGCTTGTAGCACACGGATCCCAGGGCCACCTCCACAGATGAACAAGCCCAGAAGGAGATGAGGAGCTCAGGGGTGACCTGGAGAAATGAGGACCCTGGCTGGTGCTCTGGGAGCCGTGCAGCCCTACTCTGCTGAGTCACCGGGGACCCCAAACTGAGAGACCTTTAGTGCCCTGCTCAGAGCCGTGGTGGGCGGGGCCAGAGGAGCAGGGGACACTCCAGCCTCCAAGACGCCTCAGTGAGATGAGTACCCATGACTTCCGGCCTTGGTGCCTGTTGAGTCCAAGCTGCAGATGCCACGGGTCACTTCCCCAGGGCACTGGGCTGACTTTACCACACAACCCCGATGTCATCAAGCTCCTCCCGGGCCCCAGAGCTTTGGAATCTGGGCACACTGCCAGGCTGCCACCAATACTGAGGAGTTTGTCACTGAAAAACTTTGAACCATACCTGTCTGAACAGGAGAGTCTGAATGGAAGGCAAGATTTTACTCCAGTTCCTTTTCCTTCTGCTAAATTCAAATAAGATTGTGCGTGTGATTGAATTTTAGTGGTATTGTATGCTATGCTCTCACCCTTCCGTCATTGGGTCTATTCATGTCCAGGCCAGTATGCGGCCCCTGATATGGTTACATTCTAGGTTTTCCCTCTCTGTCTCTGTCTCTGTCTCTCTGTCTGTCTGTCTGTCTCTCTCACACACACACGTATATATGGCTATCTGATGATCACCTACATCAAACCTACACGATTCCTTCTAAGTGGTTGAATCAGGGGTGATATTTTAACTTTCTTCTCTATGTTTTTATTTTTTCTTACAGTTTTATAAGGATCACATAAGATTCTTTTCAAATGCAGTCATTATTGCTAACATAAATAAGATAAAACACATTATACAGTCAGGTCACGAGTCATTCCTTAGCAGCCATGAGTGGTCATTAAATTTTTTCCATGGGTTTTACTTTCATGACTTTGGATTTCCCCGATTGGCACCAGTGGCAGGCATGGACAGTTTATTTCACTTAAGGGGTCAGGCCAGGGGCTGTGGGGTCAGATACAAAGGTCCTGGTGGGTGTTAAAGAGGGGGAGGGGCGGGACGGCTCCTGGGCTGGGCCGTGAGCAGCGGTCTCTCTTCCAGCCCACGGCAGCCCTCGTTATCATCTCCACGGGCCGAGACTCAGAGGGGCTCAGTAATCCGTAGGCGGCCACACATCCAGCACAAAGGCCATCTGTCCTGCATTTGCCACCAGCATCTGCCCCTGCTTTGGACAGAAACAGGCTCACTGAGAAGCAGTGAGGGGGTTGGGAGCCCAGGTTCCAGCTTCAGCCTGTTGAGGCAGGAAGGCGGCCCAGCCCCTTCCGGTGGTGAAACTGGACAATTCACTTCACCTCTCTGGGCCTCCGTTTTCTCAACTCTGCAACGAGAGAGGTAATAACAGCACCTTTGGGTGCTAGAAGGTGCAATGAGTTAGTTCAGTGTCCAGCCAAGGCTAGCGGTCACCATGTCCCCAGTAGGTGGCTGTCCACCCAGGAAGCCTACTTTCCCGGCTCCCTGGCACATGGTCCTGCCTGAGCCAATCAGAGGCTCCTGTGCAGGACATTTAATCTGCAGTAAGTGACCCAGGGGATCTGGGCAGCCGCAGTGGCCAGATGCCCTACTCAGAGCTCTCCTGCCTGCCCCCTGCCCCTCTACCCTGCGCCCACAGAGTCATCAGGGCCCGAGAAGCATTACCTGGGTACTCTGTTCCCGGCCCACCTACGTCCCTCTCCCTTGTCGTGGGTCCTGGCTTGATGTCTGAATCCCTCCACAGCCTGCCGCCCCAGTTCTGTGCTGTCCCTCCATGCGACCTTCTCACGTCTCCCCTGCTTGAGGGCCTCATGGCCCCACTGCCTGGCAGAGAGAGGGCTGGGCCAGGCTGTTGGCTGTCTCCCCACCTCCCCCCTGGTTTTCTCTGGCCTGTGGACACCTGGACCCCACCATCAGCAAAGAGCCTATGGTGCATTAGGTCTTCCGTGCTCCCTAAGCCCCTTGCTCCCCAGACCTAAGCTGATGTCAGTGGGCCGGATGAAGCCCTGACGTCCCTGTGCCCTCGCTCAGTGCCCTGGCACCCCGCCACGTCGCTTGTTTCTCTTGTACCGTCGGTCTCCCCAGCGGTTCTGTGGGGCACTCCGCGGTGGAAGCTTAGCCTGCGGGTGTCTGTTCCCCAGGCCTGAACAAGTTTGGCACCTGCGGAGGAGGGCTCAGCACACCGTGAATGAATGCATGCACGAATGAATGAATGCATGAGGCCCTTCACTTCAAAGGCATTGTGATATGAGGCAGATATTCCAGGGATCTTCTTTCTCTGGCCCTCCCGGAGACGTGGCAAGGAGAGGGGTCAGCCAGGGTGAGCAGGGAGGGCTGAGAGTGGCCCTTCAGACCTCCGTGCAGAGGTGCTGGGCGGCTGCAGGACTCCAGCTGAGCTGTGTTGTAACAACAGCAAACTCAGACCACACTCCGGGCAGCCAGACCGTGGGGTCAGGATGTGGGTAAAGAAACTCAATGGCATTCTGGGTCCATCTCCCCCTTCTGCCCCCACCCAGGGTCAGGCTTAACCATGGCAGGTGGAGGCAGAGAAGACCCGAGGACCGAGGGGAGCAGCAGAGGGGGGGGGCGGGGCACCGTGGAGCACGGCTGCGTCTGCCAGGCTGACGGCACAGGGACAGGGTGGGTGGGGTGAAGGGAGCTGGTGCTGCAGGGCAGGGGGCCTGACCCTGAGGGCTCTGCCTAGGGCTAGCCGTAAGTGTGTGGGCTCTTCACTTCGTGTACGAAAAGTTCACAGCCCGAGTCCAGGAGCCCGCGAGAGAAGGTGCATCAGAGCCGGGGACAGCGAGACTAGGCAGGGCTGAGCACAGAGGCAGCAGCAGGAGGGCTGGCGGGGCTGCCAAGCCCTCGGGGAGTCAGAGGAGAGGGGGCCTTCACTTCAGGGTCCTTGCTAGAGACTGGGCCCACCCGGCCCTGGGAAGCAGGGGTCAGGGACCCGTCCCATCCGGGAGGAGGGCGAGAGGCACCTGAGAGACCCCATGGGCCCCTCTCCAGGCAGAGCTGGAGCGCTGGGGGACAGGACCGCTCTCCTCCCCCCCACACTCCTGCTTCCTTTGCCCCTGCCCACACAGCCCTCCACCCAGCCAGCGGCCACCTCGGAGGGCCCTGGCTACCCACGCAGCTTTAACGCGAGGAGAGGACACAGCTCAGAGGAAAACGATGCAGTCCGATGCTCTGGTGGACAAGGAAACCGTCCTCTGAACCGCCCAGTGGACGGAGCCCGTCCTGCACCTGGTTCCCACAGGATCGGTGCCGCGGGGCCCAAGGACCTATCCATCGCCTTGCCGACCAGGGCAGCCGGTGCTAAAACAGCCTCCTAATCCAAGCAGCTTAGAATAGCCAGGACAGCAGGGGCCACGGGCTTCCTGCCTCCTGCCCCAGGCAACTCAGGACGGCCAGGAAAGAAGTTTGGTTTCAAGAACCCCAACCTTCCGCCCAGCATGCGCCGCTCCCCAGTCCCCGTTCAAAACTGGTTTCCACAAATTACTTTCTCCCAAGAAGGGGCGCACATCAAAACACATCGGGAAGTGATTTAGTTTCCCAGTAACAGGTTTATTTTCTGTGGGATTCGTATCTTACCATGTGATCTTCAGACCTCCCACGTGACTCCATGCAAAACACACATGACATTATGCAAACAGCCAGGTCCTGCTAAGCATGTCTCTGAAAAGAACTGGCTGCAGGGGAGGCCTGCTGCCTCCAGGGGGTGCCAGCTCCTCCAGAATGAGGAATGTTCACCTGGGAACAACTCCACTGCCTTGCGCCCTAAGAGGAGTCTCCTGTGCCCAGAGCTGGGGCCGCATGGATGAGGCCAGCAGTCCCGGCACCTGGCCTCTCCCAAGGCTGGGTCCATAACCGTCCGGGGTCTCCAGCTGGTTTTTCCTGCCTCTCCCCATCCGCTACTGTGTTTCCTTAGGTCCATGCACTCCATTCTGGCCGTCAGCGTTTACAAAACAACGGAAGTAGTTGACCTCTAGTTTCACAAACAATCCTGAGTTTTGGCCTGCGCTTGGCCTGGGCCAAGCCCTTCCCCAGAACACCTGAGCCCCGGGCTGTCAGGACTGCCTTCCCTCCTCTCCCCTCTCTCCCCCCAAATCGAGTGGGATTCACCCGCTTTCTCTAACCTAATTATACAGTCATTTGAATAGAGCCCATGGCCTAAGATTTAGAAATAGGCCAGCAGTTGAAATCCAGGATCCCAGACTTACTGAGATGTTACTTCTCTTCTGGATAAAAACAGAGAGAAAAGCAGATTTTGGTTAAAATTAAGAAATAAAATGGATCTGAGTTCAAAATGTCTTATTTTAACCTCATTGGCACCTTGGAGACTTGGATAAATCTCCATCGAATGGCTGCCGGGAGATACTTTATTAGAGTACAATTAGCCCTTTCTCTAGCCACTGGAGGTATTTTCCATCCCCTTGTCTAAGAAGTGAGCCAAGACTTTCTGCTCATTGACTGGGTGGCTTCTGTGTTACCTCCCCAATGACAACACTGCCAGACCACCGTCCAGACCCACGGCCGGGGCGCGGTGGAGGAGAGGACACAGCACGTCGGGAAGCGGTGGCTGAGACACCAAGGCAGCAGGGGCGAGCGTGGTGTGAAACAGGCCACCTTCTAGCCCGGCCGGGGTGGCTCAGTGGGTGAGCATTCACCCTGCCCCGAGAGGTCGCAGGTTCGATTCCCGGTCAGGGCACATGCCCAGGTTGTGGGCCCGATCCCCAGTGGGGGGCATGCAGGAGGCGGCCAGTCGATGTTCTCTCTCATCCATGTTTCCATCTCTCTCTCCCTCTTCCTTCCTCTCTCTCTAAAATCAATAAAGGAAGAAAAAAATTTTGAAAAAGAAGAGGTCACCTTCTTGGGTGTGGGGTGCTGGGGGATTTCCTCTGAACCTGGGGGGCAGAAGAGGAATTTCCGGAAGACAGATTGCATGTCCTACCAAAGCCAAGGGATTGGGGTCTGAGAAGAGTACATCCGAAATGGGGAATTTGAGGACTGTGGCCATTTTCACCCAAGAACTGGAGAGGAAAAGTCACACCTGCTGATGTGATGTGACGCGGCAGTGTCAGTGTCCCCAGCCAACCCTTGAGTGGTAATGCAGGGGGACAGGGAGCGCTTGGACGGTCACAATGAAAACTGACTCCTGCCCCGTAGGTAAGGGGGCGGGAGGGAAGAATAAATGAGACAGGATTCAACTGCCGAGAGGACTCTGGGAATCCAGCGGGTGACAAGCAGCGACTGCCACATTCATGAGCCGTGGGACATCACTCTGTGTCATCTTCCGTCAGCTTACATGTCTGCAGGGCGACTTGTACTGACAGCATTTTCCACCAAAATACGCTGCCTCTTCAAAGTCAGTTTTCACCAAACTGAATTCCATCTTAAAAACTGAGTTGGGGAAAGATGTTTTGTTGGGCTTCTTCCTAAGTTTAATTCAGTTCATTAGCTTTGGTTTATTTAACTTGTTTTCAAAATGTCTCCCTTGCTTGCGAAGGGTGTGGCCTCAGCTCTAGTTCCGGTGGAGGCCTAGCCGGGGCTCCCCGGGGTGCGGGGCAGGGCGCACACACACCTGGGTCCCGGGGTGCCTGGAAAGCCGCTGGGCCTCCGCACCTCTCCCTGCGTCCCTCTGCAGGGCGGCTTGTCGGTGGACATCACCGCTTCCCACTGTGGGATGAGGGACACTAGAATTCTACTGTCTCTGTCAATTCTCAGTCTCTCTTTTGTCTTGTTGTGATGCCTTCATGTGATTTCAAAGTGATTTCACAGAAGGTGTGGACCAATCCAATTAGCCATGGAGGACGGCTGTGCACACCATTTGACAGATGACAAAAGCCTATGGAAGTTGTCCGGCCGGTGAGGCTCAGTGGTTGAGCGTGGACCCTGCACCAAGAGGTCACCGGTTCGATTCCTGGTCAGGGCACATGCCCAGGTTGTGGGCCTGATCCCCAGTGGGGGGTGTGCAGGAGGCGGCCAGTTGATGTTCTCTCTCATCGATGTTTCTATCTCTCTCCCTCTCCCTTCCTCTCTCTATGAAATCAATAAAGAAAAAAAAAAGAAAAAAAGGTGATTGAAGTGTCCAGTGGCCAGGCTGGAACCAGGCATTTCTCTCCTCCCTCCCGCGGCCTGCTGAGACTGCTGCACACGGGCGGCGTGCCTGCCCTGTCCCCGCCGCGGGGACTGCAGCCGTGCTCGGAGCAGCTAGGCCCTCGCGGAGCTGCATTCCATGGACGGGACACAGGTGTCAAACAACTTGGTGGGAAGGAATGAAAAGCACTAGAGAGAAAGGCAAGAAGAAATGTGTGTGGTAGGGCAGCGTGCAAGGTGAAGTCAGTGTCTGTGCTAGTTTTGAGACCATCCACGAGGCCACGTGAGCACACGGGCAGATGTGCGCCGGCTAGGAAGGATGTGAGCCCCACGTGAGGGGTTCTGGGGCCTTGTTCCTGCACCCACGGTCTTAGGACAGTCGGTGACCTCTTGAAGTTCAGGGAATGAACCGTCCACCGCCTGGGTCCATCATCTGGGTTCAGTGGTACACGTCAATGCAGTGTGGACCCTCAGGTTCGAACCCTGGGAGGTGCCCTTTTCTGTCCCGGAGGGGCCACAGAGGAGACAGCTGCTTTGGGCACAGCCTCCCTGTGGGCACTTTCTGCCCCCACCCAGCTCCCCCAGGCGCTGGCCTGCGATCCTTCCTCCAGCCTCCCGTGAGAATGGGGTGCTCCGCTGGCACCTGCAGGGAGCCCCCGGCTCCTTCCACGCAGAGGAGAATGCTCAGGGTGTCGTCTGCACTCCCCCAGCTCATTCTTCGCTTCCCAGTGAAGCCAGAGGCCCCTCAAAGAGCCCCTCGGTCTGGCCCTCCGTCGCTCTGGTCCAAACCCTTCTCCTTTGAGGCCTTCGTGTCTGCATGTCCTCCGAGGGCTGCCCCCCGCTCAGAGCTCCTGATGCTGGCCTCGCAGCGCCCCAGCGTCTGCAGCTCTGGCCGCCTCCCTCCCGCACTGCCCGTGTCTGAGTCACCGGCACCTGCAGGACTTCGAGGCTCGGCTCACGTCCCTACTGCGCGGAGGCCTCCAGGGCGCCACGCCCTCCTCCCACAGGTCTGACGTAGACATGCCCCCAGCACCCCAGCTCCTTCCCACCACAAGCCTGAGCTCTGTGATGGGCCCCCAGAGGGCTGCCAACTGCGGCCAATGAAGACATCCTGAAAGTAAGTGGAAACCCGTAAAAGAACCCGCATCAACTCCAGAGAACTCCCAACAGGTGGCGTCTGCACAACCAGCCCACGTGACCCCAGGGCTGGTGACCTGCTGCCGCACAGACAGACACGGGAAGCCGGAGACGCTGGCGGGACCCGAGCTCGCCCGCTCTCACAATGTGCTGGGCCTCACACCTGGGCACACTCCTCCCTGAGGGCGAGGTGTGCGGAAGGTGGGAGCCACGCTGAAGGTGGGCCCCAGGTCCTCACGCCCCTCTAGAGGGTGACACCCAGCCCCTCATCAGGGCTGCGCTCCGGGCAGCAGGCGCACGTCACTCCTTCACCTTGAGCTTGGCCGTCGACTTGCTTTGGCCAAAGAGCTGTTAGCAGCAGTGACCCAGGCAGAGGACCGAGACGTGCTTGTGTATCTGGACTTTTCCTCGTGTGCTCTTGACATGACCACGAGGGAAGCATGAGCTGGGTAGCCCCCAGTTTCAGAGAAAAGAGCACAGACCTACACACGTGGCCTGGAGCCAAGGCCGGGGAAGGCCAGCTCAGCCCAGCCACCCACAGACCGGCGGGGGGAGCCCAGAGGTCTGGGCTGTCTGCCACTTAGATTGTTGTGTGTCAGCAGCTGACTAGTCTGGACAGTGACAAGTACCCTTTCCACAGTGATCACACCGTTCCAGGCGTGTGCTGGTCCTTCTCCTCGCGTCTGTCCGTGTAACCCTGACAGCATGTCCCCCAAATCCAAGTGTCATCATCTCCACTTTACAGATACGAAAACTGGGGCTCCGACAGCTAGCGCAGGCTGTTCAAGGGCAGGCCCAGGGGGTGAAACGGCCGAGACCAAATCCAGGCTTGTCTCCGTCCGCAGCCTGTGCTGCGAGCCGGACGTGGCCCGAGCCGGACGAGGCCACTGGAGCCAAAGGAGGGGCCCCACTCCTGAACGCGTCAGAAACACTTTGTGCCCAGTGGCCCGACACCCTGGGCTAGCAAAGCGCATCATTTTACTCCATGACTTTATTGACCCAAGCACATCACAGTCAAGGACTGTCTTCTGCCAGTTACGGCCCGCGGTCCACCTGCGTGTCGCAGAGCGGCCGCCCTGCACACCCTGCCGGCGGCTTCTCGCGGGCCGCCGGCGAGCTGCCCCGCCGAGGCTGGCACTGCGCCCGGAGGCGGCTCGCAGCCACCTGTCACCTGTGAGCCGTCAGGTGCCGGGAGAGATGGTGGCGCTCCCGGAAGTCCTCCCGGCACACGGGGCACGTGAGTGCCTCTCTCCTCAGCTGCCTAGAACGTGGGTCAGGCCTCACAGGTTCCTTTTTGTGGCGGGACCGCATGTGGAGGACCAGGTCAGAGGTCAGGCGGAAGGAGGCGCTGCACTTTGCGCACCAGTTCTGGGGGGTCGCGCCCGGGGAAGAGCAGGTGGGCGGCAGGAGGGCCCAGGAGGCAGGGGAGGGTGACGCGGGGGTGGGTGTTTGGGTCACAGCCTGCTGCAGCCACAGCGTGGGGGCGCCCAAGAGGCCACCGCGGAGGGGAGCATACTGAGGCGGCACAGACAGGCTCCAGAAACCCCCCGCCAGAAGCTTGGAACTGGAAAGATGACCCCGACAAGGCATGTCTACCATCTTGACGAGTCCCCACAGCTCCCCCGGGGCATCTGCAGGCCCGCCCGCCTGGAGGAGAGAGGCCGAGCCCGGTCTCCCTGACGGGCACCCCGCTGGTTGGCTGAAGGCACCTCTCTGCTCCCTGCCAGCTCCGCGGGGCCACCCAGAGAGGGCCGTTCTGCCGCCCGGGGCCCTGGGGGTGTCCCGGGCCAGCTGCCGAGGGCCAGGCTGGCCTGTGAGGTCAGCACGCTCTCCGTCCTTGGCCCGCCTTCCCCGCAGCCTCTTCTTGAACCGAGGTACCTCCGCGAAGGCGCTCCGGCCCTGTCCCCAGCGGGCCGGTGGCGTTCCCAGGCTCAGCGTGCCCGGGGGTGTGGACGGTGCCTCACCCTGGCCCGCACCGCCCACGGCAGCCTCGGAGCTGGGGTGGTTTCTTTTCTCCAGCAGCACCGGCTGGGGTTCACTGAGCCACCCTCTGGTTTCCACGGGAGGGCTCCACAGAACCCCCTTCCCAGCAGCCATGTGGACTAGCAGGGCCGGGACAGCTCAGCAAGGTGGACACGCCAACAGCTGTCTTCGGGGCTTCGGCATTCTGGAGGGTCAGGCCTGGGAAGAACTGTGGCACTGGAAGGCTCCCCGATGGCGGGCCAGCCGCACCTGGACCACAGAAAGCTGCGGAGAGGAAAACACAGGACAAGCAGTTGTTTGCACCCAAAGAACCCTGAGTAGTCTAGATGCCACAGCTCATCCTGTCTCAGATCTGCCACCTGCGTTCACCTCCTGGGCTCTGTCCCAGAAAGACAACCACGCTGCACAACGCTGCCACCCCGAGGCGTGACTCGGTACTGTCTCCCTCCTGTCAGCATCCGCCAGCCTGCTTTAAAGTTGACAGCTCTGACGTGTCTGCGTGGACGGAGGGCAGTTTGCAGCCCTTGCTGCACAGCCAGGCCCCCCAAAATCATCAGAAGCACCAAGAACTTCAAGTCCCTGGGGACAGGAGCTCCTGCAGTACGGGTGGCCAGAGAGGAAGCTGAAGCAGTGAATTCCCAGGCGTGACCGCGTGGGTCCGGAGCTGCGCCGGCCTTTGCTCCTGCCCCGGGGGGACAGCCACCTCTGCGCCTGGCCTTCCCCTGGACAAGTGGGGGTTTCTCCTGTCTCGACTCTGAAAGTGCCAACACTTGGCTCTCCTCACTCTTAACCCCTCGCTTTTCTTCTGCTCACCTGACAACTGTTCTCTTGTGCCCACCTGCTAGGCACACTCAGGTGGCGTAGCTTCCACAGGCTCGTGGGGCTTCGAGGGGAGGTATGTAGTGGCCACACGTGGGGTGGCCCAGAGGAGGAGAGGGTGGCGTCAGCCCTGCTCATTCACCCTTGCCTTTCCCTAATCAGCTCCACCAGCAGGTTCTAGACGTTGGGAAACCGCCTCCAAGCCCCGCCTCCGCTGGGGAGCAGTGCTGCTGGGGGACTGGGCTGCGTGCTCAGGTTGTCCTCGCTAGAAAGCGGCAGCCCCAGGCCCAGGAGGACCCTGAGGAGCAGGTGGCTGGGCTCTTCACGGGCACTTCCATGGGCTTGTTATGCATAAACACCATGGGGGCGCTGGTCAGCTCCTTCCTCCAGCCCTGCCGCCTGCTCTGCCCCACGTGGAAAAGGAGGCCCCGGCCCCTGCCCTCCTCCCCCCTCCGGCTCGGAGGCAGGGGTCGGTGGCAGGGGGCAGCTCCTTCCACCCTCTCCCTTTTCCACCAGCAGGGGGACGCAGGCTTGGGAAGGCTGCACAGCCTGCCCGGGTTCCCTGCAGGCAGGAGGTGCAGCTGGGGTGACACCAGGGGCGTGTCCCCAGAGCTGCTTTGGTTGCACCACCCACGGTACCCTCACAAGGCCCCTGGTGGTGAGCACCACGTCCGAACTGTGCTTCCAGGGGGTCTGAGCCTGCCGAGCCCCTTTCCAAACTAATTCCTCCGAAGGACGCCACCCACGTCAGAGACCAGTGCGGCCAGGGTCCAGGAGGGGAGGTGGCCACGGGAGTCCCCTGAAGGCCCCAGTAACCGTCCGCAGCTCGCAGCCTCAATTCCCGGCTCTAGATGAGGGCTGAGCTAACGATCCCCACAGGTCTCCCCAGAGTAGGACTCTCGGGGGGAAGCCAGTTCTGTCCAGTCCTCAGGCCGGCTGGGTGGCTGGAAGCCCTTTGCTCTGCGAAGGAACACACCCAGGCACACGCATGTCCTCACACTACACATACATGCACACACACACTCACACATTCACACACATACATACACTCACACACAAATGCACATCACACACACACACACACACACACACACAATCTCTCTCTTCCTCTCAGATATTTCTCTCAGCAACAGTTTCGAATTGTCATCTAGATGCGTCTCCAAGGCCTGGGCAGGAGCCCCCAGTTGTCCTCCGGTCCCACGCACCCCGACATCCCTCCGCACACAGCCCCGCTGGGCAGCCCTCACAGCTCAGGCAGCCTTGGCAGCCACCGCCCGTTGCCCGAGCACCCCGAGCACCCCGAGCACCCCGAGCCAGACAGGGCTCCCTCTTCTCAGCACTCAACGTCGGGCTGTGCGGCCTCACTGCAGGGTGGGACACTTCACTGCCAGGGTCCTTCATGACATAAAGACAGACGCCACTGTTTACTGATGACATAAGTCTACAGCCAGAGGCGCAATCACCTTACTGCGTGAAAACGTCAGAGCCACGGAAGGAGCAAAGCGCCCGTCCCAGCCCCAGTGTGTTCCTCTGCACCCGCCTCAGCAGCTGCCGAGCTCAGCGCTGCGCTCCACTTCCCGGGACCACCGTGGGTCTGAATTCTGCCGTCGGCCGGGTTAGCTGCCCATCCGACTTCATCCTCCGTGCGTGCTACAGGACGCATTTCGCAATGAGAAGGAGAAGGAGCAGAACAAAGAAAAGAAGATGGTATAATATGAAAGTACTAATAATGAGGAGGAGGAACAGGAAAAGGAGGAGGACACAACGGAGCAAACGAAGGTGCTGGCTGGGGCCTTCAGCGTGAGTCCCCAGCCCCCTGAGGCTCATCACTGTCACAGGCATCAGCACTGCCGGGAAGGTCACCCAGGCAAGGGCGAAGAATGTCCTGCAAACTCTGTCTGCACCCCATCGAACCTCCGTCCACTCTGTGTGCAACAATCACAGATTGAAGCTTCTCACAACGGAAGATGATGTGAGTTGGACACAGCTTGTCCCCAGTGAGTCCCTGCCACCCTCTAAACTCATCTCATCTTGCTGATGGACTCCCAGGCTCCTTCCCAAGGTCAGCGTCGGACTTCAGGTCTCATCTGGCTCCAGACTACGTGCACCTGTCTTGGACCCCCACGCCTCTGAGATGACCTCTGCAGACATGTGAGGTCATCTCTGGGGTCACTCAATGCCCTGGCCAGTGAGTTCTGGGACAGGAGACCACAGGCACTGTCTCAGGCCTCCCTTCGTGCCTTGACCCACCAATGCCCTCTGCACCTGGGGGAAGGTTCTCTGTCCCTGGGCAAAGCAAAGCTGCTCCTTCCTCTTTGTCCTTCCAGACACCAGCTGCCCTGAGAACCAGTCGGTCAGTGCAGCCCGTGTTGTCCTTGTTCCGATCAACACTGACGAGCGCTCTGCTGCCCTCCACTCTCTGCAGGAGCCTCCATCGATCCTGGGGCCTCGCCCCGAGCTGGGCTACTGCTGGTCCTCGTCACGCCCTACCATGCGTGTCCTGAGAAGGGGTTTTTCATATCCTCCTTAGTTCCTTCAGTCTGAACTCAGTAACATCCTCTGAGCCGCAAAGACACCTTTCAGCAGCACCCATATTCTTCCTGTTCGAAGAAACTGATTTCAATCCCCAACTCTCCAACAACTTCTGAGCCCTTCGGTCATGGGATTACAAAGTGATGATCTTTGAAACCACCTGCACTGAGTTGTCAAGTCCACAGGGTGCCCGACCACATCCAGCCATCTCTACCATGGGGATGCTTCTCCTTCCTGCTCCCAACCCTCCTGGCCACCAACCGGTGTTCTACTGACCAACCTGGGCAGTGCTACATTCTGAGACATGAAGCTTCACCCACCCACGGGTGAAAGCACATATCTTTGTTGATTACCCATCCCCCAGCCTGACTGCAGACTGATCATTGCTTCCTCGGGGAAGCACTGGCCCAGTCTCCCCTATGGGTTCCCTTTTCCTGGCAAACCAGGCCACCAGGCTCTTGGGTCAGATGCTTAGATCAAACCTGACTCTTTTACCACACCTGTGACCCTGGGCAAGTGCTGATTTTCTCCCTGCCTCTGTTTTCTTATTTGCAAAAAAAAAGGATCACCTTGATGCCCACTTTATTACATGGCTGTAAAGATTAGATGCGTGAAAATATCTAAGAGCTAAAGAGCCTGGCTCAATAAATGTTAGGCTGTATGGATTTATCAATTTATTATGACACTAGAGCCAAAGTCAGGGCCGCCTTTGCTGTTTTCCTGACACCCAGTGGTGTTTAATGAGTGACCAAGGGGCCGGGCACTTTCCTTCGTCCCCTCTACATACAGAAGAAAGATCTGTTAGCGAGTGACTGGGTGACCTCGCATTCCTGAGATACCTGGAGATGCTCTCCATCCCAAAGAAGCTCGTTAGCGCCCAGTGGCTGCTTACGGCAGCTGGCAGCTCAGGAACCCGTCATGTTCAGTGACACCATCCACACTGCCAGCCCGTGCCCTCCCATGTCAGCCTCCCTCTTCAGCTAAAACAAACAAGTGCAGAGAGTATCTCCTGCGCTTCAGCCCGTTGGTTCCCTAAACTCCGGGGATGTCTTTCAGACCCGTTTGGAAGAGGATAATCATGTATCAACCTCTTCTAAATGTGGAGTGAGATCCCAGGTGTTCATGAGAAGAGAAACACATGTTTTCCAGGTGAATTCTTAACTCTGGTGCCCTGGGAAAATTAAAAACTGAAGAGTTACCCAGGCTTCCCCAGAGACTGGCTGGTGGTGCCATGGAGCTGGGAGAGAGGAGGGCTTCCCTGCCAGCCCCCACTGGCTCCGTGTCCCGCTCTGCCTGCACCCATCCAGCCTCAGTGCCTGCTGTGTTCAAAACCACACGCAAGGTTCCCAGGATGCAGCCAGCCACCAGCCTGTAGTGAGGTCGGCTGCAGCCCTAACCTGGCCCTGCGGACCGATCCCAGTGGCTGCCTTCAGGGGAGGCCCGAGTTGGTGCATCAGATTCCCAGCCAGACTCGAACTGATGCCAGCCACAGTGTTGTGTACTGCAAGGACAGTTACAGCCTACTTAAAGAAAAACACTGAATACACTGTAGTTCAAGACTCAACCTTGAATTAAAAAATATAGCATAATTATCTATTTAAAAGAAAAGTTGTCACTTCCTGGGTTTCTGACAAAGAAATCTGAGCAAAATACAAAAGACAATTCTAAATAATTTGAAAAGCATCCATTTCACCCCACCCCACCCCAGAATTAAAATGCATTGAAAGTTAGTGGTTAAAACTACATAAATATGATTTGTCCAATCAAGAAAATAGTCTCCTAAATCAAAGTCCCATGCATACACCTATGAATTTGTCCAACATTCCTTGATCTAAAATGAAAGATTCTTTCAATAAGCACACTGCAATCTTTCCCCAACATATTTAATTTTTTCACTTCTTCTGTGTGATTAATCTATTGACAATTTTCCTTTTCCATATCTGAGCAGTTAAATAAGCTGAATTATCATTCAAAATCATAATAAACTAAAAGGAGGTTAAATTATTTATAAGGACCCAAAGCTTCAAATGTTAGTTGGTAATGAATGAGTAGCTTTAAAAATAAACAAGTTTTCTTTTCACAAATATATATATATATATATATTACAAATATACACACACACACATATAGTCATTTAAGTATATGTGCTTGAACACATAGCTATATATATTATAAAATATCATTAAATAATGAAATCATGTCTCTCTGAGAAAATTCAATTTTTAACAAAAAGCAAAAAATTGCTTTGATATACAACACTTCTATTTTGTTCCTTAAAATCACTCAGATTTATCTAGATTTCTTCACTTAGAATGTGTCTAATACAATCTTTGACGTTAAGATAAAATATTTCCACAATGATCCTACCTAACATAAAAAAGTTCATTTCAAATGCCATAATAATTGCTATAAAATGTCTGTCTCATTCAACATTCATTATGCAACTTAATTTCTGCACATCAGCAGCATTGACAAGTATATATTTTGAAAATATACAGTGAATTTTTTATTTCAATTCTCACCCAAATGTTTCACATGCAAAGCCCTGGCCTCCCTACATCTGAGCTCTGACTCCAACCTCTCTCCCCACCCAGGTGGCCTTGCATTGCCTCCACACCAAGGTGTGTGGGTCTCAACGTCCCCTAAATGTTCATGCAAGGTTTAGCCTTGTGGGGTGCTGTCTGTGGTTATTACTAAAAGCAAATGTCAAGAAAAGGATTCAAGCAATGCCTGTCTCTAAATCCAAGTATTTTTGCAGCTCACCCTGAAAACTCAGAGATTTATAACTTGATCATTTGTACATTTTCCCCACAACAGTCGCTGAACAACTTACAGGCACAGCTCTTTGGACAGAATCTGCTGGAGAAAGGATCTGGGGCAGATGCCCCTTTATTAGCCTCCAGCCCAGCACAAGCCCTGGCTGAGACTAAGGGAGGACACAGAATGAGCGGATGGGTGGGAGGAAGGAAGGAAGGAAGGAAGGAAGGAAGGAAGGAAGGAAGGAAGGAAGGGAGGGAGGGAGGGAGGGAGGGAGGGAGGGAGGGAGGGAGGATGGATGGGTGGGTGGATAGGTGGGTGGGTGGGTGGATAGGTGGGTGGGTGGGTGGATAGGTGGGTGGGTGGGTGGGTGAAAAGAACTGCAGCCCAAAAGTCAACCTAGGAGAAAAAATCCAACGCAGGCTTGTTGTGGGAGAACAGGGGAGGGGGAGGAGGAGAAGGTGGAGAGAGAGACAGGGGAAACAGGGAGCAAAGAAGAGAGAGACCAGAAAAAGTGAGATAGGTGGCAGAGAAAGCAAGAAGAGACAGGAGGAAAACGACAGAAGACAGGCGGACAGCGGGAGAGGGTGGCGCTGGAGAAAGCAGTGACAGAGGGAAGGGAAGAAGGCGACAGTCAAAGGCAGGACTGAAACTCCCCTGGGAAAAGCCACAGGACGTTGAAAGGAATCCCGACCCCACTCACGCGCGGCGTGGTCCCGAGGGGCAGGACAGCACACCCCGCCCGGCTGTCCGACGCCGGGCGCTGGGAACTCGCTGGCCGCCAAGCCGCCTCGGGCG
The DNA here is from genome assembly GCF_014108415.1 of Molossus molossus. Classification (NCBI taxonomy): domain Eukaryota; kingdom Metazoa; phylum Chordata; class Mammalia; order Chiroptera; family Molossidae; genus Molossus; species Molossus molossus. The sequence goes on from NW_023425352.1 coordinate 70,325,102, forward strand.
GAGCTCCGCGCGGCGCGGGTAGGACCTGGGCGCCTGAGCCCTGAGCGTGGGCGACCCCGCCGTCCCGCTGCTCCCGCCTCCGGGGCGGGGCCTCTGGTCACGCCCACCCCGAGGGCCCACCTGCTTCCCAGGAGGGGCGCGTGGGACACTAGGGACCTCGGAGAGGGCGCGAAGCGCCGGCTTCCCGGGAACCGCTGGCCGCACCTCCGGCTCCGAGCTCACGCCTGCACCCGGCGGGCCCGGCCCTCCCGGGGGTTCAGCTCCGCATCCCCGCCCTCGTCCCAGCTGCTCGCCTTTGCCGGGTGCCTGGCAGCTGTGGGACTGAGGGGCTTCCTGGCTGCAGTGGCCCCAGGGGTGTTCAGCCCGTTGCCTCTGCAGGTGGCGCCTGGCCAGGTCCCGACTTCGCTTAGCGCTGTTCCCTCGCTCGTGCGGGGCGACCTCTCGTGGGTGTGCGGGACCCCGGCGACAGCCAGGGTGAGAGTCCCGGCAGCGCGCGCTCTGGGCCGCGGGTGCTCGGGCTGCCCGGTGGGTGTCCTTCCCTCCCGAGCAGCCGCCCCGCTGCTTGGTGGGGCCCGAGAATCTCCCAGCCCTGGCGCTGGCCTGCCCTCCGCCTGTCTTGAGCCTCCTCCGCTGCGAAATGACACGCTGTGTCAGATCATGGCGAGCTGGTGAGTGCTGACACCCCAGAGAACACGCGGGGCTTGGGAAGCTGACCACGGGGGAGAGAGGGCGAGGCTAGGACCGCCCTGAGCTTGCCCTGTAGGGACAGGTGCCGGAGAGGCAGCCCCGCCTCGGGTAACCAGAATGCTTGCGAATGCAGCCAGGTGTGGGGTCACATGGTGCGAGCCCAGTGGGCGTGCAGAGCGGATTGCACTGGGGACGGCTCGAGCGAGGGATGAAGGAAAACCAGCTCTGAGTCCCGGCTCCTTCCTTCCTCCCTCTGGACACCTGTGGGTGGAAGGAGGCACCGAAACACCAGGTGACAGGCCCTGTGCTCTCCCAGGGTTTTGGAGCATCTATTACAAAGATTAGATTGTAAAGGACAAAATTGGTAAAACTGAGGTGGGAAAAACAGGCAGAGCATCCCTGACGACCTGGAGATAATCTGGGCTCTCAGCATTCTGGGTCTGACTGCACTGGTCTGCAAGAGGGAGCACATGCCAGGTGGGTACTAGACTTATCGGGGGGCCACTACATAAATTATGTAAATGTCAAACCACTACGCTGCACACCTGAACCTAATATAAAATAATGCTTAATGCCAACTCTAATTGAAAAATAAAAATTTTCCGAAAAGGGTGTTCACAAAACAGATGTTTTCAGATGTACAAAGCCCAAGGTTATCAACTTAATAGAAAAGTTACTAAAGAATGTGCTTCAGAATGAAAGAAGCTGAACACAAACGAAAGAAACAGCCCAGGTGTCCATCAGTAGATGAGTAGATACAAAAGCTGCAGTACATTTATATGATGGAACACTATACAGCTATAAAAAAAAAGAACTATCTCTTACCCTTTCAGACAGCATGAAGAGACCTGGAGAGTATTATGCTAAGTGAAATAAGCCAGTCAGAGAAAGACAAGTGTTACATGATCTCACTTATTTGTGGAATCTAATGAACAAAAAAATTATGAGCAAAATAGATTCAGAGACATAGAAGTAGGAAACAGACCGACAAACCTCAAAGAGAAGGGGGTGGAGGGGTGGGAAGAGATAAACAGAAGAACTTATATGCATGTATGCACAACGAATGGCCACAGACAATAGTGTGGTGAAAGCACGGTGGGGGCAGGAGCGGGGAGGAGGAGGCCAATGGGGGTAAAAAAGGAGGGACATTGTAATACTTTCAACAATGAAGATAACTTTTTCAAAATGAAAAAGGAGGATTTCAAGAAACAAGGGTGAGCAAAGGAGCCGAAAAACCTGAGAATTACTGAGTGGAATACCCATATGCTGAGACCGTAGGGACAATCACCAACTTACAGAATTATTTTTAAAGGATGGAGAGAATGAAGTCAGGTTAGGTGGGCGGAGTCTCCGAGGATAGAGCAGTTCAAAGAGGCTATCAGCCATGCACCTGGGGTCCTGGAGCCATCACCAGGGGGAGCTCTCCTAGGCTGGGTCTGCATCAGTGTCCCTGCTGGGCTCAGTCACTGGCTGGCAGTGAGGGTGTTTCCTCTGATGATTTGAGGGGGTTGTGGTGGTGCGTGGGGAGCCCACACAGTCTCCCCTTCAATTACAGTCCCTATTGTCAGAGATCCAAGTGGTGCATTTCCATGGCCCCCACAATGTAAATGGACTTAACTTACAAGGTAAAGACAGAATTTGACACGCTTGCTTGTTTTTAATCTAGCTATATGCTTTTAAAAGAGACACATCTGATACATAAGGACATAGAAAATTGACTATGAAAGAATAAAAACACATATGCCAGAGAGGCGGGGCAAACTAAAAGCGGGCTGAAGTCTACCACACAGCAAAAACAGTAGTTGGCTTAAAGAGGGTAAATCTTTTATTTTATTTTTTTGTTAATCCTTACCTGAGGATATTTTCCCATTGTTTTTTGTTTTGTTTTGTTTTGTTTGTTTGTTTGTTTTGGTACGTGCTCCTAGCAGAAACCGAACCCAGGATTCTCTGGTCGGCAGGCCGATGCTTCAACCGCTGAGCCAAAGCGGCCAGGGCGCCGTTGGTTTTTTAGATAGAGTGAAAGGGAGGCAGGGGAAGAAAGAGAGACAGAGAGAGAGAGAGAAATGACTTGAAAGAGACACATCAATTTAATCCGCACAGCCAGGGGATTAAACTTGCAACCCAGGTGCATGCCCTTGACTGGAAATTGAACCCACAACCTGTGGAAATTGAACCCAGGACACTTTGGTCCCCAGGCTGATGCTCTAACTGCTAAGCCAAACCCACCAGGGAAGAGGGTATATATATTCTTAATAATAGTTTTACTTTCCAGAAAACTACAAAAATGTTAAATTGGCATACACTAAACTAAAAATGACTTAAAAATGAGAAATAAATAAGGAGAAATTTGTCAAACCCACTACAACAGTGAGAAATTTCAATAGTCATTTGTCAAGAAGACAAAATATTTCTTAAAACATAGATTTGAGCAACAAAATAAAGCTGGTTTAATGGGTTTATAAATTATCCTCCACCCAATCATGTATTGAAACAAGTTTACATAAAATTCAGAGAAATAGTACCATACAGACCATGTTCTCAGACCACAATGCAACTAGGGTGGGAATTAATAAAAATAATTTTTGAAAAAATATGTACAATTGAAATTTAAAATCTTACATATAAATATTTATGGATCAAAGGACCAATTAGAACTAAAATTAAAATATACTTAAAATCAAATGGTAATGAAATATGACATGAAAACTTATCAGTTACAATGAAAGAGAAACTTAGAGGAAAATTTATGGCCCAAAAGGCTATGTTACAGAAAAAAAAAAAAGGGTGAAAATAAATGATTTAATAATTTACCTAAACATATTAGAATAAAAATAGTAAAATAAACCCAAAGAAAATGAAAAGACAGTTTTAGATAATAAAGTAAATAAAGTAAATTATATAAAAATTAAGAGTAAAAACAAGCCACAAATTATTCGAAATGTTTACTAATGTAAATAATACTCTGGTTAAATTAATCATAAATTAAGACAGTGCTTCCCAATGTTTTAAAAATATAACTTCCGCCCTGGCCGGTTTGGTTCAGCGGTTAGAGCGTCGGCCTGAGGTCCAGAGAGACTCAGGTTCGGTTCCCGCTAAGGCCACGTATCTCGGTTGCAGTTTGTCCCCAGCCCTGGTTGGGTTGTGCAGGTGGCAGCCACTCGTTGTGTCCCTTTCACATCGATGTTTCTCTCTCTCTCTCTTCCTCTCTCCCACTCTATCTGAACAGAAAATGGAAAAATGTCCTCGGGTAAGGATATATATATATGTGTGTGTGTGTGTGTGTGTGTGTGTGTATATATATATATATATAAAACTTCCCCCGGGAGCTTTTAAAAATACCTTTTTTGTTATAGTCACCTCATGAAATTTTATAGCATACACTTACTGTATATCTCTTATGTACTCTGCTTTTTAATGAAAAGATTAAGTCTAATTTTATCCCCTGGGGCAATATCCTTTCTGTTGGGAATGCATAGAGTAAGAAAATAAATAATAAAATAATAGGAATTAAAAAGAAGATATAAGCCCTGGCTGGTTTTGCTCAGCGGTTAGAGCATTGGCCTATGGACCAGAGAGCCCCAGGTTCGGTTCCCGCTAGGGGCGTGTACCAAAAAAAAAAAAAAAAAAGAGAGATACGTATAACTATGATAGAACAGAACTATAAAAGTCAAAATATTCTGAGCAACATTATACCAACATATGTGAATAAATGCCTAAATTCCTAGAAAACTGTCACCTAAAATGACTGATAAGAGAAATAAAACCATTAAATAATAATCTATCATGTTAGTCTCCTTGGGCTTCCATAACAAAGGCCATAAACTAGGTGGCGTAACCTAACAGCCATTTCTCTTCTCACAGTTCTGGAGGCTGGAGTCCAAGGGCGAGGAGTCAGCAGGGCCGACTTCTGTTGAGGCCTCTCTTGGATTGCAGAAAGCTGCCACTGTGTCTTCACCTGGCCTTTTCTCTGAGTCTGCATAGAAAGAGAATTCTGTTATCTCGTTCTCTTCTTATGAGAACACCAGACATACAGGATTAAGGCCCAACTCTTATCACCTCGTTTAACCTAATCACCTCCTTGAGGGTCACCCTATGTGCTAGGGCTTCAAAATATGAATTGAAGGTGAAGGGGGAATTCAATCCATAATGTTCACTAAATATTAAATAAATTCAGCAGTTTTAAGGACTTCTAACAAAGAAAATCCCAGCCACAGATGATAGCATAACAAAATTCAATAAGAAGATTATTTGGATCATGTTCAAAGTCTTTCCAAGAATAAAGAAAGTAAAGAAAAACCCTTAGTGAATTTTATGAGGCTGTTATTACCTGATATTACCTAATATCAAAGCCAGTTAATGTCACTACAAAAATAGAAGATTATAGGCCAGCCCCTCTAACAATCATAGGCAAAACAAATAAATAAATAAAACTAAACTAATAGTAAATTTAATATATTGGTATTTTAAAATATTATCATGGCCAAGTTGGGTTTAATATAAAATGTTAAAATTGGTTTTATGTGCATTAATGCAATTAATCATATTAATATATTACTGGAGAAAATATATATTCATCACAATATATGCATAAAAAGAATTTAGATAAATTCAATACTCATTTATAATTTATAGAAAACCAAGAATAGTAGGGGTTTGGTGGCAGAAGATGGTAGAATAGGAAGGGTCTGAACTCACCTCTTCCCACAGACATACTAAATATACACCTATAAATAGAGCAACTCCTCCTGGAAAACAACTGAGGGCGGATTGAATAGCTTCTACACAACAAACAAGAGAGGGAATACATAGTGAGAGGTAGGAGAGTTAGATATGTGGTAACCATGGGAACCATACCCTGATGGAGGCACCTACAGCAGGGAAGGATAAAACTGAGAGGCCCATACTCGGATTCACCTGCCCTGGGGCACTGTGACAAAAGAGCAATTTAAAGGGCACCTAGACTATACATTAAAATCCATTTACTGACCATTTACATCAAGGCACCTGCCAGATGTGTGGAGAAATGTAATAACTTTCTGAAATCTATGAGAGCTCTTCAAGATAGAAAGTTCTGGTGAGTACCATTTTTATATTGCCTCTCTACTTAGATAGCAAGGCTGTAGCTTGGTACAAGTGGTCTAGCCAACTTTGAAAAGCCACCACAGTGCCCCTTGGCCCTCCTTGGCCAGTGCCTACCCCAGGCAGCTAGCCCACCAGTCATACCTGGACACACATGCCCAGAGTCCCTTGATGTGTACCTGCCACTGACACAGCCAGCCAGTCCACTATAGTATCCAGGGGCTGTGCATCCAGGGTATCTGGAACCACCATGCCTAGCCCAAATTCAGCCATCCATCCCATAAGGGAACCCCAGGTGCCATAGACTCACTTTGACTCCAGCTGGACTGCCAAAGCCACCCTACACATGCAGTCTACCTAAAGGTTACTCTTACTCAAGGCCACTCCTTCAGAATAAGGAGAGGTTTAATTTAATTTATAGAAACCAACACAGAAAGTCAAACACACTGAGAAAACAAATGTATTTCAGAAGAAAGAATGAGAACTATACCCCCACCCCAAATAAAGCCTGATGAAAAAGATAAGTAATTTGCCTGATAAAGAATTTAAGGTAATAACAATGCTTATCAGACTTGGGAGAATAGAGAAGCACAGTGAGAACTTTAACAGAGAGTTAGAAAATATTTAAAAAATAACCAATCAGAACTGAAGAACACAATAACTGGATTAAAGTACAAAAGAGGGAATCGATAGCAATTAGATATTACAGAAGAATGGACTGATAATCTTGAATATAGAATAATGGAAATCACCCAATCAAACCAACTAAAGAAAAAATAATTATGAAGACAGGACAGTTTAAGGGACCTCTAGGACTTTATACATATTAACATTCACATTAAAGGAGGCCCAGAAGGAGAAGAGAGAGTAAGAAGCAGAAAACATATTTGAAGAAATAATGGCTGACAATTTTCACAACTTGGGGAAAGAAACAGACATCCAGATCCAGGAAGCACAGAGAGTACCAAATTAAATGAACTCAAAGAGATCCAAGACATATTATAACGAAGATGGCACAGTTGAAGATAAAAAAAGAATCTTGAAGGAGGCAAAAGGAAAACAACTACTCACATCCAAAGAAAATCCCTAAGGCTATCAGCTGATGGCTCAGCAGGAATTTTGAAGACCAGAGGGAATGGCTGGGTATATTTAAAGTGCTCAAAGGAAAGAGCCTACAACCTAGACTGCCAAAGCCACTCAGAATTGGGGGACAAGAAAAACCTAAAGAAGTTTATCACCTCTAAATTGGCTTTACTAGAAATGTTAAAGGGCTTTTTTAAGCAGAGAAGAAAAGATCAAAACAGAAATTTAAACATATATGAAAGAAAAAAATCACACTAGTAAAGGCAAATATACAGTAAAATCAGTGGATCAGCCAAATTAAAGCTAGTATGAAGGTAAAAAAAAGAAGTAGAAAAATAAATTATAACTACAATAAGTAGTTAGGGGATTCACAAGACAAAAATATCTAAAATATAACATCAAAAACATAAGGCATGGATGGGGTAGTAAAAATAACACTTTTAGAATGTATTGCAAAGGTATTTGAAAATAAAGTTTTAAAATATTTATTGCTATCATGAATAAATGTTTGTATGTATTGATATATTTACTCAACTTACTAAACTCTTTTATTCTGAAATATTACCTGCAGAGTTAAGTTTCTACGTAAATTATAAACAAAACCTAAAATCATTACGCTGATTAGTTCTCTAGTGAAATGTTGACTAGAGAATGGAGACATTATTTTTTTCTTTGTTGATCTTAGACAGAGAGGAATGGAGAGAGAGAGAGAAATAGAAACATCAATGAGAGAGAACATCGATTGCCCACCTCCTGCATGCCGCCCACTGGGGATTTGGCCCACAACCTGGATATGTGCCCTGACCAGGAATTGAACCAGCAACCTCTTGGTGCATGGGTCCACGCTCAACCACTGAGTCACACCCACTGGGCAGAATTTCTTAAATGAGCTATAAAACAGTGCAAATCTTAAAAGTTCTTAAAAATGAAAAAAATAACTAAATTAAAATAAAAAACTGGATTTTTACAAGAAAATAATTCAATGAAAAACAAGCCACACACTAGAAGATGTTTGCAACAGCTAAGAAAAAATTAACATCTGGCATTTATAAAAAATGCTAAAGAATAAATATGAAAAAGATGAACTGAATCAGAGAAAGGGCACCAGAAAAGGAACTTCAAAATGAATGACTCAAATCTCTTGAACAGAAAACCCATTCCACCAGTAATTAGGAGAATGCAAATTAGGACCACAAAGAGATGTCTAAATTATAGGTAAGTATACAAATATCTGATAATATTAAGTATCAGGAAGGATGTGCAGCAAGAAAAAGAAAATATGCTAATGAAGATGTATATCGATTTCATCCATTCCAATATATCATCTATTTACGAATTTCCAAAATTTTGAATACCACAGGGGGAAAAACCACAGTGAATACATGCTTTTTACTGCATGTAATTTTAGTTATTTTGAAAGACCTATTTTAGACATTAAAGAAGGCTTTTTACTATATATGACCCTTCATTTGTGCTTACAAAACAATAAAACAAAATACACTGGTTAAGATATTTCTGAAAACTTTTTACACTCTAAGTCTGAGTTTCTGAATCTTTTTGACTCAGAGATGCTATGCCCATGTTCTTCCATGGGGCAGACAAGCCATCCCCACTCACAGAACCTGTGTCCATAATAACATGGTTCTTGTTTATGTCATTGAGATTGGGGTGTGTGTGTTTCACAACAGTAGGTAACTGGAAGGTCCCTCATGCACAAAGGACTTGGCATCTTTGCACAACCGTCTTCCCCTTCTGGCCCCTTCCATCCCCTGGCTGACTTCAGTGTCCACACGCATGCCCACTGGAACACTCTAGTCTCCCAATTCCTTCACCTCCTCACCTGTCCTTATCTAATTCACCTCAGCTGCCCTCTCGGTTTACAAAAAGGTAGAATCTCAAGAACACTAATGACCACTTGTGAGGGTTTGAGTCAAGGGACAAGTGGAGACCTGCTTTTACTGTCGCTCCAAAGATGCCAGGACCCCACCTAGGTTGTCAGTAGGCAGGTCACTGAACAGAGCTGCAGGTCACAAAGTCACCATGCCAACCTTCATGTCCATCAAAAAAAAATCAGAATTCTGCCCCCATGGGGTGGGGGAAGGGCCAAGCAGGTACTGGGGTCGGTCACTTGCCCCAAAGTTAGATTCTGGCCACTTCTGCCTAAAAGGCAGGTACCAGGTGAAGGCTCACAGGGTGCCCTGGTGAAAACCCTGAGGGGCCAAGTTCCCTGGGCACAGACAGAGGCAGCAAAGGAGGGGGCCTAAAGTAACCTGAAGTGGCCGAGCATCCAATGGTGTCACAGGGTGGGCAAGAAAATGGAGAGTGATGACCCCAGGTTGCTGGTTCCCATGCTCTTCTTGCTTCTGGTGATGTCTGCTCCCCTGCGGAGTATAGAGAGCTTCCAGCCCACCATCCCGGGCTGGGGAAATTTAAACCACCACTTCGGCGAAGAATGGGAGGGCTTCAACCAGAGATCCAGGTATCACAGAAGCCAGACAGAACCAGACCTTACAAGACTCTGCGATGGCAAGTTCGACCTCTACTTTCTGGTGGACGCGTGAGTGGCCTTCCTGCCTCGGCCACGGGTGTCCCTTAGGGTACCATTCCTCCCAGGGTCACAGCGGGCAGAGAGCAGTCTCAGGGAACTCCTGTCCCTTAGAATGGAGAGACAGGGCCAGTGTTGGTCAGACCAAAGGAACAAGGTCCCTGTGCCTTCTTTATTTATTTATTTATTTAAATTTTCTATTTCTATTTTTTTGTTACAGATGTTTCTCCTTTTTCACCCCATTGATACCCTCCTCCCCACCCTCACCCCCCGCCCCATCCTCGGCATTGTTGTCCATGTCCATTGATTATGCATACATGCATATAAGTTCTGTAGTTTATCTTTTCCACCCCCCCACCCTCTCTTCTGAGGAATGTCAGTCTGTGCCGTACTTCCATGTTTCTGGGTCTACCGTATTCCTCGGATTGTTATGTTCATTATATACCGTATATAAGTGAGATCATGTGGTATTTGTCTTTTTCTGCTTGGCTTATTTCACTTAGGATAATACTTTCGAGGTCCCTCCATGTCGTCTCAAAGGATAAGAGATCTTTCTTTCTTACAGCTGCATAGTACTCCATTGTGTATATGTACCACAGCTTTTTTATCCACTCGTCTACTGATGGACACTTGGGCTGTTTCCAGATCTTAGCTATTGTAAATAGTGCTGCTACAAACATGGGGGTACATATATTCTTCCTGATGGGTGTTTGAGGCTTCTTAGGATCACTGGGTCAAATGGAAGTTCAATTTTTAATTTTCTGAGGTAACACCATATTGTTTTCTATAGTGGCTGCACCAGTCTGCATTCCCACCAGCAGTGTACTAGAGTCCCCTTTTCTCCACACCCTCTCCAAGACTTGTTTGATGATGGCGGCCATTCTGACAGGTGTGAGGTGATACCTCATTGATGTTTTAATTTGCATCTCTCTGATGATTAGTGATGTTGAGCATTTCTTCATATGTCTCTTGGCCATTTGTATGTCCTGTTTGGAGAGGTGTCTATTCAGCTTCTCTGCCCATTTTTAAATTGGGTTCTTTGTCTCCTTTTGTTGAGTTGTATGAGCACTCTATATATATTAGAAATTAACCCCTTATCTGATATATCATGGGCAAAGATGTTCTCCCATACACTGTGTTGCCTTTCCATTTTGATGATTGTTTCTTTTGCTGTGCAGAAGCTTTTTAGTTTGATATAGTCCCATGTGTTCATTTTCTCCTTTGTCTCTGTTGCCTTAGGTGATGTATCAGTGAAAATTCTGCTCCATATGATGTCCGAAATTTTGATGTGTACATTTTCTTCTAGAATTTTTATGGATTCACGGGTCACATTTAAGTCTTTTATTCATTTTGAGTTTATTCTTGTGTATGGTGTAAGTTGATGGTCTAGTTTCATTTTTGTGCATGTAGCTGTCCAATTTTATCAACACCATTTATTAAAGAGGCTGTCTTTACTCCACTGTATGCTCTTGCCACCTTTGTCAAATATTAATTGAGCATATTGCCTTGGGTCCATTTCTGGGTTCTCAGTTCTGTTCCACTGATCCATATGCCTGTTCTTGTGCCAGTACCAGGCTGTTTTGATTACAGTCGCTTTATAGTATAACCTGATGTCTGGTATTGTGATCCCACCTACTTTGTTCTTCTTTTTCAAGATTGCTATGACTATTCAGGGACTTTTTTGGTTCCATATGAACTTTTGAAGTATTTGTTCTAGTTCTGTGAAATATGTCATTGGTATTTTGATGGGGATTGCATTGAATCTATAGATTGCTTTGGGTAGTATGGACATTTTAATGATGTTAATTCTTTCAATCCATGAACAAGGTATGTGCTTCCACTTTTTTTATATCTTCCTCTATTTCTTTTTTTAAATGTCCTGTAGTTTTCTGCAAATAGATCCTTTACTTCTTTGGTTAAGTTGATTCCTAGGTATCTTAATTTCTTTGCCGCAATGGTAAATGGGATTGTTTTTTTAGTTTCTTTTTCTGTGAGTTCATCATTGGTGTATACGAATGCCGTCAACTTCTTGACATTAATTTTGTATCCTGCTACTTTGCCAAATTCCTTTATTAAGTCTAGTAGATTTTTGATGGAGTCTTTAGGGTATTCTATGTATAATATCATGTCATTTGCAAATAATGACAGTTTCACTTCCTCCTTTCCAATTTGGATCCCTTTTATTTTTTCCTCATGTCTGATTGTTATGGCTAAGGCTTCCAGTACTATGTTAAATAAGAGTGGTAAAAGTGGGCATCCCTGTCTTGTTCCTGTTCTTAATGGAAATGTTTTTAGTTTCTGCCCATTGAGTATGATGTTGGCTGTACGTCTTTCATATATGGCCCTTATTATGTCGAGATATGATCTCTTTATTCCCACATTGCTGAGCGTTTTTATCAGAAATGGATGCTGGATTTTGTGAATGCTTTTTCACCATCTATGATCATGTGGTTTTTATTCTTCATTTCGTTTATGTGATATATCACATTTATTAATTTGCAAATATTGTACCAGCCTTGCATCCCGGGAATGAATCCCACTTGATCATGGTGAATAATTTCTTTGATGTATTGCTGGATCCGATTTGCTAGTATTTTGTTCAGGATTTTGGCGTCTATGTTCATCAGGGATATTGGCGTGTAGTTTTCTTTCTTCATAGTGTCTTTTTCTGGTTTTGGAATTAGAAGTATGCTGGCCTCATAGAACGAGTTTGGAAGTCTTCCTTCTTCTTGAATTTTTTGAAATAGTTTGAGGAGAATGGGTGTTAGTTCTTTTTTGAATGTTTGATAAAACTCCTCCGTGAAGCCATATGGGCCTGGGCTTTTGTTTGCTGGGAGAGTCTTGATTACCTCTTCAAATTCCTTAGTTGTAATTGGTCTGTTCAAGTTTTCTATCTCTTCCTAGTCCAGTTTTGGGAGACTGTGTGTTTTTAGAAATTTGTCCATTTCGCTTAGATTGTCGAATTTGTTGCCATATAGTTGTTGATAGTAGCTGTTAATGATCTTTTGTATTTCTGTGGTGTTGGTTGTTACTTCTCCTCTTTCATTTCTGATTTTGTGTATTTGGGTTCTCTCTCTTTGTTTCTTGGTGAGTCTAGCTAAGGGTCCATCAATCTTGTTTATCTTTTAAAAAAAAACCAGCTCTATGTTTCATTTATCCTTTGAATTGTTTTTTTGGTCTCTATGTCATTTATTTCTGCTCTGATCTTTACTATTTCCTTCCTTCTACTTGCTCTGGGGTTTTCTTTTTGTTTGTTTTCTAATTCTTTAAGTTGTGAGGTTAGACAGTCAATTAGAAATTTTTCTTGTTTTTTGAGGTAGGCCTGTAGTGCTATGAACTTTCCTCTCAGAACTGCTTTCGCTGCATCCCATAGATTTTGTGTTGTTGTGTGTTCATTTTCATTGGTTTCCAGGAAGTTTTTAATTTCTTCCTTGATTTCCTCAGTAACCCATTCATTGTTTAATAACATGTTATTTAGCCTCCATGTGTTCAAATGTCTTTGCATGTTCTTGTTGCAATTGTTTTCTAGTTTTATGCCTTTGTGGTCTGAGAAGATGCTTGATATGATTTCAATCTTCTTGAACTTGTAGAGATTTAGTTTGTGTCCTATCATGTGTTCTATCTTTGAGAATGTCCCATGTGCACTTGAGAAGAATGTGAATTCTATAGTTTTGGAGTGTGATTCTCTGTAGATATCTATTAAATCCATTTGGTCTAGTGCTTCATTTAGAGTCTCTGTTTCCTTGCCATTTTTTTGTCTAGAGGGTTTATCCAGTGCTGTCAACGGGGTGTTGAAGTCCCCTGCTATGATTGCATTGCAGTCGATTTCTCCTTGGAAGTCCTCCAGAAGATTTTTAATGTATTTTGGTGCTCCTATATTGGGTGCATATATGTTTATCAAGGTTATATCTTCCTGTTGGATAGATCCTTTCAATATTATGTAGTGGCCTTCTTTGTCTCTAGTTATGGCCTTCATTTTCAAATCTATTTGATCAGATATGAGTATTGCTACCCCAGCTCTTTTTTTGCTTTCCATTTGCTTGGAAAATTTTTTTCCATCCCTTCACTTTCAACCTATGTGAGTCCTTTGTTGTGAGATGGGTCTCTTGTAAAGAACATATAAATGAGTCATGCTTTCTTATCCAATCAGCTACTCTGTGTCATTTATCGGAGCATTCAGTCCATTTACATTTAAGGTGATTATTGATATGTAATTGTTTATTGTCATTTTTTTTTTAGTGTGGTTTTATTTTTCTTCCTATTTCTTCTACTAATTACAGCAGTCCTTTTAACATTTCTTGCAGTGCTGGTTTGGTGCTAATGTATTCTCTTAGCTTCCTTTTTTTTTTTCTGGGAAGCTCTTTATTTGACATTTTATTTTGAATGATAGCCTTGCTGGGTAGAGTAGTCTTGGATTCAGATCCTTGTTTTTCATGACCTTGTTTACTTTATGCCATTCCCTTCTGGCCTGTAGTGTTTCTTGTGAGAACTCAGCTGAGAGCCTTATGGGGTTCCCTTTGTAGGTAACCTGTTGCTTATCTCTTGCTGCTTTTAGGATTCTCTTTTTGTCTTTAATTTTTGGCATTTTAATTACTATGTGTCTTGGTGTGGGCTGTTTAGGTTTTTCTTACTTGGGGCTCTCTATGTTTCTTGAACTTGAATGCCTTCTTCCTTCACCAAATTAGGGAAGTTTTCTGTCACTATTTGTTTGCATATATTCTCTAACCCTTGCTCGTTTTCTTTTGTTTTGGGGACTCCTATGATGCGAATATTATTACGTTTCCAGTTGTCCCACAGTTCTCTTAAGCTGTCTTCCTGTTTTTAATCATTTTTTCCTTTTGTTTTTCTGATTGGTTGATTTTTTTCTACCCTGTCTTCTAATTCACTGATCCGGTCCTCAGCTTCCTCTACTCTGCTTTTTAGACCTTCCAATGTGTTTTTCATTTCAGATATGTCATTTTTTATCTCTTCTTGGTGGTTTTTAATTTCCAATTGGTTTATTTTCAGCATCTCTATGTCCTTACCCATACTGTTGAGCTTCCTCAAGATCTTGGTCTGAATTCCAGCTTTGTTAACTTGCTTAGCTGCTCCACATTGATCTCATCTTCAGTGGAGGTCTCTTGCTCTTTCATTTGGCTTCTGTTTCTGTGTTTCACCATTTTGGCTATCACAGTGGGCTTTGGAGCCTGTCAAGTTTTCCCTGTGGGTGTTGGTGTTCTGCTGTTTGTGGCTCCCTCTCCTGGGTTTAGATGAGCGAGGGAAGACCCACGTTAAACACCACTGACAAGTCTTACTTTCCTGGTTAAAGTTGCTAGCCCAGGAAAGGTACTGTTATCCTCTAGCTTTTTGCCTGGAGGTTAGCAGTCCAGGTTACTTGAAGAGTTTTAGGTTGTCAGTTGATTGAAAAACTGCCTCAGGTGCTCAGCATAAGGGATTTCCGAGGGTGGGGCAGATGCTGGTTGCTAATAAGCCTCAATTAGCATTTCAATGGCCCACAGGGTGGGGTTGGATCTCCGAGGGAGGGGCTGTTGCCTCTCCCCAGAGCCCTGGGAAGGAGCAATGTGGCCACCATCCTGAGTGGAAGCAACTCAGCAAAAGCTCTGAGCGCCCTCCAAATCCCGAGTGTCCCCACACAGGTCCAGTCCAGTCCGCCCTCCCTCTGCCGGAGCCCAAGGTGAGTGGCTGTGGCTGTTTCAGCCTCTGTCCCGGCTGCGCTGTGGAGCCTCCGGGGAGTGTAACCCGAGGGCGCCGCTCCCAGCTGAGGCCGCTGCCGAGCTGCCGACCGTGGGCTCCCAGCCCCTGTCTCGCGCCTTCGCAAGCCTACCGGGATGGAGTCGGTGTCCCTCGCTGTATGGTCCTCGCAAGCTTCTTTTCTGTTGGTTTTTCCCGTCGATTTGTCTGTGTTATAGTTGTAATTCCAGGTTGGTCCTGGGAGACGGTCTGTGCAGCTCCGTTCACTCCGCTGCCATTTTGGAATCTCCCCTGTGCCCTCCCTGTTCCCAAAGTAGAAGGACTACCCTGAGCTTTGTTCCCTGGGACGGTTCCTTAGGAAAGGAAATGCGACTCCATAGGGTTTCAGGGTGGCTCTCAGTCCTCCATCCACCTGCCAGGGTCTGTGACCCGATGCCCTTAAATAACTGGTGGGACAGGTGTCGGCTAGGAGCTGCCTCTGAGCAGTTGTTAGAGGCTCACTGAGAAAGGGAAAATCATCCAGAACTGAAACCCTGGAATGTCTAACACCAAAACAAACTCCAGAAACTACAAGGCTGGGCAGGTGCCAGACATCCCCTGCACTGCTGGGGGACAAACCCAATCTATCACCGCAGGTTGCTGTTGAGTGGTTTCCTCCCCGGTCATTCTTCATGTTCCTTATTTATTTGTTCAGTCATTGGATTAAATTAGATGAAAGGATTTCCTCTCCCATGAGCCCGCAGTATTGCCCAGTGTCCTGTGAGAGCCCAGGAGCCTCAGAAGAGGCCTGTGCAACGACCAAGCAATGAGGTCCTCGGGTGATCCCAGAAAGTCAGCCTGCGATGGTGTTGGGCGGGGGGGGGGGAGAACAAGGGAACAGGTTAATGGTGGGACCTTGGGCCACGTAGGAGATAGACGAGATATGTTTTTAGCTCTAGTGCCTTTGTGGGTCACTGAAAAAATGGTTTTTCTCCAAGGAGAGATGGGTCAGATCTGTGTCTTTGAAAGCACCCTGGCTGCTTTGGGAGAGTGGGTTAGAAGTGGGGAGATGGAGTGTGGCTGGCGTGAAAAGGGCAAGCGTCCCAGGAGGCCTCAGCGATGGGGAGGGCAGGTAGGAGTCCAGGCAGGTTTGCCCAGTGGGAAGAGAATGGGGAGCCAAGACCCACGGAAAGACCCACATGAGTGCCCAGGCGGAGGAGAAGGCACTGACACAAAGGACAGAGCAGACCTCAAAGATCCCTCTAAGCCAGGAACATGCTGGCTTCAGGATATGTCTCTGTGGGTGCACTGGGGGGGTGGTAGTGGCTTATAACTGCCTTGCGTAGTGTTAAAGATAAGAATTTCTTTCAGCCTTCATGGAGTCATGTTGGACTACATTTCACCCATGTTGTTAGGAGGAACACTCCATGGCAGGATGCAGACGCAAGGTTTTTATAGAGATGATGTGGAAGGAAGGCAGACTGTGTGAATGGTTGTAGCTTAATCAGTTGAAGTATTTGGGAAAGGCTGTTTTGCTGTTTGTGTTTGGTTTGCTTATGTAGGCTTCCAAGCATTAGAGCCATCTCAGTCTAAGGGCCTCCTTGTTTATAAAGCATAGCAATTCCTCCTTTGGGTCATCCTCTCATACACGGGAGCCTGACCAACCAGTTGGGGTTACCACCACTCTAGTTCCACTCGAATTAGGTTGTTGTGGTGTTGTCGTGAAACGGGTAGGTTGTGATGTCAGGTCGGTGGGAGAATTGCCTGGCCCCTCTCTTGTGCATCTTGTTTCTGATTCTCCAGGTGAGGTGAGACCTTCTGGTGCCCTGCTGATGGCTGTGAACATGGGTTTTGCTACGCCTCATTCACCACCTTTGGAAGTTCCCTAGCAAGCTTCATTGTCTAGAACTGGCGCTGGTGGAGCGTTTTATCTCTTTGAAGCCATCTCAGTCCTGAGAAGAGGTCAGTTCAGTCACACAGGTGCACCCCCTTTCAGGAGGCAGTGTTGCAGGTGGGCTCTCCGCGTTAGGGGCCTATGGTGTGAGCAATCAGATATGTGATAACAGCATTTCTATGGAAACAAATGGACACGGTGAATGGTTGGAGCAGACTGCTTATATGTCTTTGAGTGGAGGGCATCCAGTTGAGAAGACTTCCAAACCCTGGATTCTTAGACATTGGCCACAAAGCATGTTTTGTAGTTTGAATGTATCTGGTGACATCTTTGGTTGTTCTAGTGACCTTTCTGGGTGGTCCACACAACTGGCAACAAGGTTGTCTGCACGTGAGCCTGCGTGGTGATTTTCTCTGACGTTTATGTGAAGCCATCCAGCTTCAGTTTGCAGGGTTTGGGGGCAAAAGCCAATTTTTGTCCCTAGTGAAGTGAAGTCAGAGGGGTAGAAGAAAATCAGAAACATTCGTTTGGAGAGTTGTCACCAGATATTGGAAGAAACTAGAATTTAGGATCCAGTCCACTTTAAAGTAGAAGATAAAACTTCAAAGACAATAAACAGGACTAGAATCTGGTCTCTATTAGGATGTGTTAGCATTTTCTATGGAAAAATTGTTTTTCTCTACAATTATCTCAGTTTCTAGCAAAAGTAATCATAATTAGAATAACTTGTTTACAAAATAAGTCTAGTTTTATTAAACTTGGGCCTGATTACATAAGTGCAGCAACAATCGGTATTTCAAGTATATTCTCAAATATGACATCATTTTTAAAGCTCTGATGATGTCTATGGAGATTTATTGTGTCCATGAGGTCTACCTTGGTAAAACTTAAAACTGGTAAAAAATAATTTCAGACTACATTTAAAAGCTTCTCTAGGCTAAGAAACCAACCTAAGTACTTCCCAATTTTATCCTGTTACAAGAAGAACTGATTCTAATTGAAGTTATACAAATACCTATAATGTCATGAAATATAAGAATATATTTTCAATAATAATTTCTGAATACTAGAAAGATCAAATGGAGAGAAATATATAAATATTTTCTTTTTCTTCATAAAAGTTTACATTAATCAAGTGCTATAAGTTATAGATAAATTAAAATAAAGAAGAAAAATGTTTTTAAATATTGGGAAAAATATAGAAGAACTGGAAATGTTTCAAATAGAGTTATAAAAATTTGAATTATCCTTACCAGTTCACTCTGGTCTTATGTAAGTAATTTTAAAGTAATACTTGTTCTTCTATTAGCAGGTTGATGAATCCATCAGTTTCTCCATTAGAGTTCAGACAGTTGTTACTCAGTTTAGTTGTATGATCTAAGACCTATCAGAGAAATGTACTTGTCAGAGTCATATCCATGAATCCCTTTGAAGAATAAGTACATTTGTAAAAGAGTTGCAGTAAAATAGTTAACTAATTTTATTTTTTTATTAATTTATTACTTTTGCTACAGATGTTTCTCCTTTTTTCCCCATTGACAACCTCCTCCCAATCCCGTGCCCCCCTTCCCTTACAGCATTGTTGTCTATGTCCATAGGTTATGCATACATGCATATAAGTTCATTGATTTATCTTTTTCCTCCACCCAACCCCCTCTATGAAGTTTGTCAGTCTGAACCATGCATCTATGTCTCTGAGTCTATTTTTGTTCATCAACTTATTTTATTCATTATAGTCTACAAATAAGTGAGATCATGTGATATTTGTCTTTCTCTGATTGGCTTATTTCTCTTAGCATAATTCTCTCCAGGTCCCTCTATGCTGTCTCAAAGGATAAGAGATCCTTCTTACAGTTACATAGTATTCCATTGTGTATATGTACCACAGCTTTTTTATCCATTCATCTATTGATGGACACTTGGGCTGTTTCCAGATCTTAGCGATTGTAAATAGTGCTGCTATGAACATAGGGGTGCATACATTTTTTCTGATTGGTGTTTCAGGATTCTTATGATATATTCCTAGAAGTGGTATCACTGGATCAAATAGCAGTTCAATTTTTAATTTTTTGAAGAAACACCATATTGTTCTCTGCAGTGGCTGCACCAGTTTGCATTCCCACCAGCAGTGTACTAGAGTCCCCTTTTCTTCACACCCTCGCCAGCACTTGTTGTTTGATGATTTGTCGAAAGAAGACATTCTGGTAGGTGAGAGGTAATACCACATAGTCATTTTAATTTGCATCTTTCTGATGATTAGTGTTGTTAGCATTTTTTCATATGTCTCTTGGCCATTTGCATGTCCTGTTTGAAAAGGTGTCTATTTAGGTCCTCTATACATTTTTTAAATTGAATACTTTGTTCTCCTTTTGTTGATTTCTATGAGTATTCTATATAT
This sequence comes from Molossus molossus, assembly GCF_014108415.1. NCBI lineage: Eukaryota > Metazoa > Chordata > Mammalia > Chiroptera > Molossidae > Molossus > Molossus molossus. The sequence continues at coordinate 70,344,458 of NW_023425352.1, forward strand.
TTTGAAAATTATTTTTATTCATTAATTTATTTTTGTTATAGATGTTTATTTTTTCCTCAGTGAACCTCCTCCCAATCCTGCCCCCCTCCACAAGCATTGGTGTCTTTTCCATTGGTTATGCATACATGCATATAAGGTTTTGGTGTATCATTGGCAATTATGCTCTCCCATAAAGTGGGTTCCCTTTCCAGTTTGATGTTTGTTTCTTTTGCTATGCAGAAGCTTTTTAGTTTGATATAGTACCATTTATTAATTCTTTCCTTCGTTTCTCTTGCCTTAGGTGTTGTATCAGTGAAAATTCTGCTGTGTGTGATGACTGAAATTTTGTTGCCTACATTTTCTAGAATTTTTATGGATTCATGAATCACATTTAAGTCTTCTATCCATTTTGAGTTTATTCTTGTGTATGGTGTAAGTTGGTGGTCTAATTTCATGTTTGTGCATGTAGCTGTCCAATTTTTCCCAACACTATTTATTAAAGAGGTCGTCTTTACTCCATTGTATGCTCTTGCAACTTTGTCAAATATTAATTAAGCATAATGTCTTGGGTCAATTTCTGGGTTCTCTGTTCTGTTTCATTGATCTATAGACCTGTTCTTGTGCAAGTACAAGGCTGTTTTGATTCCAATCCTTTGTGGTATAACTTGATACCAGTATTGTGATCCCTCCTACTTTCTTCTCTCAAGATTGCTGTGGCTATTTGGGGTCTTTTTTGGATCCACATAAACTTTTGGAGTAGTTGTTTTAGATCTGTGAAATATGCCTTTGGTATTTTATTGGGATTGCATTGAATCTATAGATTGCTTTGGGTAATATGGACATTATAATAATGTTAATTCTTCCAATCCATGAACAAGATATATGTTTCCATTTTTTTATATCTTCCTCTATTTCTTTTTCCAATGTCTTGTAGTTTTCTGCAAACAGGTCCTTTACTTCTTTGGTTAAGTATATTCCTAGGTATCTTAGTATTTTTGCTGCAGTGGTAAATGGGATTGTTTGTTTAGTTTACCTTTCTGTGAGTTTATTATTGCTGTATAAGAATGCTGTCAATTTCTTGATGTTAATTTTGTATCCTGCTACTTTTCCAAGTTCATTTATTAAATCTAGTAGATTTTGATGGAGTCTTTAGGATTTCCTATGTACAATATGATGTCATCTGCAAATGATGACAATTTTACTTCCAATTTTCCAATTTAGATCCCTTTTCTTTTTCTTTTCTTCTTCATGTCTAAATGCTGTGGCTAAGATTTCCAGTATATGTTAAATAAATGTTTAAAGTGGGCATCCCTGACTTTTTCCTATTCTGAAGGGAAGTGGTTTTAGTTTTTGCCCATTGAGTATGATATTGGCTGTTGGTTTTTCATATATGGCCTTTATTATGTCAAGGTATTATCCCTCTATTCCCACATTGTTGAGCGTTTTTATCAGAAATGGGTGCTGGATTTTGTTGACTGCTTTTTCAGCATTTATTGATATGAACATATGGTTTTTATCTCTCATTTTATTTACATGGTGTATCACATTTATTGATTTTTGATTATTGTACAGCCTTGCATCCCACTTGGTCTTGGTGAATAATTTTAAAAAATATTCCTGGATCTGATTTGCTAATATTTTGTTAAGGATTTTGACATCTGTATTCATCTGGGATATTGGCCTGTAGTTTTCTTTCTTTGTAGTGACTTTATCTGGTTTTGGGTATAGAATAATGCTTGCTTCATAAAATGATTTTAGAAATCTTCCTTCTTCTTGAATTTTTTGGAATAGTTTGAGGAAAATAGGTGTTAGTTCTTCTTTGAATATTCGGTAAAACTTCCTTGTGAAGATGTCTGGGCCTGGGCTTTTATTTGCTGGGAGTTTCTTGATTACATCTTCAATCTCCTTAGTTGGTATTGATCTGTTCAATTTTTCTATCTCTTCCCAGTTCAGTTTTGGAAGACTGTGTGATTCTATAAATCTGTCCATTTTGCCTATACTGTCCAATTTGTTGGCATATAATTGTTCTTAACTACCCTTGTATTTCTGTGGTGTTAGTTTTTACTTCTCTTTAGTTTCTGATTTTGTATATTTGGTTCCTCTCTTTTTGTTTTTTAGTGAGCCTGACTAAGAGTACATCAATCTTTATCTTTTCAAATAACCATCTCTTTGTTTCATTGATCTTTTGAATTGTTTGTTTTAGTCTCTATGTCATTTATCTCCACTCTGACCTTTACTGTTTCTTTCCTTCTACTTGCTCTGGGTTTTCCTTTTTTATTACTTTCTAGTACTTTAAATGTTAGTGTTTTTAAGTCAATTAGAAATTTCTCTTGCTTCTTGAGGTAGACCTGTAGTGCTATGAACTTCCTTCACGACTGCTTTTGCTGCATTTCATAGATTTTGTGTTGTTGTGTGTTCGCTTTCATTGATTTCCAGGAAGTTTTTAATTTTTTCCTTGATCTCCTTGGTAACCCTTTCATTGTTTAATAACATGCTAATTAGCCTCCATGTATTTGACTGTTTTTGAGTGTTTTTATTGTAATTAATTTCTATTTTCATGCCATTGTGATCTGAGCAAATGCTGATATGATTTCAATCTTCTTGAACTTGTAGAGACTTAGCTTGTGTCCTATCATGTGGTCTGTCTTTGAGCATGTTCCATATGCAGTTGAGAAAAATGTAAATTTTGCAGTTTTGGGGTATAATTCTCTGTAAATATCTAATAAATCTATTTTATCTTTTGCATCATTTAGACTCTGTTCCTTTGTTAACTTTTTGTTTACAGGATCTATCCAGTGACGTCAGCGAGGTGTTGAATTCTCCTTCAATGATTGGATTGCTGTCATTTTCACCTTTGAAAACCTCTATAAGTTCTTAAATATATTTTGGTGCTCCTATATTGAGTCTTTGTATGTTTGCCAAGTTTATATCCTCCTGTTGGATAGATTCTTCAACGTTATATAGTGGCCTTCTTTGTCTCTAGTTGTCTTCATTTTAAAGTTTATTTTATCTAATATGATTATTGCTACCCTAGCTTTTTTTTTCTATTTGTTTGAAAAAAATTTTTCCATCCCTTCACTTTCAACCTATGTGAGTCTTTTGTTGTGAGGTGGGTCTCTTGTAAACAACATATATATGAGTCATGCTTTCTTACCGATTCAGCTACTCTGTGTCTTTTGATTGGAGCATTGAATTCATTTACATTTAAGGTCATTATTGATATGCACTTAGTTATTGCCATTTTTGGTTATGTTTCTCTTCTTATTTTTACTGCCTATTACAGCCATCCTTTTAACATTTCTTGCAGTGCTAGTTTGGTGCTAATGTATTCCCTTAGCCTTTTTTTTTTTTTTTTTTTTTGTATGGGAAGCTCTTTATGTCACCTTCTATATAAAATAATAGCCTTTCTAGATAGAGTAGTCTTGGATTCAGATACTTGTTTTTCATTACCTTGAATACTTCATGCCATTCTCTTCTGGCCTTTCATGTTTTTTTGAAAAATCAGCTGATAGCCTGATTGGGGCTCCTTTGTAGGTAACCTGTTGCTTATCTCTTGCTGCCTTTAAGGTTCTTAATTTGTCTTTAATTTTTGGCATTTTAATTATCATGTGTCTTGGTGTGGGCCTTTTGGGTTCTTCTTACTGTGCTTCCTGAACTTGTATGCCTTTTACTTTCACCAAGTTAGGAAAATTTTCTGTCACTCTTTCTTCAAATATATTCTCTTCTTCTTTTGGGATGACTACAATATAGATACTGTTATGTTTCATTTTGTCCCACAGTTCTCTTAAACTGTCCTCCTGTTTTTTTAATAGTTTTTTTCTTTTTGGTTCTCTGATTGGGTGATTTTTTTCTACCTGTCTTCTAATTCACTGATCCAATCCTTGGCTTCCACTAATCTGCTGGTCATTCTTTTCAATGTGTTCTTTATTTCCACTATGTCATTTTTCATTTCAGCTTGGTGGTTTTTCATATTCAATTGGTTGATTTTCATTGTTTCTATACCCTTACTCATTCCGTTGAGCTTTCTCATAATTATGACTCTGAACTCTACCTCTGATAACTTGTTTAATTTTATTTCATGTATTCCATCATCTGTATAATTATCTTGTGCTTTATTTGGAATTTGTTTTTTTGTTTCACCATTTTGGCTATCTCAATGGGTTTTGGAGCCTGTCAATTTTTCTCTCTGGGTGTTGGTATTCCACTGATTTTGGCTCCCTCTATGGGGTTTGGATGAGTGTGGAAGGACCCATGTTAAACACCAATGTCTACTCTTACTTTCCTAGGTAGAGTCGCAGGCCAAGCAAAGATTCAGTTATCCTATAGTTTTTGCCTGAATGCTATTAGTGTCAGTTACTTAATGAGCCTCAGGTTGTAGCCCTTAGCTGAATCAAAAAATCCCTTGGGTGGGCAGGGTAAGAGGATTTCCAGTGGGTGGGGCAACTGCTTTCCTCTAGGTTAAAGTTGCCTTGATGATAAAGTTTCTTCAGTGTGTGTTATTGGCTCATCACAGGGGTCCAGAACTCTTCCTTCACAGCTCAGTCCCCAGAGCCACAGGGTGGTGTTAAATTCCTGAGGGAGGGGCAGTGTCTCACTCAAGCTAAAACTTCTCTGATGGGGCTATAGACATAGGTGGCTACTGAAGCCATCAGGGAGGGGCTCAACATAAGAACTCAGGCCTCAGCCTTCACATTTCAGTCCTTAGAGCCATGATCCCCAACATTGAGAGCCAGGTCCAAATTTCAAATCTCTCTGGAAGCTGTTTTTTTTCTGGCTCTTTGCTGGATGATAATCTCTAGGTGTTAATGAGCCTCTGGTTGCATTTCTCAGGTCAGATAGTGTTAGATTTCTGAGGTGGAGGCCTTTGTTTCTCTCTGGAGCTTTCAGAAGGGGCTTTTTGAATAATATGGCTACTATCCTGTGAGGGGGTGATTCCGCATAAAACTCCCAATGGCCTCTTTCCCAGCTCCCCAGTACCACAAACCCCCAACTCTCTTCACACAGCTCCAGTCCAGACTGCCCTCCCTCTTCTGGAGCCCAAGGTGGGTGGGTGCAGCTCTGATTCAGTTCTCTATCCCTTGAGGGGAAGTGCAGGCGTTCCCTGCACCTCTCCCTGCCAGACACAACCTCTGCTGCAGTGTTTTCTCGGCCAGGTGTTATGTGGGTGCCTTTTTTGTTCTGCCACTCTGTGTGGGGGAGCTGGCTTGGGGTTTTAACCCCTGACTTTTCTGAGGAAAAACTTCTCAATCTAAGACAGCCTTCAGCTGCTGCCCATGGGCAACCGGCCATCCCTCTCACACCTCCGCAGCTCCTACCGGTCTTGATTTGGGGTCCTCTTTACATCCTCAGTTATAAGAGTTCTCTCCAGTGCTCTGCAGTTGATTTTTCCTGATGATTTGTCTTTACTGTAGTTGTAATCCCAGTCTTGTCCTTGGAGACAGTGTGTGGAGCTTCCCATTCACGCTGCCACCAGTTTTTCCTCTTCTAATTGTCAGAAGTTTGTAAAATAATATGAAAAGGTTTAAACACTTTATCAAATATAATACTACTTACATATTCATCTAAAGTGACAAAAACTTCTGAGGCAAAGACAGAAGTTAGATCATTGTAAATCATCTAACTCTTGTAAAAAATCTTAGCTCTTTGAATAAAGACTCTATTTCCCTAGTAATGAAAGACTTGATAAAGACCATGGAAGGTACTGCAAATTATTTTAGAAAGACAAAGTTATTTGTTTTCCAGATAGATTACCCAAAATAAAAAAACAATCCTTTTACAATCTCTAAAGACCAAACCAATAATCCAACCAAATTTTATCTTTTTAACAAAAAAAAATAATTGTTTCAATTTCACAATTAAATATTAATGTTAAAGCTTACTTTATAAACTTTATAATAAATTAATTCAATTTTAACCATTTTCACCACATAAGACTTCCTCCTCCCCCTGCACCAACTTCTTGCTTTCTATTTTAATTTTGCTTCTGTTTTTTATTTTCCATTCTGAAAAAAGCAGTTATTCTGCTTATAAACAAAATCATTCTTTTTCATTAACAAAAGGGCATTTTTATACCTCATATATTTTTATACCAAAAACATATAGAATTCCCTTATACAGAGGCCTTTCCTTATTATTTCTAGCATTTTTAATTGCACATGTTGATTGGAATTATTAACCCTTATAAACTTTAATTTCTGGTAAAAACAAAGAAGTGAGCAATTATGGACTTTATACCAGGATTCTGTAGCTTGGTAAATTTTTTAATACATTTCAATTCCCAGAAGACAATTTTTCCTCATAGTAATGGGCTCAGGACATGTTTATTAACAAAACCAAATATCTTTAGTTCCTTGATAATAGGATTCCAAAAGTAGATAAAACTATGTTTAGTAACAAATATTGCAGTATTTATCTTAATTGGGAATTGTTTGGAAAAGACATTCTCTTGTGTGCAATCTTATGACCCCCACTCAGCCACCTAAGAATGGACTTTGTACCTGGAACACTTCTCTAGCAAGAATTAAAGAGTGCCTACTGGGTGTTTGCCTCCTCCCAGGACTACATCAAAATTACAACTAAATTATGGAGCAACCACCCTTGAAAACCACCTGATATCTAGCTGAACAGAAGTCCTACTCTAAGGATACAAAGGAGAAGTCATGGAAAGACTAGTAGGAGGTTCAGAGACATGAAACAGGCTTGTCTCACACCCACAGGTAATGGTTAAAGATCAGGAGGGACATCTCAGCTGGAGAGGCATCTCTGAGGAGCAACGAGTCCCAGCCCCACCTTGGGCTCCCTGTCTGGAGCAACAATGCCAGGAAGAGGAGTTCCCACAAAAGCTGGCTGTAAAATTCAGCAGGGACGCTGTCCCAGTTAAGAGGAGGGATGCTGGAGTCCCAAGGGTTCCTCCAGTGGGCACAAGCACAAACTCGCTTGATCACAAACATTCACACAAAGCTCCAGTGAAGAGACAGCAGTTCAAAAATCACCAGAAACACACAGGGAGGAACTGAATTATCTGGCTTCAGAGTGAGGTCTGGAGGGGGAGATCTGTCCAGGAGTTACCACTGATCCTCAGCTGAGGCCTCATGGACCCAGCCTCTAGGAACAGACAGCAAAGAATCTAAATCTTCATTAACCTGACTAACACCACTCTCACCCCACCCTGGTAATTCTCTGAGACACTGCCCCATCCGACTCCTGAGAACCACAGAATCTGGTTGAGTGACTATTCCTCAGAAGTGGCCAGCCAGCCTCAGACCATGCTTTGGACTTTTCCTAAAATCTCTAAACTGTACACAACCCCCAAACGAACAGCAGCTGGCTTCAGCAGGCATTGTTCCACTTGCTAAGAAGACTTCAAGTCAGGTGATATTGGCAGCCAGCCTTAGTTCACAGAAAAATCACAATAAGGCACCGCTAAGGGCACGTACCTGTGTTGCAGTTTGTCCCCAGCCCCGGTTAGGGTCATGTGGGTGATGACCAGTCAAATAGGCCTCTCTCACATTGATGTTTCTCTTGTTTCTTCCTCCCTCTCTATCTGAAGATAAATGCAAAAATGTCCTCAGGTGAGGATTAAAAAACAAAAACAGCAAAAAATAAATAAATAAATGAGGATAGTTTAAGGGATCTCTGGGACAATATCAAGCATAAGAACATTTACATTATAGAGTTACCAGAAGAACAAAAGAGAGAGCAAGTAATTGAAAACCTATGTGAAGAGATAATGACTGAAAACTTCCTTGATATGGTGAAGGAAAAAACAAAAACAAAAACAAAAACAAAAACAAAAATATATATATATATATAGAGAGAAAGAGAGAGAGAGAGAGAGAGAGAGCGCTAGGGAGGACAGAGAGCCTGAAACATGATGAAGCCAAAGAAACCAATTCCAAGACACATCATAATTAAAATATCAGATATTAAAGACAAACAGAGACTCTGAAATGTAGCACAAGAAAAACAGTTCATTTTTTACATGGTTGATTTCGTAAGATTGTCTGATGATTTCTCAACACAACCTTTGCATGCCAGGAGGCATTGGAATGACTCTTCTAAGGTGCTAAAACCAACATATCTCTCTACCCAGCAAGGCTATCATTTAAAATCAAAGGGGAGATAAAGACCTTCCAAAATTAAAATGCCAAACATTAACAAATGGCATGAAGTATTGAAGGTAATGAAAAACAAAGATCTGAATCCAAGATTAGTCTATCCCACAAAGATATAATTTAAAATAGAAGGTGAAATAAAGAGCTTCCCACAAAAACAGACCAAAAACTAAGGGAATATATTAGCACCAAACCAGCATTGCAAGAAATGTTAAAGGGACTGCTCTAATAAGCAGAAGAAATAGAGAAAGAAACATGGGCATAATAAAAATGGCAATAAATAACTGCAAATCAATTATAACCTTAAATGTAAATGTATTAAATGCTCCAATCAAAAGACACAGTGTAGCTGAGTGAAATAGAAAGCATGACCCTTATATATACTGTCAACAAAAGTTGCACCTCAGAACAAAGGACTCACACAGGTTGAAAGTGAAGGGATGGAAAAATATTTTTTAAGCAAATGAAAATGATAAAACAGCTGGGGTAACAATACTCATATCTGATAAAAGAGACTACAAAATGAAGAACATAATAAGAAACAAAGAAGACAACTACATAATATTAAAAGGATTGCTCCAACAAGAGGATATGAACATATATGCAGCCTATACAGGAGCTCCAAAATATATTTTAAAACCAAAAGAGGAATTCAAGGGATTGATTGACAGCATTACAATCATTGTAGGGAACTTCACCAACTCACTGACATCACTGGATAGATCCTCTAGACAAAAATTAGCAAGGATGTAGAGACCCTAAATTACATACTAGATAGAATTTTAAAATACATATATACAGAGAACTGCACCCTAAAACTGAAGAATATACATAATCTCAAGTGCACATGGGACATTCTCAAAGATAGATAACATGTTAGGATACAAACTAAGTCTCTAAGTTCAAGAAGATTGAAATCATATTACGCATCTTCTCAGATCACAATGGCATAAAACTAGAAATTAATTACAATAAAAACACTCAAAAACAGTCAAACACATGGAGGCTAAATATCATGTTAAAAAATAAATGGGGTTGGGCAGGTGTGGCTCAGTGGTTGAGCATCAACCCATGCACCAAGAAGTTTCCGGTTTGATTCCTGGTCAGGACACATGCCCAGGTTGTGGGCCCAATCCCCATTGTGGGGCATGCAGGAGGTGGCCAGTGGATGTTCTCTCTCATCGATGTTTCTATCTCTCTCTCTCTCTCTCTCCCTCTCACTTCCTCTCTCTCTAAAATCAATAATGGGAAAAAATTCTTAAATAAATAAATGGTTTACAAGAAAATCAAGGAATAAATAAAAAGCTTTCTGGAGATCAATGAAAATGAATACATAACCACACAAAATCTGTGGCACACAGCAAAAACAGTTCTGATACAGAAATTCATAGCATTACAGGCATTCCTTAGGAAACAAACCAAAAAAATGTCTAGTAAACTCTTACAACTTAAAGAACTAGGAAATAAACAAAAAGAAATAACCAGAGCCAGTAGAAGGAAAGAAATAATAAACGTTAGAGCAGAAACAAATGACATAGAGACTAAAAAAACAATTTAAAAGATCAATGAACTCAATAGCTGGTTCATTGAAAAAATAAAAAGATTGATTCACATTTAGCCAAACTCACCAAGAAACAAAGAGAGAGGACCAAAATGAAAATAATCAGAAACAAGAGAGAAGAAGTAACAACTGACACCAAATACAAAGTATTGTTAGAAAATACAATAAACAATTATACACCAACAAATTGGACAACCTAAGTAAATGGAGAAATTCTTGGAATCACACAGTCTCCCAAAAGTGAACAAGTAAGAGTAAGAAAACCTGAACATATCACGACAACAAAGAAAATTGAAGTTGTAATCTTAAAACTCCCAGCAAACCAAAGCCCATACTGGATGGCTTCACAGGGGAGTTTTACGGAATATTCAAAGAACTAATATCCATTCTCCTCAAACATTCCAAAAAGTTCAAGAGAAAAAGGTCTCTCAAGCACTTTTTATGAGGCCATCATAATCTTAAATCATAAATGAGATAAAGACACTAATAAGAAAGAAAACTGAAGGCCAATAAATCTGATGAACATAGATGCAAAAATCCTCAACAAAATGTTAGCAAATCAGATCCAGTGATATATTAAAAAAGTATTCATCATGACTAAGCAGGATTAATGATTAATATCAAGGATGCAAAGATGATAAAATAGTTTCAAATCAGTAAGTGTGCTACACCACATACACAAAATGAAAGATAAAAATCATAAGATCATATCAATAGATGCTCAGAAAGCATTTTACAAATCTTTTACAAATCCAGCACTCATTTCTGATAAAATCACTCAGAAAGGTGGGGATATAGGGACATATCTCAACATAATAAAGGCCATATATGACAAACCTATAGCCAACATCATACTCAACAGGCAAAAACTAAAAGAATTTCCCTTAAGAACAGGACCAAACTGGGATGCCCACTTTTGCCACTCTTATTCAATATAGCAATGGAAATCTTAGCCAAAGCAAATAGACAAGAAGAAAAAAATAAACAGAATTCTAATTGGAAAGGAAGAAATAAAACTGTCACTATTTGTAGATGACATGATATTGAAAACCATAAAGACACCATCAAAAATCTACCAGATCTAATAAATGAATTTGGCAAAGTAGCAGGATACAAAATTAACATCCAGAAATCAATGGCATTCTTGTTACATCAGTAATGAGAAATCAGAAAGGAAAACTAAACTAAAATAAAATAAAACCCTACTTAACATGGCAACAAACACCCAAAAAATAAGATGCTAGGGATAAACTTAATCTAGGAGGTAAAGGCTTGTCTCAGAAAACAACAGGACATTAAAAAATAAATAAAGACTATTTAAGAAATGGAAGCACATACCATGGTCATGGATTGGAAGAATCAACATCATTAAAATATCCATACTAACCAAAGCAATCTACATATTCAATGCATCCCTATTAAAGTACCAACAGGCATGTTTCACAGATCTAGAATAAATACTCCAAAAGTTAATATGGAACAAAAAAGATCCCAAATAAACATAGCAAACTTGAAAAAAAAAACAAAGTGGGAGAGATTGCAATATCAGATATCAAGTTATATTACAAAGCAATCATAGTCAAAACAACCTGGTACTAGCACAAGAACAGGCATATAGATCAAAGGAGCAAAACAGAGAACCCAGAAATTGACCCAAGACATTGTGCAAAAATAATATTTGAGAGAGGAGGCAAGAGCATACATTGAAGAAAAGACAGTCTCTTCAATAAATAGTGTTTGGAAAATTGGACAGGTACATGCAAAAAATAAAACTAGACCACCAACTTACACCATAAACAAGAATAAATTCAAAATAGATAAAATACTTACATGTAACTTGTGAAACCACAAAAATCCTAGAAGAAACTGTAAGCAGAAAAGTATTAGACATCACATGTAGCAGAATTTTCACTGATACATTGCCTAAGGCAGGAGAAACAAAGGGGAAATTAATAAATAGAACTACATCAAACTAAAAAGCTTCTGTACTGCAAAAGAAACAAGCCTCACAATGAAAAGGAAACCCACTCTTTGGGAGAATATATTTTCCAATGATACATCAGATAAGGGGTTAATATCCAAAATAGATAGAATACTAGTACAACTCAACAAAAGGAAGACAAGCAATCCAACTGAAAAATGGGCAGAGGACCTGAATAGACACCTCTCAAAACAGAATATACAAATAGCCAAGAGACATATGAAAAAATACTCAACATCACTAATCATCAGAGAGATGCAAATTAAAATAACTATGAAATATCACCTCACACCTGCCAGAATGGCTACCCTTAACAAATTCTCAATCAAGTGCTGGCGAAGATGTATAGTTCTCTAGCATATTGCTGGTGGGAATGCAGACTCGTACAGTCCCTATGAAAAACAATATGTTTTCTCAAAAACTTAAAAATAGAATTTTCATTTAACCCAGTGATTGCACTTCTAGGAATATATACTAAGAAGTCTGGAACACCAATCAGAAAAAATGTATGTGCCCTTATGTTCATAGCAGCACTATTCACTATAACTAAGATCTGGAACTAACCCAAGTATCCATCAGTAGATGAGTGGATAAAAAAGCTGTAGTTCATTTACACAATGGAATACTATGCAGCTGTAATAAAGAAAGATCTCTTACCTTTTGAGATGATATTGAAGGACCTGAAGAGTATTATAACCAGCAAAATAAGCCAGTCAGAGAAAGACAAGTATCACATAATGTCACTTATATGAGGAATGTAAGAAACAAAATAAGCTGTCAAATTAAATCAAGGATATGGAAGTAGGGAACAGACTGACAAACCTCAGAGGGAAGTGGTGAGGGGGTACTGGAAGAGATAGGCCAAAAATTGTATATGCATGTATGCATCACCAATGGACACAGTCAATAGTTTAGGGAAAGTAGGAGGTGAGTGAGTGTGTGTGTGGGGGTCAGTGAGGGTTAAAAGGAAGACATCTGTAATACTTTCAACAATAAAGATTTTAAAAAAGAAAAACAACAAAACAAAACAAAACAACCTTCCCAGACATGAAAACAATAACAAAGTTCATCACCACTAAACCAGTATTACAAGAAATGTTAAAGGAAGTTATTTAAGGAGAAATAAAATATAAATATATGAATACTACTATGGCAATGACTACAGACCTATAATTAATTATTTTAAATGGAAATGGATTAAATGCTCAGTCAAAAGCTGTAAAAAAGAAGGATCTGTTTTCCTTTAAGGCAGCATGGAGGGACCTGAAGAGTGTTGTGCTAAATGAAATTAGCCAGTCAGAGAAAGACAAGTATCACATAATGTCACTTATATGAGGAGTCTAATAAACAAAATAAACTGACAATTAAAATACATCCAATGATATGGAAGCAGGGAACAGACTGACAAACTTTAGAGGGAAGGTGGGAGAGGGGCTTGGAAGAGAGAAACCAAAGAACTTATGTGTATATATGTATAACCAGTGGATGTGTATATATGTATACCCAGTGGATGTGTATATATGTATGCCCAGTGGATGTGTATATATGTATACCCAGTGGATGTGTATATATGTATAACCAGTGGATGTGTATATATGTATAACCAGTGGGTGTGTATATATGTATACCCAGTGGGTGTGTATATATGTATACCCAGTGGATGTGTATATATGTATACCCAGTGGATGTGTATATATGTATAACCAGTGGATGTGTATATATGTATACCCAGTGGATGTGTATATATGTATAACCAGTGGATGTGTATATATGTATACCCAGTGGATGTGTATATATGTATAACCAGTGGATGTGTATATATGTATAACCAGTGGGTGTGTATATATGTATACCCAGTGGGTGTGTATATATGTATACCCAGTGGATGTGTATATATGTATACCCAGTGGATGTGTATATATGTATAACCAGTGGATGTGTATATATGTATACCCAGTGGATGTGTATATATGTATAACCAGTGGACACAGACCACAGTGTGCTGAGGGCAATGGGTGTGGAAGCAGGGACGACAGGGTCAACGCAGGGGAAAAGGGGGACATCTGTAACACTTGCAATAATAAAAACAATTATTTTTTCAAATAATTCATGACACAGAAAAAAAATGTTAGGTAGCTGAATGGATAAGAAAACAAGACCTGTTGGAAAATGATGATTGGCGGGACCGGAGTTAGGGTGAGAGTGTGAGTGGATGAGCATGTGTGAGAGAGAGTGTGCATGGGTATGCGTGTGGGTGGACATCTGCCTCTTGGTGGCAGAATCCGGGGTGGGCTTTTTCCCATGCTCCAGGCAGAGGGAGCTAAAGCCACAGAAGCATGCACCTGCGCTGGGCGAGTTTCCTACTCTGGTCAGAGAGCACGCCATTTTCAAGGATCAGTAGGGTCCTTCTTGGGAAGAGGCTGCAGGAAACAACAGAGACCCAACATCTTGAGGCCACAGATAGGCGTGCCCAGCCCCACTGCCTCAATCCTGATAGCAGAGAGCTGCTGCTCTCGTGGGACCTCCCAGCCACAGAGAGGCCGATCCCACCACACCTGCCACAGCAGAGGGACCTGCTGCCCCCATGGGACCCACCAGCAGCAGAGGGCTGTAAGCCCCATTGCAGCCTGGAGCTGTAGGCACCAGAGGCCACCAAGCATCAGAGAGTGAGGTCTGATGGACCCTGCTGCAGCAGAGAGCTGCTGGTCCTGCTGCTGCTGAGAACTACTAGTGACCCTGGATGACTGGACCGGACCTGAGATTCAGTATGCACTACACAGGGGCAACTTCACACCCCTTGAAGCACCAACATGCTCCCCTAACCCTCCCACTGAACCTGTCCATGGACCACCATATTGATAAAATGGTGAACCAAAGACCAACCCCCAAATGAAAGAAAAGAACTATACACCAGCAAAGGAACTAAGAGAAACAGAGGCAATAAATTTATCAGATAAAGAACTCAAAGTAATTGTTGAGAGTACTCAAACAACTTAGAATTACAAGCAATGCAATGAGAATTATACAGAACTCAGTGAGAACAACATCAGCATGAAAAAAGAGGTAGAAGCTATGAACAAAAATCAAGTGGAAATGAAGAATGACGGCTGAAATACAAAAGAACCTGGAAGAATTCAATAGTAGGTTAAAAGAAGCTGAAGACTGAATCAGCGAGTTAAAAGACAAGATAGAAAAACCACCCAATTAGAGCAGCAATTGGAAATATAAATTTAAAAGTAGGAGGAGAGTTTAGAAGAGCTTTAGGACAATACAAAACGTACAACATTCACATCTTAGAGGTACCAAAAGGAGAAGCATCAGAGAAAGGAACAAGAACCCGTTTTAAGAAATAATGACAGAAGACTAATTTTTTTATTAATTTATTTTTGTTACAGATGTTTCTCCTTTTTTACCCCATTGACACCCTCCTCCCCATCCCCCATCCCGTACCCGGCTCTGTTGTCCATGTCCATCAGTTATGCATACATGCATATAAGTTCTGTGGTTTATCTCTTCCCTCCCCCTACCACGCCCTCTTCTGAGGGTTGTCAGTCTGTACCTTACTTCCATGTCTCTGGGTCTACCGTATTCCTCAGACTGTTATGTTCATTATATTCCACAAATAAGTGAGATCATGTGATAATTTTTAAGTTGATGATTCTGTATGGCCTGAGAATGATGTTATAAATATCCAAATGGCCCTTTGCAGGAAAAAGTTTCCCCACCCCTGAAAATGTACCAATCCAAAGGCATAGGGTAACTGAACAGTTAAAAAAAATATGACCCATATTTACGCTGTCTACAATAGACCCACCTCAGATCAGAAGACACACAGGGAAAAAGCGAAGGGATGGAAAAATATTTTTCATGTAAATGGAGATGAAAAAACCTGGGTTAGCTACATTCATATCTGATAAAATAGACTTCAAAATGAAGGCCATAATATGAGACAAAGAAACTTACTATATAATATTAAAAGGATCAATCCAATAAGAGGATATCACCCTGGTAATCATATTTGTATGCAATATGGGAACACCAAAATATTCTTTAAAACTTTGGGAGGACTTCAAGGGAGAGATCGACAGTAATACAATCATAGTACAGGACTTTAACACCCCATTGACATCTAAAGTCAATCAACAAAATACATAACAATAAAATGGAGGATAAAAATTATGACCATCTGAATAGATATAGAAATAACATTGTACAAAATTCAACATCCTTTTATCATAAAAGCTCTGAACAAGGAACATACCTGAACATACATGCTATATATGACAAACCCACAGATAATAGCATACTCAACCATGAAAAATTGAAATCTGTTCATCTAAGATCAGAAAAAAAGCAAGAATGCCCACTATCACAGCTTATATTCAACTTAGTGTTAGAAGTCCTAGTCACCTCAATAAGACAAGAAAAATAAAATAAAAGTATTCAAATCTTAAAGTAAATGATACTCTATATAGAAAACTTTATAGACTTCACCAAGAATACAATGAGAAATTATACATAAATTCAGTAAAGTGGCAGGATTCAAAATCAATATACTGAAATCACTTGCATTTCCATACACCAATGACAAGTAATCAGAAAAAAAAAATAAAAATAAAAAAACAATCTCATTTACAATTGTACCAAAAACATAAAATACCTAGGAATTAATTTAACCAAAGAGGTAAAATATCTGTACTCTGAAAACAATACAACATTGAAGAAAGAAATCTGAAGAGGATATAAAAATAAAGAAGAAAGGATATACCATTCTTATGGATTAGAAGAATTAATATTGTTAAAATGCCCTTACTACTTTATTACCTAAGCAATATGAAAATCCAATGCAATCCCTTTTATTTTATTTTTTCATTGTTGATTTTTTATAGATAGAGGAATGGAGAGGGAGAGAGAAATAGAAACATTGATGAGAGAGAACATCAATTGGCCACCTCCTACATGCCCTCCACTGGGGATTGGGCCCACAATCTGGGCATGTGCCAGGAATCAAACCAGCGACCTCTTGGTGCATGGGTCAACGCTCAACCACTAAGCTACACCAGCCAGGCTAATGTAATCCCTTTTAAAATACCACCACCACTCTTCTTAAAACTAGGACAACTAATCTTAAAATTTGTATGGTGTCATAGAAGACTCCAAAAGCCAAAGAAACCTTGAGAAAGAACAAGGTTGGAAGTATCATGCTCCCTAATTTTAAATTATTTTAAATTAATTTTAAAGTTACAACAATCAAAACAGTATGGTATTGCCATGCAACACATATGTAGATCACTGAAATAGAATAAAGAGCTGAGAAATAAATTCTCACTTCAATAGTAAATAAATTTATGACAAAAGTGGTAAGAGTGTGCAATGGGGTAGACAGTCTCTTTAATATGTAGTGTTGGGAAAATAGGACAGATATAAAGAGAAAAGTAAAATTGGAATAATTTCTGACATCATATAGTAACATAAATTCAAAATGAATTAAGTACTTAAATGTGAGACCTTAAATTTAAAAACTCCTAGAGGAAAACATAGGCAGTAAACTCTTTGAAATCACTCGTGTGTGTGTGTGTGTGTGTGTGTGTGTGTGTAACATTTTTATTGATTTTTACCAAGAGAGGAAGGGAGAGGGAGAGAGATAGAAACATCAATGAGTGATAACATCAGTTGACCACCTCCTGCATGTCCCCATTGGTGATTATTTGGTTCACAATCTGGACATGTGCCCAGACTGGAAATCAAACCAGTGACCTCTTGGTACATAGGTTTATGCTCAACCACTGAGTCACATTGGCTGGGCAGAAATATATACTTTTATGTGTCTCACAGTCAAGGGGAGACAAAAGAAAAAATAAACAAATGGAACTACATCATATGAAAACATTTTGCGTATTGAAAGAAACTATCAACACAACAAAAACAAAACCTACTGAGTGGGAGAATATAGTGATAAATGATACATCTAAGGAAATAATATCCCAAATATATAAGGAATTTATTCAGAACACACACAAATACCACAATATAATTATAAATGTGCAGAGCACCTGACTTTCTCCAAAGAGGACATACGATGGCCAACAGACATAGGCAAACATGCTCAACATCACTAATCATCAGGGAAATACAAATCAAAACCACAGTGAGATTTTACCTCATACCTATCTCATGAATAAATCAACAAACAAAAACCATTGTAACCTGTTGGTGGGATTATTAATTGGTGCAGCCACTATGGAAAACAGTGGAGATTCTTCCAAAAATTAAAAATAGAGCTGCCACACAATTCAGCAATTCCACTTCTGGGTATTTATCTACCTGAAAAGAATAAAAACACTTATTTGAAGAGATAAATGCCCTCCTATGTTTATTGCAGCATTATTTACAACAGCCAAGATATAGAAGCAAGCTAGGTGTCCATAGATAAATGAATGGATAAAGAAGATGTGATGTATGTATATATACAATAGAATTACTCAGCAATTTAAAATAATGTGCTTATTTTTGACAACATGGTTTGACCTAGAGTGTACTATGCTAAGCAAAATAAGTCAGACAGAAAAATACAAATACCATAGATTTCACTAATATGTGTAGAATCTAAAAAAAGAACTATCAAAACAGAACATCAGTAGATGAGTGGATAAAAAAACTGTGGTACGTGTACACAATGGAATACTATGCAGCTGTAAGAAAGAAGAATCTCTTATCTTTCAAGATGGCATGGAAGGACCTGGAGAGTACTATGCTAAGTGAAACAAGCCAAGCAGAGAAGGACAAATATCACATGATCTCATTTATTTGTGGAATATAATGAACTAAACAAACTGATGAACTAAACTGACCCAAAGACACAGACTGACAAGCCTCAGAGGAGGGAGCTTGGGGCAGGGAGATAAACCACAGAACTTATATGCATGTATGCATGACCAATGGACATAGACAACAAAGCTGGAGATGGGGTGGGGGATGGGGCGGAGGGTGTCAATGGGTGAAAAAAGAGAAACAGCAGTAACAAAAACAAATTAATAAATAATAATAATAATTTAAGAAAAAACTATACCTGAACATCAAAACAAAAAACAAAAACAAAACAGAAATAGACCCATAGATATCAGGAACAAGTTGATGGTTGCCAAAGAGGTGGGGAGGGTATTGCAACTGGGTGGCCTTCACTCATTGTGCCTATTAAAAATTCAGCCTTTAATTACCTCTCATTCTTAAGATTTATTGCTCATTCTTAAGATTTCTGCCATTTCTTTAGGACATTGGTTTCAATGTATGCATTTCTTTTTATTATTTACTTTAATTTTAATTGTCTCTTGTAACATTTAATTGGATGTTGTTCATCAATTTTGAAATAGTCTCAACCACTTTCTCATTTTCCTTTTATCTATTATCTCTTTTTTCGTCCCGAACTTCAATTATCCATACGTTCAATCTTCTAACTTATTGTTTTCTATAATTTTGTCTCTATGCTTCTCTGTGCTCTATTCTTAACACATTTATTCTGAGATACTTTAGGTTAGAAATTCTCTTTTCATCCTTGTCTAATCTGTTATCACTTTATCTACGGTGACTTTGATTTTGGTTATTATATTTTTCACTTTTAGAAGTTGTATTTAGTTCTTTTTAAATGGTATGTCCCTTTTTAAATGGTATGTCCCTTTTTAAATGGTATGTCCCTTTTTAAATGGTATGTCCCTTTTTAAATTTCTATGTTCCCTGCAGCTCTTCTAAAGCTTGTTTCATTTCAACATGCTAGTTTTGTCCTCTGTATTGGATTATACAAAGAATAATATCCCAATAGTTAAAGTGGGGTTTGCTGGGCAAAAATAAATGAATAATAAATAAATGTAAGTTTGATTCTTCTATTTAAAAATTAACAACATTGACATTATACCAACTATCTTGTTTGGCAACAATGGCATGGAACTAGAAATTAATAACAAGAGAAAAACTGGAAATTAAAAAATATGTGGAAATTAAACACACACTCCTGAACAACCAATGAATCTAATTTGTGTGTGTGTGTGTGTGTATACATATATCTTCTTAGCGGATTGGTCCCTTTATCATTACATTGTAACCTTTATGTTTCTTTTGAACATTTTTATCACTGAGTCTATTTTATGTGATATAAGAATAACTACCCCTACTTTATTGTGCTTGAAATATCGTTTATCATTCTTTCACTATCAGTCTATGTGTATCTTTACATCTAAAGTGGTTCCCTTGTTAGGCACCCTATCATTGGATATTGTTTCTTTTCCCATTTAGCCATTTTGTCTTTCTCGAGTGGAGAATTAAATCTCTTCATTTAAAGTAGTTATTGATAGGGAAGGGCATACTTCTGGCCCTTTATCTCCAGTACAATCTGATATTCACTGATTAATCCATGTAGATTCCTTCCAAGATATCCATGATGCAACACCTCAGTGGATTTCCTTGGGAGCAAAATTAATACTAGGCATCTGCATGTAAGCCTTGGGCTCTTTACCTGCTTGAAATACTATAGTCCCAGGTGGCCTTCTTCGTGCTCTGGTTCAGGGGCAGTGTGGTTAGAGTGTAGCTGATTCTTTTACCCTTATCATGTGGTCCTTCTTGGTCTCTGTGGTGGAGGCAAATGCTTAAACATCAACTTCATATTGTAAGATTTTCACAAACATGTCTTCTATATGAAATGTGCTAGTTGTTATTCTTAGGGAAACTGAAGTCAGGAATTACCTATGACACCATTGATGACATCACTCTGTAAAAGAGGTCCTTTTTAAATTTATCTAGTCAATTAAGAACTTCTGTATTCTGATAAAAAAAAATGCAAGCCATTGTTTATGCAAAGTTCTGATCTCTTTTTTTGTTCTAAGGCTCCTCATAAATAGATAAGCTTATCTAGCTTAAAATTCTCCCACTGTCCTCAATTGCTTTGATAAGATTTAGCAACCTGTTAACAAGAAAACAGGAGTGTTACTTTAATTTTTATTTATACGGTCATTTCCCAGATGGGGGAATAACAGAAGATTTGGATGCAAAGAAACCCATCTTTGGCCCTGGCCAATTTGGCTCAGCGGTTAGAGCGTCGGCCTGCGGTCCGGAGAGACCCGGGTTCGGTTCCCGCTAAGGGCACGTACCTCGGTTGCAGTTTGTCCCCGGCCCTGGTTGGTCGTGCGGGTGGCAGCCACTCGATGTGTCCCTTCACGTCGATGTTTCTCTCTCTCTCTCCCTTCCTCTTTCTCCCTCCCACTCTATCTGTACAAAAAATGAAAAAAAAAAAAATCCTCGGGTGAGGATGAAAAAATAAAAAGAAACCCATCTTTGTTTTGGTGGTGTTGTGTTGTTGTTGTTGTTTTTTCCTGAAAAATTTTTTTTATCTATCTGAGGCTTTACATTGGACTATTTGAAGTTGCACCCAGTTTGGTAAAGGCAATTGAGATTGACATTGGACTCAGTGTGGTTTAAGTCAGAGAACTAGTATATTTAAGTCAGACCCAGACTCACTCCTCAAAATAAATTTTCAAATAAAGTCAGAGAGTTCATATGCTAAAGATGTGAGGCTCAGATATCCAAGAGGCAATCACCCACAATGTTTAGGTCCAGCAAGGAAGCAGAGAGTGCAGTGGTCACATGTGGTACCTAGGCCTGGTTGCTTGTTGCTCTTAGGACTAATTGGAGTTTTCTCCAGATCCCACTCCAAAATCAAAATAAAGAATAAAAACAACATGATCTCATCAATATGTGCAGAAAAAGCACTCGATAAGATACAACACTCATTTGTGATTAAAACACTTAATAAAATGGGTATAGAAAGCAAGCACCTCAACATAATAAAGGCCATATATGACAAAGGCCCCCAGGTAATGTCACAGTGCTGAAAACCAAAAGCCTTTCCTCTAAGATCAGGAACAAGACAGGGATGTCCACTCTTACCACTCTTATTCAACATAGTACTGGCAGTATTAGCCAAAGCAACCAGGCAAGAAAAAGAAAGAAAAGGCATTCAAATTAGAATGAAGAAGTAAAATGGCCACTTTCTGCTGATGACATGACTATTTTGTAAAAAATCCTAAAGACTCCACCAAAAAGTATTAGAAACAATAAACAAATACCGGACGTTCTAGCCAGAGCATCCAGGCCAGACAGAGAAATAAGAGATATCCACACTGGGAAAGAAAAAAGAAAAAGTATCACTTTTTGCAGATGACATGATCTGTACATAGAAAACCCTAAAGCCCGGCTGGTGAGGCTCAGTGGTTGAGCACTGATCCATGCACCAAGGGGTCGCCAGTTAGATTCCCAGTCAGGGCACATGCCCAGGTTGTGGGCCCGATCCCCAGTAGGGGGCATGCAGGAGGCGGCCAATTGATGTTCTCTCTCGTCAATGTTTTTTTCTCTCTCTCCTTTCCTCTCTCTAAAAATCAATAAAGAAAAAATATTTTAAAAAAGAAAAGAAAAAGAAAAGCCTAAAGAATTCACCAAGAAACTCTTAAAAACAATAAACAAATACAGTAAAGTTGCAAGATACAAAATCAATGTACAAAAATCCACTGTCTTCCTATATAATAACAATGACATTTCAGGAAAATAAATTAAATAAAACCACACGATTATTTTTTCAATTAAAACAAAAATAATAAAATGCCTAGGAATAAACTTAACAAAGAATGTGAAGAGCATATATACTGAAACCCCCAAAGCATTATTAAAAGAGATTGAAAAAGGCACAATGAAATTTAAAAAAAAAAGATTTCATGTTGATAAATTGGAAGAATCAACATAGTGAAAATGATCATATTACACAAAGCAATATACAGATTTAATGCAATCTCTATCAAAATCACAATAACACTTTTTGAAGAAATAGAGCAAAATAAAATTATCACATTTTTATGGAACCACAATAGACCGCAAATAGCCAATGCAATCCTGAAAAAAAGAAAAAAACCAGAAGTATCACATTTTCTGACTTCAAATTTAATACAGAGCAATGATGATCCAAACAACATGGTATTGGCAGAAAAACAAACACACAGACTAAAGGAACAGAATTCAGAGCCCATAAATAAACCCACATATATATGAATGGGCAAATATTTGTGGGCAAAGGAGTCAAAAACATACGATAGAGAAAAGAAAGCCTTTTCAATACCGTCATCCCTTGTTTATCGCGGTTAATCCGGTCCAGATTCTAGCGGTGGCACCTGGCGTTGAAGGGTTCCTGGGTGCTCGAACACATAGGCTACAGTCCATACGGACAGTAATTTTAATTGTAATTGGATTACAGGGCTGTATAATTGACTCAGACAACCAAGTGCACGCTGTATCATTTTCACTGTCTCGATCCACTTTTTAATAAATATTTTTGAAAAAACTGCGGTAGAGTGAAGCCGCAAAAGTCAAAGCGCGAAGTGACAAGGGACGACTGTAAATGGTGTTGGGAAAATAGTACAGCCACATGCAAAAGAATGAAACTAGACTAGTGTTTGTCCCCATATACAAAAATTAACTCAAAATAGATCAAAGACCTATATAAATTACATAAGATAAAACATAAGTACTAAACTTAGGGACCTAGGTCTTAGAGAAGATCTTTTGAATTTGACCCAAAGGCAAGGGAAGTAAAGGTAAAAATAAATGAATGTGACTATATCAAGCTAAAAAGCTTCTGCACAGCAAAACAAACAACCAACAAACAAAAGGGCAACAGACTGAATGGGAGATGATATTTGTAAGCAACAACACCAACAAGGGGTTAATATCCAAAACATATAAATAACTCATACAACTGTATACCAAATAAACAATCTAGTGAAAAAATGGTCAGAGGACCTGGAAAGAAACCCCCCCCCGCCCCCAGAAGACATACAAATGGCCGAGGGATATATGAAAAGATGCTCAACCTCACTAACACTAGGGAAATGCAAATCAAAACCACAGTGAGATACCCTCTCCCATCTGTCAGAACGGCTATTGTTAGCAAGACGAGTAATAACCACTGTTGGAGAGGTTGTGGAGGAAAAGAAACACTCTTTCACTACTGGTAGCAATGTAACCTGATACGACCTCCTGGAAAACAGTATGGAGGGTCCTCAAAAAATTAAGAATAGAGTCATCATATGACTCAGCAACCCCTCTTCTTGGTATATAGCCCAAAACTTGAAAACATTTATTCGCAAAGATAAATGCTCCCCTATATCCACTGCAGCATTATTCACGGTGGCCGAGACATGGAGACAACTGAAGTGTCCTTTGATAAATGATTGGATAAAACAGGGGCACATATACACAATGCATACTACTCAGCCTTAAGAAATGATGAATTACTGCCATTTGCTACAACTTGGATAGATCTTGAGAACATCATGCTAAGCGAACTATGTCAGACAGAAAAAGTCAAGAACTGTATTTCACTCAAATTGGAACATAAAATTAAAGTAACAAATGAAAATAAAAACAAGAACCCTCGTTGGTTTGGCTCAGCAGTTAGAGTGTTGGCCCACGGACCAGAGAGTCCTGGGTTTGGTTCCCACTAAGGGCATGTTCCTCGGTTGCAGTGTGTCCCCGGCTCCGGTTGGGGTCATGTGGGTGGCAACCACTTGATGTGTCTCTCTCACATAGATGTTTCTCTCTCTCTCTCTTTCCCCTTCTCTCCCTCCTGCTCTATCTGAAAATAAATCCAAAAATGTCCTTCGGTGAGGATAAAAAAAAGAAAAGAAAAACAAACAAACAAAAACTCACAGACATAGACAAGAGTATGGTGGTCAGCGGGAAGGGAGTTATGGGAGTAAAGGATAAAGAGGGTCAAATATATGGTGAAGAAAGAAGATTTGCGCCCAGCCAGTGTGGCTCAGTGGTTGAGCGTTGACCCTGCACCAAGAAGTCACCAGTTCGATTCCTGGTCAGGACACATGCCCAGGTTGTGGTCCCGATCCGCAGTGGACAGCATGCAGAATATCCTCTCTTATCGATATTTCTATCTTTCTATCCCTCTCCCTTCCTCTCTTTCTAAAAATCAATCCATAAAAATAAATAAATAAATGAAGATTTGCCTTTGTGTGGTTAAATGTACACATGAAGTATCACAGAATTGCACTCTTGAAACATATAATCTTATTAACCTTAATAAATGTCACCCCAATAAATTTAATTTTTAAATATTCTTAAAAGATAAACTAAACACATTATAATTTTTGAAGTTTATTTGAACATACATCAATTTGAATCAGACAACACCAAGCCAAATATTATTTGAAGCACTCCAGCAAGAGAAGCTGGGGTAAGATTTATATAAGGAATATGAAGGTTCAAAGAAAAACATTTATTTTATTGGTCATAGCCCAGGCATTACCTTGTTTAAGAAAGCCTAATATACTGTGACTTGTTTGTTTCCATGGGCTCCCTTGTTAAATGCTTTAACACTGTATGTATTCCTACTTGGCTCCAGTTCTTAGTCCCTTAGACAGCAAGAAAACTATGACCTAGACTGTCCATGCTACACAAATCTCAGCACAGGACCACCCATGGTATTGTGCCCCTGAGGACTGACTCGATGAGTTTCATAGCAACACAAAGGCTGCCCCAAGAATCGCACTCCTGCTAATAGTCCGTAAAGTGCTCTCCCTTCTCAGCACCCTTCATATCCTGATGTGTTTCTGGACTGAGTCAGGAAGCCTGAACACCCCCACCCCATCCCTGCGTAAGGCTAGAGGATAGCTCCTGCCTCCAGGTGTCCGATGGAAAGGCTGGTCGGACAAGTGGGTTCCTACCAAAGGTCCACTCTGGGGTGGACCCTGTGCAGGATGCTCACTGAAGAGTGCCCTGGCATCTATACCTGTGCAAGGGATTGGGCGAAAGTAAGATTAAGCTGAGCTTCGCTGCAGGCCTGACAGTCTGGCCATTGCAGTCGAAGGAGCCCCTTGGGATTATACCAAGCTGGTCAAAGTGATTGGGGATCTGTCAATTCCGGGTGGCTGCCTTAGGAAGATTGTGGTCTTGGCAAGTCAGCTCTGTAAATGAGGAGTTCCCAGAGGGGAGGACAACTAAAGGCATCCTGGCCCTGGCTGGTTTGGCTCAGCAATTAGAGCGTCAGCCTGCGGTCCTGAGAGACCCGGGTTCGGTTCCCGCTGAGGGCATGTACCGCGGTTGCAGTTTGTCCCTGGCCCAGGTTGGGTCGTGTGGGTGGCAACCACTCAATGTGTCCCTTTCACGTCGATGTTTCTCTCTCTCTCCCTCCCTCTCCCTCCCACACTCTATCTGAACAAAAAATAGAAAAAATGTCCTCGGGTGAGGATAAAAAACAAAAAAACAACTAAAGGCACCCGGAAGGAGCATCTGGATTCGGCATGTTAATGTCCTTCACTACCATCCTTGGGGAGCAGAGTAGGGTTTTTCAGACCAGACCACTGATCTCTGTTCCCTCTTTGGTGGGTTCGCCCATGTCTCTTGCTTTCTTCTTCTTCGGACTGCTCCCATGCATCGTGCAGTCAGCCACGGGGAGATGTGAGCCCGAATCTTGCCCCAAGCCGCACTGTTGTCCATCTTCGACATTTGTGGCAGCCCCACTGGACAGAAGGCGCCAACTCACTACCAGGGCAGCAACTGCTTGCCCAGGATGTCCTTCAGGAGACATTGCTGCCCAAGAGGTTTCAGGATCTCTCCCCAAAATGCTCAGGACCCCAGCAGCCCACTGCACGCTTTCGCTGGATGGTAGCCCAAGATGGCTTTTGTGGTCTGACCTCAGTAAATACAGATAATGGGAAAATGGAATGTGGAAGCTGTGGGTTTGGTGCTGAAAGACAATTCTCCCTTTATCTTGTTTCCTTAGGTTTCTGGGTTCACAGCCCAAAGAGTGGGTAGGAACTGTAGACCATGAGGAACTCGTAGGTCATTGAGTCTAAGCTCCATCTGTTCCCATTCAGGACAGGGACCTGTTTGCCTCTGCCCACATGCACTCGGACCAGGGACACCCTCCTTGCAGACCAGCCCAATCTTTTTGGAGTGATCTCGGAATTTTAGGAAATATATTGTCGCACGGAGCAACATTATTAGATGGCTCAAAAATGGCCCCAGCAGAATAAATGACTCATAAGTATACTAAGACTTATTATTATTTTTTTTTCATTTTGTTTTGCTTTTTTTAATGTCTCTGTGTTCCCCAGGAATACGTCCTGGTTTCTTCTCCTGTGCTTCCTACCCCACACGTACTCCTTGAGTCTGTCCTTTGATTGGGGGGTGCACTGGGAACCCGCCCTCTGTGCTGATTGCGTCAGTCCCTCCTTTTATCTTTAGAGTCCGCCTCATGAGGTGTGCTGCCTAGCTCCTGGAAAAGGGGAAACTGGGTCTGAGAGAGGTTAGGTAGCATTCCCCAGAGACTAAGCAGAGCTGCACACTTGGGTCTTCCAAGTCCCCATTGCCTGGCTGCCCAGCCAATGGCATTAGTGTTCACTGCTTCTTTAAAAGGTGGAATATACAAACATAAAAACACTTTTTAACCATTTTAAGTATATAATTCAGTGCCATTAAGTACATTTATAGTTTTGTGCAACCATTCCCAATATACAACCAAAAGCTTTCTCATCATCAAATATTGAAATTCTGTGCACATCAAACAGTAAATCCCTATCCATCATCCATCCCCAACCTCTGGGAACCTCTATTCTATTTTCTGTGTCTGCAAATTTTCCTATTCTAAGTAACTCATAGAAGTAGAATTATACAGTAGTTGGTCTTTGGTATCTGGCTATTCCAATAACAAAATATTTTCAAGATCTATTCATGTTACAGCATATATATGGTTTTCAGCATTTTATACGACCAAGTAATATTCCATTGTGTGTCCACACACATATTTTCTTTATTCATTCATGGGCTGTGTTTACCTTTGAGCTATTTTGTAAATAGTGCTGCCATAAACATTGGTGCGCATGTATCAGTTTGTGTCCGTGCTTTCATTACTTCTGGTCATATGCCTAGAAGTGGATTTGCTGAACCACATGGAAATTCTGTTTAACTATGTTACTATGCCATACTACTTTCCAAAGTGGCTGCACCATCTTATATTCCCACAAGCAATGCGTCATTGTTCCAACTGGAACAAGCTATCCAACACATTATTTTCCAAGGTTTTCTTGGTTTTAGTTTTGCTTGTTTTTTTAATAATATCCATCCCAATGGGTATAAAGTGTATCTCATTGTCTTTTTGATTTGCATTTCCCTAATGACTAGTGATGTTGAGCAATGGCCAGTTGTATGTGTTCTTTGAATAAATGTCTATTCAAGTCCTTTGCCAGTTATTGACTTGAGTTGTATTTTGTCATTGAAATGTAGGAGTTCTTTAAATATCTGTACATTGATATCTTATCAGACATGATTTGCAAATAATTTCTCTCTCTGAATCATCTCTTCACTTTCTTGATAGTATCTTTGCCCAAAAGTTGTTTTTTTGTTTTTTGTTTTAATTTTCATGGAGTTTGGTTTATCTATGTTTTCTTTTGTTGCCTGGGCTGTTGGTTTCATATTTTTAAAAATGACATTACCAAATCCAATGTCATAAAGCTTTTCCTCTCGCTTACATTTAGGTCAATCTATTTATTGTTTATTTTTGTATATGGTGTAAGGTAAGAGTCTAACAGCATTTGTTGCATGTGGAGATCTAGTTTTCCTAGCACTATTTGTTGAAAATATAGTCATTTCCACATTGATGGTCTTGGCATCCTTGTTAACAGTCTGACTATAAACACAAAGATTTTTTTCTGGGATCTCTAATCTAGTCTATTGGTCTGTTCATCAAGTCTCATGGTAGTACAATGCTGTTTTGATTACTGTTCCTTTTATTATTTCATAAATTTTGAATTAGAAAATGTGAGTTCTCCTACTTCGGTGTGTGTGTGTGTGTGTGTGTGTGTGTGTGTGTGTGTGTGTATTTTTAATTTTATTTTAGGTATTTGAGGTCCCTTGAGAATTCAATATGAAATTTAGGATGAATTGTTCAATTTCTGCAAAATTAAGCTATTGAGATTTCAGCAGAAATTGCACTCTGTTGATAGCTTTGATCATATTATAAACTCACCACTATTACTTTTCAATTCATGAATGTGTGATGTTTCTCCAATAACATATGTCTTTAATTTTTTTTAGCAATGTATTGTAGTTTTCAGTGTACAAGTCTTTTCCCTCCATGGTTAAATGTTTCATAAGTATATCTGTATGATGCTATTAAATGGAATTGTTTTCATTTCCTTTGGGGAATGTTCATATTTGTTTACGGAAATGCAATTGAGCCTGGCTGGTGTGGCTCAGTGGTTATATGTCCACCTATGCACTAAGGAGTTGCGAGTTCGATTCCCAGTCAGAGCAAATGCCCAGGTTGTGGGCCAAATTCCCAGTGGGGGGCATGTAAGGGGCAGCCAATTGATGTTCTCTCTCATCGATGTTTCTATCTCTCTCTTCCTCTCACTTCCTCTCTAAGTAATAAAGAAAACAATTTTAAAAAGAAGAAATGCAATTGCTTTTCATTTGTTGATATTGTAATCTGAAACATTGCTGACAATATTACCTCTGATTTTGTGAGACGGGTAAATCAATAGGGGTATTTACATATAAGATCATATCATCAAAGAAGAGAGAGAATTTCACTTCTTCCTCTTCACTTTGGATATCTTTACTTACTTTCTCTTGCCTAATTGTTTTCCTAGGGCTTCCAATACTATTCCAATTTTGAATAGAATTAACAAATGTAGTATTCTTATATTTCTCTTGATCTAAGGGGAAAAGCTTCCAGTTTTCACCATCAATAGCCTGTATCAGATTGAGAAAATTTTTCCATTCATAATTTGAGTGTTTGTATCAAGCATTTTGCCAAATGCTTTCTCTACATCAATTGACATGATCAGTGTTTTGGCTTCTTTATTCTATTAATGTGAGATGTCACATTATGTGACTTTTGTATATGAACAATTTTTGTATTATGAAAATGAATTCTACTTCATAGTGTATAAGCATTTTAAAATTCTGCTAAATTCAGTTTGCAAGTATTTTCTTGAGGATTTTTGAGTGAATATCCATAAGGAATATTGTAAGTGCTTTTCTTTAGTTTTATTGTTTTGTTTCGATATTAGGGTAATACAGTTTTCCTGGAATGAATTTTGAAGTTTCATCATCTTCAATATTTAAAAGTTTGAGAAGCTGTAACAAAAATAAATAAATTAAATTTTTAAAAAAATGAAAGTTTGAGAAGGATTGTTGTTATAATTTTAAGTTTGCTAGAAATCACCATTGTAGCTTTAATTATGAAGATATTTTTATTACTGATTCAATCTCTTTACTACTTTTAGACTCATTTATATTTCAGTTATTTCATCATAATTTAATTTTGTTTGGTTGTGTGTTCTAAGAATTCGCTTAAGTCATCTAAGTTATGTAATTGTTGGCATATAATAGTTCAGAATATTGTTTTATAAGCTCTTTTATTCCCATAAAATCAGAAATAGTGCCCTGTGTTTATTTTGTTATTTTAGTGTTTTGTGTGCTCTATGTTTTATTAAGAGTCAGTCACATAATTTGTCTAATTTGTCAATCTTTTCAAAGAACCAGTTTTTACTTAGCATTTCTTCTTTTTAATGTATTGTTTGTAGCTATGTTTTGTTATGTTGAGTTTTCATTATCATTTGTCTCATGGTGTTTTGTAATTTTTCTTGTGATGTCTTTTTTGACCCATTGGTTCTTTAAAATTGTGTTGTTTAATTTTTAATTTTGTAATTTCCTTCTACTATTGATTTCTAATTCCATACTTTTGTGATTGGAAATAAACTTAGATGATTTCCATTTTTTAAAATTAGTTGAGGCTTCTGTTGCCTCACATGACCCATCCTGGAGAGTGTGCCCTGGAGGTGAGTAATGTGTGTTCTGTTGTCAGGTAGGTTGTTCTGCACTCTGTTAAATTGGGTGAGATTGTAGTTATGTCCTCAGTTCCTATTTCTTCATCTTCTTCTACCTTGTTTGGTTGTTCTATCCATTATGGAAAGTGGTGTATTAACATCTCCAATCTTTATTGTGCAGACATAAATATTGTCTATTTATGTCTTAAATTATGTCAATATCTGCCTCATACGTTTTGGAACCCTATTGTTTGGTGAACATCTGTTTACAATTGTTTTCTTCATTAATTTACCCATTTATGAATATATAAAAAATCCATTCTGCTGAACTATGCCTTTTGTCTGGATAGTTTAATCAATTTACACTTAAAGTAATTACTATCTGGAAGGATTTACTTCTACCATTTTGATATTTATTGATTTATTTTTTTGTCTTCTAGCTTTTTCCCCTTTATGTTCTCCATTTCTGCCCACTTATGTGTTTACTTGATTTTTTTTGTAATAAAAGGTTTGATACCTTTTTATTGCGTTTGTGTACAGTTGATCACAGAGACTTTTTTATGATTCTAGACAATGCTACAGTCACAGCACTCTAACTAGAATTGACATCATCTTAACCTCAGTCACCTATATAAACTCTAGTTCTGTGCTGCTTCAACCGCACTCCTTGTGTTGTCTCTTAAATTTCATCTTTAACAGTAAGTACTCAATAACATAGATTTCTGACTGCAATGTAGTTTTTAAAATTCTTTAGAAAATAAAAAGTTATGTGATAAACCAATATTTTAATAATAGATTTTATATATTTTTTTTGTATTTACCTTTATCAGAAATATTTTTATGTTCACATGGCTTCAAATTATTGCCTAATGCTCTTCTTTTTAACCAAAGGGACTCCCTTTACCATTTCTTGCAGGGCAAGTCCAGTAGAAATGAATTCCCTCACAGTCTCTTTATCTGTGAAAAAATCTCAATTTCTCCCTCGATCATGAAGGACAATTTTTAGAGTATGAGATTCTCACTTGACTTTTTTCTTCTTTCAGAAATTTCAACATACTTTTTACTGCCTTCTGACTTCCAAGGTTTCTGATGAGAAATAGTCTTGCTCAGAACTACTTGTATGTGACAAGTCTCTCCTCTCTTTTTGCTTTTAAGATTCTTTTTTTTCCCTTGTCTTTCAATAGTTTGACTATAATGTGTCTTGCTGTGGGTCTCTTTAGTTTATTTCAATTGGATTAGTGGAGGTACTTGAATTTGTAGATTCACTTATTTCATCCAAGTTTTCACATTTGGCACTCATATTCAAATAATGTTTCTGCTTTTTTTAAAACTTATATCCTTCTAGGTTTTTCATAATGTGTATGTTGATCTGCTTAAGGGTGTCCCACAGGTTCTTTCGACCCTGATTATTTTGTCTTTATTCTGTGTTTTTTTTTACTCCTGATATTCATTAATGCCAATTTTCCTATCCTCAACTTTATGGATATATATATATATATATATATATATATATATATATATTTTACTCTTGAAATCTACTGCTGAACCATTCTAATGAATTTCCTAATTTAGTTATTGCATTTTTCTGCTCCAGAATTTCTGTTTGTTTTTAAATAGTTTATTCTTCTTTATTGGTATTGTCTTATTGTCCCAATTTTCAATATTTGTGTGTCCTCATTTTTACTTTACTCTGAGCAAATTTAAAATACTTGCTTTAAGTCTTGTCTAGTAAGTCTAATACTTTCACTTCCTTCAGGATATTTTCTGTACATTTATTTAGTTCCTTTGAATGAGAAATGTTTTCCTGTATCTTTGTATGTTTTGTGATTTCTATTGTTGAAAATTTGGAAAATTATAATGTTGTAACTCTAGAAATCGAAATACAACACAGGTTACTAAGGTATTTTTACTTCTGTTTGTTATTTTAGAAATGTATAATAGTTTAATTTTTTGAGACTTTCCAAATTACTTTTGCAAATAATATTTCTTGTCATGTGATTAATGATGTTGTACCTCATATTCAGATGATGTTTTGCTAGAGATTTCCCTGAATATCTTGAGCTAAAATAAACATAAAAACAAAAACAATTTTTTTAATTACATGGAACAGCCACCACTTCCAATTTTGGCAGGATAATCATTGGCTGTGCATTCATTTACTATTTAGCTAGGGTTGCTCAGAGTCTAGGAATCAGCCTAAAGTGAAAACTTAAGGAGTCTCTGGACATTTCTGAGTATGCTTCTGACCTGGGCATGTATGTGGTTTTCTAAATACACCTTTGTTTACATCTGCTTCTGAAGATCCTAGTTGACTCCAATCAAATTAGAAGAGATATACACAATAATTTTTACTAAGGTCTATACTGCTCTTTCTAGTTTAAGTAGAACAGGGAACTGGGCCACTGACCAATATCCAAATTGCCACCCTGCCAGAAAGGAGTGGAGAAAGGAAGACTTAAAATGCCACAACACTTCCCTAACATTCTTAAGATGGCTTTCTCTTGATTGCGCATTTGATTTATTGTTTTAAACCTTATATTGTTTTCTAGAGGTCCTAGAAAGTTGGTACAGACAGTACATGGTTGTTTGTTCAATGTATCAGTGACAGGAATGAGGACATGGAGTTTCAGGATCTACCATTTTGCTAACATCCTTTACACTACTAGTTTTCTTAATTTCATTTTTACATTTAAGAGGGAATGCTTGACCACAAATTTGAAATCAAACACTGTTACAACATACAGAATTAAAAATTTGAGACTCTTACCTCTCTCCTCCACATTTCAATTTCACTCCCCAAAGGCAGTCACTTACTAACTTTTATATTTTTCATCTGTGTTATGACAATGTTTATGATACCATGCTTGTACTGACAGATGCTTCTTGCTGTTTGAGGTTCACACATTTTCTATTGACTTCTTACTCAGAGGTAGAAAAACGTAGCTCTCTTATAGCTCACCTAACCTATACAATTCCTTCCCACCTACTTCAGTTTTACCAGCACAGTTATAGCATCAGATATTTTTATTTTGCCTCAATCTTATTTTATTAATTTTTTAATTTTTGTTAAAGATGTTTCTCCTTTTTCTCCCATTGACACCCTCCACCCAATCCTGCCACCCTCCCTTCACAGCATTGATGTCTATGTCCACTGCTTATGCGTATATGCATATAAGTCCTTTGGTTTATCTCTTCCCTCCCCTCTGTCCCCCTCCTCTGAGGTTTGTCAGTCTGAACCCTACTTCTTTGTCTCCAGGTCTCTTTTAATCAATCCACATAGTTTGTTCATTATATTCCACAGATAAGTGAGATCATGTGATATTTGTTTTTCTCTGATTGGCTTATTTCGCTTACCATAATACTCTCCAGTTCCCTCCAAGTCATCTCAAAGGATAAAATATCTGTCTTTCTTATAGCTGCATAGTATTCCATTGTGTATATGTAACACAGCTTTTTTATACCCTCATCTATTGATGGACACTTAGGCTATTTCCAGATCTTAGCAATTGTAAATAGTGCTGCTATAAACATAGGGGTACATACATTTTTTTTTTTAATTGGTGTTTCAGGCTTCTTAGGATATGTTCCTAGAAGTGGGATCACTGGGTCAAATGACAGTTCCATTTTTAATTTTTTAGGGAAACACCATATTGTTTTCCATAGTGGCTGCACCAGTCTGCATTCCCACCAGTAGTGACTAGAGTCCCCTTTTCTCTACACCCTAGCCCGCACTTGTTGTTGATGATTTATTAATGGCAACCATTCTGGTAGGTGCAAGGTGATACCTCTTAGCTCTTTTAATTTACATCTCTCCAATGATTAGTGACATTGAGCATTTTTTCATATGTCTCTTGGCCATTTGTATGTCCTGTTTTGAGAAGTGTCTATTTTGTCCTCTGCCCATTTTTTAATTGGGTTGTTTGTCTTTGGTTGAGTTGTATGAGTACTCTGTATATATTTGGTAATTAGCCCCTTATCTGATGTATCATTGGCAATTATGCTCTCCTGTATAGGGGGTTCCCTTTCCATTTTGATGCTTAAGCTGGGCAGAAGATTTTTAGTTTGATGTAGTCCATTTTATTAATTCTTTCATTTTTTTCTCTTGCCTTAGGCATTTCATCAGTAAAATTCTGGTGCATGTGATGCTTGAAAATTTGTTGCTTGCATTTTCTTCTAGGATGTTTATGGGTTCACGAGTCACATTTCAGTCTTTTATACATTTTGAGTTTATTCTTGTGTATGGTGTAAGTTCATGGCCTAGTTTCATTTTTTTTTTTTTTTTGCATGTAGCTGTTCAATTTTTCAAACATCATTTATTAAAGAGGCTATCTTTACTCCATTGTATGTTCTTGCCACTTTTGTCAAATATTAATTGAGCATAATGACTTAGGTCAATTTCTGTGTTCTATGTTCTGTTCCATTGATCTATATGTCTGTTCTTGTACCAGTACCAGGCTGTTTTGATTAAAGTGGCTTTGTAGTATAACCTGATATCTAGTATTGTGATCCCTCCTACTTTGTTCTGCTTTTTCAAGATTGCTGTAGCTATTCGGGATCTTTTTTTGATTCCACATAAACTTTTTGGAGTATTTGTTCTAGTTCTGTGAAATATGTCCTTGGTATTTTAATGGGTATTGCTTTGAATCGATATAATGCTTTGGATAGTATGGGCATTTTAATGATGTTAATTCTTCCAATCCATGAACAAGATATATTTTTCCACCTTTCTTATATCTTTCTCTATTTCTTTTTTCAATGTCCTGTAGTTTTCTGGGAATAGGTCCTTTAATTCTTTGGTTAAGTTTATTCCTGGATATCTTAGTATTTTTGCTGCAATAGTAAAGAGACTGTATTTTTAGTTTCTCTTTCTGTGACTACATTATTGGTGTCTAAGAATGCTGTTGATTTCTTGATGTTAATTTTGTATTCTGCTACTTTGCCAAATTTGTTAGCTTTAGTAGATTTAATGGAGTCTTTAGGGTTTTCCACGTATGATATCATGTCATCAGCAAATAATGACATTTTCACTTCCTCCTATCTAATTTGGATCCTTTTTATTTTCCTTCATGTCTAATTGCTATGGCTAAGACTTTCAATGCTATATTAAAGAAGAATGGTGAAAGTGGGCATCCCTGTCTTGTTAGTGCTCTTAAGGGAAATGCTTTTAGTTTTTGCCCATTGAGTATGATGTTGGCTGTAGGTCTTTCATATATGGCCTTTATTATGTCAAGATAATCCCTCTATTCCCTCATTGTT
Source organism: Molossus molossus (assembly GCF_014108415.1). Lineage (NCBI taxonomy): Eukaryota > Metazoa > Chordata > Mammalia > Chiroptera > Molossidae > Molossus > Molossus molossus. The sequence goes on from NW_023425352.1 coordinate 70,380,227, forward strand.
GAGCATTTTATCAGACATGGGTGCTGGATTTTGGTGAATGCTTTTTTCAGCATCTATTGATATGATCATATGGTTTTTATCTTTTATTTTGTTAATGTGGTGTATCACATTTATTGTGTTGCAAATATTGTATCAGTCTTGCATTCCTGGCTTGAATCACACTTGGTCATGGGATTTTTAATGGATTGCTGGATCCAATTTGCTAATATTTTGTTAAGGACTTTGGCATCAATGTTCATTAGGCATATTGGCCTAAGTTTTCTTTGTAGCATCTTTATCTGGCAGGAGTGCTATGAACGGTTCCTGTGCCGAGGGCCTCAGCTCCATGGGCCAAAGGGAAAGCAGGCAACTAAAATTGTCAGATTGCACATCCTCCCTGACCTCAGGACAGGAACCATGTTGGGGTGTCAGCAACTGGATGACCGGAAAATCCAACATATAAGAATCAGAATGCATTTTCCAATCCATGCATCTTCTCTTATTCTTTATCAAACAGTCTCACCTACTGGCACAACCATCCAGGTGTGCCACCAAAACTCACGCATCCCCAAGCACGCAGGTCTGGTTGGCCACCCCCCACGACTCACCTTGATGGCCGTCACCACAGGGGACCTGGTGAAGTCACTGAGGGAGTGTGCCTGGCCTCAGCCACATGTGGTGGGGAGGAGATTACTGAAGGGCCTGCTGGAAGGTTGGGAGGCAGAGGGCTGCCCACTGCATGGATTCACGTCCTCCTTCTAACTCAGGTCTCCTTTGTTTTCAGATCACAGTATGCAAGAGACAGCTGGAACAACATTAACAAATATGTGCAAGAGATGGTGAAAAAGTACTCGAAGTACGCTTGGGTTCCCTCCCCAGGCAGAGTACACCGCTGTTTACAATCCGGAGCAGGGGCAGGGCAGGGGCACAGAGCCCAGGGAAACGGACAGGACACACTGGTTCCCGCAGGTCTCAGCACTGTGTGGCTCCTTCCTGGATGTCATGCCATGGTGCAGGGGCACCGTCTGCCCTGAGGGCGCACAGATTAGGAAACAGGCAAACCCGTGACAGAGTAACTAACACAAGGTTAAATGGTGCTGAGGACCAAGAGAAGGGCAAACAATTACATAGCACCCTAAAGGAAATGCAACACTCCTAGAACAATCTGAGCTGGTCCTGAAAAATGGGGACATACTGGGTCACAGAACTCACCCAGAGACGTCCAGTAAAGTGGATGATCTGTCTCACTGGAGAGTGGGGTTAACTCAGAGAAGGATGGAGAAGACACTGGACTGGACACCTTAGCACTAAGGTCACAGAGTCATATGCCAGCTCAGGGACTTGGACTTGATGCTGTGGGCACTAGGGAGATACAGGTATTAATACCAGGGGTAGGTGTGAAGAAGGTTGTCTTTTCTTAGGGTGGTGAACACACAGAACAGTACACACATGTTGTATTATAAAGTACTACACCTGAAAACTATTCAACTTTTCTAGCCAACTTCACCCCAATACATTAAGTAATAATATATATAAAAAAAAACTTTCTTAAAAAAAAGTTCAAAACGAAAAAAAAAGAAAATCTATCAAGATTGTGCTACTTGAAGAGAAATCTGATAACTGTGGTCCTTACAGCTTGGAACAAGAGAGAGGAGCAGGAGCAAGCAGAGCAAGGGACTGGGGGACACATTTAGCTGAAGGACAATGAAGACAGCGGCAGGAAGAGGAAGGCAGGACGTGACGAGTGGCTGTCAGGAATAAGAAGGGTTATGTGAGAGGAGAAATGGGGGGCACAGGCAAGAGAAAGAGGCTGTGAAGGTCCAGAGAATTGTACAGCAGAGGAGACCATGAGGGAGGCCTCGGTGTCCACCTCCCTGGGCGTGCACTGAGCAAGGGCACACGCCTGTGTCTATGTGCACACGTGTGTGTTTGCGTGAGTGTGAACACTTTGGGTGCTGGGAGAACAGGGCGGGGGCAGGATGCCACCCTGGCCCCCTCTTCCAGGAATGAACCCTATCTCCACACCTCAGAACCTTCACTCCAGTCATGGGAACCACTGGGTTGAAAGTGGGCCCCAGGTGGAAGAGTGGGTGTCGGGAGTGGGCAGCTGTCATGCACCCCCTCTGCGGCTGCTCATTAGCACCATTTGGAGCCCCTGTTTATGTCATCTCACGAGGAGTGCTTTGTCCCCAGCCCAAAACTCAGGATGTCCTTCATCACCTACTCCACAGATGCTGAAACTGTCATGGGCCTCACCTCAGACAGGTGAGTGCCATTAACCCCCAAGGCAGGCCCAGTGGGCCAGGCCAAAGGGAGAGCCAGGAAACAAGGGGATCTCCCTGAGACAGCGTGGGGAGCACTGTGCTGCAGGTTGGGCTGGGCTGGGCTCCCCAGAGCCCACCCTGGTCTCCAGCAGCGGCTCCCGGCCTGCTCTGAACCTGGCTGCACTGGCCCTGGCCGCCCTCTGCTTGCAGACCATCCGTGCCCCCTCCCAGCCCTGCCTGCACCGTCCTGAGACCCCTCACGCTCCCCTGTCTCAGAACAGGCTGGCTCTGAGGAGGAGCAGGGCAGGGACGGGCTGCCCCCCACGAGGGGAGCGGAGGCCTGGTTTGTGTCAGCCTGTGGTTTGTGTTCAGGAGAGAGAGACCCCAGTGGGTGGAGGTGGATGACAGCACGTGCTTGGGGGGGCTCCGGGGGGCAGACAGAGTGCCGGTGGGGGTGGGCTGGGGCCTCTGGGGGAGGGTCGAGTTCTGGGGACAGGAGGACCACGGCCTCCTCCCACACACGCTCAGGGTCCGAGCAGGACAAGCTGTGGGGAGGCTCCTGCAGGACCCCGGGTCCTCTCTGGAAGGTGAAAGTGGGGCCCTCTCCAGTGGGGGAGGGGCCAGGGCTGAGCCTGGGGCCAGGGGACCAGGGACCTGTGACATCCTGTGTGAGGGAGGGTGACAGGGAAAGAGGAGTCTGGTGCAGGCCCAGGACCTGGTGGTCCCTCCAGGAGCAGAGCTGGGGAGGGGGCGGGGCAGCGCCAGGCAGGACCTGCTCAGAGGGGCGGGGCCAGGCCCCTGGTGCTGGGCTGCAGGCCCAGGGGGGACAGTCCCAGCACATCTGCCCAGATGCTGACAAACTAATGTTCCACAGTGAGGTGTGGGTGCGGGAGGGCCCCGCGCTGAGCTGGACACGCCTGGCTCGGCCTCCACTGGCCCTGGGTCCGAGGCCTCCTCACCCCCTTGGCTGGGCCGGTCGCACCCAGGAGGCATCTCTTCCCCCTGCGGTGAGACGCGGGCCCTCAGGGTCCAGGCTCAGCTTCCCTTCTGAGGCAGCTGGTCCCTGTCTCACTGGCTGCCCTGAACGTCAGCCCAGCCTCCGGCCCAGGGCCAGCCCTGCTCTCTGCCCTCACAGCAGGGACAGGCAGGGGCCCAGGCAGCCTGAGAGCCCTGGTCCTCCGCGGGCACGGAAGCCTCGGGCCACTCCCCGCACCTGGGCTTGTTCTCCCGCAGCCCTGGGGCCCGGAGCCTCTGCCTGAGCAGCTTGGCTCTTCCTGCACCACAGGTGGGGGGCGGGGGCTGGAGGACCAGGAGACCAGGGTCTGTGCCAGGGGAGCTGGGGCAGGGCAGGGGCTCAGCGGGGTGACCTTTGCCAAACTCAGCCTTACCTGTTGGAGGAGTGTGCCCACCTGAGGGCCTCTTAGAAGCTCACAAACTGCCAGCCACCTTGTAGGTGCGGGGTTCACGCTGCACATCCATGGTGCCCCCCCAAAGCCAAGGGCGGTCGACTGAGGCCTGTGTGCCTAAGACAGGTGAGCTCAGAGGAAGCCATGCCACAGCCCTGGGACCAGCTGAGCGTCACCCCCCAGCCCCATCCAGTGCTCCCCAGGTGGGGACAGACAAGGCCGGAACAATGCCTTCAACTTCAAAGTCACAGAAGGGCCACGAGGGGACATTTTCAACAGCAGCTTTCTGTGTCCCCTTCCACCCAGACAGGAGGGCACAGGGCTAAACGGCATCAGGACAGCTTGGGGTGGTTGTGACTCTCATCTCCTCATTCTACCTCAACCCTCTTTTTCATTTTTCTCAGAAATGCAATACAGGAAGGTCTTAAGAAACTGCAAAAAATAGTGCCTTCAGGAGACATAAACATGGATGAAGGATTTAAGAAGGTACAGTCTTATAGAAGTCTATTTAGTTTGCTTTGTCCAGTTCTTAGAGGATTTGGGGTTATCACACAGCCCTCCCCAATATTTCTTCATTTTCTTCCAGGCAAATGAGCAGATTAAAAAAGTGTTCTCCAAAGGTAAGGAGCCTGCGCACTTCCTTATGGTCCTGTCCAGGGCACAGGCAGGCAGGGCCTCAGCGAGGTCTGGGTGCTGACCCACCTGGGCCACTCTGAGCGCTGAGGCTGGACCAAGCCGCTGGCCCTCTGGGTGCTGCAGGCTCCTCCTGTGTGCAGGGAGGACAAACCCACCCCCTTGACGTTGCTCAGACTACACGGGCTCCCGTGGGTGCATTCTTGGTTCTGATTAAATGTGAGGTGCTTGACTTACAGTTGGGCTGCATGAAAACGAAAAAGAAGAGCCAGGGACCTAGAACACACGGAATTCAGTTTCCTGAAGAGCTGGGTTGCTCCCTGCTCAGCACCCTGTGTCTCTGCCACAGGCTGGCTCTGGCTCCTGTTCTGTTCAGCTCTTCCCTTTGTTGACTCTTGTCTTGTGACAGAGTCTCCAACAGTGGAAAAGCCCAGAACCATCATCCCCATTTGGACTGTAGGGTCGCAGGTATAGTCAGGAAATCGCATGGGCCTCATGGGGACCAGCGGTGAGCTGGGCACGGGATCTGCGGCCCAAGGGCCTCTGACCCTGAGCGAACCACTGGGCCCACAGACGCCAGCAGGAGAGCCCGCAGACACTGTCTGGGGCGGGACCCCGGCCCTCCACTCAGTGGGGTCGGGCTTCCCCGCCCTTTGCTCCCTGAAGGGTTAGGCTTGTCCCCTGGAGCAGCTGCGGTCGCTGTTCAGGGCGAAGGCTGCACCAGCCGGTAGCAGTGAGAGTTCAGTAGGAAGAGGCCCCAGCTGAGCTCAGTCTCCCCGTCTGTAAAGTGGGCCCTGGGCAAAGGTGCCTTCTCCTTCCAGAGTTGGTAGCAAAGCCCTTCAGGAGCCCTGGACGGTGGGTGCAGGGCTCACTCTTCCCAGGCACAGGAGGTGTGGGGAGCAGGGCTGTGGCCCTGGCAGCCTGGGGGGGGGGGCACTCCACTTGCCTTTGTTGACCAGGCCCCGCTGCTCCCTGCAGACCTCAATGCCGCCAGTCTGATCATCACCTTCACGGCTGGCATGATGGAGCCTCCGGTATTTTACTCCACTCGGAACGAGGTGAGTCCGGGCCAGCCTCCCAGCCCTGCTCCATGGAATTAGGTGACTTACTTGCAAAGCTTTGTTTCTCTTAGGCTAACAAGGCTCGTGGTATGAAGACCAAGGTTTACAGCGTGGGTTTGAAAGACTATGAACGAAAGCAGGTAACTCTGAACAGGTAACCAGGGCCACACCTGAGCTCTTTGGGGGACACTTTCAGAAGCAGCTGTCCCAGGGTAGGCCAAAGTACATTTCTCTAACTCACCGCAGGGTTCGGACAACAGACTGCCACTCAGACATGAGTAACGAGTGCGATGTAGAACCTGCGCCCCAGAGGTGGGTGGGAGCACTTCCCTCCTGAGGCTGTGCTGCCGGCGGGCACAGGGTCTGGCCCAGGGGTCGAAGTGGCCTGAGTGCAGATACCGCCTCCTGGGACGGGAACCTGCTGTGTCCCCACCTGGCTGGGAGCCCAAGCCACCTCCTCTTTCTTGTAGCTGGTGAGCATTGTAGAGAGTGAACACCAAATGTATGTAAGAGACGATTACAACTCCTTTGATGACTTTGTCAACTCGGTGAGTGTGGGGCAAGGTGAGAAGGGGACTGAGCAGTTTCTCATCACAGCCCCACGTCCCCTAACTCTGACACTGCCTCTCTCTGCTCAGCTCGTGGAAAATTCCTGTTTAGATGTTATGGGAAAGGACACTTTCTTTGTTTGTGTAGCAGGTAAGAGCTAGAGTCACTCTTCCAGACAAAAGTGAACAAGATGTGGTATGTGTGTGTTTGTGTGTGTGTGTGTGTGTGTCTGGTGTGTATGGGTATGAGGTGAGAATATGTGTAGTCTAAGTGTGTAACGTGTGGTGGGAGAGGTCTGAGTGTGTGTGGTGTGTGTGTGGTGTCGTGGTGGGTGTGTGCAGTGTGTCTGCCTGGAGCGGTGGTGGTGGTGGGGGCAGTGCACCTCATTAAGAGCCTTTGTTGCAGGGTGTGTAGGCCACGTTGTGGTCCAGGTACATGCACCTAACTGCATTTTCCCAGCTGGACTGAGCAAGATGGACATGGAGCTCTGTAGAAGTTAAGGGGCCTCGCATTGGGACTGCACACACATATTGTGAAATGATTACCATAGTAAATCTAGTGTTAGTATATAAATCTCAAAATCAAAAGTCTAATAAAGAACTTAGAAAAATAGTTTAGAAAGGTCAACAAAAAAGCTAGCAAGTGGAATCCAAAACCACATACAGGGAAATCCATCAAGACTAACAGGGGTCACCCGAGAATGCAAGCCCGACGCCCGGTTTGAAATATCATGTAATTTAACATCATCAACACAGACAAGGAAACAGGAGTACACCCCCCCCCCCCCGGGGAAGGAAAAGGTGTGGACAGTGCTCCCCTTCTACGGTCACACTAGGTGAAAGGCCTCCATCCACAGTGACACTCAGGGCCAATAGCACTCCCAGGGGTTACTAGGAACTCTGTCCCTGACATCTACCTGGGACTGGACAAGGATGTCCTCTCCACTGCCAGCCCACCTCCACTGCCAACCCACCTCCACTGCCAACCCACCTCCACTGCCAGCCCACCTCCACTGCCAGCCCACCTCCACTGCCAGCCCCACCTCCACTGCCAGCCCCACCTCCACGGCCAGCCCCACCTCCACGGCCAACCCACCTCCACTGCCAGCCCCACCTCCACTGCCAACCCACCTCCACTGCCAGCCCCACCTCCACTGCCAGCCCCACCTCCACGGCCAGCCCCACCTCCACGGCCAACCCACCTCCACTGCCAGCCCCACCTCCACTGCCAACCCACCTCCACTGCCAGCCCCACCTCCACTGCCAGCCCCACCGCCACTGCCAACCCACCTCCACGGCCAGCCCCACCTCCACTGCCAACCCACCTCCACGGCCAGCCCCACCTCCACTGCCAACCCACCTCCACGGCCAGCCCCACCTCCATGGCCAACCCACCTCCACTGCCAGCCCCACCTCCACTGCCAACCCACCTCCACTGCCAGCCCCACCTCCACTGCCAACCCACCTCCACTGCCAGCCCCACCTCCACTGCCAGCCCCACCTCCACTGCCAACCCACCTCCACGGCCAGCCCCACCTCCACTGCCAACCCACCTCCACGGCCAGCCCCACCTCCACTGCCAACCCACCTCCACGGCCAGCCCCACCTCCACTGCCAACCCACCTCCACGGCCAGCCCCACCTCCACTGCCAACCCACCTCCACGGCCAGCCCCACCTCCATGGCCAACCCACCTCCACGGCCAGCCCCACCTCCACTGCCAACCCACCTCCACTGCCAGCCCCACCGCCACTGCCAACCCACCTCCACGGCCAGCCCCACCTCCACTGCCAACCCACCTCCACGGCAGCCCACCTCCTGCCAACCACCTCCACGGCCAGCCCCACCTCCACTGCCAGCCCCACCTCCACTGCCAACCCACCTCCACTGCCACCCCACCTCCACTGCCACCCCACCTCCACTGCCAGCCCCACCTCCACTGCCAGCCCCACCTCCACTGCCAACCCACCTCCACGGCCAGCCCCACCTCCACTGCCCAGGGTACCTGCATCTTCCCGTATGTTACCTCTGTGATGGGAGCCCTCCCTCTGCACCCCAGCACCCACCCCCGAGGGTCCTGCATCAGTGCGCCGAGGGCCTCCTGTGCGTTACCTCTGTGATAGGAGCCCTCCGGCTGTCATGAGCTCTGGATCTGCAGACTGGAGCATCCAGGTGCCTGGCTCTGCACTGCTGAGGTGATGGATGAGTGCACTCTCCCCCTGGGGACAGCACCCAGCCACATCCAGCAGGATGCAGACCCAGGCAGCTGGCTCTACACTCTGCTCTCCATGGTAGGCTGCAGGGCAGTAGGTGGAGGGGTCACACAACCGTGCACATGTTGAGCTCTTTCCCAAGGGCGGGCAACCAGGAGCTGATGCCCCATCTGCCAGCTCCACTCCTGTGTCAGGAAGTGGAGAGAACGGTCCCCACCGTCAGACCAGTTGTGAGGGAAAGGCCCTGGATTCTGCCGTGACTGGCACAGGACCCGGCACAGGTGTCTGACCAGCAGTGGCAGACACCATTGCTTCCCCACCCCGTGTGGACCCAGGCTGGAGGGGACGGTCCGAGATCTGCTGGATGAGAGTCTCTCCAGCGGTGGTGGCAGCTTTCTGACCCTCCTGTGCTCTGAACCTGCAGCATGAGGCATGGGGGTGGGTAAGAGACGTGTGAAGATGAAGACCACAGATTACATCTACAGCTACCAGAGAGGGGTTGACTCCAGCAGTAGTGGTGTCCGTGGGTCCTGGAGCTGGCACTTGAGGTCAGATCCTGGTCTGTACCTGCCAGGGGTCATAGGATCTACCTGTTTCTCTCTCTAAAACGGGGTAATAATGCCTAGCTTAGGGGACGTTGGGAACATTAAGGGAGAAAGTTAAAGAATGGTGCATAATAGATGCTCAGTTAGTGAGAAATGTTACTATGGAAGAACATAGGAGTTCCATCTGTGACTTGGTCTTGCACAGATGACCTCATTTGGGGGTCCTTCTTGCCTTTCGTGTGGCCAGATTACTACGCTGGCTCTTTCTACCACATTTAGAGCCCGGCCTCTCCCCACTCAGACGACTGTCCTTCTCTGACTACATCCAATTGTGATATGGCTTATTAAATTATGTCCTGCCTTGCAAAGAAATGCTTCTGTGCAACAAGGAATCCTGGAATATAAGTTGCAAATGGTCTTCTGGGAGGTTGAGGGGCAGCAGACCTGCACGGGACAAACCATAGTGGGCCGGCAAAAGGGGCTGTGTAGGAGACACTATGTACTCATTCACCAGGCAGATACAGAGCCCATGTCGTGCTGGGCAGGGTCCTAATGAACTGTGAGCCTGAGTGTGAGGCCTGGCCAAACTGGCTCAGAAGCAGCCATGTGTTGCTGGCCGCTGTGCATGGGAGGAGGCACACCGCTTAGAGACAGCAAACTGTGCTGGACCAGCCTGACCCCCAGCACAGGGCCAGCAGCTGTGCATGGGAGGAGGCACACCGCTTAGAGACAGCAAACTGTGCTGGACCAGCCTGACCCCCAGCACAGGGCCAGCAGCTGTGCATGGGAGGAGGCACACCGCTTAGAGACAGCAAACTGTGCTGGACCAGCCTGACCCCCAGCACAGGGCCAGCAGCTGTGCATGGGAGGAGGCACACCGCTTAGAGACAGCAAACTGTGCTGGACCAGCCTGACCCCCAGCACAGGGCCAGCAGCTGTGCATGGGAGGAGGCACACCACTTAGAGACAGCAAACTGTGCTGGACCAGCCTGACCCCCAGCACAGGGCCAGCAGCTGTGCATGGGAGGAGGCACACCGCTTAGAGACAGCAAACTGTGCTGGACCAGCCTGACCCCCAGCACAGGGCTGGCCGCTGGCCCTTTCACCTCTCAGATGATCGTAGTCTCCCAGGCTGCATGTGCCGGGATGCTGCTCGGTCACAGTGGCTGCCATCAGGGGCCCTGGGTGCTCAGCTTAGACGTGGGGGAGGGATGTCTTCCGGCTGCATTGACATCACTCCTCTGTCATTTATCTAAGGGGGGCCTGGTGAGAGCACTGCTGCACCCCGTAGGGGTACCAGGACACCCGGGTCAGACACCCAAGGAGGGTTTCTACCTGTGGAGGGAATGAGGCTGGGGGCCTTGTGTGCTCCATGGTCAGGGGCTGAAGACCTCTGAGTGCTTCAGGCCCAGCCCAGCCCCTCACAGAGGACCCTCAGGGACATGAGGGAGGACCCTGCTGAGGGGGTGCACAGATGTGTCCTGACACAGAATTCCTCCCATGAGTCCCCTGGGATTTCTGCTTTGGAGGGTGGGTGCACTAACTGTGATCAGAGGGGAGACAGCACTCAGCCCCCCTCACACAGACTTTTGATGTTGCCCTTGCAGAAAACTACAATCTGGGGTTTTTTACTCCTATGCTAGAAGAACATAAATTGAATGACTATGTTTGCAGATATACTGTGGACAACAGCACATTCTACAGTAAGTCGCCCCTTTGGTGCCTCTGGGTGACCAATGTCCTACACCACACTGCGTTCACCTCTGCCAGCCAAGCCCTCAAAGCCCTTGCTGACCATTTTCTGGGGACACTCTGAGGACAGAGGCCGCTTGAACAAATGGAAGGAAGAACCTATTTCAGAAGCCTGGACACCTCTTGTTTCAGATGCAAAATTGGGAGTTAATCCCTCCCCCTGAGGCAGGGCTTTTCCTTGCCGAGGATGGTTTGGATTCTGGGTCTGCCCTCAAGCTGCATCACCACACCCTCCCCTCAGCTACCTGGTCCCTTGAGAGATGAGTCATGAATCCCACGAGTCATCTAGTTGGAATAGAAGCAGTTACGGGGACCCGAGTCTGTGGCAGAGGCACTGGTAATTTCCCCAGGAATGTGTGTTCACTTTGGATTGGCAGAAGAAGCCATCTGCTAGGTTTGGGCCCTGTCATTTGGCACTGGCATACATCACATGCATGGCCTTGACCAAATGAGTGTTCTGATCTTAGCCTCTATTTTCTCTTCTGTAAAATGGGGCCAGAATGAGAGTTGTACTAAGTAAGATCTAAACAGAAATACCTGAGAGATTAGTTTTAACATATAAACAAAAAATAATGAAAATCCTCAGGCATCAGGTGAACCTCCATGAGGTGGATATGCTCCTCACCGAAGGCTGCTGGGGTACAGCTGGACTTCCTGCACCTTCCTCACTTTTCCCAGTGAACCGCTTGATACATTCATTTGATATATTGAGAAAAATAGCATCTTATTCCAGGGCCATCTGGTATACCCAGAGCAACTCCCCTTCCCAGTACACTTCTAGAATATGTCTCCTTTCCACAGAGCACAGACCACAGAGTGGGCCTGGGACTGTCCTTGCCCCATTCCACACCACACAGGGTGCAGATGGCCTAGGGAATTAGGTTTCCCTTGGTCTATGCTTTCTCAGGAGAGGCGTAGGGTTGCCTGTCTCCTTACAGGTGGAGCTAACGTGTATTGAGCACTTAGTACATCAAGGATCTTATATTTACCATCACATTTCATTCTCAGAGGAGACTGATTGCTCCTCCTTTGTATGGATCTGGAACCAGAGAGAGGGGCCATCAAAATGTTTGCTTACGTTCAGCAGCTGTGTAGGAGCAGCTGGGAAGCAGGCCCAGGGGATCTGACTGCTCCATGGGGGCCTTCAGCCTCCCTGAGATGACTTTTCTTGAGGACAGGGGGACACAACCTATCCCCAGGATGTGTGCAGATGCTACCTCTGTGGCCTGTGGGAGCAGTGGTTCCCACCCTGGAGACCACCAGTGTTTCTCTCCGAGGAGGATGCTCTCACCCTGGGGAGTGCCTCCCACAGACCTGGGTCCCTCTGCTGATGGCCAGGCTGTCCCTGGTGAGGGGCTGGCCTAAGCGGTCCTCGGGGCTGTTTATTGTCCAGAGTTCAGATGCATTGAGGAGCGTTGATAGGAATGTTACAGTTACGTTCTCTTCTGGCTAACGTATCTAGAGAAACACTATAGAAAAATTTAGAGAAGCATAAACAAGAATGTTGTCTGGTTTAGTATGCACTGTTTTTATTTTCGAGAAATATTTTTAAAAGGCAACTGAATTAAGTATTGTTTTTTAAACTCCTTTCCATTCAAGCATGCTGTGCTGAGCTCAGTGTACCGGGTTCTGCCATCCCCTCGTTCTCCTGCCTCTGGGCTACGGACACTGTACCGGAAAATTGCATATCTTAGGGTTTTTTCCTACTAATTGCAACCATCCTACCTCTCAGACACAAACTCTTTCCCCAAATCATACTTGGCAATTATCTTTACTATCAGCACCAATAAAGATATGAAAAATTCAGAAGTTCATAGCTAATACGAAAACGGAGTTAGAATAAAAAAGCTGGTTCACGTGGAAATGACCATTCTGTAGGCAACAGCCCTGATCTGTGGCCACAGCTGATGGATGGAGAGTTGGGTTCAGACTGAGAGGTGCCCCAGGAACAAGCTAAGGGACTGTTCTGAGCTGCTGGAGGGCCACCGCCCAAGTCCCCACGAAATAAGAGAAACAAAACAAAGAAGGAAAGTCCGGGTTCCCTGTTCAGGCTCCCAGTGTCCATGGATGGCACCCCGGTCACTCTGGTGAAAACCTACCTGTCATCCTCGATTCCTCTTGGCTTCATCCCACGTGCAGTCCACCAGCAAGTCCGGTGGCCCCGTGTTTCAGTACACATGCAGATCTGGCCAGCTCCTGGTCAGATGCACTGTACTTGCAATAAACTCGTACCACAAGGCCCTGCCCATCTCTCCTCACTCGCTTCATCCCTGCTCCACCAGCACAGCTAGTTAAGGCCCCAGGGCCTGGGCACATGAGCACCCAAGGCCCAGACACTCTTCCCTGGGACCTTTCCCGGCTCTGCAACCTCATGCTCCCAGCTGCAGCACTGCCGCCTCAGAAAGACATTCCCAACAGCACACAAAGTAGCAAACATGGTGTCATGACCTTGAAACAGCCATCCATCCTCATTCAATAGCTACAAACCCTGAAGAATGTGCTCTTGCTGATATCATCCCCATGTGTTACTTTGATGAAAATCCCAGACATCAAAGAATTTCATGTGTAAATATGTCAGTATCTCTAAAGAGAAATTGTATCCTTAAAGGAAGACAGGTCTCCTATTCCTAGGAAGCTGTCCCTTCTCTGTCCCCTAGCCCTTCCATTGTTCATGGAGGTCCCAGTACTTTTCTCTCTGTCATTTATTTTATTCATTGTTATTTCATTATCAACCCCTTCTCCAATCTATGAAATGTAAGGGCCTTGAGAACGGACTCTGCCTGCATTGTTCCCCATTAAACACCAGAGCAGTACCTGGTGCCTGGGGCATGGTGGGTGCTCAGAGGAAGGCCAGGGACAGAAGCTGCTGTCTGCCAAATGTTAGTCTGGTTGACAAGTGCCAGGGGAAGGGGAGACGGATGGATGGACATGTCCATTGACATTATTCTCATGATTTTATTTTAGTACAAAAAGCAACCAATATGACAAAGAAGAAACTAATTTGCCCAGGATATATATTTCCGAATGCTGGACAGTAAGTGTTTCAATCTGGGAGCCAGGTGGGCAATTGGGGGCCAGGTGAACTGCCTAGGAAATGGGGTGCCGGCTCTGCTGAGGCAGCACCTGTCTGTCTCCGAGAGGTCTCAGGGCACCCTCCATGTTGGTGATCACCCCAAGGTGCTCAGGGATCTGATGAGGACGGTGGGGAGGGCAAGGTGAGGTGTAATGATGAGGGCAGGTGGGGAAGACAATGTGACCTGGGATGGCAGCCTTTGGAGCTAACATACTGTGTGAACACAGAAGGCTGGGCATGGTGACACCAAGCAGCCACTTCTTGTCACGTATCCAAAGCCACAAGGGCACCTGCTCCACTGCAAGGCTCCTCCCTGCTGCTCAGCTTCCTTGCAGAGGTGACTCTAGTGCTTGAGGATGAACTCTCATTACCCACGGTGTCAGCTCTCTCGTGGCCCCCAGGCCAGATGTTGAAAGTCATTACAGTAAGAACTGTGGGCTGCGGTTGTGGCCGAGTGCAAGAACTGTGTGTATGTGGGCCAGTGCTCACCACCTGCCCTTTCTGTTCTTCAGGGTGGTCGTCGTTGAATACAGTCTCAACAATGGCAAATCATTTATGACCCGAACTTTGAAAATGACCAGCAGGAACTGTGTGAGTGTCAGGGTGGTGCCGTGAAGATCACCCCAGGGCATACTCCCTGTGTTGGCCAGAGAGGGGGAAAATGACCCCAGGCAGGTTCAGTAGGTAGCTTGTGCAGACAGGGACACATCTCACAGACCATCTGGGGCCCTTCAACCTTCTCTGGGGGGCTGTCCACCGACTTAAGCTTGGGCAGGACCCTGGAAGCATGTCTACGAGACATCTGGGTGCCACCAGATGTCCCGGCCTTGCAGAACATGTGACCTCTGGGTGCACATGTCACTGACGCACTCGGAGGGACAGATGAGAGCTCTGAGCAGACTCAGAGACTGTTCCAGGCTCTGCCCACACTGTCTTCCTCCTTGACACCTGTCCTGGCCCTGGTCCAGTGGTGGGGGGTTCACGGTCCGTCTAGATTCCAGCGGAAGTGAGTGGGACAGGCTGGAAGGCTGTGAGCTGGGGGCAGAGATCAGAACCTCTGGGGCACCCAGACCCTCAAATCCAGGTCCAGGGAAGGGATCTGGAGGGCGAGACCAGCAGTGGCCCTGCACAGTGAGTTCCCACAGCCGTGGAGAGGTTCTTGAGATGCTTTGAGCCCTGGCTGGTTTTCTCAGCAGTTAGAGCATCGACCCACAAACTGATGGGTCTGGAGTTTGATTCCCAGTCAAGGGCACGTACCTAGGATGCAGATTTGATCCCTGGACCCAGTCAGGGTTGTGCGAGGAGCAACCAGTTGATGTGTGTTTCTCTCTGTCCCTCCATCCCTTCCTTCCACTCTATCTAAAAAAATCAATGCAAAAATATCCTCCGTCACACCCAAAAAATACAGGCTCTCAACCCACTCATGACCATCACGTGCTGTCATTGTGCTGACAGCATCACCCTCCCCTCAGCCTCCCTCGTTCTCAGCTCCTCAGCTGGCCCTCTGCTAACTCTCTCTGCAGGCAGACGGTCCCTCTGTTGGGGGGAAGCCTCAGGACTGTGGGAGGGTCCCAGGGGCTCAGCTGAGGGAGAGGCACCTGGGAATGAGGAGCTGCTCCCCCCGAGCCCACTTCTCGGAGCCCTGCATCCTCCAGGCACCTGTCCCAGGAGCTGCCCTGGGGACAGAGGGAGTCAGGCTGGAGCGGTGTGCCCGGGAGGAGGGCTCCGGAGCCGAGTCGCACTGCCCTGGTGCCCAGGGCCAGCTTGTGAGGTCCGACAGCGCCGACAGTCCTCCTCTGAGTCTGTCTTCGCTTGCCCCTGCTCCTCCCTTCACGAACCAGCAGACTGAACTGACCTGGTGGCCCCTCAGCGTCCTGCCCATCAGCAGGCACATTGAGAGCAGAGTCCAGGAGCAGCCTGGAGCTGCAGGCCCAGCAGAGCCCGCCCCTCAGCCCGACGTCACCTGTCCTTTCAGCCGGCCCGGCTCCTGGGCACAGGCTCCCTCCACGGTCCCGCTCAGGCCCCTGGACAGCACGGTCTGCGGAGGGGCGGGCTGTGCCGCTCGCCGGCCCGGAGGCAGCACACCTGCCCGGGTGGTGAACAACAAGACCGTGGTCTCCTGGAGCCCTCAGGGGCCTGGCCTGTGCTGGACTTCCTACACGCTGTCCTCCCCACACGTGCCCGCTCCCCTCCTCGCAGACAAGAATCGAGGCTCAGAGAGACTGCGGAGCTTTGCACAGGGCTGTGGTCCTGGAGGGGGAGGGGCGGCGGGGAGCTAGAGCAGGTCTCCTGCCTGTGCATCTGACCCCAGCCTCTCGGTGGGCCGCAGAGCCCTCCCCCACCCAGCTGAGCATCTAGGTTGTGTGGACCTCACTAACCTCTGTCCTGTCAGCCGAGGCCTGCAGTGAGGGCTGCTCTGTCCCCCACAGAGGATCCGACTTCCCACTCGGGGCTGGGGCAGAGCATGTGATCAGGCCAGTGGTGGGGTCTGAGGCCAAGGGTTCCACAGGCTGTGGTTCCAGCTGTGGCCTCCTACCCCACTGTGGTCCCTGCAGATGGGGCCATCTGAGGTCACGGGAAGTAGTTGGACAAGGAGTGGGGGCGATGCCTGGTGCTGGTCGACTGGGTGGAGGCTGCCCAGACCCACCACAAGCCTCTCACATGTGTGCTTTCTGCAGAACAAAAAGCCAACTGGCACTCCACCTGCCCCGTGGCCTACTATCCAGCCACCCACTACTACTACACGGCGGACCACCACTACCACTACCACTACTACAACCACGAGACCTACCACTACAACTACCACGAGGCCCACCACTACTACTACCACTACAACTACCACGAAGCCCACCACTACTACTACCACTACAACTACTACCACCACCACTACAACTACCACGAAGCCCACCACTACTACTACCACTACAACTACTACCACCACAAGACCTACCACTACCACTAAAACTACCACTACCACGAGACCTACTACTACCACTACAACTACCAAGAGGCCCACCACTACCACTACAACTACCACTACCACGAGACCTACTACCACCACTACCACTACCACCACCACAAGGCGGACCACTACCACTACCACTACCCAGCGGCCCATAACTACTACTGTCCGGACACCTGCTCCACTACCTGCCCAGCATACTCATCCACCAACTCCCCCACACCATCCAACCAGCCCCAAGTATCTGTTCCTGCTTGTGCTCGTCCCAATCGTGATCATGTGCCCGGTGCTGCTCTGCTGCTACTCCTGCTGCAAGAGGGTGAGTGTCCTGCCCGCACTGTCCTGTGGGCCCCCAGGGAGGAACGTGTCGGCCTGCATTGTGACCCTGCCCGTGGCGAGGTTCCCCTCAGCTCCAGCGCCGACACATGAGCAGACAGAGGTACAGACTCTGTCCTCCATTCCCGGGCACAGACGCAGCCTGGGCTTCCTGGAGCCTCCTGCCTCGTGCTTGCCTCTGGGAGGAGGCCTAGGTGCTGCCCTGGCCCCGGGGCATCAGGGACCACAGACACGGGGGACAGGGCTGCCTCACAGCAGCCAGGACTCCGAAGGCCTCAGGGGGCACAGCCTGGGAGGCCTGTGGTGCTGGGGGAAGAGGTGTCTCACAGGAGGCACCGGGGCCCCAAAGGGGAAACTCTGCACAGGAGGGTGCATAACCTCCGGGGCAGCTGTGCCTTTGGAAAGCAGCACAGGTCTCTGCATGTCTCCAGTGCCCCTGCATTTCTTGTTCAGTCACTGCTAAGGGCCAGGAGGTGCTGGGCCCCGTGCTGGGCGAAGGGGACAGATAGGAAGTTCCCAATGTCCTCGCTGGACCTCAGTCTGGTATCTGGTCTTACAATGGTGCTGGGAGCTTTTGAGGGTAAAAGGTCAGCTCCATCATGTGTGGCAAGTGCCTGTGTAACCAGAGCAACAGCAAAGGACAGAGACGGGCCCTAGGGAGGGACTGAGGCAGTGGCCCTGCTAGCTGGGTTTGCAAGGACACAGGCCAGAGAGCTGGATAAAGAGAAAAGCTGCCTGGCTGGTGTGGCTCAGTGGACTGAGCATTGTCCCATGGACGGGAGGTCCCTGTCTGATTCCTGGTCAGGACACATGCCGAGTTTGCGGGTTCGCTCCCCAGTTGGGGACGTGCAGGAGGCAGCCAATCCATGTTTTTCTCTCACATCAATGTTTGTTTCTTTCCTCTCCCTAAAAAATCAATTAAAAACATTTTTTTTTAAAAGAAAGGGATAGCAGAGGTTTGAAGGACAGAACAAACCAACAAGTAGCCACCAGGTCAAATTACTGTGAAGGAGGGAGGAGGGAAGAGAGAAAGCCCTGGGTGGTGGGCGGACCGTCACCTCTGAGGGCTGAGAGGACACAGAGGGCTGCAGGGGTGGAGGGGGGGGGGGCATGTGCTCTGCCTTCACATGAAGGTGGGCAGCTGAGGAAACTACCCTGTGGGGCCTCAACCAGGGACCCGGCTCCTCAGTCTGGCATCTCCCTGTCGACCCACAGGGAGCTTTCTACTCCCTTTGATAACTGAGGAGCCTGAGGCCCAGGGAGGAGGAACTGTTGGCCACTTGCCCCAGGACTGGGGACCCAGATTGACTCCCCATAGCCCACGTACTGTCCTGCAGCTGCAGAGCAGGGTCCCCTGTCAACATGGCCAACCAGCACGCCCATGCCCCATCTAGCTGTGCTTATGTCTCTTTAACTTTCTAGAATGTCAAGGAGCCACCCCCAGTGGAAAAAACGGAAAAGGTAAGTCGTGGTGGGGTCCTGACGTCGTCTGCCGGCCTGATACCACAGTGACCTTGACAAAGAGTCCTCTGCAGCCTAGGGGCGATTTCTGTGCCCAACACAGCCTGATCCAGGGCTTTCTCATTGCATTAGCTGCTTGGGGGACCCTGTTTCAGCAACTGCCTTGTTCACTACTGAATTAAAGGGGATTTTTTTTTTAGTTCCCAAAGGACTGATTTTAGGATGGTCCTTCCCAGGAGGAGGGGAGCTTTTGGAAAAGGAGCCTCAGGTCAGGGACCTGGTCCCCCTCTGGCCTCTGGGTCCACTGGGCTCCGTTTCCTTGGTCTCCTCCCTGCGTCCTGCCAGGGCAGGGGCTTGGCCGGGGGTGGCCTGTAAGGACTGCAGGGCTGAGGAGGGGCAGGGAGTCTGACCTGGCCCCCAGCGGTGAGGAGGCCCCGCCCAGGTGAACACAGGGACCCAGGGTCCAGCGATCAGGTCAGGGCCCATCCAGAGGGACGAGGAGCCCAAACCGAGGCCCATAGCTGTAGCTGGTGCATGGTGTCCCAGAAGAAGGGCGAGCCCGGGTCTGAGGTCTGAGAGGACCCTGGCCTCACTGTCCCAAGTGGCCTCTGCAGTGTGACCTTGGGGGACTGGATCTGCCTGAATCAGTGAATACTCCCTGTCATGTTCCTGTGTCCACACCCGACAGCCCTCCGTGCCTTACACAGGCCGAGGCCCGCCGTCTCTCCCCGGGCAGCCTCCGGGAAACCGGGGGACCGGGAAGTACTTGCTGGCCTTCGGGGGAGCAGCCGTATTTGCAAACCCAAAGGAGTCTGCCTGTATTTCCCATGGAGGGTGCTCTCATCTGTCCTTGACTTCTCCCACAAACACTTGCTGAGACTCCAAAGTTGGGAGGTGTGGGGGCAGCAGAAGGCATGTGTCTGCACCCCGGACCTGCCTGGCCAGGAAGCAGACTGTGTTTCCTATTTCTAGGAACCGGAGATATGTCTCGTGCAGACATGCCCGATGTTGATTCTTCCTTGCTGCGGATGTCAGCATGAGAGCATACAAGGAATAGAGGTGAGAAGAGTTGTTAGAGGGAGCTGTGACCCAGGGCTGGGGTGTGGGTGGAGAGGGGCTAGGGGCTAGGCCCTGGGCCCCAAAGGTGTGGCTTGTGTGATCTGAAATATATGGGTACTGGACTTCCAACACTAGGGCACCCAGCCCAGAGACTCCCCTTTGGTTTAGGGATTTGGTGGCCCCCAGAGGTTGCATGAACTCCACCAATAGCATAGCTTTCACAGGCCAGTAGATGGTTGAGAAAGAAAAAAAAAAACTAAATTCCAAAAAGAACTTTCACAGGTCAGGAGAATAAAGTTCTGAGCCAAGTTTCTACCACCACTAAAACCACCCAGAAAGGCCAGTGGCTCCCAGCCTTCTTGAAGAAGTCCCCTCAGCAGAGTGTGTGACCCCGAGATGGACGCTAGTGGCCCCACAGAGGGAGGGCGTGAAGGAAGTGCCCTTCAGCCAGTTCTGTGGTCAACCTGGTGAGGGACAGCCCGCTGGAAGCAGGACGCGGGGACAGGAACAGGGAGAGCCCGGACCCTTGACTGGCTTGAGCAAGAAAGGTCCCCACAGTCTCTGCCGGGCTCTGCCCTTCTCCCCCTCAGTCCTGCTCTGTCCCTGGTCAGATAAAGTGCTTCCCGGCAGCTGGAGGGCCAGCTGTGCCTCAGGCCTGGCGGTCAGTGTGAGGCAGAGAAGCCAAACCACCTTCGGAGGGGGAGGTGGCTCCTGGCAAGGCTCGGGTCCGACCAGTTCATGGCCTGCCCTCCCTGCCCACCCACCAGGACCCAGAGGGGTCAGAACTGCAGGGTCCTGTGCCCATGATGCCCCCGTCCCTGGGTCCAGGACCAATTTCTGGTCTTTTTTCTTCTATTCTCCTCCCGCCCCCAGTATCAGGATCCTGCTCCTGAGCAGAACATGGGTCCTCTTCCTGCTTCCTCCTTGTGTGACCCCACCCAGGGCATGCCCTTCCTTCCTTCCATAGACATCTCCTCCACCTGTACACTGCACCCACATGCCTCCTCCACCTGTACACTATACGCACACACCTCCTCCACCTGTACACTGTACGCACACACCTCCTCCACCTGTACACTGTACGCACACGCCTCCTCCACCTGTACACTGAACCCACACGCCTCCTCCACCTGTACACTGTACGCACACGCCTCCTCCACCTGTACACTGTACCCACACACCTCCTCCACCTGTACACTATACGCACACACCTCCTCCACCTGTACACTGTACGCACACGCCTCCTCCACCTGTACACTGAACCCACACGCCTCCTCCACCTGTACACTGTACGCACACGCCTCCTCCACCTGTACACTGTACGCACACGCCTCCTCCACCTGTACACTGCACCCACACGCCTCCTCCACCTGTACACTATACGCACACACCTCCTCCACCTGTACACTGTACGCACACGCCTCCTCCACCTGTACACTGAACCCACACGTCTCCTCCACCTGTACACTGTACCCACACACCCCTCCACCTGCACACTGTACCCACACGTCTCCTCCACCTGCACACTGTACCCACACACCTCCTCCACCTGCACACTGTACCCACACGTCTCCTCCACCTGTACACTGAACCCACACGTCTCCTCCACCTGTACACTGAACCCACACATCTCCTCCACCTGTACACTGAACCCACACACATCCACCTGCACACTGTACGCACACACCCCCTCCCCCTGCACACTGTACCCACACCCCCCCTCCCCCTGCACACTGTACCCACACGCCTCCTCCCCCTGCACACTGTACCCACACGTCCCCTCCCCCTGCACACTGTACCCACACGCCTCCTCCACCTGCTCACTGTACCCACACACCTCCTCCACCTGCACACCGTACCCACACGTCTCCTCCACCTGTACACCTTACCCACACGTCTCCTCCACCTGCACACTGTACCCACACGTCTCCTCCACTTGCACACTGTCCCTCACGTCCCCTCCACCTGCACACTGTACCCACACGTCCTCTCCACCTGTACACCTTACCCACACGTCTCCTCCACCTGCACACTGTACCCACACGTCTCCTCCACCTCTACACTGAACCCACACATCCCCTCCACCTGTATACTGTACCCACACATCCCCTCCACCTGTATACTGAACCCACACGTCTCCTCCACCCTCTGACAGGAGCCCTTTGCTTCCCCTGCACAACAAATGCTGGTCTGTCCCAGACCCCAAGCACTCTGTGACCCAGAGTGACCCCTCCCCCAGCACACATGTGACCTGACGCCTGCGCAGGTCCGGGCTGCACTGATGTCCCAGTAGGTTCCTGGGGACAGAGTCCACAGGAGCCACACAGCTGGGGACCTGGAGTCAGGGTCCTGGCCTGCAGCTTCCTCACAGCCCCATCTGCTCTTCAGGGCAAAGCGACACCTTGGGTGACTTTGTTAAAAGCTGCAACCAGGTGTGTTGAGGTGTTGTCAGCTTGAGCACAAGGTAGGCAGGGGCATCGGGCAGCTCCTCATGGGACAGGGCCTGGCTTTGCGCCCTTCACATTGGACACTGGGGTTATGAGGCAGAGAGGTCTGTCTGGGCAGCTGCCAAGGGGGATGCTCAAGTCAAGGAGAAATGTTTCACCAACATTGACTGCCCTTACCAGGTAGTAATACTTTTCTAATCATTGCCTGTGTCTCAGAGGAGCCAAATTGTTACAATTTTCCTCCTTAGAATTTAATCATAATGATGGCTAATTTTTCTTGGGTCCATCCACAGGCCAGCTGGTATTCGAAGACCTTGCATGCTTTTACTACTTTTATTTTCCCAGTAGAAGTAGGTATTCACATTTTTCACTTTACCGTGCGGGATCCCAATGCTCAGAGAGGCTGAGTGACGTGTCCCAGGGATCAAAGGCCGGAGTGGCAGAGCTAGACTTGAACCCGAGGCCTAGCCCCAACATTCTCATTGCTCTGCTCCTTCTAAGTTACCCCCAAACCACCCGCAGGCTGCCCTGCTCAGGCCGGGGCCCAGGAGAGTGGTGCTCGGGCCTCCCCTGGGACTAAGCCAGGGGTTTGCGGTGCTCAGACCCTTTGGTCAGATGGGCCAGACAGGCTGGAGGGTGCCTGACCCCAGGGTCTGTAGAGAGGACTGCATGGCCACTTCAGTGAACACAGGCTCGCAGTGAAGGGGCAGGTGGGCATTAGAAGCTCTGGGCTGTATCATTTTCCTTCCTGTCTAAGAGCCTTGGGAGCTGCAGCCCCCACAGCCTGCCACCCATCAGAGGGGGCCCCAACTGCCCTTGCCCTAGGGGTGTGTATCCCGATCTAAGGGCTGGTGGCAGGGCTTGTCCCTTCAGCGCACTCTCACTTAGCAAGAACGGCAGTGCTAGTGTGGTGGGGCTGTATGGCCCCTCATCTTTGTCTCCCGGCTCCCGGCCCAGGGGTACTACACAGGTTGCAGCAAAGGGAGCCCAGGGTCAACACACTAGTGCTGCCCTCAGAAGGCAGGACAGACTTTTCTTTTTTTATCCTCATCCGACGACATTTTTCCATTTTTTGTTCAGATAGAGTGGGGGAGAGAGAGAAAGAAACATCGACGTGAAAGGGACACATTGAGTGGCTTCCTCCTACACGACCCAACCAGGGCTGGGTACAAAGTGCAACCACAGTACATGCCCTTAGTGGGAACCAAACCAGAGACTCTCTGGACTGCAGGTTGACGTTCTAACCACTGAGACAAACTGGCCAGGGCAGCCGGACAGAATTTTGATGCCTGAACCAAGTCCCCGAGGAGGAGCCCTGGCTGGTGGCCAGCGCCCAGGAGAGGAAGGTCATCACAAATGTCCACCCTGTGGTCCTAGTGCATCCTGACCCCGACCCACTGGAGCCCAGAAGACCACAGCCTCTGTGCCCATTCCAAGGACTTACCAGGGACATGCTCTCTCTTCCCTACAGGGCACGTGCCTGGATGTCACTGCAGTGAACCCTTGCTGCACACGAACGCCCTGTGGCCCCGTGAGCTGCCCTGGGCCCAGCCAAGACTGCTTCCCCCTTGACAGCCCCTGCTCATGGGGCCAACACCCCCACAGATATGCTCCAAACCTCCCTCAAGAATGCTGCCGCTGATGCGTCCCACAACCCGGGCACCCTGCAGACGGTCTAGAGACTCCAGCCCCCACACCCAACCTCTGAAGTTCCAAACACCCTGGAATATTCAGAGCCCTGTGTGAACTGCACTGGACACATATGGAGTCCAATACTGAACACTGAGACTTGGTTTCAAGTCAGAAGGAGTGGGATCTTGCTGCGGATTAGATGAGAGAGTATTACCGGGTGAGCATTGCTCTCAGTGTGAGACACATCTACCAATATGACTCCTGCAGAATAAGGCCCCCTGGTGTTCTGTGGATGGAGAAATGGCTGATTCCCACAACCCACAGCCTGGGCTGCATCTCTCACCACGGGCTGGGACAGCTGCAGTTTCAGTCAAATTCTGTTCTTTGAAAAAAATTCCAACACGTATTTAAAATATAAATAACTGCTGTGTCTATATTCACTGGTTTTTCCTAAACTCTTGGGCAAATTCCTTAATCTACCTGTGCTTGATTCTCCTAATAAAAAGATGTGAATAATGGAGTCTCCATCACAGGTGTCATGAGGCCTCAGTGCGCTCAGCACAAGCCAGGCCCCGGGAAAGACTCGGGGCCCAGTAGCTAAAGTTCCCCCTTGCCCCAGGTCAGGAGGAGGATATGAGCTCAGGGAAAACAAGACATATTTTGAATGTTCGGGGCCATCAAATTGCAGATCATGCCCAGCTGTATCCTCTGTACCCAGGGTGTTGGCACATATGAGCATTCTCAGTGAGGAGGGCACTGACAACATGTGGGGTCACACCTGACCCACCACCCACATATCCTCCTAGAAGCCATTGGAAAAAGTCCTGCACCTACTGCATCTTCAGAAATAGTATTTCCCCTCCCATGCCCTTAATACTTCTCAGGATCTGAAAGAATCAATGATGCTTACTTTCCTGAGTTAAAATCTGCTCCTCCCCTGACACAGCTGGACCATCCAATCATTCACCTCTCTTCTCATTAAGTCTTTGTGAACTTGATCAAGTTTTCCTTTCAACTAAAGTTTGAGGACTATCGAAGGTCAAGACTTCGTCTTGAACATCCTACCCATGGCAGTGAGGCTGAAGTAACCTGCTGAACCACAAATCACAGCAGACCCAAGTTAAAGGATAGGAGGAATGGCTACACTCTGACCACGTCACCCTCCCCAGGCCATCCTTGCTCTGCATAGAGTTGCCCACCCCATGCTCTATGGTTTTTCCTGTGGGAAAAACAGCCCATGGAGGACAATCAGCTTCCCCCAGCTTTAGGGGATGCTTCCCAGGCGGCCCATCAGGTGTCTCCTAACCAGGATCACATGCGGAAGCTGAAGGACTTGATGGTGGAATTGGACTGCGATGCAGAAGGCAGGCAGGTCGTCCAGCAGGAAGCGCCGAGATATGGGCAGACCATGTCCTCCTCTCAGTACTTGCTGAGTAGAGATCCAGCCAGTGGTTCTGCACATCTGCAGGGCTGAGCCACTGGTTTGGTCTGCCTGAGCACTTACTGGGTAGTTCAGCCCGAATCTCATCTCCAGCGGTCAACAATGCCTGCCTCGGAGTCTATCGTGTACCTTCACTCAGGAAAACAAATTCCTATCCTCATCTTCCGTTGAATTCACCCCATCTTCCTTCACCTTAAAGCCTAACTAGAACCCCTGGTGAGCTGCATGACCCACATCACTGCCCTGCTCACAGTGGCGCCCAAGCAGAGACTACAGCCAGCAACGCTTCCCATCTGCAGAGTCAGGCCGAGGCTCTGTGTGGCCAGGAAACTTGGTGAACAGATCTGCCTGATTTAGTGCCCCAGCCAAGAAACTGTACTAGCTTTTGAATCTGACTTGCTTCCCTGTCTCAGCAGGAAAATTGTTACATGGCCCCACCTATTACTGACTAAAGTTTTAGGAAACATCACCAAAGAACGAAGACAACTACAGACCCCATTCCACAGCCACACTGTGGTATGGAACCAAGAAAGCAATGGTATCCAAATGGTCCCATGCAGTGACACCCAACATCTCAGAGCTCGGGAAATGGCCTCACCCAAATAGAGATCTCAGTAACAGGCCTCACTTACACAAGTAAAGAGTGTGCTGTCTGTCCAGAACCCCAAGCTGAGCTTACTCGTTAATGACTGTCTGCAAAAGCAAAATTATCAATTTGGTAACAGAAGACCACTTACTCAAATACACACATATCAACAAATCAAATCAGGTATCATAGGAATCAGGTAAACATGACACAACCACAGAAAAAGTTCTACAACTGACATTAAAGTAATGGAGATCTATGAGCTTTCTGACAGGAAATCAGATTAGTGCTCCTAAAGAATTTCAGGAAACTACAAAAACACACACAACTAAACAAAGTTAGGGGAAGCAATGCATCAATAAAATGAGAAATTCAGTAAAGAACTAGACACCTGCAAGAAAGCAAAGGGAACACTAGAGCTGAAGAGTACACTGACTGTTGGGAAGGCTACAATAGAGACGTTCAACAGTATATCAAGCAAGCAGAATAAAGAGTGTACTAAAAGAGAGATCATTTGCAATATCTTGTCAGAGGAACAAAAAAATGAAAAGTGAATAAAGACTATGAATTAATAAACAGCATGATCAAAAATAGTATATACATTATGGGACTCTCAGAATAAGAGTGGAAAGAAAATGAAAATTATTTTTAAACAATAAGCATTGAAAAATTAGCAACAGTGAAGAGAGAGAAGGACATGCAGATTTATGAGGTTCAAAGGACCCCAAATAGATGGAATAGAAAAGGTCAACATTGACACATATTATAACCAATCAAACTGGAAGGTTTTGAAAGCAAGAGAAAAGCAAGGTATCAAAAACACAGGGTAGCTTCATTAGAGCAAGGTTACACCACTCAAGAGTAACTTTGAAGGCCAGGAGATAGGGATGATATATTTACACAGTAAAAGATAAAATATTGTCAACCATGAATATTATAAACAGTAAACATGTTCTTCGAAAATGACAGAGAGATAAAAACATTCCCAACACACAAAAGCTGAGGGAGTGTATCACCAGTACACCCACATTACAATAAATGTTAATGGATGTTCATCAGCAGAAATAAGAGACACTAAACATTGCAAAAACATATTAATGTACTGGTAAAACTCACTGGTTATTGTAAGTATACTGACAAAGTCAGATTTTCTCTCTATTGTAATGGTAGGGTGTGATTCATGTAGAGTGCTAGTTTCAAAGGTAAAAATATAATAACAACCATAAGTTCTCATTGGTACATTATATAAACATTGTGTTAATTTTAGCCTTGATCACCTAAAATGTGAGGGATGGAGTAGTGAAAGGGAGAGTTTTTACATGTTTTAGATGTTAAGATGTTATCAACTGAAATAGAATATCATACACACACACACACACACACACACAACATTTTACAAGAAGAGTCATTGTATATTAATAGAGGTGAATCCATCAAAAAGATATACCAATTACAAATATTTATGCATCCAACATGGGAGCATCAAAATATATGAAGCAACTACTAATAAAACTAAAGAAGAAATAAACAGCAATATAATAATTTAATTTCCCCCTTTCAACAATAGAAGGAGCATTCTGACAATCAATAAAGCAACATCAGATTTTAACATTATAGACCAACCAGAATTACCAAACATATACATTAAATTCAATCCAACAACATCAGACTGTACATTTTTTTCAAGTACCTATGGAATATTTTTGGGATAAATATCACAGCAGGCCACTAAACAAGCCTATGCAAATTTAAGAAACTTGAAATCATGCTAAGTATGTTTTACAACCACAGTAGTGTAAAACTAAAAAAGAATAACATGAAAGAGCTGAAAAATATCAAATACATGAAAATGAAGCAACATACTCCTGAACCACCAGCAGATCAAAAGGAATAATCTTAAAATCTTGAAAAATGGCAATGGAAACAGCATACCAAAACATACAAAATTGCAAAAGCAGGTTCAGAAGGAAGTTATACTAATGAACATGTACATAAAGAAAAAATAAATGTCTAAATAAACTTACTTTACATTACAAAAAAATAGATAAAACTGAGCATAAAGTTAGCAAAAGTAAGGATATAATGAAGACTTAAGTAAAACTAATAAAATAGAGAACAGGAAAACAATAAAAAAGATTAACAAAAATAAGAATTGGTTCTTTGAAAAAATAAACAACATTGACAAACCATTAGACAAACCAAGAAAAAAGAAACAACACTCAAAGTAAAATTATAAATGAAAGAGAAGACATTAGAATTGATGTCACAGAAATACAAAGGATCATAGAATTTTACTGTGAACAACTACACACCAACAAATAACAATTTGGAAGACTTGGAAATTCCTAGAAAATGTGACCTACCAATACTGAATCATGGAGAAATACAATTCTGAGCAGGTTAGTCATGAATAAGGAGATTGAATCAGTAATCAAAAACCTCCCAATGAAGAAAACCCCGAATGTGATGGTTTGAATGATTAACACCAAACCTTCTCAGATTCTTCTAAAACATTGAAGAAGAGCACACCCGAACTCATTCTAGGCCAGCATTACTCTCATATGAAACACAGATAAGGACACTACAGGAAAAAACTACAAAACAATTTCCCTGGTGAATGTAATGGAAAAATGCCCTTGGTACATGCCGGTTCAATTCCTGATCAGGGCACATGCCCAGGTTGTGGGCCTGATCCCCAGTGGGGAGCCTGCAGGAGGCAATCAATTAATGATCTCTCTCACCAATGTTTCTATCTCTCTCTCCTTCTTCCTTCCTCTCTCTAAAAATTGATAGAGAAAAAAAATTTAATTATAATGTGTCTAGATGTGGATCTACTGGGGTCCCTTTTCATTGGGACTCTGTGTGGTTTGGACTTTTGTAACTTTTTTCTTCACCAGGTTAGAGAACTTTTCTGTCATTATTTCTTCAAACAGGTTCTCCATTCTTTTCTTTGATTCTTCTCCTTCTGGTATCCCTATGATGAAAATGTTATGTTTTATGTGGCCCTAAAACTCCCTTAAACTGACCGCCTGGTTTTTTGTTTGTTTGTTTGTTTGTTTTTTCTAATTGCTGCTCTGATTGGGTGTTTTTTTCCTACCTTGCCTTCTAGTTTGCTGATTCAATCCTCAACCTATTCTAATCTACTGTTGATTCCTTTCAGGGTATTCTTTATTTTAGCTGTCGTTGTTCATTTCTGATTGATTCTTATTCATGGTTTCTACATCTTTTTTCTTGCTGATGTAGTTTTCACTAATTTTCTTATATTCTCATTAAATTGCTTGCAGTGCTAAGTTGTGCTAGAATCCTTATAACCATCACCTTGAACTCTATCTGAAAAATTGCTTGTCTCCTTTTCACCTAGTTACTTTTCTTGTGATTCCCTGTTTTCTTACATTTTGGAATAGTTTTTTTGTTTACCCATTTTATTTATTTATTTCTTTGTTTATTTTTGTCCTTACCCGAGGACATTTTTGCCCTTATCTTCAGGTAGAGCAGGAAGGAGAGAGGTAGAAAGAGAGAGAGAAAAACATCAATGTGAGAGAGACACATCGAGTGTTTGCCACCCACACAACCCTAACCAGGGCCAAGGACAAACTGCAACCTAAGTATGTGCCCTTATTGGGAACCAAACCCAGGACCCTCTAGTCCCTGGATGATGCTCTAACCTCTGAGCCAAACCAGCCAGGGCTTATCTACCCTTTTTAGCAGTCCAGGTCACTGGGTGAAGTGCACAGGGTAGCAGGGCAGGTGCATGTGTCCAGTGGTATTGGATCATGACAAGACTTCACAGTGGGTCCTATCTTCTGCTGACACCAGGTCAGGTGTGCTGGGTCACTGTGGTAGGTCTGTGCATCATGGTGTAACATCACAGCAGGGCTGGGCACACGTGGTCTGAGACAGTTTTGGTCATCCAGTCATTCTAGGTCAAGCACAGTGTCACAGAGGCAGGTTGCTGTGACCAGGGGCATCGCGTCACAGCAGCAGTGCATTGGTAGTGGCAGGTTGCAGTGGTGGTGGTGGGGCTGGTCAACATAGGTCACATCGGTGGGGGTGGCAGGGCTTATTGGAGCAGGTCATGGAGGCAGTGGGACTGTCAGCCAGCAGCACCCTCCTCCATGAGTGCCTGCAGCTGCCCTTAGCTCCCACACTGACACACACATGCTGATGCACACTCACACCCAATCAAATCGCTCTCACACACGCTCACCCACTCACTCTCACCCTCACTCTGACCTTGTCTGCTATCATATTCATCATCTCCTTGAAAACTTCTGTGGGTTTTCAGATCTCTGCAGGGTGGTGAAAAATGACCTGTGTTGCCCTGGCCAGTTTGGCTCAGTGGTTAGAGCGTCGGCCTGCGGTCCAGAGAGACCCGGGTTCGGTTCCCGCTAAGGGCACGTACTTCGGTTGCAGTTTGTCCCCGGCCCTGGTTGGTTGTGCGGGTGGCAGCCACTCGATGTGTCCCTTCACATCGATGTTTCTCACTCTCTCTCCCTTCCTCTCTCTCCCTCCCATTCTATCTGTACAAAAAATGGAAAATATCCTCGGGTGAGGATAAAAAAATAAATAAATAAATAAAGTCTAAAAAAAAAAAAAATGACCTGTGTTGCCTGGGAAGGGGGAGACATTGGTGTTCATGTAGCCTGGGTTTCAGGGGACCAAAACCAGGAGGGATTGTGCTGGGTGTTGAGGGTTCCAAATCTATGAAATCCCAGTGCTGTCACCTGCAGCCAGGCACTGTCAGCAGTGCAGTTGTGATGGGGGGGGGGGGGGGGTGAGCTGGGACGCTGGCTGCTGCCTTTGTTGCTTTGCTGTCACAGTGATGGTGACTGGTGCAATTCTTTAGCTTTCCTTCTCTGTCTCCACTACTCCCTGGGATTATTCACAGCATGTTCATCCACACAGGGCAAAATATTCAGTAGTTCATGTTCTCCAGTTTGCACATAAGGTTCCAACACTCACTGCTACAGCATCTTTGGGACATGCTGTTTGCTCTGGGGTGCTTAAGGAAGGCAGTCAGGCTCCATGGCTTTGTTTCTCTGTTTCGAATGCTCTTTGCCAGAAAACTGTGGCCACACCTTTGTGATTTGTCTCAGCCCAGGTCACTGGGCCCAGCCTCAGCTCATACTGATCACTCCTAAAGGAATGCTTACTAATTGTCTTTGCTCCTCCCAGCTGAAGGGAATATACCAGCAACAACTTGATTCCTCCCCTCCCCAGGCTGAGCCCCACAGTGAGCTCCGAGCTGGGAACTCTGGGCTGCATCTATGACCCATCTCAGCCCTTCTCCCTCCCACATCCCCCGTTCACTCCCACACATCCACCTTCTGATGTTTCACTTTGTGGATTTCTCAGACATTTATGTACATTGAGAAGAAAATCTTTTGTTGAATTATAACTGTTAAAACTATTGAAACCTCCAGGGGAGTGACCAAGGGGACCTCGCACATCGCCATTCCCCTCATGTCCTACCAATAAGTATTATCATAATAATGTTGATGTGTTAGAAGTATTCTCATGAAAAGCAACAATGCCTCCATCATAGCTTCAGGCAACATTTCATTGGAGAATGCCTAGTTGGAACAATTATTTTTGTTTGTTCTGTTTAGATTTTATAAAATACAAACTCTGTGTATAATGTTTTAGAATAAGAGTTCAGGGATTTGAACGATATATAAATAATTAAATACATTTCTTCATAACAGCAATAAAGAGTTTAAATCATTGTTAAAATGACATTTACTATACCAGTAAAAAAAAGATAATAATAAATAGGGTATTTAGGGAAGGAACTTAATGAAAAAACTCAAGACCTTCATGGGGAAATTCATATGGAAACCATTAAGAAGATCTAAATAAATGGGGGCATTGCCACATTAACTGATAAGAGGAGTCCAAATTGCAAATATCAAATCTTTCCACAAATAACAACATATTTAATATTATTATAATAAAATGTGAAGAGTGTTTCAGGAGCCTGGCTGGTGTGGCTCAGTGCTTGAGCATCAACCCATGAACCAAGAGGTCATGGATTTGATTCCCAGTCAGGACACATGGCCAGGTTGTGGGCCTGATCCCCAGTGCTGGCATGCGGGAGGTGGCCAGTGATGTTCTCTCTCATCAATACCTGTCTCTCTCTCTCTCTCCTTTCCTCTCTCTCTAAAAACAATAGAGAAATATATATATAAAGGGTTTTGGGGGAGTGGAGATTTCCCGAGCTGTTTCTCAAATGTACATGAAAGAGCCAATAGCTGACTATGTCATAAGACAATGAGGTGGGGGATGGGCCCTTCCTAACAAGGCTTGTTATGGACGTCTGTGTGCTGGGCTAGGTCATGGATACCAAGGGTAGCAGAATCTGCTGGGTTATTTCTGGTAACAAAAGCCCCCACCTATGATCAGCTTCGAGCACAAACTTTATGTCCCACTTGTGTACCTCACCGCCCCATGTGCACTGCCCATCCCAGGATCCCGAAGGCTGCTGACTTCATGTTCTTCGGGTGCCAGGCTGTGGGTCCACCCGAATCCTGTCTAGATTCTTACAGATGCTGTCCAAAAGTCGCACATGTAACTTCTACCACCATTTCCCTGGTGGAATCAAGTCCAAGCCTGAAGCGGAAGAGACAGTGAGGAGCAGGAATGCCGTGGCCCACGCTGTAAGTCAGATACTGTGGATTGGTACTAACTATATAAACCAACAGGCAGATAAAGGGACCGCCACAGGCACAGAACCAGACCCACTCCTATGGACCTGACACAGGTCAAAGGTGACATGCCAATCACCGACGAAAAGGGGGAGGACTCAGCAGCAGATGTCGGGACGGTCGGCTCCACGTGTGGGAAAATGTGAAGTCAGGTCCCTGCACAAACCACTGACACATGAACTCCAGCTGGATAAACATCAGTGTGAAAGGCAAATCATTAAAACATTTCACATACTATGTGCTAAACCTTTAGCAGGGAAGAATTTCTTAAAATAAGGTAAAAGAATGCAAATCTTAAAGCTTTTAAAAAGTGACAGATTCATTTGGGCATTGCACTGAATCTATAGATTGCTTTGGGTAATATGGACATTTTAATGATGTTAATTCTTCCAATCCATGAACAAGGTATGTGCTTCCACTTTTCTATAACTTCCTCTATTACTTTTTGCAATGACCTATAGTTTTCTGTGAAGAGGTCCTTTACGTCTTTGGTTAAGTTTATTCGTAAGTATCTTAATTTTTTTTTTTTGCTGCGATAGTAAATAAGATTGTCTTTTTAGTTTTTCTGTGATTTCATCATTGGTGTATAACAATGACATTGATTTTTTTTATTATTATTATTTTTTTCTTCTGGTCCATGTTGACCATAATTTTTTTTTTATTATTAATTTGTTTTTGTTACAGATGTTTCTCATATTTCCCCCATTGACACCCTCCTCCCCTTCCCCCCACGTCATCCCCAGCTTTGTTGTCTATGTCCATTGGTCATGCATACATGCATGTAATTTCTGTGGTTTATCTATTCCCCCATAAAACCCCCCTCCTCTGAGGCTTATAGGTCTGTACCCCAACTCTATGTTTCTGGGTTAATTTTGTTCAGCAGTTTGTTTAGTTAATTATATTCCACAAATAAGTGAGATCATGTGATATTTGTCTTTCTCTGCCTGGCTTGTTTTGCTTACCATAATATTCTCCAGATCCTTCCAAGCCATCTCAAAAGATAAGAGATCTTTCTTCCTTACAGCTGTAAAGTGTTCCATTGAGTACATGTACCACAGCTATTTTATCCACTTATCTACTGATGGACACTCTGGTTGTTTCCAGATCTTAGCTATTGTAAATAGTGCTGCTATGAACATAGGGGTACATATATTCTTTCTGATCAGTGTTTCACGTTTCTTAGGGTATATTCCTAGAAGTGGGGTAACTGGGTCAAATGGCAGTTCACTTTTTAACTTTTTGAAATAACACCATAGTGTTTTCCACAGTGGCTACACCAGTCTGCATTTCCCACCAGCAGTGTACTAGAGTCCTCTTTTCTCCACACCCTCGCCAACACTTGTTGTTTGATGATTTGTTGATGGCGGCCATTCTGACAGATGTGAGGTGATACCTCATAGTTCTTTTAATTTGCATCTCTCTGATGATTAGTGATGCTGAGCATTTCTTCAAATGTCTTTTAGCCATTTGTATGTTCTTTTTGGAGAGGTGTCTATTGAGGTCCTCTGCCCATTTTTTAATTGGGTTTTTGTCTTCCTTTTGTTGAGTTGTATGAGCACTCTATGTATTTTGGAAATTAGCCCCTTATCTGATGCATCATTGTCAATTATGGTATCACATATAGTGGGATCCCTTTCCGTTTTGATGGTTGTTTTTTTGCTCCACAGGAACTTTTGAGTTTGATGTAGTCCCATGTGTTCATATTTTCCTTTGTTTCTCTTGCCTTAGGTGTGATATCAGTGAAAATTCTGCTGTGTATGATGTCTGAGATTTTGGTGCCTAAATATTCTTCTAGAATTTCTATGGATTCACGAGTTACATTTAAGTCTTTTATCCATTTGGAGTTTAATCTCATGTATGGTGTAAGCTGGTGTTCTAGCTTCGGTTTTTGCAAGTAACAGTCCAATTTTCCCAACACCGTTTATTGAAGAGACCGTCTTGACTCCACTATATGCTCTTGCCACCTTTGTCAAATATTAATTGAGCATATTGTCGTGGGTCAATTTCTGGGTTATCTATTCTGTTCCATTGTTCTATCTACCTGTTCTTGTGCCAGTACCAGGCTATTTTGATTACAGTGGCTTTGTAGTATAACCTGAAATCTGGTAAGGTGATCCCTCCTACTTTGTTCTTCTTTTTCAAGATTGCTGTGGCTATTCGGGGTATATTTTTGTTTCTTAAGAACTTTTGAAGTATTTGTTCTAGTTTTGTGTAGTATGTCGTTGATATTTTGATGGG
The DNA here is from genome assembly GCF_014108415.1 of Molossus molossus. Lineage (NCBI taxonomy): Eukaryota > Metazoa > Chordata > Mammalia > Chiroptera > Molossidae > Molossus > Molossus molossus. The sequence goes on from NW_023425352.1 coordinate 70,414,566, forward strand.
GATTGCATTGAATCTATAGATTGCTTTGGGTAGTACGGACATTTTAATGATGCTAATTCTTCCAATTCATGAATAAGGTATGTGCTTCCACTTTTTTATATCTCCCTCTATTTCTTTTTCTAATGTCCTGTAGTTTTCTGCAAATAGGTCCTTTACTTCTTTGGTTAAGTTTATTCCTAGGTATCTTAATTTTTTTGCCATGATGGTAAATAGGATTGTCTTTTCAGTTTCTCTTTCTGTGAGCTCATCATTGGTGTATAAGAAAACTGTTGATTTCTTGACATTAATTTTGTATCCTGCTATTTTGCCAAATTCATTTCTTAAGTCTAGTAGATTTTTGATGGAGTCTTTAGGCTTTTCTATGTATACTATCATGTCATCTGAAAATAATGACAGTTTCACCTCCTCCTTTCCAATTTGGATCCCCTTTATTTTTTCTTCATATCTAATTGCTGTGGCTAAGACTTCCAGTACTATGATAAATAAGTGTGGTAAAAGTGGTCATCCCTGTCTTGTTCCCATTCTTAAGGGAAATGCTTTTAGTTTTTGCCCATTGAGTATAATGTTGGCTGTAGGTTTTTTATATATGGCCTTTATTACATTGAGATATGATCCCTCTATTCCCAGATTGCTGAGCGTTTTTATAAAAAATGGGTGCTAAATTTTGTTGAATGCTTTTCAGCATCTATTGATTTGATCATATGGTTTTTATCATTCCTTTTGTTTATATGGTGTATCACATTTAATGATTTGTGAATATTGTACCATCTTTGCATGCCTGGGATGAAACCCACTTAGTCATGATGAATAATTTTTTTTTGATGTATTGCTGGATCCGATTTGCTAATATTTTGTTAAGGATTTTGGCATTTGTGTTCATCAGGGATATTGGCCTGTAGTTTTATTTCTTTGTAGTGTCTTTATCCAGTTTTGGAATTAGGATTATGCTAGAACAAACACTCCAAAAGTTTATATGGAACCAAAAAGACCCTGAATAGCCTCAGAAATCTTGAAAAAGAAGAACAAAGTAGGAGGGATCACATTACCAGATTTCAGGTTATACTACAAAGCCACTGTAATCAAAACAGCCTGGTACTGGCACAAGAACAGGTAGATAGATCAATGAGACAAAATAGAGAATCCAGAAATTCACCGAGACAATATGCTCAATTAAATTTGACAAAGGTGGCAAGAGCATACAATGCATACAGTGGATTCAAGACAGTCTCTTCAATAAATGGTGTTGGGAAAATTGGACAGCTATTTGCAAAAATCGAAACTAGAACACCAGCTTACACCATACATGAGATTAAACTCCAAATGGATAAAAGACTTAAATGTAACTCGTGAATCCATAGAAATTCTAGAAGAAAATGTAGGGAACGAAATTTCAGACATCATACACAGCAGAATATTCACTGATACCACACCTAAGGCAAGAGAAACAAAGGAAAAAATGAACACATGGGACTACATCAAACTCAAAGGCTTCTGCACAGCAAAAGAAACAACTATCAAAACGGAAAGGGATCCCACTATATGTGATACCATAATTGCCAATGATGCATCAGATAAGGGGCTAATTTCCAAAATACATAGAGTGCTCATACAACTCAACAAAAGGAAGACAAAAAAAAAAAAAAAAAAAAAAACATTAAAAAACTGGGCAGAGGACCTAAATACACACCTCTCCAAAAAGAACATACAAATGGCTAAAAGACATTTGAAGAAATGTTCAACATCACTAATCATCAGAGAGATGCAAAAGAACTATGAGGTATCCCTTCACACCTGTCAGAATGGCCGCCATCAACAAATCATCAAACAACAAGTGCTGGCAAGGGTGTGGAGAGAAGAGGACTCTAGTACACTGCTGGTGGGAATGCAGACTGGTGTAGCCACTGTGGAAAACACTATGGTGTTATTTCAAAAAGTTAAAAATTGAACTGCCATTTGACCCAGTTACCCCACTTCTAGGAATATACCCTAAGAAACCTGAAACACCGATCAGAAAGAATATATGTACCCCTATGTTCATAGCAGCACTATTTACAATAGCTAAGATCTGGAAACAACCGGAGTGTCCATCAGTAGATGAGTGAATAAAAAAGTTGTGGTACATGTACACAATGGAGTACTTTTGCAGCTGTAAGAAAGAAAGATCACTTATCCTTTGAGACGGCATGAAAGGATCTGGAGAATATTATGGTAAGCAAAACAAGCCAGGCAGAGAAAGACAAATATCACATGATCTCACTTATTTGTGGAATATGATGAACTAAACAAACTGCTGAACAAAAGTAACCCAGAGACATAGAGGTGGGGTAAAACTGACAAGCCTCAAAGGAAGGGGGTTAGTGTGGGAAAAGATCAACTACAGAATTTTTATGCATGTATACATGACCAAAGAACATAGATAACAAAGCTGGGGATGGAGTTGGAGAGAAAGGGAAGAGAGTGTCAATGGGGAAAAATGAAAAACATCTGTAACAAAAACAAATTAATAAAAAAAAATTTTAAGTGACATATTCAACTATAGAAAAAGTAAGATTTTGGCTTTATTACAAGACAATAAATACAGTGAAAAAGACAAGCCTCACACTGGAAGGGTATATTAGCAAGAGTTGCTACAGGATTAGTATTTTATGTTTGCTTATTACTCAATAAAACAACTTGATGTGAAAAAAAAAGGATTAGTATCCTAAATATACAAGGAATGCTAAAGAAAATGATAAATACCTGAATCAGAGAATGGGTCCAGGCAGATACAGGCACTTGGAAAAAATCAATGACCCCAACCTGAAAAGAAGACCAATCTCATCAGTAATTAGGGGAATGCAAATAAAACCACAAAGAAATACCTATCAGTACGTTAAACACCTGCACAACAATGGTTTGCAGTTTTCTGTATGGAAAATATTACCATAAGTAATGAATAATAATACATGAATAAAGATTGTGTTTCATGTACTCACAACTGTAAGCCTACTTTTGCCTACACTTACATATAAAATATGATACTAGTGTCATGATGTGAAACCAGGTAAACCCACATTGCTGTTGGCAGGGGTACGCCAAATTTCATCAATTCTAAAAAACCACTTACGATATTTTAGTATTTTACATACCACTCCAAATGCAACAGTAACAACTGTCAACACAATGCCTTTTTCACTTGGTATTTTAGTTGCATATATTGAAAGACCTATTTCATACTTATCAGAGTTGGTTTTCAGCATGTAACACCCTTCACTTGTGCTAACAAAAACTAAAACAGAATACACTGGTTAAGATATTTCTGAAAATTTTATACAATCCAAGTCTGAGTTTCTGAATCTCTCTGACTCAGGGATTCGAGGCCCATGTCCTTCAGTGGGGTAGACAAGCCATCCCCCCTCAGCCCACGTATAATTTCAGGTCCATAAAAACATGGTTCCGGTTTATGTCATTGAGACTTGGGTGGTGTGTTTCACAACAGTAGATAACTGGAGAGTCCCACATGTGCAAAGGACTTGGCCTCCTTGCACAACCTACTTCCCCTTCTGGACCTGTACGCCCCCCTGGGTGACTTCAGTGTCCACACTCATGCCTATGACAACACTCTAGTCTCCCAGGTCCTTCACCTCCTCACCTGCAGTGATGTCCTTATCTAACTCACCTCAACTGCCCTTTCGGTTTACAAAAAGGTGGAATGTCAAAAACCCTAATGCCCACCTGTGAGGGTTTGACTCAACAGACCAATGGAGACCTGCTCTTACTGCCCCTCCAAAGATGCCAGGACCCATCCTGGGTTGTCAATAGCCAGGTCACTGAACAGAGCTTCAGGTCACAAAGTCACCATGCCAACCTTTGTATCCATTAAAAACAAAACAAAACAACAACAAAAAAATAACATGGAATTCTGCCTCCATGGGGTGGGGGAAGGCCCAAGCAGGTACTGAGGTCACTTTCCCCAAAGTTAGATTCTGGCCACTTCTGCCTCAAGGGCAGGTACCGGGTGGAGGCTCACAGGGTGCCGTGGTGAAGCCCTTGAGGCTCTAAGGCCCCTGAGCACAGACAGAGGCAACAAAGGAGGGGGCCTAAAGTAACCTGAGGCGGCCGGGCATCCAATGGTGCCACGGGATGGCCAAGAAAGTGGAGACTGATGACCTCAGGTTGCTGGTTCCCGTGCTCTTCCTGCTGCTGGTGATGCCTCCTCCCCTGCGGAGTGTAGAGCGCTTCCAGCCCACCATCCCGGGCTGGGGAAATTTAAACCACCACCTCGACGAAGAATGGGAGGGCTTCAGCCAGAGATCCAGGTATCACAGAAGCCAGACAGAACCAAAACTTTCAAGACTCTGCGATGGCAAGTTCGACCTCTACATTCTGGTGGATGCGTGAGTAGCCTTCCTGCCTTGGTCACGGGTGTCCCTTAGGGTATCATTCCTCCCAGGGTCTCAGCGGGCAGAGAGCAGTCTCAGGGAACTCCTGCCCCTTAGAATGGAGAGACAGGGCCAGTGTTGGTCAGACCAAAGGAACAAGGTCCCTGTGCCCTCTTTGTTCCCAAAGTAGAAGGACTTCCCTGAGCTTTGTCCCCTGGGACTGTTCCTTAGGAAAGGAAATGAGACTCCATAGGGTTTCGGGGTGGCTCTCAGTCCTCCATCCACCTAACAGGGTCTGTGACCCAATGCCCTTAAATAACTAGTGGGACAGGTGACTGCTGGGAGCTTCCTCTGAGCAGTTGTTAGAAGCTCACTGTGGGTTATGGGTTTGATTGTTCGGTTGTATTTCATTGTGTTTTCACCCAGTGACTTCCATTGTCACTGGCCCCTGAGAGACAGCTCTGTGTGTCTGTGGACATTCTCGTAGTGTCACAAATTAGACAGCTCTTTGCTCTGCTGCTCCTCAGTGTACTGCTGATCTCTCCGACCTCCTGGAAACCCACGTTGCGCTTGCTGTGCACTTCCAGAACAGTCGGTCTGTCGGGGTGTGTCTGGGAAGCTGGGCTGTGTGTCGGGTGCCCTCTGGCCCTCCAAGAAGGAAAGGGAGGAGCTGCAGGCTTGGAGAGATGGCCGCGGTCCCCATTCCAACTCCTACGCTCCATGGGACAGTGGTGTGACAGCCGATAGAGTTGTTAGGGCACTGCAGTCCCCAAGGCCCTTTCACTCCCTCTGTGTGTCACCCTGGAAACTGTCCTGGGAGGTAGAGTAGGGAAGGTGTTTGCATGTACAATTGCCAGGAAAGGGGGCAGCTCCTAGAGGTTGGATACAGGAGCTCGGAGGCTGATGGTCACAGGACTGGGGCTTCCTGAGCTGCCTGATTCCCTGATTCCAGCCTCCCCAGTTGTACTGCCTGAGTCCTCTGATTCTCCATGGAGACTGATAACTGGCAGTGGGGGACATGGGTCCTGTCAGCCCACCAGCTACTGAGAAATGTTAGCAGAACTGGGAGCCACCCTGCCCACCAGAAGAAAGTCCATCCTCACTGTACATGGAGAGAGTGCTGAAAACACTGCACAGGGCTGACTGGTTGATCCTGAACATAGCCCAGGGGTGGTGATTCTCCTCTTGGATACAGGGGTTGGAGATGGATGGGTCATGTGCAGGACTGACCGCCTCTTTGGGTCAGTCAGCACAACAGTGACCTCACAGGACCCTATCACTGTCATCCTCTTACACTGCCCCGGTGCACACCCCTGGTCTCTGCTTACAGGACCATTGTGGGCACAGCCCAGTCCTGGTATGAACAACAGAGGCCTGTGGGTAGAAGTGGGCATGGGAACAATATTGAACACTTAGTATGTGTCATGTAAGGTGCTGACCACTGAGCTAAGAAAGTACATTCTACTTCCCCATATGGGGCGATGATACTGAGACTTGGAAGGGCTCAATGTCAATTGAAGCCAGTTTTCTGTAAAAGTTTACACAGTGGGGAATGGTCCCCCATCCCCTCTCCCAAGGAGGCTGTGAGTCGGGGGACTGGAAAGGCTCACCGACATGGATTCCTGAGCCAGGGTGTCCTGACTTCTTGCCTCTCTCGACCCCCCACCTCCACCTTCTGCTCCGTTGGCTTCTTGAAGTGCCGGGAGCAGCTCTGGTCCCTCTGACCACAGCTGGCTGCAGCCGTAGCTCCATGTGGGGCACCGGCCTTGCCCTGAAGCTGGGAGGGCAGGGGAGCAGGGTAGCAACTCAAGTTCCCGGTACCCTTTCTCCGGCTGCAGGGCAGAGGCTGCTCTATCACCCCAGGCACTGTCAGTCTGCACACTTGCCATTCATGGGGCAGGACAGAGGCCTGCAAATGGACGCACCTGGGAGGGTGTCCCAGAGGGAGCCCCAACCCAGCACTGTCCCAGCCCCAGGCCACCAGGGGAGCACGTGGAGGGCATGGCTGCAGAGGCCAGGACAGGCAGGCTGACCCCACAGCCCTGCCCCAGCCCCAGGCCCCCAGGGGAGCACGTGGAGGGCGTGGCTGCAGATGCCAGGACAGGCAGGCTGACCCCACAGCACACCATTTCCCTGGAGCCCTGCTCACCCCTGTGCCTGAAGAAGACCTTGCTCCCTCCAGGCCGGCTTGATGGGAAGTCCTTGGAGGGAGAGCCTGGCTGCCCCCTCTGGCTCTCCCTGTGCCTCTAGGGAAAGGGGAGTGATGACCCCAAGGAGGCAGCCCCAGCTCTGCACCAGGCAGACACCTCTCACCACTCAGATGGCCTTGGGCAAGTCACCTCACCTGCTGTGCCTCAGCGTCCCCATCTCCAGGGGCCCTCAGACCCACCTCAACAGTCAGGATGGAATAAAGGGGAGAGTGTAGGTAATTTTCTCAGAGTCAGATGCAGTCAGGGGGATGAGCGTGAACTGAAATGCCAGGGACTCCAGTCATTCACTATGCATCCTGCCCTCCGGGGCCACGGATCCGGCCTGACTCCGGGTTGCGCTCTGTTCCCTGGGCCTTGGGGCGAGGGGGGTGCTGCCAGACGCCTGTGCTGGGGGCACTGCCCTGGTTCCCTGGGCCTTTCACCCATGCGAGGAGCAGTCCTGTTCATTCCTTTGCTTCCTTGTTGATCACCTGCTCACAAACAGCTACCGAGCAGCTGCTAAGTGCTAGGTGTCAGCCACTATTTCACAGTGGGGCAAGGCCAGAAACAAACTAGACGAAATCCTTGCTTTCCTGGGGCTTCTATTTTTGTGGAAAGACAGGAAGTAAATAAAAGAGGACAGGAAGTAATATGTTAGATGGATAAGTACCAAGGGGTGTCAGTGCGGGAGGATGGGAATTGCTGTTGGAGGGGCCATTCTAAAGAAGCTGTCCAAGTGATGTCAGCCTAGACTTCTGGTCAAGATGGTGCATAAGTAAACATGGTATTGCCTCCTCCCACAACCACATCAATATTATAACTAAACTACAATACAACCATCCTTCAAACCGCCTGACATCAAGCTGAATGGAAGTCCTACAACTACAAAATTGAAGTAGCCCCCACACCGAGTTTGGTTGGAGGGGCAGAGGCATCACTGGCAGGTCTCACGCCCATGCTTGGTAGATAAAAACCAGGAGGGGCACCTCAGCTGGGAAGGTCCTCCCTGAGGAGTGAGGAGTCCCCGTCCCACACCAGGGCCCCAGCTCAGGGTTCCAGTGCCAGGAAGAGAAATCCCATCACTTCTGGCTGGAAAACCAGCAGGTACTGAGGCTGTGGGAGCCCCAGGCAGTACCTCTTAAAGAGCCCCTGCAAGGACTTACTCAGACTTGCTCCCTCTAAGCTCGGAGGGCAGGCAGCTTGAGGGGTACCAGAGACATTCAGAGAAGAATTGAGCTGTTTGGCCTTGGGACAAGGGCTGGAGAGGCAGTTTGCTCCTGGAGAGAGGTGCTGGTGGATGCTGATGTTGCTTTAAGGAGCCCTTCCCTGGTGTGGCAGATGGCCATATCTGAGACTTCAGCAACCTGGCTCACACTGTTGGCCCTGCCCTGGTGATTCCCTGAAGCTCTATGTTACACAATTTTCAAGCCCACCGAAGCTGTTACCAAAAGCTTTACCATGAGATTGGCCTTCTTGGATCCTGCTTCAGAGTTTCCTAAAATCTCTAAAACAAACAGCATCTGGTCTCAGTTAGCCCCACACCTCTCATTAAGTGGCTCCAGGCCTCACACTAGAAGCAGCCAGTCTTGGTTCAAAACTTGGCTTTGCCTGGGCACCTCCAAGCCCAGCACAAGAAGCAGCCATCTGTGGATCACTTTGTAGCTTATGCCTGGTGGCCCCAGATAGAACACAGGCAGTGGCTGACCTTGCCCCAAAGCCATCACACTCAGTGGACAGCTTCAGAATACTGCGAAGCACCACCACTCACCACTTCCACAAGTGACATACTCAATGAGCAGATTCAGTGGGTACCACAGCCCTGATCAAGTAAGTCTTGCTCTGTGTGGTTGGCCCCTACACAACTGATCCTCCAAGGTTTTCAGAGGCCAGTGGTCAGTGGGCACAGACAGTCCTTGAAGCTGATCAGCCTGAGAAAAATCTCTCCATTGATATGTCAACAGCAACCAAGACTCAATTACAACAGAAGGGTATACAGTCCACACTAATGGCACACTTCAAGGGCCCAACTGGGTGACCAGGGAGGCTGTGCCACTGGATCCTACAGGACACCTACCACAGTAGGCCACCCTAGGAAGCCTAGGAGACATAGAAACTCTGCCTGATACATAGAAACAATCACAGGAAGAAGCCAAAATTAGGAGACAAAGAAACATGTCCCAAAACTCCAGGAAAATAACTAAACAAAATGGACATAAGCGATCAATCACATGCAGAGTTTAAAACACAGGTTACAAAGTTGCTCAAGGAACTTGGTGAGACAATCAAGGGACTTAGTGAGACCTTCAAGGAACTTAAGGAGACCTCCGAGCAATTTAGTGAGAACATCAACAACATAAAAAAGGACCATTCAGAAATGAAAGACTCACTAACTGAAATAAAAAATAATTTACAGGCAATAAATAGTAGAGTGTGTAAAACCAAGAGGTACACCATCAGTTAGGAATATAAGAAAGCAGAAAACACCCAACTTGAACAACAAAAAGAAAAAGGAATCCAAAAATAATGATGATATTGTAAAGTGCCTCTGGGACAACTTCAAGTGTGCCAACATTCGCACCATAGGGGTGCCTGAAGGTAAAGAGACAGAGCAAGAAATTAAAAACTTATTTGAAACAATAATGACAGATAACTTCCCTATCTTGGTGAAGGAAACAGATATACAAGTCAAGGAAGCACAGACAGTCCCAAACAAGTTGAACCCAAAGAGGTCCACACTAAGACACATCATCATCAAAATGCCAAAGGTTAAATACAAAGAGAGAATCTTAAAAGCAGTGAGAGAAAAGCAGTCCGGTACCTACAAAGGAGTTCCCATAAGGCTGTCATCTGATTTCTCAAAAGAACTTTGCAGGCCAGAAAGAAGTGGTGAGAGATATTCAAGGAGATGAGAAGCAATGAGCTACAATCAAGATTATTCTATCCTGCAAAGCTATCATTTAGAATCAATGGACATAGCAAGAGTTTCCCAGACAACAAAAAGCTAAAGGAGTTTATTACTACCAAACCAGTATTATATGAAATGTTGAAGAGCCTTCTTAAAGGAGAAGGAGAACAAAAAACATGAAGAGAAGATTCCAAAATGGTGGCAGAGTAAATGGAAGCCACACAGACCATCTCCCAGGACCAAACTGGAATTACAACTAACATAAAGACAAATCATCAAGGAAAAAGAAACAGAAAAGCAGCTTGAGAGGACCATATAACCAGAGTCAATGACTCGATCCTGCTAATATTGTGGAGGCATGAGAGGGGGGCTGGGAGCCCACAGACAGTAGCAGTCTTATCTGTGATCAGCGCCCTCAAGTTAAACTCCCAAGCAGGTCCACAGTGCAGAGCTGGGCCAAAGCGATAAAATAGCCACCGCCACTCACCTTGACCTCTGGCAGAGGGAGAGAGGACTGAACTGGAACGGTGTGGGAACAGTCAGAATTTGGAGGGGGCTCAGAGCTTTTGTTTGGTTGTGGCCACACAGGACAGTGGCCATCTTACTCCTTCCTAGGGCTCTAGGATGAGGCCGTGGCTCCTCCCTCGAAGATTTGACCCCACCCTGTGGGCCAATAAAATGTAAATTGAGGCTCCTTAACAACCAGCATCTACCCCACCCTTGGGAAATCCCCTTACTCTGAACACCTGAGGGAGTTTTTCATTCAACTGAGAAACCAAGGCTCTTCAAGTAACCATTACTGATAGCCTCCAGGCAAAAAGCTAGAGGATAACTGAATCATTCCTGGGCTAGCAACCTTAGCCAGAAAAGTAAGACTTGACAGGGATGTTTACCATGGGTCCTCCCTCACTCATCCAAACCCAGTAGAGGGAGCCACAAACAGGAGAACACCAATACCCACAGGGAAAATTTGGCAGGCTCCAAAAACCCCACTGAGACAGCCAAAATGGTAAAACAAAGAAACAAATCCCAAATGAAAGAACAAGAGACCTCTGACAAAGATGAGATAAATGAAATTCAGTTAAGCAAGTAAACAGAACTAGAATTCAGAGACATGATCTTGAGGAATCTCAACAGCATGTGTAAGGACATGAGCACCATAAGTAAAGACATAGAAACGTTGAAAATTAACCAATTGAAAATTAAAAACCACCAAAAAAAGAAAAATGACTAGCAGAAATAAAGAACATATTGGAAGATCTAAACAGCAAAGTAGAGGAAGCTGAGAATTGGATCAGTGAATTAAAAAACATGGTAAAAATAATCAACTAACTAATCAGAAAACCAAAAGGAAAAAACAATTAAAAAACAGAAAGACAGCGTAAGACAACTGTGTGACAACTGGAAACAAAATAATATTTGCATCATAGGAATCCCCAAAGAAGAAGAAAATGAGCAAGGGTTAGAGAATATATTCAAAGAAATAGTGACAGAAAACTTCCCTAGTTTGGTGAAGGAAGAAGGCATTCAAATTCAAGAAGCACAGAGAGCCCCGGTAAAAATAATACCAACAGGCCCACACCAAGACATATAGTAATTAAAATGCCAAAATTAAAGATAGAGAGAGAATCTACAGGTTACCTACAAAGGAAACCCCATAAGGCTCTCAGCTGACTTCCAACAGAAACACTACAAGCCAAAATGGAATGGCATGAAGTAATCAAGGTCATGAAAAACAAGGATCTGAATGCAAGACTATTTTACCCAGCAAGGCTATCTTCAAAATAGAAGGTGAAATAAAGAGCTTCCCAGGCAAATAAAGGATAAAGGAATACATTACCACCAAACCAGCACTGCAAGAAATGTTAAAAGGACTGCTGTGATTAGTAGAAGAAATAAGAACAAAAATATAACCACACTAAACAAAATTGGCAATAAATAAGTACATGTCAGTAATCACTTTAAATCTAAATGGATTGAATGCTCCGATAGAAAGACACAGAGTAGCTGATTGGATAAGAAAGCATGACTCATATATATGTTGTTGACAAGAGACCCACCTCACAACAAAAGTCTACATAGGTTGAAAGTAAAGGGAGGGAAAAAAATCTTCCAAGCAAACAAAGGAAAAAAAAAAAAAAAAGCTGAGGTAGCAATACTCATATCTGATAAAATAGACTTCACAATGAAGGCCATAACTAGAGACAAAGAAGGCCACTACCTAATATTAAAAGGATCTATCCAACAGGAAGGTATAATCCTGGTAAACATCTATGCACCCAATATAGGAGCACCAAAATATATTAAAAATCTTCTGGAGGACTTCAAAGAAGAAATCAACAGGAATACAATCATAGTAGCAGACTTCAATACCCTGCTGACATCACTGGATAGATCCTCTAAACAAAAAATATGCAAGGAAACACAGATTCTAAATGAAGCACTAAAACAAATGGATTTAATAGATATCTATCGAGAATTACACCCCAAAACTATAGAATTCACATTCTTCTCAAGTGCACATGGGACATTCTCAAAGATAGACCACATGTTAGGACACAAACTAAGTCTCTACAAGTTCAAGAAGATTGAAATCATATCAAGCATCTTCTCAGATCACAATGGCATAAAACTAGAAATCAATTATAACAAGAACAGGCAAAGACATGGAGGCTAAATAGCATGTTATTAAACAATGAATGGGTTACTGAAGAGACCAAGGAAGAAATTAAAAATTTTCAGGAAACCAATGAAAATGACCACACAACAACACAAAATCTATGGGATGCAGCGAAAGCAGTTCTGAGAAGGATTTCATAGCACTACAGGCCTACCTCAAGAAACAAGAAATATCTCTAATAGACTATATAACCTCACAACTTAAAGAACTAAAAAGAAAACCCCAGAGCATGTAGAAGGAAGGAAATAGTAAAGATCAGAGCAGAAATAAAGGACATGCAGACCAAAAAAACAATTCAAAGGATCAATGAAACAAAGAGCTGGCTTTTCAAAAAGATAAACAAGATTGATGGACCCTTAGCTAGACTCACCAAGAAACAAAGAGAGAGAACCCAAATACAGAAAATCAGAAATGAAAGAGAAGAAGTAACAACTGACACACAGAAATACAAAGGATCGTTAACAAATACTATGAACAATTATATGGCAACAAATTCGACAATCTAAGCGAAATGGACAAATTGCTAGAAACAGATAGTCTCACAAAACTGGACCAGAAAGAGAAAATTTGAACAGACCAATAACAACTAAGGAAATTGAAGAGGTAATCAAGAGTCTCCCAGCAAACAAAAGCCCAGTCCCATATGGCTTTACGTGGGAGTTTTACAGAACATTCAAAGAAGAACTAACACCCATTCTCCTCAAATGATTTGAAAACATTCAAGAAGAAGGAAGATTTCCAAATGTGTTTTATGAGGCCAGCATAATTCTAATTCCAAAACCAGAAAAATACACTACAAAGAAAGAAAACTACAGGCCAATATCCCTCATGAACATAGATACCAAAATCCTGAACAAAATTCTAGCAAATCAGATCCAGCCATACATCAAAAAAAATTATTCACCATGTGACCCGTCCTGCAGGTCAAACAACGAGGACTCTAGAGGGGGAGTGAGGATGAGGAGGGACAAGAGACACGAGAAATGGAGACAAGACAGGAGTCTGATCAAGTCTCGTTTATTCTGGGGAAATTTACACAATATATTGGGCAGGAAAAACAAGATCATTTGTTATCAAGCGATAGTTATTGAGTAACCACCCCAAGCACGGGTGGAACAAAAGACTGAGTAAACGGTTCAAAATGCAGAGATAAAGCAGAGATATCCTGCCTTGGGGAAGGTGATGGCAGAGCAGATTTTACTTAATGGAATGTAGAGATAAAGAAATGCAGAAGGCAGAGACATCCTGCCTTGGGGAAGGTGATGGCAGAGCAGATTTTAACAAAATGGATGCCATGCAAAATGTCTCCCACAACCATGACCACGTGGGATTCATCCCACGGATGCAAGGCTGGTACAATATTCTAAAATCAGAAAATGTGATACACCACATAAACAAAGTGAAGCATTAAAACCATATGATCATATCAGTAGATGCTGAAAAAGCATTCAACAAAATCCAGCATCCATTTCTGATAAAAATGCTCAGCAATGTGGAAATAGAGGAATCATATCTCACATAATAAAGGGCATACATGAAAGACCTACAGCCAAGATCATACTAAATGGGCAAAAATTAAAAGCATTTTCCTTAAGAACAGGAGCAATACAGGGAAGCGCACTTTTACCACTCTTATTTAACATAGTACTGGAAGTCTTAGCTACAGCAACCTGACATGAAGTAAAAATAAAAGGGATCTGAATTGGAAAGAAGGAAGTGAAACTGTTATTATTTGCAGATGAAATAATATTATACATAGAAAACCATAAAAATTCCATCAAAAATCTACTAGACTTAATAAAGGAATTTGGCAAAGTAGCAGGATACAAAATTAACTCAAGAAATCAATGACATTCTCATACGCCAATGATGAAGTCACAGGAAGAGAAACTATAAAACAATCCCATTTACCACTGCGGCAAAAAAAAAAAAAAATTAAGATACCTAGAATAAACTTAACCAAAGAAATAAAGGATCTACTTGCAGAAAACTACAGGACATTGACAAAAGAAATAGAGGAAGATATAAAAACGTGGAAGCACTTACCTTGTTCATGGATTGGAAGAATTAACATCATTAAAATGTCCATATTACCCAAAGCAATCTATAGATTCAATGCCATCCCCATCAAAATACCAACAAAATATTTCACAGAACTACAACAAATATTTCAAAAGTTCACATGGAACCAAAAAGGACCTTGAATAGCCACAGCAATCTTGGAAAAGAAGGACAAAGTAGGTGGGATCACAGTACCAGATATCAGATTATATTACAAAGCTACTGTAATCAAAACAGCCTGGTACTGGCACAAGAACAGGCATATACACCAAAGGAACAGAGCAGAGAACCCAGAAATAGACACAAGACATTATGCTCAATTAATATTTGACAATGGAGGCAAAAGCATACAATGGAGTAAAGACAGCCTCTTTAATAAATAGTGTTGGGATAATTGGACAGCTACATGCAAAAAAAAAAAAAAAGAAGGAAAGAAAGAAACTACACCATCAACTTACACCATACACAAGAATAAACTCAAAATGGATGAAACACGTAAATGTGACTCATGAATCCTTAAAAATTCTAGAAAAAAATGTAGGTAACAAAATTTTGGACATCATAAGTAGCAGAATTTTCACTGATACATCACCTAAGGCAACAGAAACAAAGGAGAAAATGAACACATGGGACTACATCAAACTACAAAGCTTCTGAACAGCAAAAGAAACAACTACCAAAATGGAAAGGCAACCCACTGTATAGGAGAGCATCATTGCCAATGATATATCAGATAAGGGGTTCATTTCCAAAATATATAAAGTACTCATACAACTCATAGAAAGAAAAACAAAGAACCCATTTAAAAAATGGGCAGAGGAACTGTTTAGACACCTCTCCAAACAGGACATACAAATGGCCAAGAGACATATGAAGAAATGCTCAACATCACTAATCATCAGAGAGATGTAAATTAAAACAACAATGAGGTATCACCTCACACCTCTCAGAATGGCCGCCATCAACAAATCATCAAACAGCCAGTGTTGGTGAGGGTGTGGAGAAAAGGGGACTCTAGTACACTGCTGGTGGGAATCCAGACTGGTGCAGCCACTATGAAAAACACTATGGTGTTACCTAAAAAATTAAATATTGAACTGCCATTTGACCCAGTGATCTCACTTCTTGGAATATACCCTAGGAAGCCTGAAACACCAATCAGAAATAATATATGTACCCCCATGTTCATAGCAGCACTATTTACAATAGCTAAGATCTGGAAACAGCCCCAGTGTCCATCAGTAGACGAATACATAAAAATCCGTGGTACATATACACAATGGAGTACTATGCAGCTGTAAAAAAAGAATGATCTCTTATCCTTTGAGATGACATGAAGGGACCTGGAAAGTATTATCCTAAGTGAAACAAGCCAAGCAGAGAAAGACAAATATCACATGATCTCATTTATTTGTGGAATAAAATGAACATAACAGTCTGAGGAATTGGGTAGACCCAGAAACGTGGAAGTAGGGTACAGATGATAATCCTCAGACAAGGGTGTGGTGGGGGGAGGAAAGAGATAAATCACAGAACTTATATGCATGTATGTATAACCCATGGACAAGGACAACAAAGCCGGTGGTGTACAGACGGACAAGCCTCAGACAAGGAGGGGTTTTGGTGTTTCCAATTGTATAAATCACTAGTTGAAAAGGGGACATAGACATAACGCTGTCCTGGAGGCGCCCCTGCCTGTGGGGGCACCTCACAGAGAGGCAGCATGGGAACCGAGGAGTCTGGGATTCCTTCCCTTTTACTGTAAGGGGTTCCTCCGCGGGTATGCGGGGGACTATCTAAATTTGAAAAAAGGAGCTGATGGAGTGCAGCCCCCGATTTTGGCTTTCATTTCTTTCCCCTCCATTGTTGAGGGTGCTAGGCACTTTCTTAGATAGCCCGGTTTGTCATGGGCTATATCTATCCACACATCTATATATATTTGTTGAAACCTTATATATCATAGCTCTGACAGCAAACAATAGGGAGAGGTCAAATGACACCTCAGGTGGCCAGTCCACACCAAACAATGGCCATTCTAATTCACACAGGGTCCTGAGGAAGCCTGAGTCTGCTGGCTTCCCATGGTCACAGGAGCTTAAAGAAATCAGAGAAGTTACTCAGCAGGCATTGGAGCGGGGATTGGGTTTTCGAATCAGCTGTCCCCATTCTGTAGGAAAGAAAAGTAGCTGGCACACGACAATAACAAATGGACAGACAATAACAGACAGTGAGCACCCACTTTCATTCATACACCCGATGAATCCGCAAGTGGATTCCCAGAAGTCGGGGAACAGCGTCTCGTACTGACCAGGGTGAGGCAGTTCTGCAGTGTCCCGCCTGCCAAACACCCAATACAGCTCCTCGGGGAAACAACTGAAAACAGACGGAAAGGGATGGTGTTTCCCTTACCTCCAGACGTCCTAGGATGTATTGAAAAAGCTCATGGTTAAATCAAAAGCCAATTTGAGGTGAAGGATATGGAGGCTTCCTTTGCCTAATTGGAGGAGGTCTACCCCAAAAGGAGGAGGGCCTTGTGGTGATCTCGCTGGGGCCTCCAAATGTTGCAACCCAGGAGAATCAACCTCACTCAGACACAAAGTAATTTTCAATATTTGGAGCTTTATTACCTGCACAGGGACTGCAGCCAATCTTCCCAGAGGAGAACTGCAGCACACCGTAGCAGACTTTCAGCCCTTTTATAATTAGGGCTAAACAAGCACTAATTAGTCAGAGAGTTAACCAGTACATATGTAGTACATATATTCTTAAAAAGGAAGCTTCAGTTTCTCTTTATTTACAGCTGAAGAATGGTACTTTTCAAATTCCCAGTGAAGGGCAAACTCTGGTTAATTTCTCATGGGGTTAAAGCTCCGATAACAATGAGGAAGCTTAACAGAATGAGTAAAGATATAGAAACATCGAAAACCAACAAATTGGAAATGAAAAATGACTTAGCATACATAAAGAACACATTGGAAGGAATAACCAGCAGAGTAGAGAAAACTGAGTACAGGATGAGTGAATTAGAACAAAAGGTAAAAAAAAAAAAAAAAAAAAATCACCCAATGAGAAAACCAAAATGAAAAAACAATTAAAAGCCAGGAAGACAGCTTAAGAGAACCGTGGGACAACTGGAAACACAACAACATTCACATCATAAGAGTTTCAGAAGAATAAGAAAATGAGCAAGGGTTAGAAAATATACTTGAAGAAACAGTGACAGAAAACGTCCCTAACTTGGTGAAAGAAAAAGACATTCAAGTTCAAGAAGCACAGAAAGCCCCAAGAAGAACCCAAACAGGACCACACCAAGACACATAATAATTAAAATGCCAAAATAATGACAGCAGTACCGTGGCAGCTGTACTGGAGCGGCCCCATCTGGCAGGAGAGCTGCGGAAGTATTTCCCGGGCATAGGGTCGCAGGTCCATGGGCCGAGAGGAAAGCAGGGAAATAACACTCTCTGGGAGCACGTGCTCCCTGACCTCAGGCCAGGGACCCTGTTGGGGTGTCAGCAAGTGGACGACCAAGAGACCCAAAATGGAAGAATCAGCACGCATTTTGCAATCTCTCATCTTCTCTCATTCTTTATCAAACAGTCCCACCCAAGGTGAACCACCATCCAGGTGTGCCACCAAAACTAACGCATCCCCAAGCACGCAGGTCTGGTTGGCCACCCTCCAGGACTCACCTGATGACCGTCACCACAGGGGACCTGGTGAGGTCACTGAGGGAGTGTGCCTGGCCTCAGCCACATGTGGTGGGGAGGAGATTACTGAAGGGCCTGCTGGAAGGTTGGGAGGCAGAGCGCTGCCCACTGCATGGATCGCGTCCTCCCTCTAACTCAGGTCTCCTTGGTTTTCAGATCAGACAGTGCGAGAGACAGCTGGAACGACATTTACCAATATGTGCAAGAGATGGTGACAAAGTTCACGAAGTACGCTTGGGTTCCCTCCCCAGGCAGAGTACACCGCTGTTTACAATCCGGAGCAGGGGCAGGGCAGGGGCACAGAGCCCAGGGAAACGGACAGGGCACACTGGTTCCCGCAGGTCTCAGCACTGTGTGGCTCCTTCCTGGATGTCATGCCATGGTGCAGGGGCACCGTCTGCCCTGAGGGCTCACAGATTAGGAAACAGTCAAACCCGTGACAGAGTAACTAACACAAGGTTAAATGGTGCTGAGGGCCAAGAGAAGGGGAAACAATTTACATAGCACCCTAAAGGAAATGCAACACTCCTAGAAAAATCTGAACTAGGTCCAAATAATGGTGAAATTCTGGGTCACAGAACTCACCCAGAGACGTCCAGTAAAGTGGATGATCTGTCTCACTGGAGAGTGGGGTTAACTCAGAGAAGGATGGAGAAGACACTGGACTGGACACCTTAGCATTAAGGTCACAGAGTCATATGCCAGCTCAGGGTATTAGACTTGATGCTGTGGGCACTAGGAACTACAGGTAATTAATACCAGGGGTAAGAAATGATGAAGGTTGTTTTTCTTTGGGTGGTGAACACACAGTACAGTACACACATGTTGTATTATAGAGTAGTACACCTGAAAACTATGCAGCTTTTTAGCCATTGTCACCACAATATATTCAGTCATGATTTAGAAAAATACTTTAAAATAAAAGAGTTCCAAATGAAAAAACAAAATGCTCAAGATTGAGCTCCTTCAAAAGAAAGTCTGATGACTGTGGTCCAAACGGCTTGGAACAAGAGATAGGAGCAGGAGCAAGCAGAGCAAGGGACTGGGGGACACATTTAGCTGAAGGACAATGAAGACAGCGGCAGGAAGAGGAAGGCAGGACGTGACGAGTGGCTGTCAGGAATGAGAAGGGTTATGTGAGAGGAGAAATGGGGGGCACAGGCAAGAGAAAGAGGCTGTGAAGGTCCAGAGAATTGCACAGCACAGGAGACCATGAGGGAGGCCTCGGTGTCCACCTCCCTGGGCGTGCACTGAGCAAGGGCACACGCCTGTGTCTCTGTGCACACGTGTGTGTTTGCGTGAGTGTGAACACTTTGGGTGCTGGGAGAACAGGGCGGGGGCAGGATGCCACCCTGGCCCCCTCTTCCAGGAATGAACCCTATCTCCACACCTCAGAACCCTTCACTCCAGTCATGGGAACCACTGGGTTGAAAGTGGGCCCAAGGTGGAAGAGTGGGGGTGGGGAGCGGGCAGCTGTCATGCACCCCCTCTGCGGCTGCTCATTAGCACCATTTGGAGCCCCTGTTTATGTCATCTCACAAGGAGTGCTTCATCCCCAGCCCAAAACTCAGGATGTCCTTCATCACCTACTCCACAGATGGCAACACTGTCATGGGGCTCACCTCAGACAGGTGAGTGCCATTAACCCCCAAGGCAGGCCCAGTGGGCCAGGCCAAAGGGAGAGCCAGGAAACAAGGGGATCTCCCTGAGACAGCGTGGGGAGCACTGTGCTGCAGGTTGGGCTGGGCTGGGCTGGGTTCCCCAGTGCCCACCCTGGTCTCCAGAGGCGGCTCCCGGCCTGCTCTGAACCTGGCTGCACTGGCCCTGGCCGCCCTCTGCTTGCAGACCATCCCTGCCCCCTCCCAGCCCTGACTGCACGGTCCTGAGACCCCTAGTCCTGAGACCCCTCACACTCCCCTGTCTCAGAACAGGCTGGCTCTGAGGAGGAGCAGGGAGGGGACGGGCTGCCCCCCACGAGGGGAGGGGAGGCCTGGTTTGTGTCAGCCTGTGGTTTGTGTTCAGGAGAGAGAGACCCCAGTGGGTGGAGGTGGATGACAGCACGTGCCTGGGGGGGCTCCGGGGGCAGAGAGAGTGCCGGTGGGGGTGGGCTGGGGCCTCTGGGGGAGGGGCGAGTCCTGGGGACAGGAGGACCACTTCCTCCTCCCACACATGCTCAGGGCCCATGCAGGACAAGCTGTGGGGAGGCTCCTGCAGGACCCTGGTCCTCTCTGGAAGGTGAAAGTGGGGCCCTCTCCCATGGGGGAAGGGCCAGGACTGAGTCTGGGGCCAGGGGAACAGGGACCTGTGACATCCTGTGTGAGGGAGGGGGACAGGGAAAGAGGAGTCTGGTGCAGGCCCAGGACCTGGTGGTCCCTCCAGGAGCAGAGCTGGGAAGGGGGCGGGGCAGCGCCAGGCAGGACCTGCTCAGAGGGGCGGGGCCAGGCCCCTGGTGCTGGGCTGCAGGCCAAGGGGGGACAATCCCAGCACATCTGCCCAGATGCTGACAAACTAATGTTCCACAGTGAGGTGTGGGTGCGGGAGGGCCCCGCGCTGAGCTGGACACGCCTGGCTCGGCCTCCACTGGCCCTGGGTCCGAGGCCTCCTCACCCCCTTGGCTGGGCCGGTCACACCCAGGAAGCATCTCTTCCCCCTGCGGTGAGACGCGGGCCCTCAGGGTCCAGGCTCAGCTTCGCCTTCTGAGGGAGCTGGTCCCTGTCTCACTGGCTGCCCTGAACGTCAGCCCAGCCTCCGGCCCAGGGCCAGCCCTGCTCTCTGCCCTCACAGCAGGGACAGGCAGGGGCCCAGGCAGCCTGAGAGCCCTGGTCCTCCGCGGGCACAGAAGCCTCGGGCCACTCCCCACACCTGGGCTTGTTCTCCAGCAGCCCTGGGGCCCTGAGCCTCTGCCTGAGCAGCTTGGCTCTTCCTGCACCACAGGTGGGGGGGGGGGGGGGGCTGGAGGACCAGGAGACCAGGGTCTGTGCCAGGGGAGCTGGGGCAGGGCAGGGGCTCAGCGGGGTGACCTTTGCCAAACTCAGCTTTACCTGTTGGAGGAGTGTGCCCACCTGAGGGCCTCTTAGAAGCTCACATACTGCCAGCCACCTTGTAGGTGTGGGGTTCACGCTGCACATCCATGGTGCCCCCCAAAGCCAAGGCCGGTCGCCTGTGGCCTGTGTGCCTGAGACAGGTGAGCTCAGAGGAAGCCATGCCACAGCCCTGGGACCAGCTGAGCGTCACCCCCCCAGCCCTGTCCAGTGCTCCCCAGGTGGGGACAGAGAAGGCCGGAACAATGCCTTCAACTTCAAAGTCACAGAAGGGCCTTGAAGGGTCACTCCACTCTGTCCCCTCCCACCCAGGCAGTTGGGCACAGTGCTCAACAGCATCAGGTCAGCTTGGGGTGGTTTTAACTTTCATCTCATTCTACCTCAATCCTGTTTTTAAAATTTTTTTCAGAACTGCAATACAGGAAGGTCTTAGCAGACTTCGAAACGTGGTGCCTACAGGAGCAACAAACATGCAGGAAGCACTTAAACTGGTACTCACTCTGCAGCTTTGAGTATCTCGTCACATTGTCAAGTTCTTAGAGGATTTCTGTGTTATCACACGGCCCTCACCAAACATTCCTTCACTTTCTTACAGGCAAATGAGCAGATTGAAAAAGAGGTCACCAAAGGTAAGGAGCCTGCGCACTTCCTTATGGTCCTGTCCAGGGCAGAGGCAGGCAGGGCCTCAGCGAGGTCTGGGTGCTGACCCACCTGGGCCACTCCGAGCGCTGAGGCTGGAACAAGCTGCTGGCCCTCTGGGTGCTGCAGGCTCCTCCTCCGTGCAGCGAGGACAAACCCACCCCCTTGACATTGCTCAGACTACACGGGCTCCCGTGGGTGCATTCTTGGTTCTGATTAAATGTGAGGTGCTTGACTTAGAGTTGGGCTGCATGAAAACGAAAAAGAAGAGCCAGGGACCTAGAACACACGGAATTCAGTTTCCTGAAGAGCTAGCTGGGTTGCTCCCTGCTCAGCACCCTGTGTCTCTGCCACAGGCTGGCTCTGGCTCCTGTTCTGTTCAGCTCTTCCCTTTGGTTGGCTCTTGTCCTGTGACAGCGTCTCCAACAGTGGGAGAGGCTGTGCTAAGCCGAGAAACATCTCCATTTGGACTCAGGGTCGCAGGAATAGCCAGGAAAACATGGGCCTGAAATAGCTGCAGTTGCCTTTCAAGCAAAAGCTGCACCATTTGGCAGCAGTGAGAGTTCAGGAGGAAGAGGCCCGAGCTGAGCTCAGCCCGAGCTGAAGTGGGCCCTGGGCGAAGGCTCCTTCTCCTTCCAGAGCTGGTAGCAACGCCCGTCAAGATTTCTGGATGGTGGGTGCCTGGGTTTGGGCTCACTCCCCCCAGGCACAGGGGGTGTGGGGAGCAGTGCTGTGGCCCTGGCAGCCTGGGGGGGCCACTCCAGGTGCCTCTATTGACCAGGCCGCTGCTCCTCCTGCAGACATAAAGGCCACCAGCCTGATCATCACCCTCACGGCTGGAACACTGCTGCCCGAGACGTACGATGCCACTCGGAACGAGGTGAGTCCGGGCCAGCCTCCCAGCCCTGCTCCATGGAATTAGGTGACTTACTTGCAAAGCCTTGTTTCTCTTAGGCTAACAAGGCTCGTGGTATGAAGGCGAAGGTTTACAGCGTGGGTTTGAAAGACTATGACCGAAAGCAGGTAACTCTGAACAGGTAACCAGGGCCACACCTCAGCTCTTTTGGGGGACAATTTCATAAACAGTTTCCCAGGGTAGGCCAAAGTACATTTCTCTAACTCACCGCAGGGTTCAGACGACAGACTGCCACTCAGACATGAGTAACGAGTGCGATGTAGAACCTGCGCCCCAGAGGTGGGTGGGAGCACTTCCCTCCTGAGGCTGTGCTGCCGGCGGGCACAGGGTCTGGCCCAGGGGTCGAAGTGGCCTGAGTGCAGATACCGCCTCCTGGGACGGGAACCTGCTGTGTCCCCACCTGGCTGGGAGCCCAAGCCACCTCCTCTTTCTTGTAGCTGCTGAGCATTGTAGAGAGTGAACACCAAATGTACGGAAGAGACGGTTATAACTCCTCTGATGACTTTGTCAACTCGGTGAGCGTGGGGCAAGGTGAGAAGGGGACTGAGCAGTTTCTCATCACAGCCCCACGTCCCCTCACTCTGACACTGCCTCTCTCTGCTCAGCTCGTGGAAAATTCCTGCTCAGACGTTATGGGAAAAGACACTTTCTTTGTTTGTGTGGCAGGTAAGAGCTAGAGTCACTCTTTCAGACAAAAGTGAGCAAGATGTGGTATATGTGTGTTTGTGTGTGTGTGTATGTGTGTCTGGTGTGTATGGGTATGTGGTGAGAATATGTGTAGTCTAAGTAACGTGTGGTGGGAGAGGTCTGAGTGTGTGTGGTGTGTGTGTGGTGTCGTGGTGGGTGTGTGCAGTGTGTCTGCCTGGAGCGGTGGGGGGGGGGCAGTGCACCTCATTAAGAGGCTTTGTTGCAGGGTGTGTAGGCCACGTTGTGGTCCAGGTACATGCACCTTATTATATTTTCCCACCTGGACTGAGCAAGATGGACATGGAGCTCTGTAGAGGTTAAGGGGTCTCACATTGGGACTGCACACACATATTGTGAAATGATTACCATAGTAAATCTAGTGTTAGTATATATAAATCTCAAAACCAAAAGTCTAATGAAGAACTGAGAAAAATATTATAGAAACCTCAACAAAAAATCTAGCTAATGAAATCCAAAAACACATATAATGAAATCCATCAAGACTAACAGGGGTCACCCGAGAATGCAAGCCTCATGCCTGATTTAAAATATCATGTAATTTTGCATCATCACCACAAAAGAGAAAAACATGATTACCTCAAATGGGAAGAAAAAGTTGTGGACAGTGCTCCCCTTCTACTGTCACTCTAGATGAAAGGCCTCCATCCACAGTGATACTCAGAGCCAATAGCATTCCCAGCAGTCACTAGGAACTCTCTCCCTGACTTCTACCTGAGACTTGACAAGGATGTCCTCTCCACTGCCAACACCTTCTCCACTGCCAACCCCACCTCCACTGCCTAGGGTGCCTGCATCCTCCCGTACGTTACCTCTGTGTTGGGAGCCCTCCCTCTGCACCCAGCACCCCGCCCTCAAGGGTCCTGCATCAGTGTGCTGAGGGCCTCCTGTTGGTTACCTCTGTGATGAGAGTCCTCCCTCTGCACCACAGCACCCCACCCCCGAGGGTCCTCCATCACTGTGCCGAGGGCCTCCTGTGCATTACCTCTGTGATAGGAGCTCTCCAGCTGTCATGAGCTCTGGATCTGAAGACTGGAGCATCCAGGTGCCTGGCTCTGCACTGCTGTGGTGATGGATGAGTGCACTCTGCCCCTGGGGACAGCACGCAGCCAGATCCAGCAGCATGCAGACCCAGGCAGCTGGCTCTGCACTGTGCTCTCCATGTTAGGCTGCAGTGCAGTAGGTGGAGGGATTACACAGAACTGCGCACATGTCTGAGCTCTTTTCCAAGGGCGGGCACACTGGAGCTGATGCCCCATCTGCCAGCTCCACTCTTATGTCAAAAAGTGGAGAGAACAGTCCCCAACAGTCCCTTATTTGCTGTAAAGGAAATGCCCTTGGATTCTTTAGTGACTAACACATGACC
This sequence comes from Molossus molossus, assembly GCF_014108415.1. Lineage (NCBI taxonomy): Eukaryota > Metazoa > Chordata > Mammalia > Chiroptera > Molossidae > Molossus > Molossus molossus. Next base: position 70,439,139 of record NW_023425352.1, read on the forward strand.
CAGCAGCAGCCAGCCTGACCAGCAGTGGCAGAGACTATTGCTTCCATCAGGATTGGGCTCTCCCACCCTGTGCAGAGGGCCTGGACAGAGCACTAAATTAGCTACAGCCCCTCACCTTGGGCTCTGGCAAAGGGAGAGCAGACTTGTTTGGAACAGTGTGGAGAGACTCGGGAACTTGGAGAGCTCGTAGAGCTGGGACAGCAGTGGAATTTTGTTGTTGTTGTTGTGGTATTACCCCCTCACAGGACAGTAGCCATATTACTCAAAGAGTTCCTTCCCAGAGCCCTGGGGAGAAGCAACAGAGCTTCCCTCAGAATTTTAACCCTGCCAGGCCAAAGAATTGTAAATTGAGGCTCAATAACAGCCAGCAAGCACCTGACCCACCCTCTGGAAATCCTCATACCCTGAACACCTGAGGGATTTTTATTCACCTGAGGCCTACAACCCAAGGCTCAAAAGTAACTGAGATTAATGGCCTCCAGGCAAAAAGCTAGAGAATAACTGAACCTTTCTGGGCTTGCAAATCTACCCAGGAAAGTAAGACTTGACAGTGGTCTTTAACATGAGTCCTCTCACACTCATTCAAACCCAGTAGAGGGAGCCACAAGCAGCAGAACACCAACACCTACAGGAAACTTTAGGCAGCCTCCAAAACGCACTGAGACTGCCAAAATGGTGAAACAAAGACACAAATGAAAGAACAAGATAATTGGACAGAAGATGAAGTAAATGAAAGGGAATTGAGCAAGATATCAGAGGGCGAGTTCAGAGATAATAATAATTAGGATGCTCAACAGCATGAGTAAAGACATAGAAGCATTGGAAACCAACCATTTGGAAATGAATAATGACATAACAGAACTAAAGAACACATTGGAAGGAATAACCTGCAAAGAGAAGGACAAGGACTGGATCAGTAAATTAGAAGACAGCAAGAAAAAAATCGCCCAATCGGAGAATCAAAAAGAAAAAAAAAAAAAAAAACAATTAAAAAACAGGAAGACAGCCTAAGAGAACTCTGGGACAATATGAAAAATAAAAACATCTGCATCACAGGAATTCAGGAAGAAGAAAATGAGCAAAGTTTAGAGATTATATTTGCAGAAATAGTGACAGAAAACTTCCCTAACTTGGTGAAGGAAAAAGGCATACAAATATGAGAAGCACAGAGAACCCCAAGTAAGAAGAACCCAAACAGGCCCACACCAACACACATAATAATCAAAATGCCAAAAATTAAAGACAAAAAAGAAAATCCTGAATGCAGCAATAGAAAAGCAACAGGTTACCTACAAAGGAATCCCCATAAGGCCATAAGCTGACTCATCAACAGAAACACTACAGGCCAGAAGGGAACAGCATGAAGTAATCAAGGTCATGTAAAACAAGGATCTAAATCCAAGACTATTCTATCCAGCAAGGCTATCACTCTAAATAGAAGGTGAAATAAAGAGCTTCCCAGACAAAGAAAAATAGGCTGAGGGAACATATAAGCACCAAATTGGCACTGCAAGTAATATTAAAAAGACTGCTGTAATTAGTAGAAGAAATAGGAAGAAAAATATAACCATAATAAGCAAAAATGGAAATAAAGAAGTGCATATTAATAATAACCTTAAATATCAATGGATTAAATGTTCAGATCAAGACACAGAGTAGATAATTGGATGAGAATGCATGACTCATATATATGTTATTTACAAGAGACACATCTCACAACAAAAGACTCACATAGGTTAAAAGTAAATGGATGAAAAATAAAATATTCCAAGCAAAAGGGAAGGAAAAAAGAGCTAAGGTAGCAATACTCATATCTCATAAAATAGACTTCAAAATGAAGGCAGTGACTAGAGACAAAGAAGGCCACTTCATAATATTGAAAGGATCTATCCAATAGAAAGATATAAACACGGTAAACATATATGCATCTGACATACGAGCACCAAAATATATTTTAAAACTTCTAGAAGACTTCAAAGGAGAAATTGAAAGCAATGCAATCATAGAAGGGGACTTCAACACCCTGCTGACATCACTGAATAGATCCTCTAGACAAAATATTAACAAGGAAACAGAGTCTCTAAATAATGCACTAAATCAAATGGACTAAATAGATATCTACAGAGAATTATACCCTAAAACTGGAGAATTCACATTCTTCTCAAGTGCAGATGAGACATTCTCAAAGATAGACCTCATATTAGGACATAAACAATGTCTCTAGAAATTCGAGAAGATTGACATCATATCAAACCTTTACTCAGATCACATTGGTAAGAAACTACAAATCAGTTATAACAAAAATATTTAAACACATGGAGGCTAAATAACATGTTATTCAAAAAGGAATGAGTTACCAGGATATCAAGGAAGAAATTAAAAACTTCCAAAAAACCAATGAAAATGAACACACAGCAACCCAAAATCTATGGGATGCAGCAAAAGCAGTCCTGAGAGGAAAGTTCATAGCACTACAGGCCTACCTCAGGAAACAAGAAATCTCTTATGCTAATCAGCAACAAGATCCCACTACTTTTGACTTTCAACTAAGTCTCAGTGTTCAGTATTGGACTCAATATGTGTCCAATGCAGGACACACAAGACTCTTAATATTCTAGGGTATTTGGTACTTTAGACATTGTGCATGGGGATTGGAATGACTAGACCATATGCAGAGTGCCCGGGTTGTGGGAGGCATCAGTGGCAGCATTCTAATTGACTATCTAACCTCACAACTTAAACAGCAAGAAAGCAAACAAAAAGAAATTCCAGAGCAAGTACAAGAAAAGAAACAATAAAGATCAGAGCAGGAATAAACAACATAGAGACTAAAAAATCAATTCAAAAGATCAATGAATCAAAGAGCTGGTTCTTTGAAAAGTTAAACAAGATTGATGGACCCTTAGCAAGACTCACCAAGAAACAAAGAGAGAGGACGCAAATAAACAAAATTAGAAATGAAAGAGGAGAACTAACAACTGACACCACAAAAATACTAAGGATCTTTAACAAATACTATGAACAATTATATGCCAAGAAATTGGACAATCTAGGTGAAATGAACCAATTTCTAGAATCACACAGTCTTCCAAAACTGAACCGGGAAAAGATAGAAAACTTGAACAGATGAATACTAACTCAGGAGATTCAAGATGCAATCAAGAAACTCCCAGCAAACAAAAGGCCAGGCCCGGATGGCTTCACAGGGGAGTTTTACTCAGCATTCAGAAGAACTGACACTAATTCTCCTGAAACTATTCCTAAAAATTCAAGAACAAGGAACACTTCCAAACTCATTTTATGAAGCCAGCAAAATTCTAATACTCAAACCAGATAGAGATACTACAAAGAAAGATAACTACAGGTCAATATCCCTGATGAACATAGAAGCCAAAACCCTGAACAAAATTTTAGCAAATCAGATCCAGCAATACATTAAAAAAATATTCCCCATGAGCAAGTGGGATTCATCCAGGGATGGAAGGCTGGTACAATATTCGCAAATAAAAAATGTGATACACCACATAAGCAAAATGAAAGATAAAAAACATATGATCATATCAATAGATGCTGAAAAAGCATTCAGTGAAATCCAGCACCCATTTCTGATAAAAACGCTCAGCAATGTGGAAATAGAAGGATCATATCTGAACATAATAAAGGCCATATGTGAAAACCTACAGCCAACATCATACTCAACGGGCAAAAATTAAAAACATTTCCTTTAAGAACAGGAACAAGACAAGGATGCCCACTTTTGCCAGTCTTATTTAACGTAGTACTAGAAGTCTTAGCCACAACAATTAGAAATGAAAAAAGGGGGGGGGGGATCCAAATTGGAAAGGAGGAAGTGACATTGTCATTATTTGAAGATAACATCATATTGTATATAGTAAACCCTAAAGACTCCATCAGAAATCTAGTAGATTCAACAAATGAATTTGGCAAGGTAGCAGGATACAATATTACTATCAAGAAATCAATGGCATTTTTATACAGCAATGATGAACTCACAGAAAGAGAAACTTAAAAAAAATCCCATTTACCATTCAGGCAAAAAAATTAAGTTACCTAGGAATAAACTTCACCAAAGAAGTAAGGGACCTATTTGTAGAAAACGACAGGACATTGAAAAAAGAATTAGAGGAAGATATAAAAAGTGGAAGCATATAGCTTGCTCATGGATTGGAAGAATTAACATTATTAAATAGTGCATATTACCCAAAGCAATCTATAGATTCAATGCAATCCCCATTAAAATACCAATAACATATTTCACAAAACTACAGCAAATACTTCAAAAGTTCATATGGAACCAAAATACCTTGAATAGCCACAGCAATAAAAAACACAATATGTACCCCTTTGTTCATAGCAGGATTATTTACGATTGCTAAAATCTGGAAACATCCCAAGTGTCCATCAAGAGATGAGTGGATAAAAAAGTTGAAGACTTCCAAACTCGTTTTATGAGGCCAGCATAATTCTAATTGCAAAACCAGAAAAAGACACTACAAAGAAAGAAAACTACAGGCCAATAACCCTGATGAACACAGATGCCAAAATCCTGAACAAAATACTAGAAAATCGAAGCCAGCAATACATCAAAAAAGTTATTCACCATGACCAAGTGGGATTCCTCCCAGGGATGCAAGGCTGGTACAGTAGCCGCAAATCAATAAATGTGATATAGCACATAAACAAAATGAAAGATAAAAATCATTTGATCATATCAATAGACGCTGAAAAAGCATTGGACAAAATCCAGCACCCACTTCTGATAAAAACACTCAGCAATCTGGGAATAGAGGGATCATATCTCAACATAATAAAGGCCATATATGAAAGCCCTACAGTCAACATTATACTAAATGGGCAAAAATTAAAAGCCTTTTCCTTAAGAACAGGAACAAGACAAGGATGCCCACTTTCACCACTCTTAGTTAATTAACATAGTACTGGCAGTCTTAGCCACAGCAATCAGACAGGAAGAAAAAATTAAAAAAAAAAATACAAATTGGAAAGGAAGAAGTGAAACTGTCATTATTCTCACATGACATGATACAATACATAGAAAACCCCAAAAGCTCCATCAGATATTTACTAGACTTAATAAATAAATTTGGCAAAGTAACATGATACAAAATTAACGTGAAGATATAGATGGCATTCTTATACACCAATGATGAACTCACAGAGAAATTCAAAAAACAATCCCATTTACCAACGCAGCAAAAAAAATTAGGATACCTAGGAATACACTTAACCAAAGAAATAAAGGACCGATTTGCAGAAAACTACAGGTCATTAAAAAAGAAATAGAAGAAGACATAAAAAAATGGAAGCACATACGTTGTTAATGGATTGGAAGAATTAGCATCATTAAAATGTCCATATTACTCAAAGCAATCTACAGATTCAATCCAATCCCCATCAAAATACAAATGACATACTTCACAGAACTAGAACAAATACTTCCAAAAGTTCATATGGAACTAAAAAAGCCCTCAAATACCACAGCAATCTTGAAAAAGAAGAACAAAGTTGAAAGGATCACATTACCAGATTTCAGGTTATACTACAAAGCCACTGTAATCAAACCAATCTGGCACAGGAACAGGCATATAGACCAGTGGAACAGAACAGATAACCCAGAAATGGACCCAAGGCAATATGCTCAATTAATATTTGACAAAGGTGGCAAGAGCATGCAGTGGAGTAAAGACAGCCTCTTTAATAAATGGTGTTGGGAGAATTGGACAGGAACATGCAAAAAAATTAAACTAGACCATCAACTTACACCATACACAAGAATAAACTCAAAATGCATAAAATACTTAATTGTCACTCATGAATCCATAAAAATCCTAGAAAAAAACTGTAGGTAACAAAATTTCAGACATCATACGCAGCAGAATTTTCACTGATACATCACCTAAGGCAACAGAAACAAAGGACAAAATGAACACATGAGACTACATCAAACTCAAAAGCTTCTGCACAGCAAAAGATACAATCATCAAAATAGAAAGGCAATCCACTGTATGGGAGAGCATAATTACCAATGACATATTAGATAAGGGGTTAATTTCCAATATATATAGAGTGCTCATACAACTCCACAAAAGAAGACAAAAAACCCAATTACAAAATGGGCAGAGGAACTAAATAGATGCCTCTCCAAACAGGACATACAAATGGCTAAGAGACATAGGAAGAAATGCTCAACATCACTAATCAACAGAGAGATGAAAGTTAAAATAACATTACCTCACACCTGTCAGAATGGCCGCCATCTACAAATCATCAAACAACAAGTGTTGGCGAGGGTGTGGAGAAAAGGGGACTCTAGTACACTGCTGGTGGGAATGCAGACCAGTGCAGCCACTATGGAAAACAATATGGTGTTACCTCAAAAAAATTAAAAATGGAACTTCCATTTGACCCAGTGATCCCACTTCTAGGAATATACCCTAAGAAGTCTGGAACACCAATCAGAAAGAACATATGTACTTCCATGTTTGTAGCAGCACTATTTATAATAGCTAAGATCTGGAAACAGCCCAAATGTCCATCAGTAGAAAAATGGATAAAAAAACTGTGGTAAATAGACACAATGGAGTACCATGCAGCTGTAAGAAAGAAAGAACTCTTATCCTTTGAGATGACATGGAGGGACCTGGAAACTATTATCCTAAGCGAAACAAGCCAAAGAGAGAAAGACAAGTATCATATGATCTCACTTATTTGTGGAATATAATGAACATAACAGTCTGAGGAATGGGGTAGTCCCAGAGACATGGAAGTAGGGGACAGACTGACAATCCCCAGAAGAGGGGTGGCGGAGAGATAAACCACAGAACTTATATGCATGTATGCATGAGCAATGGACATGGACAACACAGCTGGGGACAGGGTGGGGAGGGAGGGGGAGGAAGGAATTAGTAGGGGGAAACGGAGAAACATCTGTAACAAAAATAAATAATAATAAAAAAATTAAATAACATTTTTGTTAAAAGCTGTGGTACATATACAGAGTGGAACATTATGAAGTTGTAAGAAAGAAAGACCTCCTTTCCTTTGAGACAACATGGAGCGACCTGGAGAATATTATGCTAAGCAAAATAAGCCAATCAGAGAAAGGCAAATACCACATGATTTGTCTCATTTGTGGAATATAATGAACAAAAAAATGCTGATGAACAAAACAGACCCAGAGACATAGAAAAGAGCATGGCTCAGACTGACAAACCTCAGAGAAGAGGGGTTGGGGGGAGGAGAGGGAAGAGATAAACCAAAGACCTTATGTGCATGTATGCGTTATCAATGGACAGAGACAACAATGCTTGGTGGGGGGCAGGACTGGGAGGAGGATGTCTATAGGGGGAAGATGAGAAACTTCTGTAACAAAACAATTAATAAAGACATAAAAGGGGGGAGGGGGAGGGGGGTGATTGGCTGTAGTATGAGGCTCCTTGAGAAGCCAGGCTCTGGGCCAGGGGTGCATTTCACATCAGAGGAGTATGTAGTCCTGGATACACTGATGGTTGACATGCGAAAATAGATGCACTGGTGCCAGGAGTTCCCATTTTCCAAAATATAATAAAATGCGGATATTTAGGGGAAATGTGCACATTTTCTATCTGGGGTCCTTCTTTGCAACTCTTGAAAGCCTGACTTGTCAGCAGAGGCCAGCTACAGCCACAGCCCCGGAAGCTGTTTCTTTAAGGCACAGAACTCCCCAACACTGCCTGAGGGAAGGGTGCCCAGGAAGACTGAGGCAGGAGGACTCAGAGCGCCGGGTCCAGGCTGTGGGCTTTGCTGAGGAGGGTCCTCAGATGAGCTCCCTGGGGAACAAAGGCAGCCTGAGCCAGGAGCAGAGCTGGAGGCAGTGACCTTGGGCTGGGGGCAGGAAGACCTGCTGGTTCTCCTCCTCTCTGCCCTGGGGCCAGGCCCACGACCTGTCCTCTCTGTGTCCCTGGTACTTATTCAGGAACGGCCAGGGTCCAGCATCCTGGGGAAGGGCTAGGGCCCAGACTGCGCCTGAGCATACAATGTCCCCACACTGGCAGAAGGAAGGGCTGGGTGACTCCAGGGTGGTGGTGAGGTCCAGGGAGGGTCAGGAGGAGGCAGAGGGAGAGAGTCGTCAGCAGACTTCTGGAACCTCAGCTAAGGAAGGATTTTCCTTCTATGGCGGGGTCTCCTGTGCAGCGTCTTCAAGTCCTTCCTGCCTCACCCAACAGCCGACCTTGCCCCTGGGGTCTCCGGGCTGCCTCACGCACACACAATGACAGGGAGGAGAAAATGACCCCCGAGTGTCAGAAAGTCCCTGGGGCACACAGGCCTGGGTGCTCAGCTTAGACATCAGGGAGGGTGTCTTCAGGTTGACTTCACTCCTCTGTCATTTATCTAAGGGGGGCCTGGTGAGAGCACTGCTGCACCCCGTAGGGGGACCAGGACGCCCGGGTCAGACGCCCACGGGGGGTTTGTACCTGTGCAGGGAATGAGGCTGGGGGCCTCGTGTGCTCCATGGTCAGGGGCCCCTGAGTGCCCCAGGCCCAGCCCAGCCCCTCACAGAGGACCCTCAGGGACACTGGTGAGGACCCGGCTGAGGGGGTGCACAGATGTGTCCAGACGCAGATGCCTCCTCTGAGTCCCCTGGGATTTTGCTTTGGAGGGTGGCGTGCACTACCTGTGATCAGAGGGGAGACAGCACTCAGCCCTCCTCACACAGACTTTCTTGTTCTGCCCTTGCAGAAAACTACAATCTGGGGTTTTATACTTCGCCCCTACAACCAGATAAATTGGATCAATATATTTGCAGATACACTTTTCACGACGGCACCGTCTACAGTACGTAGCCCCTTTGGTGCCTCTGGGTGACCAATGTCCTACACCACACTGCATCCACCTCCGCCAGCCAAGCCCCCAAAGCCGTTGCTGACCATTTGCTGGGGACGCTCTGAGGACAGAGGCCACTTGGACAAGTGGAAGGAGGACCCTATTTCAGAAGCCTGGCCACCTCCTTTTTCAGATGCAAAGCGGGGAGTA